>NC_091285.1:352624404-353265654 GCF_032444005.1 Ranitomeya imitator | reverse complement strand
ATCCTTCTTGGCTACAAAAAAAACCCCTGCTCCTAATGGCGACGATGACGGGCGAATATGCCCCTTCTCCAGGGATTCCTTCACATAACTGCGCGTAGCGGTGTGCTCAGGCACGGATAAATTAAACAGTCGACCTTTTGGGAATTTACTACCAGGAATCAAATTGATAGCACAATCACAATCCCTATGCGGAGGTAGGGCATCGGACTTGGGCTCATCAAATACATCCCGGTAATCAAACAAGAACTCTGGAACCTCAGAAGGGGTGGATGACGAAATTGACAGAAATGGAACATCACCATGTGCCCCCTAACAACCCCAGCTGGACACCGACATGGATTTCCAATCCAATACTGGATTATGGGCTTGTAGCCATGGCAACCCCAACACGACCACATCATGCAGATTATGCAACACCAGAAAGCGAATAACCTCCTGATGTGCAGGAGCCATGCACATGGTCAGCTGGGTCCAGTATTGAGGCTTATTCTTGGCCAAAGGCGTAGCATCAATTCCTCTCAATGGAATAGGACACTGCAAGGGCTCCAAGAAAAACCCACAACGCTTAGCATATTCCAAGTCCATCAAATTCAGGGCAGCGCCTGAATCCACAAACGCCATGACAGAATACGATGACAAAGAGCAGATGAAGGTAACGGACAGAAGAAATTTTGACTGTACTCTACCAATGGTTGCAGACCTAGCGAACCGCTTAGTGCGCTTAGGACAATCAGAGATAGCATGAGTGGAATCACCACAGTAGAAACACAGCCCATTCAGACGTCTGTGTTCTTGCCGTTCAACTCTGGTCATAGTCCTATCGCACTGCATAGGCTCAGGTTTAATCTCAGGTAATACCGCCAAATGGTGCACAGATTTATGCTCGCGCAAGCGTCGACCGATCTGAATGGCCAAAGACATAGACTCATTCAAACCAGCAGGCATAGGAAATCCCACCATGACATCCTTAAGGGCTTCAGAGAGACCCTTTCTGAATATAGCTGCCAGCGCAGATTCATTCCATTGAGTGAGCACGGACCACTTTCTAAATTTCTGGCAATATACCTCTATCTCATCCTGAGCCTGACAAAGAGCCAGCAAATTTTTTTCTGCCTGATCCACTGAATTAGGCTCATCGTACAGCAATCCAAGCGCCAGGAAAAACGCATCAATATTACTTAATGCAGGATCTCCTGACGCAAGAGAAAATGCCCAGTCCTGAGGGTCGCCACGCAAAAAAGAAATGACGATCCTAACCTGTTGAACTGGGTCACCAGAGGAGCGAGGTTTCAAAGCCAGAAATAGTTTACAATTATTTTTGAAACTCAGAAATTTAGTTCTATCTCCAAAAAACAAATCTGGAATAGGAATTCTTGGTTCTAACAAAGAATTCTGAACCACAAAATCTTGAATATTTTGAACTCTTGCCGTGAGCTGATCCACACATGAAGACAGACCTTTAATGTCCATTGCTACACCTGTGTCCTGAACCACCCAAATGTCTAGGGGAAAAAAAAGGCAAAACACAGTGCAAAGAAAAAAAAATGGTCTCAGAACTTCTTTTTTCCCTCTATTGAGAATCATTAGCACTTTTGGCTTCCTGTACTGTTGTGATAGGCAATTCAGTATCACAATGGACATAGCGGTCAGAGCACATACAGTGATCTGACAATAACCCAAAATAATAGAACGAGCTCTGAGACGTGGGAACTCTGCAGACCGCAATCCCTAATCCTCTCCAAACAACACTAGAGGCAGCCGTGGATTGCGCCTAACTCTACCTATGCAACTCGGCACAGCCTGAGAAACTAACTAGCCTGAAGATAGAAAATAAGCCTACCTTGCCTCAGAGAAATACCCCAAAGGAAAAGGCAGCCCCCCACATATAATGACTGTGAGTTAAGATGAAAAGACAAACGTAGGGATGAAATAGATTCAGCAAAGTGAGGCCCGACTTTCTTAACAGAGCGAGGATAGGAAAGATAACTTTGCGGTCTACACAAAACCCTAAATAAAACCACGCAAAGGGGGCAAAAAGACCCTCCGTACCGAACTAACGGCACGGAGGTACACCCTTTGCGTCCCAGAGCTTCCAGCAAAACAAATAGACAAGCTGGACAGAAAAAATAGCAAACAAATAGCAAAGAAGAACTTAGCTATGCAGAGCAGCAGGCCACAGGAATGATCCAGGGAAAAACAAGTCCAACACTGGAACATTGACAGGAAGCATGAACCAAAGCATTAGGTGGAGTTAAGTAGAGAAGCACCTAACGACCTCACCAGATCACCTGAGGGAGGAAACTCAGAAGCCGCAGTACCACTTTCCTCCACAAACGGAAGCTCCCAGAGAGAATCAGCCGAAGTACCACTTGTGACCACAGGAGGGAGCTCTGCCACAGAATTCACAACAAATAAGCCTCAGTATTGGACCCAATTGACCATGTGCATGGCTCCTGCACATCAGGAGGATATCCGCTTTCTGGTGTTGCATAATCTGCATGATGTGGTCGTTTTGGGGTTGCCATGGCTACAGGTTCATAATCCAGTATTGGACTGGAAATCTATGTCTGTGTCCAGCTGGGGTTGTCAGGGGGTACATGGTGATGTTCCATTTTTGTCTATTTCGTCTTCCACTCCTTCTGAAGTTCCAGAGTCTTTGTCGGATTATCGGGATGTATTTGATGAGCCCAAAGCCAGTGCCCTACCTCCTCATAGGGATTGCGATTGTGCTATTAATTTGATTCCTGGTAGTAAGTTTCCTACGGGCCGATTGTTCAATTTATCTGTGCCAGAACACGCCGCTATGCAGAGTTATATAAAGGAATCCTTGGAGAAAGGCCATATTCGCCCGTCGTCATCACCATTAGGAGCATGGTTCTTTTTTGTGGCCAAGAAGGATGGTTCTTTGAGACCTTGTATTGATTACTGCCTTCTTAATAAAATTACAGTCAAATTTCAGTATCCTTTGCCGTTGCTGTCTGATTTGTTTGCTCGTATTATAGGGGCTAGTTGGTTCACCAAGATAGATCTTCGAGGGGCGTATAATCTTGTGTGTATTAAACAAGGCGATGAATGGAAAACAGCATTTAATACGCCCGAGGGCCATTTTGAGTACCTGGTTATGCCATTCGGGCTTTCCAATGCTCCATCAGTATTTCAGTCCTTTATGCATGACATCTTCCGAGAGTACCTGGATAAATTCCTGATTGTGTATTTGGATGATATTTTGGTCTTTTCGGATGATTGGGAGTCTCATGTGAAGCAGGTCAGAATGGTGTTCCAGGTCCTTCGTGCGAATTCCTTGTTTGTGAAGGGGTCAAAGTGTCTCTTTGGAGTTCAGAAGGTTTCATTTTTGGGGTTCATTTTTTCCCCTTCTACTATCGAGATGGACCCTGTTAAAGTCCAGGCCATTTACGATTGGACTCAGCCGACATCTGTGAAGAGCCTGTAAAAGTTCCTGGGCTTTGCTAATTTTTATCGGCGCTTCATCGCTAATTTTTCTAGTGTTGCTAAACCGTTGACTGATTTGACCAAGAAGGGTGCTGATGTGGTCAATTGGTCTTCTGCAGTTGTAGAGGCTTTTCAGGAGTTGAAGCGTCGTTTTTCTTCTGCCCCTGTGTTGTGCCAGCCAGATGTTTCGCTCTCGTTTCAGGTTGAGGTTGATGCTTCTGAGATTGGAGCAGGGGCTGTTTTGTCGCAAAGAAGTTCTGATGGCTCGGTGATGAAGCCATGTGCTTTCTTTTCTAGAAAGTTTTCGCCTGCTGAGCGTAATTATGATGTTGGCAATCGAGAGTTGTTGGCCACGAAGTGGGCATTCGAGGAGTGGCTTGAAGGAGCCAAGCATCGCGTGGTGGTCTTGACAGATCACAAGAATTTGACTTATCTTGAGTCTGCCAAACGGTTGAATCCGAGACAGGCTCGATGGTCGTTATTTTTCTCCCGTTTTGATTTTGTGGTTTCGTACCTTCCGGGCTCTAAGAATGTGAAGGCTGATGCCCTGTCAAGGAGTTTTGTGCCTGACTCTCCGGGTGTTCCTGAGCTGGCGGGTATTCTCAAAGAGGGGGTAATTTTGTCTGCCATCTCCCCTGATTTGCGGCGGGTGCTGCAAAAATTTCAGGCTGATAGACCTGACCGTTGCCCAGCTGAGAACTGTTTGTCCCTGATAGATGGACTAGTAGAGTTATCTAAGAGATTCATTGTTCAGTGTTGGCTGGGCATCCTGGAATCTTTGGTACCAGAGATTTGGTGGCTAGATCCTTTGGTGGCCGTCTTTGTCACGGGATGTGCGTTCTTTTGTGCAGTCCTGTGGGACTTGTGCTCGGGCTAAGCCCTGCTGTTCTCGTGCCAGTGGGTTGCTTTTGCCATTGCCGGTCCCGAAGAGGCCCTGGACGCATATTTCTATGGATTTTATTTCGGATCTCCCCGTCTCTCAAAAGATGTCGGTCATTTGGGTGGTTTGTGATCGCTTTTCTAAGATGGTTCATTTGGTACCTTTGTCTAAATTGCCTTCCTCCTCTGATTTGGTGCCATTATTTTTCCAGCATGTGGTTCGTTTACATGGTATCCCGGAGAACATCGTTTCTGACAGAGGTTCCCAGTTTGTTTCGAGGTTTTGGCGATCCTTTTGTGCTAGGATGGGCATTGATTTGTCTTTTTCCTCGGCTTTCCATCCTCAGACAAATGGCCAAACCGAACGAACTAATCAAACTTTGGAAACATATCTGAGATGCTTTGTTTCTGCTGATCAGGATGACTGGGTGTCCTTTTTGCCTTTGGCTGAGTTCGCCCTTAATAATCGGGCCAGCTCGGCTACTTTGGTTTCGCCGTTTTTCTGCAATTCTGGTTTCCATCCTCGTTTCTCTTCAGGGCAGGTTGAGTCTTTGGACTGTCCTGGTGTAGATACTGTGGTGGATAGGTTGCAGCAGATTTGGACTCATGTGGTGGACAATTTGACATTGTCCCAGGAGAAGGCTCAACGTTTCGCTAACCGCCGGCGCTGTGTGGGTCCCCGACTTCGTGTTGGGGATTTGGTTTGGTTGTCGTCTCGTTATGTTCCTATGAAGGTTTCCTCTCCTAAGTTTAAGCCTCGTTTCATTGGTCCGTATAAGATTTCTGAGGTTATCAATCCTGTGTCATTTCGTTTGGCCCTTCCTGCTTCTTTTGCCATCCATAATGTGTTCCATAGGTCGTTATTGCGGAGATACGTGGCGCCTGTGGTTCCATCCGTTGATCCTCCTGCCCCGGTGTTGGTTGAGGGGGAGTTGGAGTATGTGGTGGAGAAGATTTTGGATTCTCGTATTTCGAGATGGAAACTCCAGTACCTGGTCAAGTGGAAGGGTTATGGTCAGGAAGATAATTCCTGGGTTTTTGCCTCTGATGTTCATGCTGCCGATCTGGTTCGTGCCTTTCATTTGGCTCATCCTGGTCGGCCTGGGGGCTCTGGTGAGGGTTCGGTGACCCCTCCTCAAGGGGGGGGTACTGTTGTGAATTCTGTTGTCGGGCTCCCTCCTGTGGTCATGAATGGTACTTTGGCTGGTTCTGTCCATGGACTTCTTCTGGTGGGTGTTTCTGAGTTTCCTTCCACAGGTGATGAGGTTAATTCGTTAGCTGGCTGCTCTATTTAACTCCACTTAGATCTTTGCTCCATGCCACCTGTCAATGTTCCAGTATTGGTCTAGTTCACTCCTGGATCGTTCTTGTGACCTGTCTTCGCAGCAGAAGCGAAGTTCCTGCTTGTATTTTTTTTGGTTTGCTATTTTTCTGTCCAGCTTGCTATTTTTATTGTTGTCTTGCTTGCTGGAAGCTCTGGGACGCAGAGGGAGCGCCTCCGCGCCGTGAGTTGGTGCGGAGGGTCTTTTTGCGCCCTCTGCGTGCTCTTTTTGTAGGTTTTTGTGCTGACCGCAAAGCTACCTTTCCTATCCTCAGTCTGTTCAGTAAGTCGGGCCTCACTTTGCTAAATCTATTTCATCTCTGTGTTTGTATTTTCATCTTTACTCACAGTCATTATATGTGGGGGGCTGCCTTTTCCTTTGGGGAATTTCTCTGAGGCAAGGTAGGCTTTATTTTTCTATCTTCAGGGCTAGCTAGTTCCTTAGGCTGTGCCGAGTTGCATAGGGAGCGTTAGGAGCAATCCACGGCTATTTCTAGTGTGGTTGATAGGATTAGGGATTGCGGTCAGCAGAGTTCCCACGTCCCAGAGCTCGTCCTTAATTATCAGTAACTATCAGGTCATTCCGTGTGCTCTTAACCACCAGGTCCATTATTGTCCTGACCACCAGGTCATAACACTCCCCCGTCCTCCTGCATCCTCCCCCATCCTCCTTCATACTGCCCCGTCCTCCTGCATCCTCCCCATCCTCCTTCATGCTCCCCTGTCCTCCTGCATCCTTCCCCGTCCTCCTGCATACTCCCCCGGGCGGCGGGCCGTCATACTCACCCTCCTCACAGCGCGCTGAACTCCCTGCATCAGATTCTATGTCCCGACTCCCAGCGCTGCAGCTTCTTCCTGTGTGGTCCATATTCATCACCTTAAGGAGCGGTACCATGAGACGGCTGAGAACAGGACAAGCTGCCGGCGCTGAGACCATGGGAGGCACCGCTGGAGGAGGGTGAGTATGGGCAGGCGGGGGGAGGTGGGCGTTTGGATGACCCCAGACCTTAAAAAAAAAAAAATAACCCTTGCTCAGCTGCCACCCCCCGCATCCTGGCGCCCTAGGCACGTGCCCTCACGTGCCTAGTGGCAAATCCGGCCATATATATATATATATATATATATATATATATATATATATATATATACAAGGTGAGCCATTTTATGGATACACCTGGGTGGGCCATGTATATGAATACACCTAAATAAAATGGGAATGGTTGGTGATATCAACTTCCTGTTTGTGGCACATTAGTATACGGGGGGAGGGGAGGACTTTGCAAGATTAGTTGTGACCATGGCAGCCATTTTAAAGTATACAGTGGGTACAGAAAGTATTCAGACTCCATGAAATTTTCACTCTGTTTCATTGTAGCCATTTGGTAAATTCAAAAAAGTTCATTTTTTTTCACATTAATGTACACTTTGCCCCCCCCCCCCAACTTGACTGAGAAAAAAACAGAAATGTAGAAATTTTTGCATAAATAAAAAAGAAAAACTGATATATCACATGGTCATAAGAATTCAGAACTTTTGCTCAGACACTCATATTTAAGTCACATGCTGCCCATTTCCTTGTGATCCTCCTTGAGATGGTTCTACTCCTTCATTAGAGTCCAGCTTTGTTTAATTAATCTGATAGGACTTGATTTGGAAAGGCAAGTTGCATTTTTCTTGCGTCCAAATTTCGGCAAAAAAGGACGCATGCGTCGCAAAACGCAGCGTTTTTGCGTGCGTTTTGGTGCGTTTTTATTTGCGTTGCGCAGCGGCGCACAACGCAAATCTGAACGTAGCCTAACTGCATATCAGCATGGGTTTATGAGAAATCGCTCCTGTCAAACCAATCTAATCAGTTTTTATGAAGAGGTAAGCTATAGGCTGGACCACGGTGAGTCATTGGACGTGGTATATCTCGATTTTTCCAAAGCGTTTGATACCGTTCCGCACAAGAGGTTGGTACACAAAATGAGAATGCTTGGTCTGGGGGAAAATGTGTGTAAATGGGTTAGTAACTGGCTTAGTGATAGAAAGCAGAGGGTAGTTATAAATGGTATAGTCTCTAACTGGGTCGCTGTGACCAGCGGGGTACCGCAGGGGTCGGTATTGGGACCTGTTCTCTTCAACATATTCATTAATGATCTGGTAGAAGGTTTACACAGTAAAATATCGATATTTGCAGATGATACAAAACTATGTAAAGCAGTTAATACAAGAGAAGATAGTATTCTCCTACAGATGGATCTGGATAAGTTGGAAACTTGGGCTGAAAGGTGGCAGATGAGGTTTAACAATGATAAATGTAAGGTTATACACATGGGAAGAAGGAATCAATATCACCATTACACACTGAACGGGAAACCACTGGGTAAATCTGACAGGGAGAAGGACTTGGGGATCCTAGTTAATGATAAACTTACCTGGAGCAGCCAGTGCCAGGCAGCAGCTGCCAAGGCAAACAGGATCATGGGGTGCATTAAAAGAGGTCTGGATACACATGACGAGAGCATTATACTGCCTCTGTACAAATCCCTAGTTAGACCGCACATGGAGTACTGTGTCCAGTTTTGGGCACCGGTGCTCAGGAAGGATATAATGGAACTAGAGAGAGTACAAAGGAAGGCAACAAAATTAATAAAGGGGATGGGAGAACTACAATACCCAGATAGATTAGCGAAATTAGGTTTATTTAGTCTAGAAAAAAGACGACTGAGGGGCGATCTAATAACCATGTATAAGTATATAAGGGGACAATACAAATATCTCGCTGAGGATCTGTTTATACCAAGGAAGGTGACGGGCACAAGGGGGCATTCTTTGCGTCTGGAGGAGAGAAGGTTTTTCCACCAACATAGAAGAGGATTCTTTACTGTTAGGGCAGTGAGAATCTGGAATTGCTTGCCTGAGGAGGTGGTGATGGCGAACTCAGTCGAGGGGTTCAAGAGAGGCCTGGATGTCTTCCTGGAGCAGAACAATATTGTATCATACAATTATTAGGTTCTGTAGAAGGACGTAGATCTGGGGATTTATTATGATGGAATATAGGCTGAACTGGATGGACAAATGTCTTTTTTCGGCCTCACTATGTTACTATTTTACTTGGGTAGAAGTAATAAGATGTATAATTATGTGCTTAATTCTAAAACTCTGGGCAAAACCGTCAATGAAAAAGACCTGGGTGTATGGGTGGATGACAAACTCATATTCAGGGGCCAGTGTCAGGCAGCTGCTACAAAGGCAAATAAAATAATGGGATGCATTAAAAGAGGCATAGATGCTCATGAGGAGAATATAATTTTACCTCTATACAAGTCGCTAGTTCGACCACACTTAGAATACTGTGCACAGTTCTGGTCTCTGGTGTTTAAGAAAGACATAGCTGAACTGGAGCGGGTGCAGAGAAGAGCGACCAAGGTTATTAGAGGACTGGGGGGTCTGCAATACTAAGATAGGTTATTACATTTGGGGCTATTTAGTTTGGAAAAACGAAGACTAAGGGGTGATCTTATTTTAATGTATAAATATATGAGGGGACAGTACAAAGACCTTTCTGATGATCTTTTTAATCATAGACCTGAAACAGGGACAAGGGGGCATCCTCTGCGTTTGGAGGAAAAAAGGTTTAAGCATAATAACAGAAGCGGATTCTTTACTGTAAGAGCAGTGAGACTATGGAACTCTCTGCCGTATGATGTTGTAATGAGTGATTCATTACTTAAATTTAAGAGGGGACTGGATACCTTTCTGGAAAAGTATAATGTTACAGGGTATATACACTAGATTCCTTGATAGGGCGTTGATCCAGGGAACTAGTCTGATTGCCGTATGTGGAGTCGGGAAGGAATTTTTTTCCCCAATGTGGAGCTTACTCTTTGCCACATGGGTTTTTTTTTGCCTTCCTCTGGATCAACATGTTAGGGCATGTTAGGTTAGGCTATGGGTTGAACTAGATGGACATATAGTCTTCCTTCAACCTTAATAACTATGTAACTATGTAACTATGTACAGCGAAGCACCACGAGTGCCTGTCACCGGCCGGGACAGTGCGCTCAGCAACTCTCCTACAAGCCGGACTCATAGGACTAAGGAGATAAGTACCACTCCATTATTTTATACAATAAGGACATTTCCTCTCGGAAACAACGTACCTTAGTTCACAGGTACCTTTTCTTTTTTTCTTTTATTCACTAAAAGTCCTGCCGTTTTTTATAATGCCAATCTAAGAGGGATATCCTCCACTAAGACTTCATTTTATTGTGCTCTATTTTTTATGTGTATCTGCAAGCAGCGGAGCATTATCTAAATACACCCACTCTAGTCCTTTTAAATGCCGCACATTTTCAGCTAAATAGGTGTGCATACCAAATACCTTGTTCTGTTTTTTTTTTACTTTAGTTGAACTCACACACATTCCCCTGAAATTGCCTCTCTCAACATACAGCGTCAGACAGCCCACTGTATACTACCTAAAAGGTAATTATTCGCAATAATCTTTGCATTTATTGGTATCCTACTAGTGCATATTTCAAAGCGCGGGTATTATATTTTATTATATATCTTCTTATTTTCTTGTAGCCTTAGGCTGCGTGTCCACGATCAGGATGGCCGGCGGTATCGTCGGAGCGGCTTTGCCGCTCTGCGCTAAGCCCCGCCCCCTTCTGGGACGCGATGATGCCGGATGTGTTTACAGCACACATCCGGCATCATCGCACCCATCGCATAGGGCCCTGTGCTATATCTTGCGGCGACGCAGTGTCACCGCAAGATATACGGACATGCTGCGATCTGAAAAGACGCGCAGCATGTCCGGAGTCGCAGGGCCGCCGCGTGCGTGTTACCACGCATAGTGGAGACGGGATTTCATTAAATCCCCTCCACTATGCTGTAACATCTGGACGCTGCGTGTCTGACGCTGCGGCTCTATGCAGCGTCAGACACGCAGCGTTTCCTGCACGTGGAAACATACCCTTACTCTCCTGATGTGGTTTGGGATTATACTTCCAGCTGATCTTATGCACCTGCACTAGCGCGGCTACAAAACACTCAATTTTAATGTGAAACAAATTGAACATTTTTGAATTTACCAAATGGCTGCAATGAAACAAAGAGTGAAAAATTTAAAGGGATATGAATACTTTCCATACCCACCGTATATACACTGCTCAAAAAAATAAATGGAACACAAACAACAGAATATAACTCAATCTTCTGTGAAATCAAACTGTCCACTTAGGAAGCAACACTGTTTGACAATCAATTTCACATGCTGTTGTGCAAATGGAATAAACAACAGATGGAAATTATTGGCAATTATCAATTCAAGACACACTCAATAAAGGAGTTTTTCTGCACGTTGGGACCACAGACCAGATCTCAGTACCAATGCTTTCTGGCCGATGTTTTGGTCACTTTTGAATGTTGGTTGTGCTTTCACACTCGAGCAGAGTGATCTGCTGCCTGCAACATCCTTCAGCATGACCGGTCTAGCAGTGGGTCAGTAATGGTGTGGGGTGGCATTTTTTTGGAGGGCTGCACAGCCCTCCATGTGCTCGTCAGGTATAGCTTGACTGCCATTAGGTACCGAGATGAGATCTTCAGACCCTTTGTGAGACCATATGCTGGTGCGGTTGGCCCTGGGTTCCTCCAATGCAGGACAATGCCAGACCTCATGTGTCTGGAGGGTGACAGCAGTTCCTACAAGATGAAGGCATTGAAACTATGGACAGGCCCGCCCATTCCCTTGAATCCAATTGAGCACATCTGGGACATCATGTCGCGCACCATCCACCAATGTCACGTTGCACCACAGACTGTCCAGGAGTTGGCGGATGCTTTAGTCCAGGTCTGGGAGGAGATCCCTCAGGAGACCATCCGCCGCCTCATCAGGAGCATGCCCAGACGTTGTAGGGAGGTGATACAGGCGGGCACGGTGGCGTAGTGGTTAGCACTGCAGCCTTGCAGCGCTGGAGTCCTGGGTTCAAACCCCACCAAGGACAACATCTGCAAAGAGTTTGTATGTTCTCTCCGTGTTTGCGTGGGTTTCCTCCGGGTACTCCGGTTTCCTCCCACATTCCAAAGACATACTGATAAGGAATTTAGATTGTGAGCCCCATTGGGGACATGGGGATAATGTGTGCAAAATGTAAAGCGCTACGGAATATGTTAGCGCTATATAAAAATAAAGATTATAAATAAAGATTATTATTAATACAGGCACGTGGCGGCCACACACTACTGATCATCATTTCCTTGTCTTGAGGCACTTCCACTGAAGTTGGATAAGCCTGTAATTTGATTTTCCACTTTGATTTTGATTATTATTCCAAATTCAGACCTCCATAGGATTTTAATTTTGATTTACATTGATCATATTTATGTTTTATTCTTCTCAACGCATTCCACTTTGTAATAAATAAAGATTTGCAAATGGAATATTTAATTCAGTGATATCTAGGATGTGGGATTTTAATGTTCCTGTTATTTTTTGAGCAGTGTATATATATATATATACGTATGTATGTATATGTATATATATATACAGTATATTGATATAGAGAGAGAGAGAAAGAAAGAAAGAGAGAGTAATGTATACCGGCAAAACATAGGCCAAAAGCACATTCTTTTGCCTTACATTTAGCTATTGAAATTTATGGGCAAGTTGGTAAATCATTGTCCCGTTTTTATAAAGCATTTTATAAACGGATTGCGTTTGTGAACTAAAATTACCGTAACAAAAGATAAAGAGGTATGCAAATCACATGGATCACCTATAGATAACAATAAATAATTTTATTAAATATAGAACAAACCACAAAAAAAGAGTACAAACAATTAGCAAAGCTTTTTTAGGTTGATCTCTTCAATGTAAGGTCATGCCCACTATTTTTTTTTTTTTTTTTGCAATATTGTAAACTAAAAGCACTGAATGAGTTGTGTGGGGAATAACTTGCATACAGTTTTCATGCTTCTTACAATTGTCATAGAAGTTTCCAACATAGATAGCGATTTTGAAACAATTTCAAATTGCTTGTAAATCCTGTGGTATATTTTTCTTTACGATACAATACACTTTATTGATCCCTGGGGAAATTACGGTATTACAGCAGCAATACAAACAGCAGTACATAAAATATTAGGACACAAATCTTGCACAAGTATACCATTACATAACTAATGTGGGTAGTTCAGTTATATAAGTCACTGTTAATTGACATTAGTACACCTGCAATCAGTTATTGTTGCCTACCACCCTTAAGAAATTGTGATATATTGTTATACTAGCTGTAGAGCCCGGCGTTGCCTGGGCATAGTAAATATCTGTGGTTAGTTATAGCACCTCACTTCTCTTATTTTCCCATCACGCCTCCTATTTAGCACCTCACTTCTCTCATTTTCCCCCTCACATCTCTCATTTTCCCCCCTCACTCCTCTCATTCCCCCCTAACACTTGTCATTTCGATCTCACATCTGTCATTTTCTGATGACTCCACTATTTTCCCTCACTCCTTTCATTTTGCAGTCACACCTTTTCATTTTCACCTGAAAACATGTTTGTCATCTTCTTTATATATAGTCAGTGGCGTAGGAAGGGGGGTGCGGGGGGGGCGGTCCGCCCCGGGCGGCACAATGCGGGGGGCGGCCGGCGCTGCAGGAGAAGAAAAAAAAAAAAAAAAAGACGCCCCTTTAAATCTTCGGGCGGCGCCGTCCGCCGCCACGACCAGGGCCAGCTCCCCCCACCACCGGACCCCGCCCCCCGCTCTATACTCACCTCTCCTGGTTCCTGCGGCGCCGGCAGCTACAGCGTCCTCTGACTCTGCGACGTCTCAGAGCAGAGGGCGCGATGACGTCACTACTGTGCGCGCCGCTCTGCCTCTCTGTCCTGAGCGTCGCAGAGCCGGAGAGACGCTGACTGCACCGGACCTGCGCTAGGAACGGGAGAGGTGAGGATTTTACTTTTTTTTTTTTTTCTTTATGTCTGACTGTCTGGGGCTGGGGCAATGCTGGACACACTGGGGCAATACTGGAGACCATGGGGCAGATTGCTGGACACACTGGGGCAATACATGAGACCATGGGGCAGATTGCTGGACACACTGGGGCAATACATGAGACCATGGGGCAGATTGCTGGACACACTGGGGCAATACAGGAGACTATGGGGCAGATTGCTGGACACACTGGGGCAATACTGGAGACCATGGGGCAGATTGCTGGACACACTGGGGCAATACAGGAGACCATGTGGCAGAATGCTGGACACACTGGGGCAATACAGGAGACCATGTGGCAGAATGCTGGACACACTGGGGCAATACAGGAGACCATGGGGCAGATTGCTGGACACACTGGGGCAATACTGGAGACCCTGGGGCAGATTTCTGGACACATTGAGGCAATGCTGGAGACCCTGGGGCAGACTTCTGGACACACTGGGGCAATGCTGGACACTGGGGCAGATTGCTGGACACACTGGGGGTAATATGCTGGACACACTGGGGCAATGCTGGACACTGGGGGTAATATGCTGGACACACTGGGGCAGACTGCTGGACACACTGGGGAAAGGCTGGACACTGGGGCAGATTGCTGGACACACTGGGGGTAATATGCTGGACACACTGGGGCAATGCTGGACACTGGGGGTAATATGCTGGACACACTGGGGCAGACTGCTGGACACACTGGGGAAAGGCTGGACACTGGGGCAGATTGCTGGACACACTGGGGGTAATATGCTGGACACACTGGGGCAATGCTGGACACTGGGGGTAATATGCTGGACACACTGGGGCAGACTGCTGGACACACTGGGGAAAGGCTGGACACTGGGGCAGATTGCTGGACACACTGGGGGCAGTGCTGGACATACTGGGGCAGATTGCTGGACACACTGGGGGTAATATGCTGGACACACTGGGGCAATGCTGGACACTGGGGGTAATATGCTGGACACACTGGGGCAGACTGCTGGACACACTGGGGAAAGGCTGGACACTGGGGCAGATTGCTGGACACACTGGGGGTAATATGCTGGACACACTGGGGCAATGCTGGACACTGGGGGTAATATGCTGGACACACTGGGGCAGACTGCTGGACACACTGGGGAAAGGCTGGACACTGGGGCAGATTGCTGGACACACTGGGGGCAGTGCTGGACATACTGGGGCAGATTGCTGGACACACTGGGGGTAATATGCTGGACACACTGGGGCAGATTGCTGGACAACATGGGGGTAATATGCTGGACACACTGGGGCAGATTGCTGGACAACATGGGGGTAATATGCTGGACACACTGGGGGCAGGACTTGAGGCATGGGCAGAATGTAGATACGGGGCATGATTGGAGACACGGGGCAGGATTGGATCATGGGGCAGGACGGATACGATGGAGGCTGGTGGGGCAGGATGTGGAGATCATATGGGGTAGAATGGATACTCATGAGGGCAGGATGCGAGAACATATGGCTGGAGCCAGGAATGAGAGACGGGGCCAGGGTGGGGAATATTATTACCATAGGGGCTAATTAAGGGATATTATTACTGCAGTGATGTATTTATTTTATTTTTTGAGTATACTGTTTTAAATGGGGGGGCGGTCCTGTTACTGTGCAGAGTGACACTATATCACCTTTTTTTCTTCATGTGATGTAATGTAGAAGTTGTGAAAAATTAAGTAATGTGTTCTGCAAGCGGAGCTCGAGATAACTGTGTTATTTCCTGCAGAAACGAGTCCTGGCTGGAAGGAATGATGGCGGTCTGTGCTGGATGAAAGATGAAGGACTTCACCTAGAGACGTCACTGGTGAGTCAGTGTTACCTATACACTGACACTATACACTGTATACTATATAGAGGTCCTGTGTATAATGTCACCAGTGATCTCTGTATTACCTCTACACAGACACTGCATACTAAGTACAGATCTCCTGTGAATACTGGCACTTATGGTGATAGTATTGTGGGGTTTTTTTTATTACTGATCAGTATTGTAGTATTCAGTCACTATGTGGTGGTAATATGTGGTCTGGAAATGGTGTTGTGGTATTTGTCCCTTGTATGTAGTATTATTCGGTCACTATGTGGCCTGGTCATGGTGTGGTGGTATTAAGTCACAGGTGTGGCATGTGGGGGTGACACCATTAGGCCCAGTTTAAGGTCTACAAAACAGGAAAACCGTTTTTGGTAACCTTTGTGTGTATTGAGCCGGGAGGGATGGGGGGGGTTGGGGGGCGCAAAACTCGGGAACAGCCCCGGGCGGCAAAAGCTCTAGCTACGCCTCTGTATATAGTATACACCTGTACAGTTGTGGCCAAAAGTATTGACACCCCTGCAATTCTGTCAGATAATACTCAGTTTCTCCCTGAAAATGATTGCAAACACAAATTCTTTGTTATCTTCATTTAATTTGTCTTAAATGAAAAAACACAAAAAGAATTGTCCTAAAGCCAAATTGGATATAATTCCACACCAAACATAAAAAGGGGGTGGACAAAAGTATTGGCACTGTTCGAAAAATCATGTGATGCTTCTCTAATTTGTGTAATTAACAGCACCTGTAACTTACCTGTGACACCTAACAGGTGTTGGCAATAACTAAATCACACTTGCAGCCAGTTGACATGGATTAAAGTTGACTCAACCTCTGTCCTGTGTCCTTGTGTGTACCACATTGAGCATGGAGAAAAGAAAGAAGACCAAAGAACTGTCTGAGGACTTGAGAAACCAAATTGTGGGGAAGTATGAACAATCTTAAGGCTACAAGTCCATCTCCAAAGATCTGAATGTTCCTGTGTCTACCGGGCGCAGTGTCATCAAGAAGTTTAAAGCCCATGACACTGTGGCTAACCTCCCTAGATGTGGACGGAAAAGAAAAATTGACAAGAGATTTCAACGCAAGATTGTGCGGATGTTGGATAAGTATGAACAATCTTAAGGCTACAAGTCCATCTCCAAAGATCTGAATGTTCCTGTGTCTACCGGGCGCAGTGTCATCAAGAAGTTTAAAGCCCATGACACTGTGGCTAACCTCCCTAGATGTGGACGGAAAAGAAAAATTGACAAGAGATTTCAACGCAAGATTGTGCGGATGTTGGATAAAGAACCTCGACTAACATTCAAACAAGTTCAAGCTGCCCTGCAGTCCGAGGGTACAACAGTGTCAACCCGTACTATCCGTCGGCGTCTGAATGAAAAGGGACTGTATGGTAGGAGACCCAGGAAGACCCCACTTCTTACCCCGAGACATAAAAAAGCCAGGCTGGAGTTTGCCAAAACTTACCTGAAAAAGCCTAAAACGTTTTGGAAAAAATGTTCTCTGGTCTGAGGAGACAAAAGTAAAGCTTTTTGGGCAAAGGCATCAACATAAAGTTTACAGGAGAAAAAAAGAGGCATTCAAAGAAAAGAACACGGTCCCTACAGTCAAATATGGTGGAGGTTCCCTGATGTTTTGGGGTTGCTTTGCTGCCTCTGGCACTGGACTGCTTGACCATGTGCATGGCATTATGAAGTCTGAAGACTACCAACAAATTTTGCCGCATAATGTAGGGCCCAGTGTGAGAAAGCTGGGTCTCCCTCAGAGGTCATGGGTCTTCCAGCAGGACAATGACCCAAAACACACTTCAAAAAGCACTAGAAAATGGTTTAAGAGAAAGCACTGGAGACTTCTAAGGTGGCCAGCAATGAGTCCAGACCTGAATCCCATAGAACACCTGTGGAGAGATCTAAAAATGGTAGTTTGGGGAAGGCACCCTTCAAATATCAGAGACCTGGAGCAGTTTGCCAAAGAAGAATGGTCTAAAATTCCAGCAGAGCATTGTAAGAAACTCATTGATGGTTACCGGAAGCGGTTGGTCGCAGTTATTTTGGCTAAAGGTTGTGCAACCAAGTATTAGGCTGAGGGTGCCAATACTTTTGTCTGGCCCATTTTTGGAGTTTTGGGTGAAATGATCAATGTTTTGCTTTTTGCTTCATTCTCTTTTGTGTTTTTTCATTTAAGACAAATTAAATGAAGATAATAATACCAAAGAATTTGTGATTGCAATCATTTTCAGGAAAAAATGAGTATTATCTGACAGAATTGCAGGGGTGTCAATACTTTTGGCCACAACTGTATATACCTGTGTGTCATCTCCCCTGTAAATAGTATGTACCTGTATGTCATCTCCTCCTGTATATAGTATATATCTGTGTGTCATCTCCTGTATTAGACCTCGTTCACACGTTATTTGGTCAGTATTTTTACCTCAGTATTTGTAAGCTAAATTGGCAGCCTGATAAATCCCTAGCCAACAGGAAGCCCTCCCCCCTGGCAGTATATATTAGCTCACACATACACATAATAGACAGGTCATGGGACTGACAGCTGCCGTATTTTCTATATGGTACATTTGTTGCTCTGAGTGGCGAGTTTTGCGCGTGATGAGTTTTATGTGTGGTGCATTTTGAGTATATGCAAGTTTTGTGTGAGGCAACTTTTGCATGTGTTGCAACTTTTGTGCATGTGGCAATTTTTCCGCGTGTGCAAGTTTTGCGTGTGGCGAGTTTTCCATGAGGTGAGTTTTGCACGTGTGGCGAGTTTTGCGTGAGCCTAGTTTTACATGTGGTGAGTTTTGTGCGTGGCGAGTTTTGAGCGGCGACTTTTATGTGGCGAGGTTGGTGTATGTGTGGTGAAATGTGTGCTGAGGGTGGTATATGTGTTAAAGCACGTGGTAGTGTGTGGCGCATTTTGTGTGTGTGTTCATATCCCCGTGTGTGGTGAGTATCCCATGTCGGGGCCCCACCTTAGCAACTGTACGGTATATACTCTTTGGCGCCATCGCTCTCACTCTTTAAGTCCCCCTTGTTCACATCTGGCAGCTGTCAATTTGCCTCCAACACTTTTCCTTTCACTTTTTCCCCATTATGTAGATAGGGGCAAAATTGTTTGGTGAATTGGAACGTGCGGGGTTAAAATTTCAACTCACAACATAGCCTATGACGCTCTCGGGGTCCAGACGTGTGACTGTGCAAAATTTTGTTAAGTAAAAAGGGCAGCACACTGCAGCGCCAAAACATGCAAACTTGAAAACACGAAATTTGAACTGCATTACTGCACTAGAAATATGAAAAATGAGAGCTTTTAGCGCATAAAAATGGCCATATTTATGTGTACCTCGTAGCCACTTTACGGCATCTCTCTTATACGATCAGAAGGCTAAAGAGAGAATTTGAGTCCAAGAAGAGGTTTCACCTGTTCACACTCAGTCTATGTTTGGATGTGCAGGTCAGGTTTTTGAAATGTATTCTTTAGCCTTCTGATCGTGCACTCCCCGCCTCCTAGCCACAGGTGTTTTAATTATAGTAGGTCCAATACCCCTCCACAGAAAGAGAGAATTTGAGTCCAAGAAGAGGTTTCACATGTACCCATTCAGATGGAGACGTTTATTCTCGGTGAGGTAGGTCAAGCGTAGGACCTCGTATAAGAGAGATGCCGTAAAGTGGCTACGAGGTACACATAAATATGGCCATTTTTATGCGCTAAAAGCTCTCATTTTTCATATTTCTAGTGCAGTAATGCAGTTCAAATTTCGTGTTTTCAAGTTTGCATGTTTTGGCGCTGCAGTGTGCTGCCCTTTTTACTTAACTATATACGAGTTGGCGACTCTGGGTTCAGCACCTGTTCACACTCAGTCTATGTTTGGATGTGCAGGTCAGGTTTTTGAAATGTATTCTTTAGCCTTCTGATCGTGCACTCCCCGCCTCCTAGCCACAGGTGTTTTAATTATAGTAGGTCCAATACCCCTCTACAGAAAGAGAGAATTTGAGTCCAAGAAGAGGTTTCACATGTACCCATTCAGATGGAGACGTTTATTCTCGGTGAGGTAGGTCAAGCGTAGGACCTCGTATAAGAGAGATGCCGTAAAGTGGCTACGAGGTACACATAAATATGGCCATTTTTATGCGCTAAAAGCTCTCATTTTTCATATTTCTAGTGCAGTAATGCAGTTCAAATTTCGTGTTTTCAAGTTTGCATGTTTTGGCGCTGCAGTGTGCTGCCCTTTTTACTTAACTATATACGAGTTGGCGACTCTGGGTTCAGCACCTGTTCACACTCAGTCTATGTTTGGATGTGCAGGTCAGGTTTTTGAAATGTATTCTTTAGCCTTCTGATCGTGCACTCCCCGCCTCCTAGCCACAGGTGTTTTAATTATAGTAGGTCCAATACCCCTCCACAGAAAGAGAGAATTTGAGTCCAAGAAGAGGTTTCACATGTACCCATTCAGATGGAGACGTTTATTCTCGGTGAGGTAGGTCAAGCGTAGGACCTCGTATAAGAGAGATGCCGTAAAGTGGCTACGAGGTACACATAAATATGGCCATTTTTATGTGCTAAAAGCTCTCATTTTTCATATTTCTAGTGCAGTAATGCAGTTCAAATTTCGTGTTTTCAAGTTTGCATGTTTTGGCGCTGCAGTGTGCTGCCCTTTTTACTTAACTATATACGAGTTGGCGACTCTGGGTTCAGCACCTGTTCACACTCAGTCTATGTTTGGATGTGCAGGTCAGGTTTTTGAAATGTATTCTTTAGCCTTCTGATCGTGCACTCCCCGCCTCCTAGCCACAGGTGTTTTAATTATAGTAGGTCCAATACCCCTCCACAGAAAGAGAGAATTTGAGTCCAAGAAGAGGTTTCACATGTACCCATTCAGATGGAGACGTTTATTCTCGGTGAGGTAGGTCAAGCGTAGGACCTCGTATAAGAGAGATGCCGTAAAGTGGCTACGAGGTACACATAAATATGGCCATTTTTATGCGCTAAAAGCTCTCATTTTTCATATTTCTAGTGCAGTAATGCAGTTCAAATTTCGTGTTTTCAAGTTTGCATGTTTTGGCGCTGCAGTGTGCTGCCCTTTTTACTTAACTATATACGAGTTGGCGACTCTGGGTTCAGCACCTGTTCACACTCAGTCTATGTTTGGATGTGCAGGTCAGGTTTTTGAAATGTGCAAAATTTTGTGGCTGTAGCTGCGACGCCTCCAACACTTTTCCTTTCACTTTTTCCCCATTATGTAGATAGGGGCAAAATTGTTTGGTGAATTGGAATGCGCGGGGTTAAAATTTCGCCTCACAACATAGCCTTTGACACTCTCGGGGTTCAGACGTGTGACTGTGCAAATTTTTGTGGCTGTAGCTGCGACGGTGCAGATGCCAATCCCGGACATACATACATACACACATACACACATTCAGCTTTATATATTAGACTAGCTGAAGAGCCCGGCGTTGCCTGGGCATAGTAAATATCTGTGGTTAGTTATAGCACGTCACTTCTCTTATTTTCCCATCACGCCTCTCATTTTCCCAATCACATCTTTAATTTTCCCCCTCACATCTCTCATTTTCTCCCTCACACCTCTCATTTTCTCCCTCACTCCTCTCATTCCCGCCTAACACTTGTAATTTCGACCTCACATCTGTCATTTTCCGATCACTACACTATTTTCCTTCACTCCTCTCATTTTGCACTCACACCTTTTCATTTTCACCTCACACCTCTCATTTTCACCTCAGTATATACATGTTTGTCATCTCCCTTATATATAGTATACACCTGTATGTCATCTCCTGTATATAGTATATACCTGTATGTAATCTCCCCTGTATATAGTATATACCTGCTGTGTGTCATCTCCCCTGTATATAGTATATACCTGTATGTCATCTCCTCCTATATATAGTATATACCTGTATGTCATCTCCTCCTATATATAGTATATACCTGTATGTCATCTCCTCCTATATATAGTATATACCTGTATGTCATCTCCTTCTATATATAGTATATACCTGTATGTCATCTCCTCCTGTATATAGTATATACCTGTGTGTCATCTCCCCTGTATATAGTATATATCTGTGTGTCATCTCCTCCTGTATATAGTATATACCTGTATGTCATCTTCTATATATAGCATATACCTGTATGTCATCTCCTCCTGTATATAGTATATACCTGTAGGTAATCTGCTCCTGTATATAGTATATACCTGTGTGTCATCTCCTCCTGTATTTAGTATATACCTGTATTTCATCTCCTCCTGTATATAGTATGTACCTGTATGTCATCTCCTCCTCTATATAGTATATACCTGTGTGTTATCTCTCCTGTATATAGTATATATCTGTGTGTCATCTCCCCTGTATATAGTATATACCTGTGTGATCTCCTGTATTAGACCTCGTTAACACGTTATTTGCTCAGTATTTTTACCTCAGTATTTCTAAGATAAATTGGCAGCCTGATAAATCCCCAGCCAACAGGAAGCGCTCCCCCTGGCAGTATATATTAGCTCACACATACACATAATATACAGGTCATGTGACTGACAGCTGCTGTATTTCCTATATGGTACATTTGTTGCTCTTGTAGTTTGTCTGCTTATTAATCAGATTTTTATTTTTGAAGGCTAATACCAGACTTGTGTGTGTTTTAGGGCGAGTTTCGTTTGTCAAGTTGTGTGTGTTGAGTTGTGTGTGGCGACATGCATGTAGCGACTTTTGTGAGATGAGTTTTGTGTGGCAACATGCGTGTAGCAACTTTTTGTGTGTCGAGTTGCATGTAACAGGTTAGTGTAGCAAGTTGTGTGCAGCAAGTTTTGCGCATGGCGAGTTTTGTGCGTGGTGAGTTTTATGTCTGGTGCCTTTTGAGTATGTGCAAGTTTTGCGTGAGGCAACTTTTGCATATGTTGCAAATTTTGTGCATGTGGCAATTTTTCCGCATGTGCAAGTTTTGCATGTGGCGAGTTTTCCATGAGGTGAGTTTTGCACTTGTGGCGAGTTTTGCGTGAGCCTAGTTTTTGCATGTGGCGAGTTTTGCACGTGGCGAGTTTTGAGCGGCGACTTTTGTGTTTCGACTTTTATGTGGCGAGGTTGGTGTATGTGTGGTGAAATGTGTGCTGAGGGTGGTATATGTGTTCAAGCACGTGGTAGTGTGTGGCGCATTTTGTGTGTGTGTTCATATCCCCATGTGTGGTGAGTATCTCATGTCGGGGCCCCACCTTAGCAACTGTACGGTATATACTCTTTTGTGCCATCGCTCTCATTCTTTAAGTCCCCCTTGTTCACATCTGGCAGCTGTCAATTTGCCTCCAACACTTTTCCTTTCACTTTTCCCCATTATGTAGATAGGGGAAAAATAGTTTGGTGAATTGGAAAGCGCGGAGTTAAAATTTCACCTCACAACATAGCCTATGACGCTCTCGGGGTCCAGACGTGTGACTGTGCAAAATTTTGTGGCTGTAGCTGCGACGCCTCCAACACTTTTCATTTCACTTTTTCCCCATTATGTAGATAGGGGCAAAATTGTTTGGTGAATTGGAAAGCGCTGGGTTAAAATTTCACCTCACAACGTAGCCTATGACGCTCTCAGGGTCCAGACGTGTGACTGTGCAAAATTTTGTTTCTGTAGCTGCGACGCCTCCAACACTTTTCCTTTCACTTTTTTCCCCATTATGTAGATAGGGGCAAAATTGTTTGGTGAATTGGAAAGCGCGGGGTTAAAATTTCACCTCACAACGTAGCCTATGACGCTCTCAG
Organism: Ranitomeya imitator; assembly: GCF_032444005.1. Taxonomy (NCBI): domain Eukaryota; kingdom Metazoa; phylum Chordata; class Amphibia; order Anura; family Dendrobatidae; genus Ranitomeya; species Ranitomeya imitator. Next base: position 353,242,428 of record NC_091285.1, on the reverse strand, counting down.
GGTCCAGACGTGTGACTGTGCAAAATTTTGTTTCTGTAGCTGCGACGCCTCCAACACTTTTCCTTTCACTTTTTTCCCCATTATGTAGATAGGGGCAAAATTGTTTGGTGAATTGGAAAGCGCGGGGTTAAAATTTCACCTCACAACGTAGCCTATGACGCTCTCAGGGTCCAGACGTGTGACTGTGCAAAATTTTGTTTCTGTAGCTGCGACGCCTCCAACACTTTTCCTTTCACTTTTTTCCCCATTATGTAGATAGGGGCAAAATTGTTTGGTGAATTGGAAAGCGCGGGGTTAAAATTTCACCTCACAACGTAGCCTATGACGCTCTCAGGGTCCAGACGTGTGACTGTGCAAAATTTTGTTTCTGTAGCTGCGACGCCTCCAACACTTTTCCTTTCACTTTTTTCCCGATTATGTAGATAGGGGCAAAATTGTTTGGTGAATTGGAACGCGCGGGGTTAAAATTTCACCTCACAATATAGCCTATGACGCTCTCGGGGTCCAGGCGTGTGACTGTGCAAAATTTTGTGGCTGTAGCTGCGACGGTGCAGATGCCAATCCCGGACATACACACACACATACACACACACATTCAGCTTTATATAGTAGATTGTATATTGTTATATGATATTTATGTGCTATTTCGCTCTATTTGTAAAATTGACATGTGTCTGATTAATTCATAGAGCGGATGTATTGTGTACTGTTGTACAGTTAGGTATTGCTTCTCATCTTGTAACTATACTGTTGTTCTGTATTGAGCCATGTTGGCCGTTTGGCGTACAGTATAGACAAATAGTATATATCGGTGCCTGAGCGTGTATCTTACTATATAGTGGCATGGGTTTAATTTTGTGTTTTGTTCTTATATTTTTTCCTCATTTCCTTTCTTATTTTTTTCTTCATACTATTTTCTATGTGGGGTTATTATGTTTATATTATTGTCTTCTTGCATATAAATGTCGCTCATCCTTTGTTATGAGTTCTAATCCTCTATATATTGCGGTGCAGTGCCGAGCTGCGCCTTGCAGCGAGGTACTGGCATATTCCCCATAGTTAATATGGCCGCCGTCTGCTGTGATGCTGTGCAGGTCCCTCCCCTTGCCCATCGCTGCTCACCGTTTGTTGTCTTGGTCACATGGGGCCCCATGTGATCTTGCATCAGCGGTGACGTCGGCGTATGGAGGCGGGGGTATGGATCTCCAGCGTCGTACAGGCACGATCATATCCGGTCCCTTGTGCTCTTATACCACTCTGTTGTCCTGCATGGCACGCCCCCTGAGGAAGGAAGTCCCGCACTTCCGAAACGCGCATCGGGGAGGGCGGGAGCCCACACGTGCCGGGTCTATACACCACTTGGTAGGTCACACTAATGTCTTCTTATTATTGTGCTGCGCACTTGCGCTTGTGACCGATCTTTACCCCTAAGTGTGGGCTCTCGCTAGTGATGTGGTGATGTGGTTTTACTGCCTGTTTCAGTCTCGTCCCTGTCTGATACCTATGTATGCATCTTTTATCAATAAAGTTGTTTCTACTTTAAGTAATTGTGGACGGTTTCCACCATTATTTCTGTGGTTGATTGTTATATAGCAGTAGGAACAAACGATTTCCTCAATTTCTTCTTCTTACACCTTAGTAGCACTAGGCGGCTGCTGAATGTGCTCTTCTGCTTCAGGAACAGCTCGTATAGTGGGTGTGTGTTATTGATCATTATAGCCCTACACTTCATCTGAATCCTATCTTCCACTACCTCCTCAAAAGAGTCCAGATGGAGGCCAACAGCCTTCTTGATAAGTTTATTGAGCTTATTAGCGTCAGCTACTCGCACACTACTGCCCGAGCATATGATAGCAAAAAAGATGGCGCTTGCCACACCGGACTGGTAGAACATTTCCAGCATTTTTCTGCACACATTGAATGACCTGAGCTTCCGACGAAAGTAGAGTCTTCTCACTGGGTTGTTATCATATCAATAGAATAAGCTGGCTTCTAGTCCTGTATTTATATGTTGCGTTTGGTTGTTATTGTAGTTATATACTCATGTTTGGTTGAGGTAATGTATCTAAGGACTCAGAATAGTTCTGTTATTGTATTTAATGCGTGAATTTGACTCTGTTATAAAACCACCAATTTGCTGAGTATAATTTCACTTGACAGTTACTGGATTTTTCTGTAGATTTTACCTACGCAAGTCTGCACGTAAAATCTGTAGCATTTCGGGTACATGTGGCCCTATCCTTACCATATCTATACATTGAACATGGTTTTGTTATCTATTTAAGGAGTAATCTTGGTTTTGTTACCACATCTACATAATTCGCTTGGTTGTTTTACTGTATCAATACAGTAACATTGGATCTGTCACCTTATCTAGGTTGCAGTCTTGATTTTGTTATGGAACCTACTGTATATAACAAGTTTCCATCTACAGTCATTAAAGGGAATCTGTCACCAGGTTTTTGCTATGCAATTTGACAGGAGCATGATATATAGACAAAGACTGATTCCAGAAAGGTATCACTTAAGGGTCTGCTTGGTGCAATTTTGAAATCATCACAGTTTTCTCTGCTGCAGACCTACCAGTTCACTAAATGCTGAGCTCTGCGTAAGCCCACGCACACCGCTAATTGGCAGATTTATGTGTAGTGTACATTGACAGAAAGCTGTAAATCAGTAGTAGGGACAGGGTATCACACAGCAGGATGGTGACATGGTACAAGACAACTAGTCCTCTAGTAATAATCTCCTGCTCGTAAAATACTGATTTTATTGAAACTATGAGAAGCAGCCCAGTAAGCACAAGCACACATCATTAAAGTCATGATCTCTGACACTACATCATACTGCTCTCAGATCACCTAGCAAATACCTGCTGAAAGATTCACGTTCACATTACAACAATAAGAAGGAGAAATCACAGGATGGATAGACATGTTAATGATGAACAAATGATGAAAAATTGTAAACAACATTTTCAAAATATCGATTTACTCAGTATAGAGTATTAGCGCAATGCACAGGAATACAAGCACTTAGACACCTTGGCACGCTATCAATGAGGTTATAAATAATTGTCTGAGAATTGATCTACCATGCTGAAGGCACATAGACATGCAAATCTTCAAAATCTGTTACTCGCAGCTCTCTTTGCCATTGCCAACCAATCACATCCCAGGTGTGCTCGATGCGAGCCAAATCTGGATATACTGCAGGTAATGATAGTAATAATGAGCCATGCAGGCTGTTCCCAGTAGCACAAGTAGCATATGGCCTGGTGTTGAAAAATGGCTCCTGGGATACTTTGGATAAATGGCTGCTCCACTAGTTCCACAATTGATCAATTCTGTACTGCAAGCGAAAATGGACACCCCACGACAAGACTATGGCATCAAAACAAACAATCAGGAGGAACTTGCAAAACATTAGGTAATAAGCCTGACATCCAGCTACGAGCATTTCATTGACTTCACACCACTGCTCTCAAAAGCAATTGTGGTGCAGATTAAGATGTCAATGGAGGCTGGAATGGAGGTTTATCTTCCATTCCAGACGATGAGTCCCACATTTGTTTAGCATGCAATGATAGATTGATCTCTAGACAATGTAGGCTAAGCCGTAAAGAGGCCTTTAGTAAGGAACATCACACCAGTCCTACTCCCAAGATTACAGCTTGGTGTGATGTAACATACGGTAGTTGGACCCGTTTACTCTTCATTCCAGGTACACTAACAGCTCGGTGCTACATTGATTCAGTCATGCAACCAGTGGTATGGCCTTTTCGCAAAAGTGTCTCAGGAGCAAATTTTTAACACAATGACATGCCACACTTTGCTTGTGCTACTATGAGCAGCCAGGGTGACCTAAATGTACTACCAGGTCTGGCAGCATCTCTGGACTTCTTTTTACCACTCAGCATATCCAGAACATTGTTGTTCAGCAATTACAAAATGATTTGCATGTCCCAGTTCATTTAGAGTGGAAGAACATTCCTCAGACAACCATTAATAACCTCATTGATCCATTAATAACCTCATTGATAGCATGCCAAGAAATGAAGTGCATGTATTATTGTGTGTGATGTACACATTCGATGCTGAATAAATTGAGATGTTTTGAAAACTTTTTTCCACTTTTTCAACATTTGCATATCATTAACATGTCTATCAATCCTGTTATTTCCATAATTGACAGCAGAAAAAAACACATGTTCCAGCTTCTTAGAAATAAAATAGATTTATTGAAAAATTCTTAAAAAGTGCATACTCCATGGATCTCACAAGAGCCCCGGGAGGAAAGCGACGCGTTTCGACTGCAACCGCAGTCTTTATCCAAGCTTGTTGATAAATGTATATATTATGCTTGGTTCTAGCACTAAACTTATGGAGTAGTCTTGATGAATATATAGTTATTCTGTAATTTTATGGTGTTTTCACACAAAATATTAGCAGAAGCAAAAAATGTGGCAAACAGCGAATTCAGTGCCTATGGTAATAGCTGTAGTGGATGGAGTACAATATGGGTCCACTGTATAGATTGTACCTAAAACTGTTGTGTGCATGAGGCCTAAAAAAATGAAATTTCACAATGACACTGTCACAGATCCACCATGACAGAGAGGGGCCAGAAGACTGTAGTATCTGATTTCACGTACTCCTGGTTAGAAACACTTCTTCATATTAAGTGGTGCAGGTTTCTTTTAGCAGTGCACAAGTTAAACTGTTTAACTTAGGGTCTTTGAAGCATCCCTGCTTTGATGGTTTCAGCTGTTCAGTTTTGCCCACTCCTTTCTCCTAAATATAATGGATTTCCAGTGTTCGTCTTGCACAGCCTGATGTGGAGTGCAGTTGTTTGTTGGTAGAGGCATTTGGAGTGTTGATCTGTGACCAGCGTTAGGGACAGGGAAGGAGCCCCTGGCCCCTGGTATTCTCACAACAGACTTGTGACAGACTTATAGTTAATATGAATATCACATGGAACTTGTACTGTACAAAATGGGAAAGTCCATCCTTTACCACAATAAAAGTGAAACATGTACATAACATTTTAAAATACAGTTAGGGCCAGAAATATTTGGACAGTGACACAAGTTTTGTAATTTTAGCTGTTTACAAAAACATGTTCAGAAATACAATTATATATATATATAATATGTGCTGAAAGTGCACACTCCCAGCTGCAATATGATAGTTTCCACATCCAAATCGGAGAAAGGGTTTAGGAATCATAGCTCTGTAATGCATAGCGTCCTCTTTTTCAAGGGACCAAAAGTAATTGGACAATGGACTCTAAGGGCTGCAATTAACTCTGAAGGCATCTCCCTCGTTAACCTGTAATCAATGAAGTAGTTAAAAGGTCAGGGGTGGATTCCAGGTGTGTGGTTTTGCATTTGGAAGCTGTTGCTGTGAGCAGACAACATGCGGTCAAAGGAACTCTCAATTGAGGTGAAGCAGAACATCCTGAGGCTGAAAAAAAAGAAAAAATCCATCAGAGAGATAGCAGACATGCTTGGAGTAGCAAAATCAACAGTTGGGTACATTCTGAGAAAAAAGGAATTGACTGGTGAGCTTGGGAACTCAAAAAGGCCTGGGCGTCCACGGATGACAACAGTGGTGGATGATCGCCGCATGCTTAATTTGGTGAAGAAGAACCCGTTCACAACATCAACTGAAGTCCAGAACACTCTCAGTGAAGTAGGTGTTTCTGTCTCTAAGTCAACAGTAAAGAGAAAACTCCATGACAGTAAATACAAAGGGTTCACATCTAGATGCAAACCATTCATCAATACCAAAAATAGACAGGCCAGAGTTAAATTTGCAGAAAAACACCTCAAGAAGCCAGCTCAGTTCTGGAAAAGTATTCTATGGACAGATGAGACAAAGATCAACCTGTACCAGAATGATGGGAAGAAAAAAGTTTGGAGAAGAAAGGGAACGGCACATGATCCAAGGCACACCACATCCTCTGTAAAACATGGTGGAGGCAACGTGATGGCATGGGCATGCATGGCTTTCAATGGCACTGGGTCACTTGTGTTTATTGATGACATAAGAGCAGACAAGAGTAGCCGGATGAATTCTGAAGTGTACCGGGATATACTTTCAGCCCAGATTCAGCCAAATGCTGCAAAGTTGATTGGACGGCGCTTCATAGTACAGATGGACAATGACCCCAAGCATACAGCCAAAGCTACCCAGGAGTTCATGAGTGCCAAAAAGTGGAACATTCTGCAATGGCCAAGTCAATCTCCAGATCTAAACCCAATTGAGCATGCATTTCACTTGCTCAAATCCAGACTTAAGACGGAAAGACCCACAAACAAGCAAGACCTGAAGGCTACGGCTGTAAAGGCCTGGCAAAGCATTAAGAAGGAGGAAACCCAGCGTTTGGTGATGTCCATGGGTTCCAGACTTAAGGCAGTGATTGCCTCCAAAGGATTTGCAAGAAAATATTGAAAATAAAAATATTTTGTTTGGGTTATGTTTATTTGTCCAATTACTTTTGACCTCCTAAAATGTGGAGTGTTTGTAAAGAAATGTGTACAATTCCTACATTTTCTATCAGATATTTTTGTTCAACCCTTCAAATTAAACGTTACAATCTGCACTTGAATTCTGTTGTAGAGGTTTCATTTCAAATCCAATGCGGTGGCATGCAGAGCCCAACTCGCGAAAATTGTGTCACTGTCCAAATATTTCTGGCCCTAACTGTATAAAATGCTAGTGCTTTACACATTATACTTAACATAAACTTACAATAATTTTTTTTTTAGCTTAACGCAGATATTTTGTGCCATGCAAACGTTCATGGATTTAATTTTAAGCCGCTCTAGAGGCTCTTTGCATTGATATCCAGCATAACAATGGCAGATAAACTTGTCAGTGTAATATTTTAGGTCTTCTAGACTTGGACTTCCACTCACCTTATAACTGTTTTTATATCTTTCTATTGTAATGTTTGTTATATTTAAGTGAAGGTAAGTGTTTGTGTTCCAGTCTTTGCGGGCGCAGACTCCATTATTTTGGCAAAGTACAGCACTACACAGTTTAGCGGATAATGAAACATTAATGATGTATGGGTTCAGAGTGTTGATGATGAAAGAATTTAATTTCATGCACGTGTTCTAAAAAGAAGAACAACATAAAGATTAGATCTATCTTTATCACAAATATATAATGTGTATTCCATAAAGCAAGTTGGTCATTATGTATAAATAAGTTCTACCTACTGTTAATTTTTTACAAAACCTTATACAAAGCAATAAAGCACAATAATAAAAGAGTTATCCCCTTTCAAAGATTATATATAATGTTCCAAGGGCGATGGAAGTATCTTCCACTGCTGATTAAATAATAAGCCATGATGAAATGAGGAGCTATTGACTTAATGTCAATGCGTTTCGGACTCATTCCAACTCCTTCTACAGGTCAAACCAAAATTATTTTTGGTTTGTCCTAAAGAAGGAGTTGGAGTGACTCTGAAATGCGTTGATATGAAGCCAATAATTCCTCATTTCATTGTGGTTTATCATTTAATCAGCAGTGCAAGATTCTTCCATCGCCCTTGGAACATTATATATAATCTACGGTAATATTAATTAATTCCTATAGCTTTAAGTTTTACAAGTGATATTTTACTACTTTTGCACAATGACGGCACAATTCTTGAAAAAAAAAAATGTAAATGCATTCTAATGGTCAGATTATAAACTACATACCATACTTCGTGTCAGGTTCACACTACCCCATACTATAAATCCATTGGTTCCCAAAGCAGCACTTTCACCAATTGTATTAACAAGATCAGGCTGAAAATGAGAAAAGAAAAGCAATTCTAACGGTATTTATACAATAAAACTACACATTCTGAATTCCCCGTCCAAAAAATACCAAATTAAAAAAAATATTTATACTGGGTATTGAGGCGTCAGAGGGCCTTACTGTTGAAAGAGTTGATATATACAGCGCAAATTCAGTATTGTGAATTTCTGAACCACTTAAACTTTATCCAGTAATTCTAAATTTACAGTCAATCCTTTAAGGGCTGGGGGATCTTTCATTTTTGGTGCGTTAGTTTTTTCCTCCCTTTATTCGCAGAGCCATAGTTTTTGTTTTACTTAAAAAAAATTCAGAAATTTGTAAAAAAAAAAAAAATGCTAATGCTGTGTGTGAAATGTACGCCGGAATGTAGGCTCTCCCTATTAGATATGTCTCTTAAAGTTATACTATGATGATGTATTTTTGTATTTTGTTTAGATTTATTTCATTTTCTCAATCACGCGTATTCCTATTTATGCAGTCATTTTGTACACCTCTTGGATACATTTTATTATTTATAAATCTCTACAATGTAATCATCTACATCCATAGAATTATAATCTACTTTTATAGTGGTTTGTTTGCCCCTTGTCTGTCTATACCCTTACAATTTGTACTATGTGTTTCCCTCCTTGTTTTTTTACATTTACAGTACAGACCAAAAGTTTGGGCACGCCTTCTCATTTAAAGATTTTTCTGTATTTTCATGACTATGGAAATTGTACATTCACACTAAAGGCATCAAAGTATGAATTAACACATGTGGAATTATATACTTAACAAAAAAGCGTGGAACAACTGAAATTATGTCTTATATTCTAGGTTCTTCAAAGAAGCCACCTTTAAATCTTTAAATGAGAAGGTGTGTCTAAACTTTTGGTCTGTACTGTATGTATTTCAAAATATTTTATTATCTTGTTTAATAAAACTAAATTGTTTTATGAATCGCAGAGGAATTATATAATTTTTTATGCCTAGCTTTCTAGGTCCACTGATAATACATATTCTGTTATTAATGTTGTGTGTTTAGGTGTATTTAGGTGTGTTTAGATTCTTGAGAGCCATAACGTTTTCAATTCTTGGGATATTGCGCTGTGTGAGGACTTATTTTTTGCGCATAGAGCTGATGTCTTTATTGATCTAATTTTGGGGTAAATATTATGTCTTCATTGCCTCTTATTACATTTGTTTATGTTGTTGAAGAGGTAAAACTATGTATGACATATATATATAGAGGAAAAAAACTAAAATAATAATATCGAAAATAAATTTTCATGAACTAGTCAATTTATCTGTAATTCATAGATTTCTTACCAGTGTCAAATATTTCTCAGTATGATCAGTAAATACAGGGCGGCTGTACATATATATGGGAAGGGGGTGAAGCTTATTTGAGTGTGTCGATAGTCTTCTTGCTTCTTGGATACGGTGGCGTGTATATAGAGCACCAAGGTGGGAAGACATTAGCGCAGTCTCCAAATACATGTTTGGAAACAGTGCTGTACTTTCCTTCCATAACCACCACAATTTATCATTTCTTATCATTTCAATGTCCGGGCAGCGTCCCGTGTACTGATGAGGATTTTGCTTATAATCATAGTTATAGCAGTTGGGAAATAGATAGAACCCCCAAAGTTGGTTGGGTCTCAGTTGTTTCCCGAGTCGGAGCGTGTTTAGAATAAAGCTTTTTGCTGCAGATTCAAACTGTAGTCTGGCCGTAGATTCTACCTTTGCATGATCAAGTGTCAGGTCTGTTTGCTGAGCAAAGTCAATAGAGTGCTTCTTGTATATAGTCTTAGAAGCCCAGTTTCTTATCCAGGTTGGCCTCCAATCTTCCCAATCAATAACAGCAAGTCCTTTTTGTGATGCTGACGATATATAATAACGAATATCTTCTTCGGCTTTTTTTAAGTGTTGTGCCATATTGCTTATTTGAGGAATACCTCCATTATAACTAATACCAGTAGCAGGATCTATGTATGGATAGTAGCCTAGTCTATCAGTGTAAAATAAAGTAATGTTCTGGCTGGTGGCAGTCGGGAGCGTGCTTCCCACAGGCTCAAATAAACTGACATCAATAGGGATTCTGTATTTTCTCATACACAGTTCAGTTGGTGCATTCCATATAGCCACAAAGGGCGAGTACATTCCGGCTGATGCTCTCTGTTTAACCAATTGGCAAGAAGTCCTCAGTGTTAGTAAAAATAGTGTCTTTAGCAATATAGAAATTACTTTCATTGTGAATGCAAGAAAAGCCTAATAGTTATGGATTCTTTTCTTAGAAAACAAGAATTACTCATACCTGTGGAGAAAATAGAAGAATAAAATGTTTATAAAGTTAATATTACAAGGGGAATTCCCATCTCCAACATCCTATCCCAATATGTAGCAGATGTAATAATAAAATTAGCAAATACTTTCAATTGGAAACGTAGTATAGTTCTTCTGATTAGCTATGTCGCTTACCCCATGTGCAGGCTATTGCAGTAGCTTAGGTATCCAGTTACGACCACTCATATAGTGACAGTTAATTAGTTAGTTGTTATTGGTCATAACCATGGATATCTAAGCTACTGCAATGCCCTGCACATGGGATATGCGACATATCCCATGTGAAGAACTATACAACATTTCTGGTAAGATTTTCTAATATTATTATTATTATCATTACACCTACCAAATATTGGAATGCGATTTTGGAGAGGGGAATACACCTTTAAGCTTATTTTGAGTGCATTATGTTTTAACTTATACTACTTATACTACATTTGTAAATCTAAATGTCGCATTATGAAGTGATTTTGCTATTCTACCCCATTATATATTATAAATTATAGGGTAGCCATAAACATCATAAATATAGTGTTTTATCTCAGTTAATCATGACTCATGAAGGGCAATTTACTAAGCTTGGTAGAAATTGCAGTATAAAAATTGCAATTCACGGAAGCTTTTCATCCAATCTCACTGAGCTAGAGTTAGTTTGCAAAGAAGAATGGGCAAAAATGTCAGCCTCCAGATGTGCAAAGCTAGTAGTGACATACAGTGGTATTTCAAAGTTTGGGCACCCCTGGTCAAAATTACTGTTATTGTGAACAGTTAAGAAAGTTGAAGATGATATGATTGCTAAAAGGCCTAAGGTTCAAGATGACACATTTTCTTTGTTTTTTAGGCAAAAAAGATATTGTCATTTTTTACACTTTAAAAATTACAAAAAGGAAAATGGCTTAATGCAAAAGCTTAGTCACCTTTGGAAATTTGTATGCTCAAATAACTTTGACCAAGGTTTCAGACCTTAGTTATCCTATTATCCTAAGTTAGCCCTTTGTCTGTCCGCTTCCCCCACCCAGGGAAGCATGGGTGCTCCTGTGCACCGCAGTACACTATCCCAACAAACAGGGCAACAAAGACTAGGGTAAACTGAAAACGTCACACACACAAAAATATTCTCTCACATATAACAGAGGAATCTACTAGGGTGTGCAGGAAGGGGAAGAAAGCAAAACAGGGAAGGATAAGGAATTTCCAAGCCTACAGACAAAGCAACAGTCACTTCTAACTCCTCCAGCAATCCTTCTCAAACCAACTTTTCTCCCTCCTATTGTCATGAAGCAAGTGCTAACTCTGACAAGGACTAGGTAAGAGAGCCCAGATTTCATAGGGAAAAGGAGTGGCTAAACGAGCACAGCTGAACACAGGAATTTCCAACATGGCCGATTAACCCCTGTTCTGCTGTAAGAAATAAACACTTAACAAACCGGAGAAGTGCTTCTACTAGTACTACCTAGAACCACGCCCTTTTGCAAGTATCACAGCTTTCCTAACCATGGAGGTTGCCCAAACTTTTCCAGTGCCAATTTTCCATTTTGTAATTTTTAAAACATAATGAATGACTATATATATATATACATCTAAAATCCCACATCCTAGATCTCACTGAATGAAATATTCCAGTTGTAAATCTTTATTCATTACATAGTGGAATGTGTTGAGAACAATAAAACCTAAAAATGATCAACATAAATCACAACTAATATCCCAAGGAGGTCTGGAGTTGGAATGATGCTCAAAATCAAAGTGGAAAATGAAGTTACAGGCTGATCCAACTTCAGTGGAAATGCCTCAAGACAAGGAAATGATGCTCAGTAGTGTGTGTGGCCTCCAAGTGCCTGTATAACCTCCTTACAATGTCTGGGCATGCTCCTGATGAGGCGGCGGATTGTCTGCTGAGGGATCTCCTTCCAGACCTGGACTAAAGCATCTGCCAACTCCTGGACAGTCTGTAGTGCAATGTGACATTGGTGGATGGTGCGAGACATGATGTACCAGATGTGTTCAATCGGATTCAGGTCTGGGGAACGGGCATGCCAGTCCATAGCTTCAATGTCTTCATCTTGCAGGAACTGCTGTCACACTACAGTCACATGAGGTCTGGCATTGTCCTGCATTAGGAGGAACCCATGGTCAACCGCACCAGCATATGGTCTCACAAGGGGTCTGAGGATCTCCTCTCAGTATCTAATGGCAGTTAGGCTAACTCTGGCGAGCACATGGAGGGCTGTGCGGCCCTCCAAAGAAATGCAACCCCACACATTACTGACCCACTGCCAGACCGGTCATGCTGAAGGATGTTGCAGGCAGATCACTCTCCATGTCGTCTCCAGACTGTGTCACATCTGTTACATGTGCTCAGTGTGAACCTGCTTTCATCTGTGAAGACCACAGGCGAATTTGCCAATCCTGGTGTTCTGTGGCAAATGCCAAGCATCCTGCACGGTGTTGGGCTGTGAGCACAACCCCCAACTGTGGACGTTGGGCACTCAGACCATCCTCATGGAGTCAGTTTCTAACCGTTTGTGCAGACACATGCACATTTGTGGCCTGCTGGAGGTCATTTTGCAGTGCTCTGGCAGTGCTCCTCCTGTTCCTCCTTGCACAAAAGCTGAGGTAGCGGTCCTGCTGCTGGGTTGTTGCCCTCCTAGGGCCCCCTCCACATCTCCTGGTGTACTGGCCTGTCTCCTGGTAGCGCCTCCAGCCTCTGGACACTACGCTGACAGACACAGCACACATTCTTGCCACAGCTCGCATTGATGTGCCATCCTGGATGAGCTGCACTACCTGAGCCACTTGTGTGGGTTGTAGAGTCCGTCTCATGCTACCACAAGTGTGAAAGCACAACCAACATTCAAATGTCACCAAAACATCAGCCAGAAAGCATTGGTACTGAGATGTGGTCTGTGGTCCCTCCTGCAGAACCACTTCTTTATTGAGTGTGTTTTGATAATTGCCAACAATTTCCATCTGTTGTCTATTCCATTTGCACAACAGCATGTGAAATTGATTGTCAAACAGTGTTGCTTCCTAAGTGAACAGTTTGATTTCACAGAAGTTTGATTTACTTGGAGTCATATTCTGTTGTTTAAGTGTTCCCTTTACTCACTCCCAAACCTGTTGTTTAAGTGATATATATATATATATATATATATATATATATATATATATATATATATATATAAAATATATATACCTAAAATACAAAGGAAATGTGTAATCCTTAAGATTAGGCCTCTTAGAGATCATTTCATTTTCAATTTGTTTAACTGTTCACAATAACAGTAATTTTGACCAAGGGTGCCAAAATTTTTACATGCCGCTTTACTCCCAAAAGACTTGCGGCAGTAATTGCAGCAAAAGGTGGTCGTACAAAGTATTGACTCAGAGGGGTTGAATATAAAATGTACATCAGAATTTTCAGATTTGTATTTCTAAAATAATTAGAAAACCACGGGTCATTTTCTTTACACTTCACAAATAATTGCCACTTTGTATTGTTACATCGCATAAAATCCATATAAAATACAATTAAGCTTGTGGGTGTATTGTGAAAAAATGTAGAAAAGTTCACAGGGTATGAATACTGTTTCAAGGCACTTTATATTATTTTTTAGTCCACATGAGGAATTTGTACCTTGTACCTCAATCACTTCATTTCAGAGTATATTGAAATCGAAGTTCTCCAATAAAGCTCAGCTCTTGGTTGAGATTCATGGGAGGACCAAGATGGCAGTTACAGGGGCCTTCAGCTGAATCCTGGCTGTCATCGTAACTCATCAGTTCCCTGCAACCGCATCAAGCGAGGCTGATAAGAGCACGTGCACCCACCGGTAATGGTGCAATTTAAATGCCACTGTCAGAGGTTGAGAGTGACGCTTATTTGGTTTAGCTGCAGAAACTGGAGAAAGCTCCAGTCACTGTAGTTACAGGCAGATGCCGGTTGTGTAATCCAGTTGGCATTTGTCTGGTAGGAAGCAGTCTCAGCTCCTTAGCTGATTTTGCACTTTCCTTGGCGACCTGTGACGGAAATGTAGGCTATAGATTGTTATGTAATAAAATTACATGTGTTTCAAGCATGTTTTATTGTGATTTTTATTTACACTCCTTTACACTGCAACTGTAAAAGCATGAAAGAAAAATCGTGGGATTATGGAAATCGCAGGATCACAGGTCGATAGACTTGTTAGCCCTTCATGACCTTGGGATTTTCCGTTTTTCCGTGTTTGTTTTTCGCTCCACTCCTTCCCAGAGCCATAACTTTTTTATTTTTCCATAAATATGGCCATGTGAGGGCTTATTTTTTGCGGGACGAGTTGTACTTTTGAACAACATCATTGGTTTTACCATGTCGTCTACTAGAAAATGGGAAAAAAAATCCCAAATGCGGTGAAATTGCAAAAAAAGTGCAATCCCATGCGTGTTTTTTGTTTGGCTTTTTTGCTAGCTTCACTAAATGCTAAAACTTACCTGCCATTATGATTCTCCAGGTCATTACGAGTTCATAGACACCAAAGTTGTCTAGGTTTTTTTTGTATCTAAGTGGTGAAAAAAAATTCCAAACTTTGCTAAAAAAGAAAAAAGAAATTGCGCCATTTTCCGATACCTGTAGTTTCTCCATTTTTCATGATCTGGGGTCGGATGAGGGCTTATTTTTTGCGTGCCGAACTGACGTTTTTAATGATACCATTTTGGTGCAGATACGTTTTTTGATCGCCCGTTATTGCATTTTAATGCAATGTAGCGGCGACCAAAAAATAATAATTTTGGTGTTTCAAATTTTTTCTCGCTACGCCGTTTAACGATCAGGTAAATCCTTTTTTTATTGATAGATTGGGCGATGCTGAACGCAGCGATACCAAATATGTGTGTATTTTATTTTTATTGTTTTATTTTGAATGGGGCGAAAGGGGGGTGATTTAAACTTTTATATTTTTTTTTTCATATTTTTTTAAACATTTTTTTTTACTTTTGCCATGCTTCAATAGCCTCCATGGGAGGCTAGTAGCTGGCATAGCCTGATCGGCTCTGCTACATAGCAGCGATCAGCAGATCGCTCCTATGTAGCTGAATTTAGGGCTTGCTATGAATGCCGACCACAGGGTGGTGCTCACAGCAAGCCGGCATCAGCAACCATAGAGGTCTCAAGGAGACCTCTGGTTACTATGCCGATGCATCGCTGACCCCCGATCATGTGACAGGGGTCGGCGATGAGCGCATTTCCGGCCACACGGCTGGAAGCAGTAGTTAAATGCCGCTGTCAGCGTTTGACAGCGGCATTTAATTAGTTAATAGCGGCGGGTGGATCGCGATTCCACTTGCTGCTATTGCGCGCACATGTCAGCTGTTCAAAACAGCTGACATGTCGTGGCTTTGATGTGAGCCCACCGCCGGAGCCCACATCAAAGCAGGGGATCTGACCTCGGACATACTATCCCGTTCGAGGTCAGAAAGGGGTTAATGATATGTGCAGGATTCACGCACTTACACGAATGGCACATACAGAAATACATACACTTACATACTTACGTATGTTATAAATTAAGTTAATATTTATATCAGCACAAACAACATGCGGCACGGCGTTGTCGTGTTCAATAACGGCTCTTGGGATACTTTGGAGAAATGACCATTGCACTAGTTCCACAATTTATCCATTCTGTACTGCAAGGGAAATTGGAGATCACATGCAAAGCCTAAGGCGACAAATAGTGTCTGCACAAACTATTAGAAAGCATTTGCATATTGGGCTACAACCTAGATGTCCAGGTGTCCATCGACCTCACACCATCGCTCTCAAAGGCTATCATGGTGCATAGCAAGACTGCAATGGACACTGGAATGGAGGTCTACGTGACAACAACAGGTTGCATAATCCTCATGCTACTGTGAACAGCCTGCTTGGCCTGAACTGGCTACCATGGCCTACATCTGTCTCCGATAGAGCACATCTGAGATGTCATTGGCTGGCAATCATAAAGGGAGCTGCCAGCAGCTGATTTGCATGCCCAACTGCACTCATTATGGCAGAACATTCCTCTAACAACCATTAATAACCTCACTGATAGCATGCCTAGGCGGGTAAGTGCATGCACTTTATTTCTGCGTGTGGCACTCATACTGAATAAATCGAGATGCTTTGAAAATTTGGGTTCCATTTTTTCATCATTTGCGTATCATTAACATGTCCATAGATTCTGTAATTTCCATAATTTCATGACTTTGTCTTCTTTACGTTGCAAATTCAATGTTGTGCAGTGTTTTTTTTTTGTGGTATTTTATTTTATAATGTTTTGTACATGCACTTTTTATGGTTTTTCAATCCAGCTTTCAAGTATGAAACTGTGCAGCAGAATACAGCTGCCAGAAATGGGTTCCATTAATTTATTACAAGTATTGTCATAATGCAGAAATATTTATATAAGCACACGGAGGTGTGTGAGAATTTTAGGCAGGCATTTCTGTCTTTTTGATGGGCAGGTTAAATTTCATGACAAATCTGAGACATCCCTGTGGCAAAACCTAAAATGGATTTTTCCATTCCATGTGAATGTACATTTGGAGCGTAGCTCTATTTTTTAACTAATATAATCAACAGCAATTGAGACTAATCACTTTTTTATGCAAAGATTCAGGTCATAAGGCAAGATGAGGGCATTGTTAATTTGCTGTAGAATTTTTGTTGTGTAATTGGAAATGCCACAGATTTTCACAAGAGTGAAATTGGCTGTGAAAATCCAAACTAATTATTCAATTCCATACCAAAGCCAACAATAAAATTCAGATTTCCCACAAGCAGATTTTAATAATGATTCTGAGGATTTTTTGTATTTGGTATTCGCTTAGGCCTTATTCACAGGTCAGTATTTTTTGATCAGTATTAGTATGCCGAAACCAGGAGCGTCTCCAAAACACAAAACAGGTGTCAACCTTTCAATTACAGTTTTTGAAAATTCTACTCCTGGCTTTGGGATACATACACTGATGCAAAATATTGACCAGATACTGATGTGTGAATGAGGCCTTTGCAAACAATAAATTTGGTGGTGGGTGGGTTTAAGGCTCGATAGTGGATTACTTCAACCAGGGCTATCAAACTGCATTCCTCGAGGGCCGCAAACAGGTCATGTTTTCAGGATTTCCTTGTATTGCACAAGTGATAATTTAATCACCTGCACAGAATGATTCCAGCACCTTGTGTAATGCAAAGGAAATCTTGAAAACACGCATGGTCTGAGGCCCTCGAGGAATGCAGTTTGACACCCCTGACTTCAACAACATAATTTATTAACGTGTTCTTGTACGCTCTCACAACTGCTTGGTTACTTTTCTGTGCATGAATAACTTAGGTGGTTCAGCAAACATATCAACACATCATTGGTTGGCATCCTGACTGTTACTTATATACAAAAATGCCTGCTCAGTACCACACCAAAAATGACTGTTGACTAAACGTAGTATGTACCTACATGGACCCATGCCTCACACATGAGCATGTTAGGTGTATCAGTAGAACATTGCTATAAGGTTTGTAAAAGCCTTACCTGCACGCTCAAGGTCCAAGTGGCCACCCAAGGTAAGGTCTTACAATAATGTATGTTCTAATTCCAGAATTTCTGAAAGGAAAACCTTACAATCCTCAGAATTTATAAGACCTTTTATCTGGATTTTTAAACAGCCTTCTTGCCAGTAACAATGTTATCTTAAGGTTGGTCACAGCTAGGCATCTTATCATTTTGCATAGACTAGTACTTTGATCATTGACACTGACATTACAGCGTAGTTCTTCTCTGTGTTCACAAAGGATTTAATATTCAACAATTATTAATGCTTAACATAAAAATATGCCATTTGGACCTATTTTTCAACCTTCCTAATATACTGCCACATCTATTCAGAGATTATTACCTAGTAATTTACAAACTTCTATTTTGTCATCATTAAATTACAGATAATCAAGAATGAATGTTTAGCAAGAATGTTTAGCAATGAATAGTAAAAGATTTCAAGTGGTTTTCAGTGGTTGGTACAGCTTCACTTTATAATTTTGAAAGCTTCTGAATTATCAGAATTATTCCTTAAAGGGAACCTGTCACACCATTTTTTCAATATGAGCTAAAAATAGCGTTCAATAGGGCCTGAGCTGTGCTTTACAATAGTGCCTTTATTATCCCCTGATTCCCCACCTTTGCTGCCAAAATACCTTAGTAAACTCACCGTTTTCGGCTGTCAATCACCCCAGTCCGGTCCGATGGGCATTGCCAAAGCGCTGTCTCTCCCCCCGCTCCTCGGCGTGTCAGACGTAACTCGATCTGTGAATATAATACATCATTGCGCATGCACGGGTTTTCACTGTAAACTCTGTGCCCCGGAAGTCTGGATATGCAAATTGTGTTGTCCTGGATGTTGGTAAACTTTTCCGGGGCACACAGGTTAGTGAAAACTCACGCATGCGCAATGATGTGCTGTATGCTATGCCCACAGTTAGGCAAAGCATAATGCGCAGGCACAAAATACAACGCCAATGCCAGGAAGAAGTTTCTTAGTGAAAAGTCGGAGGTGGGGAGAATCGGAGATTAGCCCACGCTCATCGGACTGGCTCGGGGTGATTGACAGCCGAAAACGGCAAGTTTACTAAGGTATTTTGGCAGCAAAGGTGGGGAATCAGGTGATAATAAAGGCACGATTGTAAAGCACAGCTAAGGCCCTATTGAACACTATTTTTAGCTCATATTGAAGAAACAGGGGTGACAGGTTCCCTTTAAAGGGAACCTGTCACTACATTCATGCTGCTACAACCACAGACGACATGAATCAGAGCCTGGCTGACCCATTGCAGCCAGGTATGTTTTCTGTTAATGCTGAGGTATTTTAGAGATAATAATAATAATAATAATTAATGCTGAGGTATTTTAGAGATGGAAAGCGAGAGACCCGACTAGTCCTATGTGGTCACTGTCAGGTTTCTCCCTGCACCACTTCAGTTGATTGACCAATCTCTCTCATGTTTACATAGCAAAGGACCCGTCAATCAACTGGAGCAGCCTCTCTGGACTAGTCAGGTCTCTCTCTATTGTCCCTGTCCTGCTTTTCAAACTGTGCTTTCTTTGAAATGCTGCATCTCTCTATTCTTAGACTTATCTGGCTGAAGTCATGCAGTCAGGTTCTGATTCATGCAGTCCATGGTTTGGGCAGCATGAATCTAGCTACAGATTCACTTTAACCCCTTCATGACCATAGCTTTTTCCAGTTTTGCATTTTCGTTTTTCGCTCCCCTCCTTCCCAGAGCCATAGCTTTTTTATTTTTCAATATGGCCATGTGGGGGCTTATTTTTTGCGGGATAAGTTGTACTTTTGAACGACCTTATTGGTTTTAGCATGTTATGTATTATGGGAAAAAAATTCCAAGTGCGGTGAAATTATCTAAGTGGTAAAAAAAATCGCCCATAATTGCGTTTTAATGCAAGGTCGCGACGGCCAAAAAAACATAATTATGTTGTTCTTCGAATTTTTTTCTCATTACACCATTTAGCGATCAAGTTAATCCTTTTTTTATTGATATATTGGGTGATTCTGAATGTGGCGATACCAAACGTGTAGGTTTGATTTTTTTATTGTTTTATTTTGAATGGGGTGAAAGTTGGTGATTTAAACTTTTATTTTTTTTTTTAATTTCAAAACTTTTTTTATACTTTTGCCCTGCTTCACTGCTTCAATAGCCTCCATGGGAGGCTAGAAGCTGGCACAACTCGACAGCCTCTGCTACATAGGAGCGATGCTCAGATCGCTCCTATGTAGTAGATTTACTGCATTGCTATTTGTGCCGACCACAGGGTGGCGCTCACAGCAATCCGGCATCAACAACCATAGAGGTCTTCAGTAGACCTCTGGTTGTCATGCCGATGCATCGTTAACCCCCAATCACGTGACATGGGTCAGTGATGCGCGCATTTCGGGCCCGTTGGCCGGAAGCGCTAGTTAAGTGCCGATGTCAGCATCTGACAGCAGCATTTAACTAGTTAATAGGCGCGGGTGGATCACGATTCCATCCACCGCTATTGTGGGCACATGTTAACTGTACAAAACAGCTAACATGTCTTGGCTTTGATGCGGGCTCACCGCCGGAGCCCACATCAAAGCGGGGGGTTCTGACCTTGGACGTACTTCCCATCCAAGGTCAGAAAGGGGTTAAAGGGGTTGTCCCCTGCCATGATAGCTGGGCACAGCATTTCTACCAGTCACAAACCTTTCATACTCTAGATGTGTCTTTATACAAAGTAGCCAGATATTATGACAATGATAAATGCTGTGTAATTGACCTTTGCTAACCATTACGTGGCACAAATCAAAATCAATAGGTTTACATTTTACCTGACATCAAGGATCCTGGTGCCAAATGCTTCAACAGAAATTATTTTTAGCTCTTACTAAAAGAGGGGTTTCCATTTGGAAGGCCTTACCTATATTAGCTCAACATAACATAAGGGCATAGGAGGAGGAGAAAACAAGACATTTCTATTAAATTATATCTGAACTTATAGTGGTAGTGATAATCTGCCCAGTATAAATATTTTTGTTATCCTTTTATACAAATCTGTTCATTTTTCTTTTCATCTTCACTGATAAGCAAAAGGGTAACAATGTATTGAACTTTTGACTTTTAGGCTCCTTATCTCACCATCCACTACTGCTTCGAACATGAGACTACCATCATTTTATAGACAATCATCTTGGCTATCAATTACTTAAATTTGACTTGCAACTATTTAGCATATGATTAGTTATGCAGATTCTTGTCATGTCACTGCATTGTTACTGTTTTGCTCCTAAAAATCTAAAGTTAAATTTTTATTATTATGTAAATCCACCTTTGACTTTCAACACTGCCCAAATCCTTCTAGGCATGCTCTTGATCAGATTCAAGCGTGTCTCAAGCGAAATATGATCCCATATCTCTTCTACACGTTCTCAAAGTTAGTGCGTACTGGTCATTTCACTTGGCTACGTATACAGCTTTTTCTTCAACTCTACCCACAAATGTTTGATTGGGTTGAGGTCTGGGGACTGTGGCAGACAATCCAGCACCTCTACTTCATTGTCATTGAACCATTTCTTTGTCAATCTCGCCCCTTGCTTCGGGTAGTTGTCCTACTAGAACACCATTATCATCCTTTTCATACCCATAGTACTCAAGTGTATGAAGTAACTCGTCTTGTAGGATACTTGCACATATCTCAGCATTGAGACCACCGTCGATCCTGTTCATGTATTCAATGCCTTTGGCTGTGAAACAACCCCATATCATCATGCTTCCACCACCAACACCAAACCTGACAGTTCCTTCAATTTCTCGATCCATAGCCTCTTTTTCTCGTTTCTTCCAGACCCATTTGCACCCATCATAGCCTAGTCTATTGAATTGAGTCTCAACTCTCCATATAACCCTTTTCCAATCTTTTACTGTCCACTTCTTATTACAATATTGAAATGGAGGCTTCTTCGCCTTATGTTGGGCCACCAATCCAGACTTGTGTAATGTGCATTGCTTGGTGCTTGCACGGACGTCTGTGATCTTACTACTATGAAGCATATGATCCACCTCCACTGCCATGTTATTCCCTCCAGAACTGATAGATCTTGTGATGAGCTGACTTGTTGACTCCTACATTTTGCCTGGTTGTCCACCTTTTGGCTTTTGAATGGATGGATGGACATCATTTCATATTCTTCTAACTGTCATGGTGTCACGATCCATTTTTGGATGCGTGGCAGCTCTGGTTCCACTGATTTAAATGTAGCTTTTTTTACTTTTAGGCCAGCAGGGGTTAATGCCAGTTTCCCTTGCTGGCAGTGTTGCAATTGCAGAGTTGCTAGGACAGCTGATGTGGATGGTGACCACTGCCACCATCCTTTAGTCACCTGATGCATCAGCTCACAGTTGGTGATAGAGCAATCTATGTTGACCAAAGCCTGGAGTAATTAGCTCTCTGGTTGCAGTGGTGAATCTGCTGGTTTTGTGGAGTTCATGGTCTGGGTGCCTCTCTTCTGCTGTGCAGCAAAGAAAGTTGTTAAGCTAAGTTTGGTGTTTCTTCCTTGTCTGTCTCGTGTTTGTCACTGTTCCCTGTGTTGAACCATCTGCAGTGGTGAGGCTAGCGCCCTTGTCGGCCAGTGCACTAGCCAGGGCAGTGTGAGGTGACAGCAGTGGAATGAGGTTAGTGACACGGCGGAGGGGGAAGGACCCCCTTTGTGTGTTAGGGGAGTATAGGGACAGGCTCTGGTTGGAGCAGGAGATGTCCATCCCTCATTCCCTATTGGTAGGGCCTTCCTCTCCACATTTCCATCCTGTTGAGTGTTTGTTGTACTGTCCGCTGACCGACCCCCCTGTTGGGTTATTACATTTCATGACTAGTGATCGGCAAAACCCCACGATGATGGGGATTGGTGGGTTTGCCCAAATATTTTTGTAAAGTTCGAGTTCGGGGTCGGGGATGACGCGAACTTGCATCCGAACCCCGAACTTGGACTTTACAGATATGGGATGGGGCGGGGGGCTATGAAAGAATCATTAACATTATAATTATACTTACCTGTCCAGTGACACGTCCTCCCGTCCCGCTGTCTCCCGGACGCATCTGCTTCCGCGGCCACTCATTACCTTCCGGCGGTATTTACTGCACTCGGCATTCTTTGGCTTTTTCCGGCAGTGTTCATGTGGTGATGTCAGAATGTGAATGTGAGAACAGGTTGTATTTTGTAGTAACATTTTTCCACCACCAGCAAAACAGTAACTATGCAGTGACTTGACAAGAATCTTCATAACTAATCATATGCTAAATAGTTGCAAGTCAAATGTATGTATGAGATAGCCAAGATTATTGTCTATCAAATGATGGTAGTCTCACATTCGAAGCAGTAGTGGATGGTAAGATATGGAGCCTGAAATTCAAGAGTTCAAAATATTTTTACCCTTTTGCTCATCAGTGTATGTCATGGAGGCGCAACTCCGTTGCCTTCAGTCGTCAGGACAGTTATGCAATTTATTGACGAGTGACAGACGAAGCAGCGGCTACTTCCACTATTAGGCCGGTTATTGGGGAGATCCCAGTGAGCATATGGTACATACACCTCTGATTCCAATGCATAGAATATACAGTCACAGCCCAAAAAATCCAGAAAATGAAGTATTTTGAAGCATTCTCGAAAGTTCTTAAGTGGCCAACAATGAGTCCAGATCTAAGTCCCATTAAACACCTATGGAGAGAACCTAAAATTGCTGTTGGGGGAAGGCACCCTTAAAGTATGAGAGACCTGGAGAAGTTTGCAAAACAAGAGTAGTCCAAAATTCCAGTTGAGAGGTGCAAGAATCTTGTTGATGGTTATAGGAAGTGATTGACTGCAAGTTATTTATTCCAAAGGCTGTGCAACCAAATATTAAGTTGAGGGTGCCAACAATTTTGTCCTGCCTATTTTGAGGGTTTTGTGTCAAATTACATCCAATTTGTCTGTTTTTTCTCTGTTTTTTTTTGTGTTGTTCCAATAAACACAAAGAAAATAAACATGTTTATAACAAAACGTGTAATTGCAATAATTTTCTGGGATAAATACTTAATTTTCCAGAATAATGTCAAGTGTGGCAACAGTTTTGGTCATGACTGTATATATATATATATATATATATATATATATATATATATATATATATATATATACATATACCCCGGTAGCTACAACTTGCCTACTTTGTACCCATCATACGAAAAGAGCAATCACTGGAGAAGGACATCATAGTTGGAATAATAGAAAGCACAAGGCGAAAAGGAAGACCAGCAACCTGATGGCTTGATAGAATCAAGATAATGGCAAAGAAGACCCTGGTGGACCTATGTGGGCTTGTACAAGATCGATCCTCCTATCAAACGCTCATCCATCACGTTGTCATGGCTCGAGATCGAGCTGAAGGTTATTAAGAAATAAAAATAACCCTTGTACAATCACTGCCAATTTCACAATAACAAAAAACTACTAGCTGCTACCACCAATTGTTTATACAGGCCGATTGTACACCTGTTACAGGTAGCATATGGCTTCAGCAGTGGGGTTTACAGTGCAAGAGGATCATTTTATATATTTAATCTGGAAAGATTTGCAGTGTTTATAAAAAAATAAACAAATATGATACAAAATGGGAACAAAACAATACAGTATATACAGTGACATAAAATAAAAGCGATAACAAAAGAAAATTACTAAACCTGTTGTCATGGGAATGTCCCAGAGCTTAGAGGAAGGAGGTACTCCTTAGGAAAATGGACATAACCCACAGCAAGCTATTCCTTCCTGACAGGGCTGACAAATGACCAAACTCAGATTTTGCTTTTAATTATATATCAAGGTTAAGCCCACATACCTCCCTTTGGAGAGCTCATGTGGGGGCTAGTTGTGGGTTATGCTATGTTCTTAAGAATTTTATGAGATCCACAACTTACAGGATACCTTCGCCCCTGTAGGTCCCATGCGGTAGATATTGTAGTCATGTTTCTTATTGTGAGCTTACCTGTCTATAGAGATGAAACATGGCATGGATAGCACCATCCATTGGTGCTGCCAGCCTTACGGTGATGTGAATGGATTATGTTTGTCCCTTTGCTACGACGCCAAAAATATATGTCCCATAAATACTGGATCAATGAAAACCCTTATATCCAACACTGACCATTGGCTCCAAAAGGTCTGTGAGCCTTGCTTACGCCGGAAGAGCACTTCCCAGCCTCTGTGTAATAGAATTTGTCTTGGTGTGTTTTTTTCCATAGCAAATCTGCAGTTCACTTCATGAGGGCCCTACTGCAAAGGAGGTTGAAGTGTTAGTTCTCTTTCACTTCACCAGTTATAATTAGTTTATCTCTTCCCCAGCTATAAATAATCACATAGGTTCAATGTGAGGGTGATATGTCCCCTCTCCGGAGATGTCTTATGGATTTAAAGTTTTTTTTTTTATGATAAAAGGCAGCAACACTTACCTGCCCAGATTTTCGAACAAATGCACTGCAGGGTGCAGCCAGCCCATAAAGGTGAACACCACCCTATGTGGGCCTTCATTGTGCAATTGTATACTGGGCAGCCCCCCCTCCAGGAATGGGTAGGTTGAGAATGGCTGTTGATCTGGTATTTTACACCTGTGTTGCTAACATCATTGCTTTATTGGCTGGCTGCACCATGCAGTGCATTTGCTCCAAGATCTGGGCAGGTAAGGGTTGCATCCTTTTTTTTCTGCCATTTTGAATTGAATTTTAGGAGACCTTGAGCCTTTAGTGGCTTTGCTATTTAGTTTTTTCTATGATAATCAAATTTATTTAGCCAACCAACTATCCATAGGTAGATTAACCTGAATGAGGAATTCAGCTTGACTGTAAAGCTATTTTCTATGCCCATTTGCATTTAAATATGTTTAACCCCTTTCTGCCATTAGACATACTATTCCGTCCATGTGGAGTGGGCCCTACTTCCCAAGGACGGAATAGTACGTCCAGCACGATCAGCCACGCTCATGGGGGGAGCGCGGCCAATTGCGGTTGGGTGTCAGCTGACTATTGCAGCTGACATCCGGCACTATGTGCCAGGAGCGGTTACAGACCACCCCCGGCACATTAACCCCGGCACACTGCGATCAAACATGATCGCAGTGTTCCTGCGGTATAGGGATGCATCGTGCAGGGAGGGGGCTCCCTGCGTGCTTCCCTGAGACCCTCGAGGGTCTCTTACCTCCTCCTCCCTGCAGTCCCGAATCCAAAATGGCCACGGGGCTGCATCCGGGTCCTGCAGGGAGGTGGCTTACCAGCGCCTACTCAGAAAAAGCACTGGTAAGCGTCCCTGCTGTGCCTGTGTCAACGCTGATCTGACACAGTGCACAGCAAAGTGTCAGATTAGCAATCTGTCAATAAAATGTGATGCCCCCCGAGGCAAAGTAAAAAAGTTAAAAAAAAAATCCTAAATGAATAATAATAATTAAAAAAAATATTGTTCCAATACATTCCTTTATCTAAATAAAAAAACAAACAATAAAAGTACACATATTTAGTATCGCCGCGTCCGTAACGACCCGCCCTATCAAACTGTCCCACTAGTTAACCCCTTCAGTGAACACCTTAAAAAAACAAACCAAAAAAAAACAAGGCAAAAAACGCTTTATCATACCGCCAAACAAAAAGTGGAATAACACGCGATCAAAAATACGGATATAAATAACCATGGTACCGCTGAAAACATCATCTTGTCCCACAAAAAACAAGCCACCATACAGCATCATCAGCAAAAAAATAAAAAAGTTAGTCCTCCGAAAAAAGCGATGCAAAATAATTATTTTTTTCTATAAAATAGTTTTTATCGTATAAAAGCGCCAAAACATAAAAAAATGATATAAATCAGGTATCGCTGTAATCGTACTGACCCGAAGAATAAAACTGCTTTATCCATTTTACCAAACGTGGAATGGTATAAACGCCCCCCCCCCAAAAAAAAGAAATTCACGAATAGCTGGTTTTTGGTCATTCTGCCTCACAAAAAATCGGAATAAAAAGTGATCAAAAAATTTCACGTGCCCAAAAATGTTACTAATAAAAACAAAAACTCGTCCCGCAAAAAACAAGACCTCACATGACTCTGTGGACCAAAGTATGGAAAAATTATAGCTCTCAAAATGTCGTAACGCAAAAAATATTTTTAGCAATAAAAATCATCTTTTAGTGTGTGACGGCTGCCAATCATAAAAATCCGATAAAAAACCCGCTATAAAAGTAAATCAAACCCCCCCTTCATCACCCCTTTCGTTAGGGAAAAGTAAAAAAAATTAAAAAATGTATTTATTTCCATTTTCCCGCTACGGTTAGGGTTTGGGCTAGGGTTAGGGTTGGGGCTAAGGTTAGGGCTACAGTTAGGGTTGGGGCTAAAGTTAGGGTTAGGGCTGGGGCCAAAGTTAGGGTTAGGGTTTGGATTACATTTACAGTTGGGAATAGGGTTGGGATTAGGGTTAGGGGTCGTCAGGGTTAGGGGTGAGGTTACGGTTACCGTTGAGATTAGGGTTAGGGGTGTGTTTGGATTAGGGTTTCAGTTATAATTGGGGGGTTTCCACTGTTTAGGCACATCAGGGGCTCTCCAAACGCGACATGGCGTCCGATCTCAATTCCAGCCAATTCTGCGTTGAAAAAGTAAAACAGTGCTCCTTCCCTTCCGAGCTCTCCCGTGCGCCCAAACAGGGGTTTCCCCCAACATATGGGGAATCAGCGTACTCAGGACACATTGGACAACAACTTTTGGGGTCCAATTTCTCCTGTTACCCTTGGAAAAATAGAAAACTGGGGGCTAAAAAATCATTTTGGTGGAAAAAAACGTTTTTTTTTTTTATTTTCACGGCTCTGCGTTATAAACTGTAGTGAAACACTTGGGGGTTCAAAGTTCTCACAACACATCTAGATAAGTTCCTTGGGGGGTCTAGTTTCCAATATGGGGTCACTTGTGGGGGGTTTCTACTGTTTAGGTACATCAGGGGCTCTGCAAATGCAACGTGACGCCTGCAGACCAATCCATCTAAGTCTGCATTCCAAATGGCAATCTTCCCTTCCCTTCCGAGCTCTGCCATGCGCCCAAACGGTGGTTCCTCCACATATTGGGTATCAGCGTACTCAGGACAAATTGGACAACAACTTTTGAGGTCCAATTTATTCTCTTTACCCTTGGGAAAATACAAAACTGGGAGCTAAAAAATAATTTTTGTGGGAAATTTTTTTTCTTTTCATTTTCACATCTCTGCGTTATAAACTGTAGTGAAACACTTGGGGGTTCAAAGCAGGGCCGGCATCAGCACCCGGCGCACCTGGGCAAGTGCCGGGGCCCTGACAAGACAGGGGGCCCACTCACGCAGTCATACATCCATCTGGCCGCTTTAACCCTTTCTACCCTTTCAATTTGCCCTGCCTGGCACAAGCATCTTCTCAGTCAGTGTAGGGCCAGGCACATAGGGGTTAAGGACACAGCCAGCGTGACATTGTGGGCGGAGAGTTCTCCTGCTCTGCTCTCCTGGCTGTGTGCAGTGCTGAACTAATCAGACACAGGCAGATTCCGGACTGGAGGAGCTGCTACCGGCACCTGAGTGAGTGCCATGCTATATCGCTGTATATTCTGACAGTCTGGGTGACCTGGGGGGGCGGCCATAGGCTGGGCAGCTGCAGCTGACATATATATATATATATATATATATATATATATATACTACAGCAGCCGCCCATCCCAGGCCCCCAGCACAGCCTGTATAGATACAGTGTATATAATATATATACAGGACAGGTGCTGGGGGCCTGGGCTGGGCGGCTGTTGAAGTATATACACTGCACAGTACCTCTCCCCTGTATATATACACCGCACAGTACCTCTCCCCTGTATATATACACCGCACAGTACCTCTCCCCTGTATATATACACTGCACAGTACCTCTCCCCTGTATATATACACTGCACAGTACCACTCCCCTCTATATATACACCGCACAGTACCTCTCCCCTGTATATATACACCGCACAGTACCTCTTCCCTGTATATATACACTGCACAGTACCTCTCCCCTGTATATATACACTGCACAGTACCTCGCCCCTGTATATATACACCGCACAGTACCTCTCCCCTGTATATATACACCGCACAGTACCTCTTCCCTGTATATATACACACTGCACAGTACCTCTCCCCTGTATATATACACCGCACAGTACCTCTCCCCTGTATATATACACTGCACAGTACCACTCCCCTCTATATATACACCGCACAGTACCTCTCCCCTGTATATATACACCGCACAGTACCTCTTCCCTGAATATATACACTGCACAGTACCTCTCCCCTGTATATATACACCGCACAGTACCTCTCCCCTGTATATATACACCGCACAGTACCTCTTCCCTGTATATATACACTGCACAGTACCTCTCCCCTGTATATATACACTGCACAGTACCTCGCCCCTGTATATATACACCGCACAGTACCTCTCCCCTGTATATATACACCGCACAGTACCTCTTCCCTGTATATATACACACTGCACAGTACCTCTCCCCTGTATATATACACCGCACAGTACCTCTCCCCTGTATATATACACTGCACAGTACCACTCCTCCTGTCCTGTATATATACACTGCACAGTACCTCTCCCCTGTATATATACACTGCACAGTACCACTCCTCCTGTCCTGTATATATACACTGCACAGTACCTCTCCCCTGTATATATACACACTGCACAGTACCTCTCCCCTGTATATATACACTGCACAGTACCACTCCTCCTGTCCTGTATATATACACTGCACAGTACCTCTCCCCTGTATATATACACACTGCACAGTACCTCTCCCCTGTATATATACACTGCACAGTACCACTCCCCTCTATATATACTCCGCACAGTACCTCTCCCCTGTATATATACACCGCACAGTACCACTCCTCCTGTCCTGTATATATACACTGCAGAATTTACAATAGCTATCACTCATCTAAGAAGTGAATTATGGCATTGGACTATACCTATATTTCTCCGCTGTATCTGGGCATCATGAATCGTGGTATGTGTTAAAGGGGGGGGGGGGAAGCCCACTGAGACTCTATCGCCCGGGGCACTCAAAAACCTGGAGCCGGCCCTGATTCAAAGCTCTCACAACACATCTAGATGAGTTCCTTAGGGGGTCTACTTTCCAAAATGGTGTCACTTGTGCAGGGTTTCAATGTTTAGGCACATCAGTGGCTCTCCAAACGCAACATGGCGTCCCATCTCAATTCTTGTCAATTTTGCATTGAAAAGCCAAATGGCGCTCTTTCCATTCCGATCTCTCCCTTGCGCCCAGTGGTTTACCCCCACATCTGGGGTATTATCGTACTCAGGACAAATTGTACAACAACTTTTGGGGTCCATTTTCTCCTGTTACCCTTGGTAAAATAAAACAAATTGGAGCTGAAGTAAATTTTTTGTGAAAAAAAGTTAAATGTTAATTTTTATTTAAACATTCCAAAAATTCCTGTGAAACACCTGAAGGGTTAATAAACTTCTTGAATGTGGTTTTGAGCACCTTGAGGGGTGCAGTTTTTAGAATGGTGTCACACTTGGTTATTTTCTATCATATAGACCCCTAAAAATGACTTCAAATGAGATGTGGTCCCTAAAAAAATGGTGTTGTAAAAATGAGAAATTGCTGGTCAACTTTTAACCCTTATAACTCCCTAACAAAAAAAAATTTTGGTTCCAAAATTGGGCTGATGTAAAGTAGACATGTGGGAAATGTTACTTATTAAGTATTTTGTGTGACATATTTCTGTGATTTAATTGCATAAAAATTCAAAGTTGGAAAATTTTAAAATTTTTGCCAAATTTCCGTTTTTTTCACAAATAAACGCAGGTAATATCAAATAAATTTTACCACTATCATGAAGTACAATATGTCACAAGAAAACAATGTCAAAATCACTGGGATCCGTTGAAGCGTTTTAGAGTTATAACCTCATAAATGGATAGTGGTCAGAATTGTAAAAATTGGCCTGGTCATTAACGTGCAAACCACCCTTGGGGGTAAAGGGGTTAAAAACACTCACATTGAGGCATATTTATAAAGCTAAGTGTGCTACAATTCTGGCACAAATTGTGCCAAAAAACTGTCATTCATGTTTATTATGTAATTTAGAGGACTTTCTGCATCTTGTCTGCACCATATTTATCAAACAGATTGAACCAAAATGATAAAAACCTTGTGCATTTGAAGACTGTCTAGTTTAAGTTTGCTCTGTCTGAAAATTTGACAGTATTGATAAATACACCCCATTGTATTTTCATCAGTACGGTCCTCTTTAGTCTAATGTAGTAATCTACATAGCCTACATTCATATTGTCAGATAATCTATTCTGCCAGTATTGTTAGCTCCATGACATTTCTCTCTTGTCTTGTCTCTTGCATTATATAGAATAGATAGTTGTCTTACAAGGCACCAGACAGTAGCACATACAGAAGATTAAGATTACTAGGGAAAAGACAAACATTACTCATAAGGGTAAAAGCTGTTATCTTTTTTGTACTGATAAACCACTCAAAGTGACTATAGCTAGCTATCTATAATTCTGTATTTCACAATATGCTTTCTTATTGCCTCAGATGTGTTATCTGCATTTTTGAAAAAACATGAATACTCTTATGATCAGGAAAAACAGCTTTAAAACTGCATAATGGAGAAATGTTCTACAAATTGCTCAGTTTTCCAATAAATTAAATCAAATGTTCCACAAGTCTTCTACTTTAGTGGACACTAAAGGCCCCTTCACACATAACGATATCGTTAACGATATCGTTGCTATTTGTGACGTAGCAACGATATCGTTAATGAAATCGTTATGTGTGACAGCGACCAACGATCAGGCCCCTGCTGGGAGATCGTTGGTCGCTGAATAAAGTCCAGAACTTTATTTAGTCGCTGGACTCCTGCTGACATCGCTGGATCGGCGTGTGTGACACCGATCCAGCGATGTCTTTACTGGTAACCAGGGTAAACATCGGGTAACTAAGCACAGGGCCGCGCTTAGTAACCCGATGTTTACCCTGGTTACCATGCTAAAAGTAAAAAAAAACAAACACTACATACTTACCTACCGCTGTCTGTCCTCCAGCGCTGTGCTCTGCACTCCTCCTGTACTGTCTGTGAGCCGGAAAGCAGAGCGGTGACGTCACCGCTCTGCTTTCCGGCTCACAGACAGTACAGGAGGAGAGCAGAGAAGCAGAGCGCAGCGCTGGAGGACAGACAGCGGTAGGTAAGTATCTAGTGTTTGTTTTTTTTTTACTTTTAGCATGGTAACCAGGGTATACATCGGGTTACTAAGCGCGGCCCTGCGCTTAGTTACCCGATGTTTACCCTGGTTACCGGCATCGTTGGTCGCTGGAGAGCGGTCTGTGTGACAGCTCTCCAGCGACCAAACAGCGACGCTGCAGCGATCCGGATCGTTGTCGTTATCGCTGCAGCGTCGCTTAATGTGAAGGGGCCTTTACAGGAACCTGATAGTAAGGGGGCCCGCTATCAATTCCAAAGCGAGTGGGATTGTGCATTATAATGGGATATGGGACTGAAAAAGGCTCACATATTGTTCTTGCACAGGGGCCTCTTCTGCCTGTGTCCGCTGATAATCAGGTCAATAGAGTTTTGAAAGTGCCTTGGCGCTGTACTGAAAGCGTGGCACCTGGGAGAAAAATGATAATTACTTACCGGTAATTTGATTTTCCAGATCCATGACTGCACCATTACATGAGAGATGGCTCCCGCCCCCAGGAACAGGAAACCTACAGCTGAGATAAAATATGGGGGCGGCACCTCTCTCCTCAGTATGTTTACAGAGTATGCAAGGTAACCGCTTTGTTAGTTCGAGTTTATTTACATGACATTTATTTCCAAGGGTTGTTACTTAGTATTAATTACATATTTTATATATAATGCACAATCCCACCGTTATAATTTTTTCCCCATGACAGCACCGTTACATGAGAGGAAAAAATAGAAAAGACTCCTAGGGTAGGACAACAGCAGATAAAACTTTTCTCCCAAAGGCAAGACTTGAAAGCCCCAGGTCTAGCCTATAGTGGCGGAAGAAAGAAGAGGGTGAAGACCATACTGCTGCATTGCAAATTTGTTCTACCGATGCATTTGCCCTTTCTGCCCAGGGTGTGGCAATTCTTCTCCCTGGGATTTTGGGTTGGCACAAAATGAGGGCAAAACTATATCCTGGTTCCAGTGGAATTTTGAATTGACCTTTGGTAAGAAGGCTGGGTCAGTTTTTATTATTACTCTAAACATTTTTCCCCACACTTTCTGATATTTATCGGTTGTGATTTTCTTTCTGCATAGTAGCAACTAATGGATCTGAGAATCCCTTTGCTAGCAGAAGTCCCCTCTCTAGTTCCAGACAGTGAGATGTAGGCTGTGCACTGGAGGATGTGGTACTGGACCCTGGTGTAGGAGATTTGGAACATCTGGAAGGATCCACGGGTCTGAGATGGACATATGTCTGAGCCAGGTGAACCATGCCCTCTTTGGCCAGAAGGGTGCGACCAGAATTATCCGCGTCCCATCCTTTCGGATTTCCTTCAGGACTGTTGGGATTAGCGGAATCGGGGGAAACGCGTAAGCAAGTTGGAATTTCCATTGGTGCAACAGCACATCCACTCCCTCTGGGTTCTCCCTTGGGTTTAGGGAATAGAATCTCTTTACCTTCCGATTTTGTTTTTTGGCAAAGAGATCCACTTGTGGAGGACCCCAGATGGCGCAGATTTCTACAAAAACTTCCTGATTTAAGGACCCTCGCCCTGGTGCAGCACGTGGCTTAAGAAATCTGCGACAACGTTGTCCGTCCCCTTTAGGTGTGTGCTTGTTAAGGATAAGAGATGGTGTTCTGCCCAAGAAAACAGTCTTTTGGCCTCTTCCATCAGAGATCTTGATCTTGTTCCCCCTTGTCGATTTATGTATGAGACTGCTGTGCTGTTGTCGGACAACACTACTAACTGACTTCCTTTGATGTTTTCTTCTGTTTGAAGAATTGCCTGCCTTATCGCCGTTCGTTCTTCCAGGATGCTGCCTCCATTTCAGGATCTCACCTGCCTTGTAGAGCTTGATCTATTAAATGCGCCCCCCAGCCTGATGGGCTCGCATCCATGGTTAGTACTAATGGATTTTGGACCGACCATGGCACCCCCTTTTTTAAATTTTCGGACTTTAGCCACCAATTTATAGAGTCCCAAATTTGTGGCGATAGAACAATTTTCCAATTCAGATTGTATGGGCTTTTTGCTTGTTCATCCAGGATCTGCCACTGTAGTTTCCTTGAATGCATTTGTGCCCACTAAACCGCCGGAATTGTTGCCGTTAGCATCCCTAGAAGGGACTTGGCCTCCCTTTCCGAGATGAACTGGGCCGTCTGTGTTTGTTTTATGACTTCGATTTTTCTATCTGGAAGGACACAATCTTGTCTGATCAAGTTTAACTGAATCCTGAGGAACTCTTGTATCTGGACTGCAACATTCTCGATTTTTTACAGTTTATTATCCATCCTAGCTTGGACAGCAGGTCTTGTACTCTTGTAACTGCCTTTATGCAGTCTCCCTGGTTGTCTGCTATAAGGAGAAAATCGTCTAGATAGGATATTTTCCTTCCACACAAAGGATGCCATCTCGGAAATTATCTTCGTGAAGATTCGAGGGGCCACTGATACCCCGAAGGGAAGACACTGGTACTGTAGATGAGTGGGAATTTGATCTAACTGTACTACCAACCTCAAATATTGTTGATGTTCTACGCAAATTGGAACATGGTAGTAAGCATCTGTGAGATCTATCACTGCCATGTAACAGCCCGGATATAGTAGTTTTACCGTTGTTTTTAATGTTTCCATTTTGAACTTTTCTATTCGGATGTATTGGTTCAGTGATTTTAAACTGAAAATTGTTCTTAGTGAACCATCCGGTTTTGGTGTGAGGAACAGGGTGCTGTAAAACCCCTTTCCTATCTCTTGTGCTGGTACTTTTACGAGGACTTCTTTTTCCATAAGGAGATGAACTTCCCTCTCTAGTATTATTTGGTTTCTCTTGGCTACATGGGTGATATTTATTTGTTGAGTGGGATTAATGAAGTTTAACCATAGGACTTCGGATAATAGACTGATTATCCATTGTGAGGTTTGTAATTTCACCCACTGATGAACAAAGAGCCGAATCCTTCCCCCCCACTTGGAACTCGGGGTCATTGTTGTTTGGGGTCTGGTTTATGAGGGGGCTTATTGAAGAGGAATCCTCTCCCACTTCTCTCGCTCCAGGAGTTCCCTCGCACCGATTTATCCCCTGGCCGGCCCCAGCCTGCTTTCCCTGATCCCCGAAAGGACCGTTGAGTATCACTCCAACGGCGTCTAAAGAAGGGGGGAGGAGGGAAATGCTTTTTCTTATCCGCCGCTTTCTCTAAAATTTCGTCTGATGCTTTCCCAAACAAATATTGTTCTTCGCAAAGGGACTGTGCAGAGTTTAACTTTTGACTGAAAGTCAGCAGTCCAATTTTTTAACCATAATGCTCTTCTGCCAGCGTTGGAGAAGGGACATGTACGAGCAGAAAATCATACCGAGTCAATGGCAGCATCCGCTAGGAATCCCGCCGCATTTTGTAATGAGGGTATTACTTCCAAGAGTCTATCTCTTGGACACTTGTCTCTTATTTGTTCGCTCAATTCTTCTAACATTTAACCATGGCCCAAGCCCTGCAAGTGGCGGCTACCCCCGGTTGAAATGCCCATGTTGATGCTTCCCATGCAGATTTTAGGAAGGCATCAACCTTTCTGTCAAGGGGATCTTTTAAGGCTCCCATGTGTTAGGGGTCGAGTTCCCGCTTCTGCACAGCGGGAATCTCGAGCCATCTCTGCTGCGGTCTCCCATTCGTATCCAGCCGCAGTGGAGTCTGCTCAGCAGAGACGTCGGTCCCAGCGTCTTGCTCAATCTCACTCTGTTCTAAGAGTTGCTGCT
This sequence comes from Ranitomeya imitator, assembly GCF_032444005.1. Taxonomy (NCBI): domain Eukaryota; kingdom Metazoa; phylum Chordata; class Amphibia; order Anura; family Dendrobatidae; genus Ranitomeya; species Ranitomeya imitator. The sequence continues at coordinate 353,206,693 of NC_091285.1, read as the reverse complement.
GCTTCTCCAGCTTCTGCCATTAAAGTCAGTGCTGGTCAGCAGCGAGCGGACTTCTCTGGGACTAAGTCCTTGTCTGCACACACTGAGCATGCCCAGGGCAAGATCTCCCGTTGGAGATCGAGGGTCATGTGGTCAGGCTCTGCGGCACATTCCATTGGTCCTTTTGGCAGGTCTTGGAAGGGCAAAAGTTCTGTAGCCACTTCCTGTCCTGCAACTATATAAACTGCGCATGACCGCACGGCCATGCGCTAGTATTGTTTTGAAATTATATGTGTGTGTGTAGATGGATGTATGTCGATGGATGAAAGCTCCTAAATATCCCTCCCTAGAGTTGTTGACTGCTCGCGGATGTTGGTAGCTATCTAGCACCCGACTAACCATCTGTGCAATACACACATTACAGCGTCCTGTTGCTGTGTCCGCCTGTACGGCACCGTGCGCTTGTCTAGCGCTTTCCATACGCAAGCCTGGGTGGTTAGTGGTGTCCGTCACTGCGGCATTGCTCGCGCTTCTGTGCCTATAATTAACTATTCAGTTTCCTTACACACCCAGTTGCGGTGTAGTGCCAGCAAGGGTCTAATCGAACTTCAATCCCAGTTGGGGTAAAGTTCGCTGACTACTTGCTCGCGCTTTATGTGCGGTACCGCGGTCCTGTGACGTAACAGGATTGCTTCCTCCACGCTGGGTGAGGTTGAACCCACGTGTGTGTACTTTAGAGTACCGCCATATAGTCTGCAATTTACTAGCAGCAGGTTTTCACCTGTACGGTGGACCCCGGACTGCGAACGCATCTATATCCTCTTTCTTAGTGCGTTCCGTCAGTCTAACAGAATACTAGCGCGATGGTCTGGCTAGTAAATGGCGGACGACCAGCGATTACAGAGGTACATCCAGCAGCTGGAGGGAAGGTTGGCAGCTCTTGAGCGTACAACCTCAGCTGTGGATGTCACTGCTGTAGCTGTTCAGGCTGCAAGTGTAGCTGCAGCCAGTCTGTCCGCTGCCACCCCTGCTCCGACTTTATCCCGTCTCCCGCTTCCTGACAAGTTTGCTGGCGACAGTAAACAATGTCGGGGATTCGTGAGCCAGTGCTCCATACATCTTGAGCTCCTGGCGTCACGTTTCCCTACGGAACGGGCGAGAGTGGGATTTATCCTATCTCTCTTGTCGGGCAGGGCGTTGGAGTGGGCAACGCCACTTTGGGAGCGAGATGATCGTGTGGTACAGAGTGCTCCTCTCTTCTTGGACACTCTGAAGCAGGTCTTTTTAGGACCTTGTGTTACCCACGACACCGCACTCCAACTGTTGTCTATTACACAGGGATCGTCCGTGGTCAGCCAGTTTGCCATCCAGTTCCGGACTCTAGCTTCAGAGTTAGAGTGGCCAGACAAAGTTCTTATTCCGGTGTTCTGGAGGGGACTGGCAGACCATGTGAAGGACGCCTTGGCCACTAGGGAGATACCCGCCACACTGGAGGAACTTATTTCAGTATCTACCCGCATCGACCTCCGTTTTCACGAGCGGAGGTTGGAGCGGACCCAGTGTAGGCAGAGGTTCCGGCTAGCTCCAACCTTCGCCAGACCTCTTGAATCTCCTGTCTTGGTGTCAGATTCCCATGAGGCCATGGAGGTTTCTCGAGCGGGACCTAAGTCTCAGGCCGCTCGAGTACCCGTGGTTTGTAAATACTGTCAACAACTTGGACATTACGCCAATAAGTGTCCGCGGCGGTCGGGAAACGATCGCGTCTAGTAACCATTGGGGGAGGTTCACTAGACACAGCTGCATTCTCCTCCAAACTGTCCTTTAAAGGGACAATCCTGTTAGGCTCCTCCACTCTAACAGTCGAGCTTTGTGTGGATTCTGGAGCAGAGGGGAACTTCATGTCCTCTGCTTTTGCCTCACGTCATGCTATACCACTAGTCATGCTCGCCAAACCAGTAACTGTTAGAGTCGTGAATGGAGCGACACTTCCACTGCAAATCACACACCAAACAGTTCCGTTCTCGCTGTCCATGTCCCCTTCCCACCAGGAGATTATTTCCCTTTTTGTTCTTCCCGAGGGAATGGATGAGATCTTGCTGGGAATACCCTGGCTCCGTTTCCACTCCCCACATATTGAGTGGTCCTCAGGGAAAATATTGGGTTGGAGTAAGTCTTGTATGGGCAGGTGTGTGAGTGTGTACAGGTTTCTACTACCGAGGTACCCGCAGATCTTTCATCTCTTCCAAGATACTATTGGTGTTATGCAGACGTATTCTCTAAGAAGGCTGCTGAGATCCTACCGCCTCATCGCCCTTACGACTGTCCTATTGACATCTTGCCTGGGGCTGAACCTCCTCGGGGAAGAGTATATCCCCTCTCTCTCTCAGAGACGGAGGCTATGTCGCAATACATTCAGGAGAATTTGGCAAGAGGGTTTATAAGGAAGTCGGTGTCACCGGCAGGGGCGGGATTCTTCTTCGTGCAGAAGAAGAACGGGGAGTTACGTCCTTGCATCGATTACAGGGGTCTTAAGGCTATTACTATTAAGAATAAATACCCGTTGCCTCTGATATCGGAGCTCTTTGACAGACTAAGGGGAGCTAAGATATTCACCAAATTAGATCTGCGAGGTGCTTACAACCTGATTCGCATCCGTGAGGGGGACGAATGGAAAACGGCTTTCAATACCAGGGATGGACACTATGAGTACCTAGTGATGCCTTTCGGGCTCTGTAATGCCCCAGCCGTTTTTCAGGATTTTGTCAACGATATCTTCCGGGATATGCTTTCCACCTCGGTTGTAGTCTATCTGGATGATATTCTCATCTTCTCTCCAGATATTGACTCCCACCGGAGAGATGTTGGCAGAGTCTTCGAACTCCTACGGGCGAATTCCTTATATGCAAAGTTGGAGAAGTGTGTGTTTGAGCAGGAGTCCTTACCTTTCCTGGGCTATATCATCTCGGCCCAGGGATTGGCTATGGATCCTGCCAAACTACAGGCAGTGATGGACTGGCAGGAACCCCATTCTCTTAAAGCGGTGCAGCGCTTTATGGGGTTCATAAATTACTATCGCCAGTTCATTCCCCACTTCTCAACTTTGGTAGCTCCCTTGGTATCCCTCACCAAGAAGGGAGCGAATCCCAAATTGTGGTCCGAAGGGGTCTCCAAGGCCTTTACTTCTATAAAGTCTCATTTTGCTAGCGCTCCCATCCTACATCGTCCCAATGTGGATCAGCCATTCCTTTTGGAGGTGGATGCCTCATCCGTTGGTGCTGGAGCAGTCCTCTATCAAAAGGATGCTCAAGGTCGGAAGCACCCATGCTTCTTCTTCTCAAAGACTTTCACACCAGCGGAGAGAAATTACTCCATCGGGGATAGGGAGTTGCTGGCAATGAAGTTGGCCTTTTCAGAGTGGAGACATCTCCTGGAGGGTGCTCGATTTTCATTCCAAGTGTTCACGGACCACAAGAATTTGGTTTGTTTACAAACAGCCCAGCGGCTGAATTCTCGTCAGGCCAGATGGTCCTTGTTTTTCTCCCGGTTCCACTTTATTCTACATTATCTCACCGGGGAGAAGAACATTCGTGCTGACGCTCTCTCTCGCTCCTTTGTGTCATCTGAGGAGGAGGAGGACGAGCCTCGGCTCATTGTCCCTTCGGAGAGTCTGAGAACCGTAGCTCTGGTTTCGCTGGAGTCTGTGCCCCCGGGCAAGACTTTTGTTCCCATCAATTTGCGACCCGGAGGTTCTCTCTTGGGCTCATTCGTCCAGAGTGGGTGGACATTTTGGGGCAAAGAGGACAGCTGAGTTGCTGGCGAGAATGTACTGGTGGCCACATATGGTTCGTGACGTCGGAGACTATGTTCGAGCATGTGTCTCTTGTGCCAAGAATAAGTCTCTCCGTCAACGGCCAGCTGGTTTGTTATATCCTCTGCCGGTGGCAGACAGGCCCTGGGAGATGGTTGGGATGGACTTTGTAGTGGGTCTGCCCAAGTACCATTATTTGGGTAATCACCGACCATTTTTCTAAAATGGTGCATTTGGTGCCGCTTCCTCGGCTACCTTCTGCACGGGCCTTAGCAGCGCTGTTTGTTAAACACATCTTCCGTCTTCACGGTATGCCAGACAAAATTGTCAGTGACCGGGGTCCCCAGTTTGCGTCTCGGTTCTGGAGAGAGCTTTGTCGTCTTCTCAGTATCGAGTTAAATCTCTCTTCGGCATATCATCCTGAGACGATTGGGTTGGTGGAGAGAGCCAACCAGACCTTGGTCACATATCTGCGACATTTTGTCTCTGCTAAGCAAGATGACTGGGCATCTTTGCTACCATGGGCGGAGTTTGCTCTTAACAATGCTGTCGCTGACTCCACTGGACAGACTCCATTCCTCCTTAACTATGGTCAGCATCCGCGGGTACCTGTGCCCATGCCTGTGTCTTCCGCCGATTCCAGGGTGGCAGACTGGGCTGTGGAGGCACGGGACATTTGGGATCGCACTCAGGATGCCATTCGGGCTTCCAAGGAGAGAATGAGGTCCTCCACCGATGCACATCGGCGCCCTGCTCCAACCTTTGCTCCTGGCGATTTGGTGTGGCTCTCCGCCCGTAACATCAGGCTGCGAGTTGAGTCTACCAAGTTTGCACCTCGCTACTTAGGTCCTTTTAAGGTCCTCGAACAGGTTAATCCTGTGGTTTACCGTCTGGCACTTCCTCCACGCCTTGGTATCACCGACACCTTTCATGTGTCCCTCCTTAAGCCCGTCTACATGTCCCGGTTTTCTGAGTCTTCTACTGGGACGTCGGGTTCGTCTACGGACGATTACGAGGTGAACGCTATCTTGGGGTTTAAGGTGGTTCGTGGCAAAAAAATTTATTTGGTGGACTGGAGGGGTTACGGTCCTGAGGATAGATCCTGGGAGCCTGCTGAGCACATTCGGGCTCCGCAGCTCATTGCTGACTTCGAACGTAGCGAGGCCCAAGGAGGGGGGGGGCCCTAGGAGGGGGGGTAATGTTAGGGGTCGAGTTCCCGCTTCTGCACAGGGGGAATCTCGAGTCATCTCTGCTGCAGTCTCCCATTCGTATCCAGCCGCAGTGGAGTCTGCTCAGCAGAGACGTCGGTCACAGCGTCTTGCTCAATCTCACTCTGTTCTAAGAGTTGCTGCTGCTTCTCCAGCTTCTGCCATTAAAGTCAGTGCTGGTCAGCAGTGAGCGGACTTCTCTGGGACTAAGTCCTTGTCTGCACACACTGCGCATGCCCAGGGCAAGATCTCCCGTTGGAGATCGAGGGTCATGTGGTCAGGCTCTGCGGCACATTCCATTGGTCCTTTTGGCAGGTCTTGGAAGGGCAAATGTTCTGTAGCCACTTCCTGTCCTGCAACTATATAAACTGCGCATGACCGCACGGCCATTGTTTTGAAATTATATGTGTGTGTGTAGATGGATGTATGTCGATGGATGAAAGCTCCTAAATATCCCTCCCTAGAGTTGTTGACTGCTCGCGGATGTTGGTAGCTAGCTAGCGCCCGACTAACCATCTGTGCAATACACACATTACAGCGTCCTGTTGCTGTGTCCGCCTGTACGGCACCGTGCGCTTGTCTAGCGCTTTCCATACCCAAGCCTGGGTGGTTAGTGGTGTCCGTCACTGCGGCATTGCTCGCACTTCTGTGCCTATAATTAACTATTCAGTTTCCTTACACACCCAGTTGCGGTGTAGTGCCAGCAAGGGTCTAATCGAACTTCAATCCCAGTTGGGGTAAAGTTCGCTGACTACTTGCTCGCGCTTTATGTGTGGTACCGCGGTCCTGTGACGTAACAGGATTGCTTCCTCCACACTGGGTGAGGTTGAACCCACGTGTGTGTACTTTAGAGTACCGCCATATAGTCTGCAATTTACTAGCAGCAGGTTTTCACCTGTACGGTGGACCCCGGACTGCAAACGCATCTATATCCTCTTTCTTAGTGCGTTCCGTCAGTCTAACACCATGTCCTTGAAAGGAAGCGCTATGCCTCTGGAGGTACTCGCAATCGCAGTGTCTAGTTTAGGCGCTTTTCCCATTTTTCGCAGATTTCTTCGTCAAATGGATATTTACACTTAAGGGCCTGAGGGACTGACATTTATTTATTTGGCTTTTTCCATTTCCTTTTAATTAAGTTTAGTACATTATCATGAAAAGGAAAAACTCTCAGTTTTTCCCTCCGGATTGCTAAACTAAGAGTCCTGGATTGACTTTTGTTCTTTTGGTGTTTCAACTCCCAGGGTAGATCTGACATGTTTAAGTAACTTCCCAACGTCTTCAGATAGTACATACGGCGACCACACTCTTCATCTGAAGAGTCTAAAGGTACCTTCACACTCAGCGACGCTGCAGCGATACCGACAACGATGTCGATCGCTGCAGCGTCGCTGTTTGGTCGCTGGAGAGCTGTCACACAGACAGCTCTCCAGCGACCAACGATGCCGGTAACCAGGGTAAACATCGGGTTACTAAGCGCAGGGCCGCGCTTAGTAACCCGATGTTTACCCTGGTTACCATCGTAAAAGTAAAAAAACAAACACTACTTACCTTCCGCTGTCTGTCCTCGGCGTTGTGCTTTCCTGCACTGACTGTGAGCACAGCGGCCGGAAAGCAGAGCGGTGACGTCACCGCTGTGCTTTCCGGCTGGCCGGCGCTCACAGCCAGTGCAGAGAAGCACAGCGCCGAGGACAGACACCGGAATGTAAGTATGTAGTGTTTGTTTTTTTTACGTTTACGCTGGTAACCAGGGTAAACATCGGGTTACTAAGCGCGGCCCTGTGCTTAGTAACCCGATGTTTACCCTGGTTACCAGTGAAGACATCGCTGAATCGGCGTCACACACGCCGATTCAGCGATGTCTGCAGGAGGTCCAGCGACGAAACAAAGTGCTGGACTTTCTGCAGCGACCAACGACATCACAGCAGGATCCTGATCGCTGCTGCGTGTCAAACTGAACGATATCGCTAGTCAGGATGCTGCAACGTCACGGATCGCTAGCGATATCGTTCAGTGTGACGGTACCTTTAGTCTGAGTCATCACCGGGTGGTAATTTCCCTGGTTCACCTTCAGATTCCATGTCAGAGATTTCAGCAGGCATAGAAGGTGGATTTTCAGAGCTATGTAAACCATGCTGTTTCATTTTCTCTTTTACTGTGATTTTTACTTCATTCCTAACAATAGCCTTTACTGTTATGACCTGGTGGTTAGAAGCACCCGGAATGACCTGATAGTTAAACCTCATACAGGACGAGCTCTGGAATGTGGGAGCTCTGCTGACCGCAAGCCCTAATCCTATCACACACTAGAAATAGCCGTGGAGCGCTCCTGACCAGACCTAGGCGCCTCGTCACAGCCTAAGAACTATCTAGCCCTAGAGATAGAAAATAAAGCCTACCTTGCCTCAGAGAAATTCCCCAAAGGTAAAGGAAGCCCCCCACATATATTGACTGTGAGTAAAGATGAAAGTCACAAACGCAGAAATGAAACAGGTTTCAGCAAAGGGAGGCCAGACTTACTAAATAGACAGAGGATAGGAAAGGTAACTTTGCGATCAGCACAAAAACCTACAAAAGACCACGCAGAGTGTGCAAAAAAGACCTCCGCACTGACTCACGGTGCGGAGGGGCCACTCTGCATCCCAGAGCTTCCAGCTAGCAAGACAAAATCATGAAAACCAGCTGGACAAGAAAACAGTGAACAAATAATGACTATCAGGAACTTAGCTTCTGCAGGAGAAGGCAGGTCACCAGAGAGATCCAGGAGCGAACTGAACAAATGCAAAAACATTGACAGCTGGCATGGAGTAACGATCTGAGAGGAGTTAAATAGAGCAGCCAACCAAAGGATAACCCACGTCACCTGTGTAAGGAACCTCAGAAGCAGCAGCTTCACTCACAGCCACCAGAGGGAGCCCATAGACAGAACTCGCCGAAGTACCATTCACGACCACAGGAGGGAGTTCGACAACAGAATTCACAACACTTTACGCTTTGGAGTAAGGATGATGACTCCTCGGCCAGAGTTTTATCTATACATGATCAGCAAATCCGCTTCTCATGTTTTAGGGAGGGCTTTATCACAGAGTGCACACACTTTATTTTTCTGTTTGGGCGTGGCTTTCTTTCCCTGCATAACATGACACAGAAAGACACTATTACTGACATGTTTTTTGCCTTACAAAGGCACTCACACACCAGAACCTCAGTACCACGGCAACCTGTGGGTTGCTTTCTCCTGGAAACGGTGATTCCGCAGTCGGGTCCGCCATTCTGCCAGAGAGGCTATTGCCATCGTTGCTTCTGCTCTGCCTCTTTAAATAATATCGGGTGAGAGCGGTGTGTGCATCCCTGAACTCTCTCCCTCCGGGAGTGTCAGCACGTCGCTCCCCCTCGGCGTGCGACGTCACTTCCGGGTAAACCGGATGTTGTCACATTCACTTAGTGCCAGCTTTGTGATGAGCATGCCTCTTACCCCGGCCCAGCCTCCGGCCAGGAGTGGTCGCCAGGGAGTCTGACGGAGGGAAGGGCGCATCAGAAGGCAGCTTCCAGATCGGTAAGTGGCCAATACCACACACAGCTGCCCCCGCCACACACCTTGGTCTCTGGACCAGCATCGACAGATGAGGATCCCTCCGGTACAGTGCCGCAGGCTCCCCGCAGGAACAGGAAACCAAACTGAGGAGAGAGATGCCACTCCCATCTTTTATCTCCGCTGCAGGTTTCCTGTTCCTGGGGCAGGAGCCATCTCTCTGTAACGGTGCTGTCATGGGGAAGGGAAAAAATAATTTTATTCCAACGGGGAGCCACTGGCTTTCAGTAACATAGGCTTTGTGGCATGGCTATAGTCATTGCTCACTACACAGTGAGTAGTGGCTGTAAGTACATCTCGGGACTTTGCCTGACAGAAATGTGCAGGGCATCAACATCCACAGCGCATAATGCTGTAAGTGACGGCTGTAGCCTCCTCGGCATGCCTGTATGAGTCAAAGCTGTTGGCTTCCAGGAGGAAAAACACCAAAAAAGGACACATTCAAGAAAAAACACCAAAAACAGGCAAAGATGCTTACCTGTCTAAACAGGCCTCAATACAAATGCACAAGCAGGGTGCAGCGGACCCAAACAAAATAGCAAATGCACAGGTGCAATACCTAATGAAACAGCCAGCCTTCAATAAGGGTTTGGCCTTGTGGTACACCAATGCACTAAGATAAAATACTCTGTATGTGGCGAGTTCACACAAGGAATACAAAGCATCTGGCTACAGCCTATTAATAACGCCCTATGGCGGGCTGCCCAGTGCTAAAAAGCATCCTGTGCGAACAGAGGCCACAGTGTACAGAACAATTCGGGCCCAGCTGCACCCTGCAAAAAATATACGTGCAAAAAAACATATAAATATATGTAAGGTCTTAGTTGATATTAGGGCCATAATATGGAAGCTGGCAACCCACGCCAAGGGTCCTTACGTATTGCCAGTCCTACTCTAACATGAAAAACACCAAAAAAGGACACATTCAAGAAAAAACACCAAAAACAGGCAAAGATGCTTACCTGTCTAAACAGGCCTCAATACAAATGCACAAGCAGGGTGCAGCGGACCCAAACAAAATAGCAAATGCACAGGTGCAATACCTAATGAAACAGCCAGCCTTCAATAAGGGTTTGGCCTTGTGGTACACCAATGCACTAAGATAAAATACTCTGTATGTGGCGTGTTCACACAAGGAATACAAAGCATCTGGCTACAGCCTATTAATAACGCCCTATGGCGGGCTGCCCAGTGCTAAAAAGCATCCTGTGCGAACAGAGGCCACAGTGTACAGAACAATTCGGGCCCAGCTGCACCCTGCAAAAAATATACGTGCAAAAAAACATATAAATATATGTAAGGTCTTAGTTGATATTAGGGCCATAATATGGAAGCTGGCAACCCACGCAAAGGGTCCTTACGTATTGCCAGTCCTACTCTAACATGAAAAACACCAAAAAAGGACACATTCAAGAAAAAACACCAAAAACAGGCAAAGATGCTTACCTGTCTAAACAGGCCTCAATACAAATGCACAAGCAGGGTGCAGCGGACCCAAACAAAATAGCCTGGGCATAGTAAATATCTGTGGTTAGTTATAGCACGTCACTTCTCTTATTTTCCCATTCCGCCTCTCATTTTCCCAATCACATCTCTCATTTTCTCCCTCACATCTCTCATTTTCTCCCTCACTCCTCTCATTCCCCCCTAACACTTGTCATTTCAACCTCACATCTGTCATTTTCTGATCACTCCATTATTTTTCCTCACTCCTCTCATTTTGCACTCACACCTTTTCATTTTCACCTCACACCTTTCATTTTCACCTCATCACCTCAGTATATACATGTTTGTCATCTCCCTTATATATAGTGTACATATGTATGTCATCTCCTGTATATAGTATATACCTGTATGTCATCTCCCCTGTATATATTATATACCTGCTGTGTGTCATCTCTCCTATATATAGTATATACCTGAATGTCATCTCCTTCTATATATAGTATATACCTGTATGTCATCTCCTCCTGTATATAGTATATACCTGTGTGTCATCTCCCCTGTATATAGTATATATCTGTGTGTCATCTCCTCCTGTATATAGTATATACCTGCATGTCATCTTCTATATATAGCATATACCTGTATGTCATCTCCTCCTGTATATAGTATATACCTGTAGGTCATCTGCTCCTGTATATAGTATATACCTGTGTGTCATCTCCTCCTGTATATAGTATATACCTGTATGTCATCTCCTCCTGTATATATATGTACCTGTATGTCATCTCTTCCTCTATATAGTATATACCTGTGTGTCATCTCTCCTGTATATAGTATATACCTGTGTGTCATCTCCTCCTGTATTAGACCTCGTTCACACGTTATTTGCTCAGTATTTTTACCTCAGTATTTGTAAGCTAAATTGGCAGCCTGATAAATCCCCAGCCAGCAGGAAGCCCTCCCCCTGGCAGTATATATTAGCTGACACATACACATAATAGACAGGTCATGTGACTGACAGCTGCCGTATTTCCTTTATGGTACATTTGTTGTAGTTTGTCTGCTTATTAATCAGATTTTTATTTTTGAAGGATAAGACCAGACTTGTGTGTGTTTTAGGGCGAGTTTCGTTTGTCAAGTTGTGTGTTGAGTTGCGTGTGGCGACATGCGTGTAGCAACTTTTTGTGTGTCGAGTTGCATGTGACAGGTTAGTGTAGCAACTTGTGTGCAGCAAGGTTTGCGCATGGCGAGTTTTGCACGTGGCGAGTTTTGTGTGGTGCCTTTTGAGTATGTGCAAGTTTTGTGTGAAGAAATTTTGCATGTGTTGCAACTTTTGTGCATGTGGCAATTTTTCCGCATGTGCAAGTTTTGCGTGTGGCGAGTTTTCCATGAGGTGAGTTTTGCACTTGTGGCGAGTTTTGCAAGAGCCTAGTTTTTGCATGTGGCGAGTTCTGCGCGTGGCGAGTTTTGAGCAGCGACTTTTGTGTTTCGACTTTTATGTGGCGAGGTTGGAGAATGTGTGGTGAAATGTGTGCTGAGGGTGATATGTGTTCAAGCACGTGGAAGTGTGTGGCGCATTTTGTGTGTGTGTTCATATCCCCGTGTGTGGTGAGTATCCCATGTCGGGGCCCCACCTTAGCAACTGTACGGTATATACTCTTTGGCGCCATCGCTCTCACTCTTTACGTCCCCCTTGTTCACATCTGGCAGCTGTCAATTTGCCTCCAACACTTTTCCTTTCATTTTTTCCCATTATGTAGATAGGGGCAAAATTGTTTGGTGAATTGGAATGCGCGGGGTTAAAATTTCACCTCACAACATAGCCTATGACGCTCTCGGGGTCCAGACGTGTGACTGTGCAAAATTTTGTGGCTGTAGCTTCAACGCCTCCAACACTTTTCCTTTCACTTTTTTCTCCATTATGTAGATAGGGGCAAAATTGTTTGGTGAATTGGAACGCGCGGGGTTAAAATTTCACCTCACAATATAGCCTATGACGCTCTCGGGGTCCAGACGTGTGACTGTGCAAAATTTTGTGGCTGTAGCTGCGACGGTGCAGATGCCAATCCCGGACATACATACACACATTCAGCTTTATATAGTAGATATTTATATGTTTTTTTGCACGTATATTTTTTGCAGGGTGCAGCTGGGCCCGAATTGTTCTGTACACTGTGGCCTCTGTTCGTACAGGATGTTTTTTAGCACTGGGCAGCCCGCCATAGGGCGTTATTAATTGGCTGTAGCCAGATGCTTTGTATTCCTTGTGTGAACACGCCACATACAGAGTATTTTATCTTAGTGCATTGGTGTACCACAAGGCCAAACCCTTATTGAAGGCTGGCTGTTTCATTAGGTATTGCACCTGTGCATTTGCTATTTTGTTTGGGTCCGCTGCACCCTGCTTGTGCATTTGTATTGAGGCCTGTTTAGACAGGTAAGCATCTTTGCCTGTTTTTGGTATTTTTTTTGGCTTCCAGGAGGAATAGAGTTCATCTTCTCCCAGGTACCAGCTCTTTAAAGGGACTCTGTCAACATGTCAACACAGAATGACTGTTTAAACCAAGCACAGGCTCTTAGTAGATCATGGCGGGGCCAATCACTTAAATGCATCTTCACACCTGCTTGTTTTCCCCTCAATCTCTTTGATTGACAGCTTTGTCTTCCTAGAGCCAGAAAAAAATGGAGATAAATGGAAACAGGCGTAATGACTGTGGTCGCCGCATCGACCGGGCCTGGCGGATCTGGGGCCAGGTGGATCGGGGGCCCACCAACACCAGCAGAAACGTCAATTGGATGTGTAGCCTCAGACATCAAAGGTCAGCAGCTGTTGTCAGTAGGTGAGTAGATTATTTATATACAGTGGGTACGGAAAGTATTCAGACCCCTTTAAAGTTATCACTCTGTTTCATTGCAGCCATTTCGTAAATTCAAAAAAGTTCATTTTTTCTCAGTAATGTACACTCTGCACCTCATCTTAACTGTAGAAATTTTTGCAAATTTATTAAAAAAGAAAAACTGAAATAACACATGGTCATAAGTATTCAGACCCTTTGCTCAATATTGAGTAGAAGCACCCTTTTGAGCTAGTACAGCCATGAGTCTTTTTGGGAATGATGCAACAAGTTTTTCACACCTGGATTTGGGGATCCTCTGCCATTATTCCTGCAGATCTTCTCCAGTTCCATCAGGTTGGACGGTGAACGTTGGTGGACAGCCATTTTCAGGTCTCTCCAGTTGAGTTTAGGTCAAGAATCTGGCTGGGCCAGTCAAGAATGGTCACAGAGTTGTTCTGAAGCCACTCCTTTGTTCTGAAGCCACTCGGGCACAGTCCGGAAGAAAATGGCAGCTCCTTACTCCCCGAAGTCAGTGCCCGGCGCCCGCATACTCCCATCCAGTCACCGCTCACACAAGGTTAATGTTGGCGGTAACGGACCGCGTTATGCTGCGGGTAACGCACTCCGTAACCGCTGCTATTAACCCTGTGTGTCCCCAACATTTTACTATTGATGCTGCCTATGCGGCATCAATAGTAAAAAAATGTAATGTTAAAAATAATAAAAAGACCTGCTATTCTCAGCCTCCGTAGTCCGCCGAGCCGCACGCGCCTGCCGCCATCTTCAGTTCCTGGCGATGCATTGCGAAATTACCCAGAAGACTTAGCAGTCTCGCGAGACCGCTAAGTCATCTGGGTAATTTCGCAATGCATCCTGGGAACGGAAGATGGCGGTAGCCGCGCGCATATCGCCGGAGCTTCGGTGGATCCCGGGGGTGATAATATAATTTTTTTTAATTTTAATTATTTTTTTTAAACAGGGATATCGTGCCCACACTGCTGTATACTACGTGGGCTGTGTTAGATACCGCGTGGCTGCTATATACTACATAGGCAGTGTTATATACTATGTGGGCTGTGTGATATACTCTGTGGCCTGTGCTATATACTGCGTGGGCTGTGCTATATATTACGTGGCCACTGTTATATACTACGTGGCTGCTATATACTGTGAGGGGAGTGTTATATACTACGTGGCTGCTATATACTGCATGGGCTGTGCTGTATATTACGTGGGCTGTGCTGTATATTACGTAGGCTGTGCTAGATGCTGCGTGGGCAGTGTTACATACTACGTGGCTGCTATATACTGCGTGGGCTGTGCTATATATTACATGGGCTGTGCTATATACTGCGTGGGCAGTGTTATATACTGCGTGGCTGCTATATACTGCGTGGGCTGTGCTATATAATACGTGGGCTGTGCTATATACTGCGTGGACAGTGTTATATACAACGTGGCTGCTATATACTGCGTGGGTTGTGCTATATATTACGTGGCCAGTGTTATATACTATGTCGCCTGTGTTATATACTGCGTGGCTGCTATATACTGCGTGGGCTGTGTTATATAGTACGTGGCTGTGTTATATACAGTTAGGTCCATATATATTTGGACAGAGACAACATTTTTCTAATTTTGGTTACAGACATTACCACTATGAATTTAAAACAAAACAATTCTGATGCAGTTGAAGTTCAGACTTTCAGCTTTCATTTGAGGGTATCCACATTACAATTGGATGAAAGGTTTAGGAGTTTCAGCTCCTTAACATGTGCCACCCTGTTTTTAAAGGGATCAAAAGTTATTGGACAATTGACTCCAAGGCTATTTCATGGACAGGTGTGGGCAATCCCTTCGTTATGTCATTCTCAATTAAGCAGATAAAAGGCCTGGAGTTGATTTGAGGTGTGGTGCTTGCATTTGGAAGGTTTTGCTGTGAAGTAAACATGCGGTCAAAGGAGCTCTCCATGCAGGTGAAACAAGCCATCCTTAAGCTGCGAAAACAGAAAAAACCCATCCGAGAAATTGCTACAATATTAGGATTGGCAACATCTACAGTTTGGTACATCCTGAGAAAGAAAGAAAGCACTGGTGAACTCATCAATGCAAAAAGACCTGGGCCCCCACGGAAGACAACAGTGGTGGATGATCGCAGAATAATCTCCATGGTGAAGAGAAACCCCTTCACAACAGCCAACCAAGTGAACAGCACTCTCCAGGAGGTAGGCGTATCAATATCCAGATCAACCATGAAGAGAAGACTGCATGAAAGTAAATACAGAGGGTTCACTGCACGGTGCAAGCCACTCATAAGCATCAAGAATAAAAAGGCTAGACTGGACTTTGCAAAAAAACATCTAAAAAAGCCAGCACAGTTCTGGAAGAACATTCTTTGGACAAATGAAACAAAGATCAACCTCTACCAGAATGATGGAAAGAGAAAAGTATGGTGAAGTCTTGGTACAGCTCATGATCCAAAGCATACCACATCATCTGTAAAACACGGCGGAGGCAGTGTGATGGCTTGGGCATGCATGGCTGCCAGTGGCACTGGGTCACTAGTGTTTATTGATGATGTGACACAGGACAGAAGCAGCCGAATGAATTCTGAGGTATTCAGAGACACACTGTGAGCTCAGATCCAGCCAAATGCAGCAAAACTGATTGGTCGTCGTTTCATACTACAGATGGACAATGACCCAAAACATAAAGCCAAAGCAATCCAGGAGTTTATTAAAGCAAAGAAGTGGAATATTCTTGAATGGCCAAGTCAGTCACCTGATCTCAACCCAATTGAGCATGCATTTCACTTGTTAAAGATTAAACTTCAGACAGAAAGGCCCACAAACAAACAGCAACTGAAAACCACTGCAGTGAAGGCCTGACAGTGCATCAAAAAGGAGGAAACACGGTGTCTGGTGATGTCCATGAGTTCAAGACTTCAGGCAGTCATTGCCAACAAAGGGTTTTCAACCAAGTACTAAAAATGAACATTTTATTTAAAATTATTGAATCTGTCCAATTACTTTTGTTCCCTATAAAAACAGGGTGGCACATGTTAAGGAGCTGAAACTCCTAAACCCTTCATTCAATTTTAATGTGGATACCCTTAAATGAAAGCTGAACTTCAACTGCATCTGAATTGTTTTGTTTAAAATTCATTGTGGTAATGTCAATTATCAAAATTAGAAAAATGTTGTCTCTGTCCAAATATATATGGACCTAACTGTACTGCGTGGCCACTGTTATATATTGCGTGGCCTGTATTAACGCATTGGGTATTCTATAATATGTATGTATATAGCAGCCACATAGTATATAGCACAGGCCACGTAGTATTTGTCTGCTATATACTACATGGCTCCTATATACTACTGTACATGGCCTGTGCTATATACTATGTGGCTGCTATATACATACATAAATACATATTCTAGAATACCCGATGCGTTAGAATCGGGCCACCATCTAGTTATTCTATACTTGATAACTATTTTACCGTGGCCGTAAGTTGTGTTCAGGGGCGATTTCCTCTTTGTGCGCGCTCCTGCGCACTGGTCCTCTGAAGACAAAGGGCGGCAAATGCGCACTTTGACATGATCGATTGCCGATAATACTGCGCATACGCCGCCTTCAGCGCCATTCTGTTGTAGTAAAAAAAAAAAAAGAATAGCTCCAGTAACAAGTTGGCAACGGCAGCGCTTGCGCAGTAGCATCTATTGGAATGCAATAGATGCTACTGCACAGGCGCCGCCATTTTGATGAAGTGATTTTTTTTCTTTTTCAAATACACACACTAGTATTAGTGATGAGAGAATATACTCATTACTCGAGATTTTTCGAGCATGCTCGGGGGGTCCTCCGAGTATTTTTAAGTACATGTGGGGGTTGCCTGGTTGCTAGGGAATCCCCACATGTACTTATGCTGGCTAACAGATGTAAATCATTCAGCTGCAGCAAGAAAAACTAAAATCTCCGAGCACTAAAAAATACTCGGAGGGCCCCAGAGCATGCTCGAGAAATCTCGAGTAATGAGTATATTCGCTCATCACTAATTAGTATATTCATTATGTAAACTAGGGGGCATGTCAGTGAGGGATCAGTGACCTGTCAGCAGTCTCCATTATGAATATCTAATCGAAGCTCCACTTGAAGACCCCCATCCAGGCCAGCCCCGGAGCACGAGCATATTATTAGCTCAAAACTGAAAATAAAGATTAAAAAAACAACCAGAAGACAGATTTCATCAACCCAAGTATCATTTTAATCAGTATAAAGGCGCCCGCCTAACATTGTCTGTAGTTTACTGTGCACAATCCTGCTGACAGGTTCCCTTTAAATATAAAAAAAATATCTGGAGAATATATCAGAAGTATATAATGATATTTACATACATATTGTACATGCACAAAATAAGACAAAATATTAAATGTATACCTAAAATAAATCAATATGAAGATGGATTCATTATGAATAGACATTGATGTACAATATACATAATTTTTTTCCTTGTCTTCATATAGTAGCTTTTCAGGAGCAGTAAGGGGTAGGTTGCAGTCATGTCGAGGGTTTCGTCAAAGGCAACATGTTGATAGATGATACTACTGCTAAAAGAGAAAATATTTGCTATAAATGATGATCATACAACTATAAAAGGTGCTATTTTGGTATTTGGTATAAATAACTATTTTACTAGAAATTGAACAAGTGTGTAATACTTCAACAGTACCCATTCTATTGGATGGTATCAGGTAAACAGGTTTTTCGGTGAAAACAAGTTATTACAGCAGCAGCTGCGAGACATGCAGCCGTGGCAATTCACAAATTGTATTTGAGCACACTGATGATACTATATTAGCACAAGAGCATGCTCAGATAACACCTTATCCAAGCACGTTCGCTCATCACTGGTAAAAACCTATCTGCGACTCGCACCAATTGTCAGAACACAAAATTGTTTTCCCTGACAAGGCACTTTTATCCCATTCATTCTCTATAGTACTGCCATAAACAAGAAACAAGCACAGTGGTTGGCAATCCCATAGAGAACAAAAGAAACAACAGTTGAGAATATGATCGTCCGTTCTATCCATTCTAACTAGCTAAAAGTTCCCCATTCTGTCAGTGTCCCCCGACAATCAATAACTTCTGTAAATGGGTTGTCTGGTGACAACAAACTATCCCCTATGCAACCCTTTCCCAATGGGCAATTTTTCGATTTTCAACTTTCATTTTTTTTGCCTCCTCATTCCAATAACTATAACTTTTTATTTTTTTAGCCTCATAGCTATATGAGGACTGTTTTTTAACAGGAAAAGTTGCAGTTTTAAACGACTCAATTTAATGTATCAGGAAAAATTAGAATAATCTAACTGTGATGAACTTGGACAAAAAATGCAACTGCGCGACCTTCGCTTCTACTGAATTCATTAATTACAGTGACACTAAACTCGTAGTTTGTTTTTTTAGGTGTTGAAAAAAAATTCTGAATTTTTTTTTTTAATGAATCAAACTGCAAGTGTTGCCATTTTCCGAGACCCCATAACATTTTCATATTTGCATTAATGGAGGCTTCCATCTTGCTTATGTTTATATACTTAGAGCAGCACACTGGCTCAGTGGTTAGCATTGCAGCCTTGCTGAGCTGGGGTCCTGGCTTCAAATCCCACCATCTGTAAGAAGTTTGTATGTTCTCCCCATGTTTGCGTGGGTTTTCTCTGAGTACTCCAGTTTCCTCCCATACTGATAAGGAATCTAGATTGTGAGCCCCAATGGGGAATGTTGTGACGATGTCTGTAAAGCGCTACGGAAATAATGGCACTATATAAGTGAGTAAATTAAATAAATAAATAGTATTTTGGGGTAGTGACTATGTTTTGATCACTTCTTATTGCATTTATTGAGGTGTTGCCGAAACCAAAAATCCACATTTCTGGGGTTTTGATTTTTTTTCTCCTTAAGGGTTAAACATTAAACATTTTGATAAATCAAATGGATGTAGCAATACCCAATATGTGTAAAAAAATTAATATTTTGAAAAACATTTTTTTGTCTTCTTAGGAAACCTTCAACCGGTGATCGTCCGGACGATTGTTTATCCTATATACTGTATTGCAGCATTGCAGTATTTTGTAAAGAATCATGGTCCTATATGAACAGACTGGTCTTTATAGGAGCACAATCAAGGCAGACAGCCAACTATGGGAACAGATTGGCACCCATGTCGCAGCACAGCCAATGGGTGTGTGGAGTGCTGCGCCAGGGACAGTGCTCTGTAGCATGGTCTAACAGGCTTGGCGTATCTGGCTGACCGGGAGTTCGTCATCAAGATCTTGAGTTGCAATGGCAACGATCAGGCCCTCGTCATGTTGCGGGGGCGCCGATTGGAAGGGACAGGAAGCCCCTTCCCTCCCCCCAGCCTCCTAAATGCTGTGATTGATATCAATCGCAACATTTAGGGGTTAAATGGCTCAGGGTGGTGTCGGCTCTGATCCTGGCCGTGACAGCTGGGTCTCGGTTACTACTTAAGCCGAGCTCCCAGGGTAAATTGCACGGGCACAGCGCCCGCACGATCGTCATGACATAAGTTTACGTCATGGTCAGAAAGGGGTTCACAACCTATGACATAAACTTAAGTCAAAGGTCGCGAAGGGGTTAATATCAGATCTGCGCAACTCTGCTACCAGTTTCACAAAATACTGAGTCCCAAGCCACCGTAAGTAGTTAAAGGTTCTATACATATGAGGTACATGGACTTCTGAGTGACATATACAGCATTACGACTCACCACTGTTTTCTATGACTTACCAGCGTCTATCAGTCCAGCGATAATCCTCTTGATTTTTCTGCAAGCTCATGTCTTATTTCATTATGCTTCTTAAGGTTTTGGACCTCATGAGGAAGGTTCATATCCCACACAGAAAGAAATGACTGTATTTCTGAAATACCAGAAAACACATTAGAAGTCTAGATATTAAATAATAATTGGAGGAATAACAGAAAGCATACACTGCACACAATTATTATGTCATTTGCATTTTTGATTATTAATTTTATTATTGAATAACTACAACGCTGTTGATCAATCCCAAAGTTTAATTATTCTAAAACCTGAACATTTTAAAAAGTAGAAGTGAAGTTTTATCTTTCTTAGGAGAATATTTGTGTGTGCAAAATTATTACGTAACTTAATGGAAAATGTACATTTCACAATCTCAATTGTTTATTTTCATCTGTTACAATGAGAATAATAACCACACAACTCAAAATGTACAAAAATACATTCCTGACATTTCAGTAAAAATATATCAGTGACCAATGTAGCCATCCTTCTTTTCAATAACTCTCATGAGCTCTAAGTATGGAGTCTGTCAGTTTTTTAATCTGTTGATGATAACCTTTTGGGCCGCACCAACCACAGCCCCCGAGGCACAGGCACTAGAGGGTGTATTGTTTCCATCACTGTAGTGCTCACATCAGGTGCTGCTTTAAACTTGGGAGAAAATGATGAAATCGCAACATTCTTTGCAATCTCTTGTTGCGCAAAAATTCTGTGACTTTTCAAAGCGTTTCACGAAAATTTTCTGGTATAAAAGCTTTGATGAATCGGCATCTATGTCTATATGCAGAAACCCATTACACAACCACAATGTACTGTACGGTTCTGGAAAATGTTAAAAGAAAAGTTCTTGAAAAACGTAGATAAAATAATGGTGCAAAAGTGGTCTAGGCATTGTACTAAGGTGTTAACATGGTCAGCAGAAAAGATTTCTGTGACCAAAAGCTACACAATCTTGAATATTTGTTCATGTTACTTTTCCAAGCCATTACTGGTTTCAGACATCTAAAAATTAGATAGATAAATAGATAGATAGATACAGCTCTTGCAAAAATTAAGAGACCACTGCAAAATGTTCAGTTTGTCCGATTTTTCTCATTATAGGTATATTTTTGAGTAAAATGTAAATTGTTCTTTTATTCTATAAACTTCTGACAACATGTCCCCGAATTTCCAAGCAATACATTTTGTTTTTTTTCCTGAAAAGGAGAAATGGTTAAAATAAAAAAATAAAAAAAAAAAACAAACAACAACAGTGCTTTCAGACCTCAAATAATGCAAAGAAAACAAGTTCATAATAATTTAGAAACAACAATACTAATGTTTTAACTCAGGAAGAGTTCAGAAATCAATATTTTGTGGAATAACCATGATTTTTAATCACAGATTTCATGCGTCTTGGCATGTTTTCCACCAGTCTTTCGCACTGCTTCTGGTGCAAAAATGTATAAGCTGTTCATCTTTGTTTAATGCCTTGTGACTATCCATCATCCTCTTGATTACATTCCAGAGGTTTTCAATGGGGTTCAGGTCTGGAGATTGGGCTGCCCATGGCAGGGCTTTGATGTGGTGGTCTCTTAACCCCTTAGCGACCGCCGATACGCCTTTTAACGGCGGCCGCTAAGGGTACTTAAACCACAGCGCCGTTAATTAACGGCGCTGTGGAAAAAGTCAATAGCGCCCCCCAGAGGCCGATTTTCTCCGGGGTCTCGGCTGCCGGGGGTAGCCGAGACCCCAGAGAACATGATTTGGGTTTTTTTTAACCCACCCCGCATTTGCGATCGCCGGTAATTAACCGTTTACCGGCGATCGCAAAAAAAAAAAAAAAAAAGCGATCTCTTTTTAATTTCTCTGTCCTCCGATGTGATCGCACATCGGAGGACAGAGAAAAGGGGTCCCAAGTGGCCCCCCAATACTCACCTAGCTCCCCAGATGCTCCTCGTGTCTCCCGGTGGGCGCCGCCATCTTCAAAATGGAGGGCGCATGCGCAGTGCGCCCGCCGGCCGGCACCAGGAGAATCTTTGGGGTCTCGGCTGCCGAGGGTAGCCGAGACCCCAAAGAGCATGATCGGGGTCGGTTTTACCGACCCCTGTTTTGCGATCGCCGGTAATTAACTGTTTACCGGCGACCGCAAAAAAAAAAAAAAAAGAAAAAAAGTAAAGTGAAATTCTCTGTCCTCTGATGTGATCGCACATCAGAGGACAGAGAAATAGGGGGATTCGGGACCCTACAATACTCACCTGTGTCCCTGGATCCTCTTGCTGCTCCTCCTGGCCGCCGGCAGAAGAAAATGGCGGGCGCATGCCCAGTGCGCCCGCCATCTGTCTCCATCTGCCGGCCGGCAGGAGAACAGCAGTTGGGGCTAAAATTAGGGGTAGGGTTAGGGGTAGGGGTAGGGTAAGGGGTAGGGTTAGGGGTTAGGTTAGGGTTAGGGGTAGGGCTAGGGTTAGGGCTAAATTTAGGGTTAGGGTTGGGGCTAAATTTAGGGTTAGGGTTGGGGCTAAATTTAGGGTTAGGCTTCTTTCACACTTACGTCGGTACGGGGCCGTCGCAATGCGTCGGCCCGACATACCGACGCACGTTGTGAAAATTGTGCACAACGTGGGCAGCAGCTGTAGTTTTTCAACGCATCCGCTGCCCAATCTATGTCCTGGGGAGGAGGGGGCGGAGTTACGGCCACGCATGCGCGGTCAGAAATGGTGGATGCGACGTACAAAAAAACGTTTCATTGAACGTTTTTTTGTGCCGACGCTCCGCCAAAACACAACTGATCCAGTGCACGACGGACGCGACGTGTGGCCATCCGTCACGATCCGTCGGCAATACAAGTCTATGGGCAAAAAACGCATCCTGCGGGCACATTTGCAGGATCCGTTTCTTGTCCAAAACGACGGATTGCGACGGAATGCCAAACGACGCAAGTGTGAAAGTAGCCTTAGGGCTAGGGTTAGGGTTGGGGCTAAAGTTAGGGTTAGGGTTGGGGCTAAAGTTAGGGTTAGAGCTGGGATTAGGGTTAGGGTTTGGATTAGGGTTGGTATTAGGGTTAGGGTTGGCATTAGGGTTACGCTTGGGATTAGGGTTAGGTTTGGGATTAGGGTTAAGGTTAGGGTTGTGATTAGGGGTGTATTGGGATTAGGGTTAGGTTTGAGGTTAGGGTTGAGATTAGGATTAGGGGTGTGTTGGATTTAGGGTTTTGATTAGGGTTATAGTTAGGGTTGACATTAGGGTTGTTTTGGGGTAAGGGTTGTGATTATGGTTAGGGTTAGTGATTAGGATTATGGATCAGGTTGGGATTAGGGTTAGGGGTGTGTTGGGGTTAGGGTTGGAGCTAGAATTGGGGGGTTTCCACTGTTTAGGTACATCAGGGGGTCTCCAAACACGACAGCCAATTTTGCGCTCAAAAAGTCAAATGGTGCTCCCTCCCTTCTGAGCTCTGCCGTGCGCCCAAACAGTGGGTTACCCCCACATATGGGGCATCAGCGTACTCGGGATAAATTGGACAACAACTTCTGGGGTCCAATTTCTCTTGTTACCCTTGTGAAAATAAAAACTTGGGGGCTACAATATCTTTTTTGTGGAAAAAAAAAATATTTTTTATTTTCACGACTCTGCATTCTAAACTTCTGTGAAGCACTTGGGCATTCAAGGTTCTCACCACACATCTAGATAAGTTCCTTGGGGGGTCTAGTTTCCAAAATGGGGTCACTTGTGGAGCGTTTCTACTGGTTAGGTACATCAGGGGCTCTGCAAACGCAACATAATACCCGCAGACCATTCTATCAAAGTCTGCATTCCAAAACGGCGCTCCTTCCTTCCGAGCTCTGCCGTGCGCCCAAACAGTGGTTTACCCCCACATATGGGGTACCAGCATACTCAGGACAAATTGGACAACAACTTTTGGGGTCCAATTTCTCTTGTTACCCTTGTGAAAATAAAAACTTGGGGGCTAAAAAATCTTTTTTGTGGAAAAAAAATATATTTTTTATTTTCACGGCTCTGCATTATAAACTTCTGTGAAGCACTTGGGCATTCAAGGTTCTCACCACACATCTAGATAAGTTCCATGGGGGGTCTAGTTTCCAAAATGGGGTCACTTGTGGGGGATTTCTACTGTTTAGGCACATCAGGGGCTCTCCAAACGCGACATGGCATCCGATCTCAATTGCAGCCAATTCTACATTGAAAAAGTAAAACGGCACTCTTTCTCTTCCAAGCTCTGCGGTGCGCCCAAACAGTGGTTTACCCCCACATATTGGGTATCGACGTACTCAGGAGAAATTGCACAACAACTTTAGTGGTCTAATTTCTCCTGTTACCCTTGTGAAAATAAAAATTTGTGGGCAAAAAGATCATTTTTGTAGAAAAAAATGCAATTTTTTTTTTTCACGGCTCTACGTTATAAACTTCTGTGAAGCACATGGGGGTTCAAAGTGCTCGCCACACATCTAGATAAGTTCCTTAAGGGGTCTAGTTTCCAAAATGGTGTCACTTGTGGGGGGTTTCCACTGTTTAGGCACATCAGGGGCTCTCCAAACGCGACATGGCGTCCAATCTCAATTCCAGCCAATTCTACATTGAAAAAGTAAAACGGCACTCCTTCTCTTCCAAGCTCTGCGGTGCGCCCTAACAGTGGTTTACGCCCACATATTGGGTATCAGCGTACTCAGGAGAAATTGCACAACAACTTTTGTGGTCTAATTTCTGCTGTTACCCTTGTGAAAATAAAAATTTGTGGGCAAAAAGATCATTTTTGTGTAAACAAAAGCGATTTTTTATTTTCACGGCTCTACGTTATAAACTTCTGTGAAGCACTTGGGGGTTCAAAGTACTCACCAGACATCTAGATAAGTTCCTTAAGGGGTCTAGTTTCCAAAATGGTGTCACTTGTGGGGAGTTTCCACTGTTTAGGCACATCAGAGGCTCTCCAAACGTGACATGGCGTCCGATCTCAATCCCAGCCAATTCTGCATTGAAAAAGTCAAACGGCGCTCCTTCACTTCTAAGTTCTGCGGTGCGCCCAAAAAGTGGTTTACCCCCACATATGGGGTATTGGCGTATTCAGGAGAAATTGCATAACAAAATTTATGGTTACATTTCTGTTTTTACACTTGTGAAAATAAAAAAAATGGTTCTGAATTAAGATGTTTGCAAAAAAAAGTTAAATGTTCATTTTTTCCTTCCACATTGTTTCAGTTCCTGTGAAGCACGTAAAGGGTTAATAAACTTCTTGAATGTGGTTTTGAGAACCTTGAGGGGTGTAGTTTTTAGAATGGTGTCACACTTCATTATTTTCTATCATATAGACCCCTCAAAATGACTTCAAATGTGATGTGGTCCCTAAAAAAAAATGGTGTTGTAAAAATGAGAAATTGCTGGTCAACTTTTAACCCTTATAACTCCCTAACAAAAAAAAATTTTGTTTCCAAAATTGTGCTGATGTAAAGTAGACATGTGGGAAATGTTATTTATTAACTATTTTTTGTGACATATCTCTCTGATTTAAGGGCATAAAAATACAAAGTTTGAAAATTGCAAAATTTTAAAAATTTTCGCCATATTTCCGTTTTTTTTTCATAAATAATCGCAAGTAATATCGAAGAAATGTTACCACTAACATGAAGTACAATATGTCACGAAAAAACAATCTCAGAATCAGCGGGATCCGTTGAAGCGTTCCAGAGTTATAACCTCATAAAGTGACAGTGGTCAGAATTGCAAAAATTGGCCCGGTCATTAAGTACCAAATTGGCTCTGTCACTAAGGGGTTAATTTTGTGCCAGAGCTGTGTACAGTATATATATATTCTGGCTTAGGTTTACCATTTGGATCAATACATGTACATAAAAAGTCAACACATCCGTTAAAATGCCAGGATTTTAATAATAAGGAGAATCATTTTCCCCCCTTTATGCTATGTCCATATAGCTTTTTACACTCACATCAGCACCGCCGTCAGGGTTTATGTCTGAAGCACCGGAAATGGGATTCAGGCATATACGTTGATGGGGTCATTGACTTTAATAATGCAGATGGAGTCATTGTGTGCTCTTACTTGAGGTGGGCTCCAAGAATTGGCTGACACCTGCCGCACTGATGCAAAATTACATAAAGGTACCTGCATGTATAAAGTTTTAAGCGGCGTTTTCACAAAGGTAATATTTTTGCTAAAAAAAAAAAATTAATAAGCCTTAAATACTGGAAAGAAGTGACGCTTCCTCACATGCATTATTGAACAGATCCATTTACATCTGTAAAATCTGCTTTTTACCCCATGTATAGGAATAGGCTTGATCTGCAACAACTGCTAGACACGAACCATGAACAAGACTGGCTTAGTTTATTAAGTCAAAAAAACAAAAACAAAATAAACTGACCCCTCTCTGTCTGGTCCAGGACCACCCTGATGCTGATTATCTTAATATATACTTACCTTGTAATGTCTTCACATCCTGTTCCGTCCAGATGTGTCCAGATCCCAGAATTCCAAGGTGCAGAAGTTCACCGACCGCCAAATTGGGACACCCAAGTGATGGGTGTCTCAATATGGAAACTGCTGCTGGTACCAGCCTCTTGCCCGGTACCACCAGCGGAACACTGTCGTGAACACACTGCTGCCAGGATCAGCCGAATGATTTACTGACCACTGCCATCTTTGTACAGGAGGAGTGCATGGGCAGTTTTAATGTGACCGCCGCTATCTGTCTGCACAAAGATGGTGGCGGTCTGATTCACTGCGCCTGCGCGAATCATTCGGCTGATCCCGGCAGCAGATGCGCGATGTGTCTACAGGCAGAGGAAGCCGGTCACATTAAAAGGCTTTTCCCGCAAACAAAAGTTCATTTTAAAAATTGTCCGTGTCTGACCGTGTACTGAACATACCACATCTCCTGGGCAGGGGAGGAAGCAAAAGACAATACTGACATTACAGCAGGGGATCACAGTGGATTGATTTTGACAGGTAAAATATTTCACAGACTGTTTTTAAACAATATTTTACCTCACAAAAGGGAAAGAGAGAGTGGATAGGTGGGTGAGCACATAGGGGGGAGAGATTCTCAACGCTGCTAAGCCTGACCCCATTGTTACATTACCGCCCTCTCGATACGATAGCATCAGGCCTCCATCTAGTATTTTGCATAACAAAGTATTGTTATAACCTTAAAGCTTTTCAAACAAATAAAAGCATCCTTATTTTTTTAATTTTAAACAATAACAGGGAGCAAATGCTTCAGATACAGACATTTACCTTTATGTTGTGAGCTGCGGCATCCTAATACAAGCACAACATTCTTTACATTTCCCTTGTCTAGGAATAAAAACAAATAAAAATAAATAAAATGACAGACCTATAAGTAGCATGTTGCATTCCATAATAACAATATCTATGAAAAGCTAAAATATTAAAAATCAGATCTGCAGTATTTCCATTAAATTTGCATTGTCTACAGAGCAGCTTGAAAAAAATCTATGTTCCAGTAATTCTTAGTTTCGGGCACGAGGTCAGATGATATAAACTATAAAAAAGGCAGCTAAAACGATGCATTCTTGTCTCATATACATCTACCTAGCTGAGAAGGAACCATGCAGCGAATGGAGTCGCAGAAACTAGAGATGATTCTTATGGGTCGTCGAGTCGAAATGTCAATAAGCAGGATATGTCCTCCGCCTGTTCCAACCCAAAGAGCCGTATTTTTCTGTAAAAACATCGCTTTGACTCGAGCAGTATAAGCATCTTCTTTATTTAATTTTCTCTGCTTTGCAATTTCTTCCCTAAAACGGAATAACACTATTGTCAAAAGTGCATTCTTGTACACAAGGCAGACCTCTCCCATCTCCTGACATGTTTCTGTGAGAAATATACATGTAATTCCCAGAAAACAACAATTCTAGAGCAGAATTCCTTACAACTCTATATTGTACAGTTACTCATTCCTACTAGATATCTACGAATACATTGACAGCACAACTTCATAGAGTCAGCACTGACTGGAACAGTATATAATATATGGGCCATGAAAAAAATGGGAAAATCCAGCAACCGCAAACGTCATAAAACATCACATTTATTAGTAGATTAAAACATGAAAAGGAAAAATGTAAAAAACATGATAACAGGCGAAGCGTTTTGAGCTACACTAGCTTTTAATCAGAGCTAGTGTAGCGCGAAACGCGTCAACCGTTAGGTTTTAAGTTTTTCCCTTTCATGTTTTAATCTACTAATGTAATGTTTTATGACTTTTGCGGTTGCTGGATTTTCCCATTCTTTTCACGGTTCACTTACTCAGGAAACCAGCCTGAAGTCTCTGTGCTCGGCACCCTTATTCTAGAAATTTCTCAACCTGGTGAGCTGATGGTTGCTCCATCGTGTGTTTCTATATAATATATGGACATCTTCTATATAATGGTGGATGCGTCCTTCTGGCCAAAGCCTGGATGAGCAACACCTTGCGCAGTGCGGCACCGGAGTCAGTGTGTGCGCATACCTCACTACGGCGCCATTTTATTGAAGACGTTGTCTATGCCAATTCGCTTACACAGCATCTTCAACAAAATGGCGGGGGATATTATGGAATGTGCATGCACTGACTGCGGCGCCACACTGCGCTGGCCATAGGGATAATAGCAACAGGCGGATCGTGCGAACTGCTATGTTGACGTTGTAGTACATTACTTCAAAGAAATAGTGCTAAGTCAGCATGTGTGCATATCGCGATCTCCGGCGCCATTTTATTAAAAGCACTGTATAAGTGTATCAATAAAAATTCCAGCCACCTGGGCATAGAGTGAGTTCAATATCTAGTATAATATATATGCAAACACCATCAACCGGTAATATCCAGCTGTCAATATATTCCCACATTTTCAGGAGGAGTAACTGAGGAACATTACCACAAAGATTAATAAGAATAAATGCTCCAAAATAATAAAACAAAAATGTATCAAGGCGACTGTCACAAATGATGACAGATCCACTTTATAACAAATTTGATTCCACATACGTTATGGTCACAACAATATAACTAACCTACATTATCAGCTGGACAAATATTGCATTTACCATCATAGAAGTGAGAAAACTAATGATCCTGATAATTAGGATTTGTTTAGGTGTCACTATAAACTGCGGTTATTGTAGCCAAGTGGGCGGATGTATCAGGCTAGTGGCCCGGAGCACGGACCCTCGTGTAGCAATTGACAGTATCTGACAATCCCAGTATACAGGCAATCATGCTGATAAGACTCTGTTCACATGTCAGTTGATCTTTTCCTGTAGTCTGTTCTTTGTCATACAGAAGGGACCACAATGCTTATATAGGATCTGTCTGATTTATGTTCTTTTACAGAAAGTTCTGCCTGCGGGATCTTTTTTATTCTTTCTGTCCAAAACACAAACGGAAAGTGGATGGACCCAGTATTAGCCCCCACTGCTTCGATTTCAAACAGGACTGCCCACGATGCTAAGAGATGGTTCACACGCTGCAGTTTTGCCAAGGAAAAAAAACACCGCGTTTTGCAACACCAGCAAAGTGAATGAGATTTCTCAAACCAATGCGCATGCGGCTTCGTTTTTCCTTGAAGATATGAACCAAAGAGTTTTTTTTTTTTTTTTAAACTCTTCAGCATGTCAACTCTTTCAGCATTCTTACAGCATTTTTCAGCCAAATAACTGTGCAACAAAATGCATAAATAAATGCACGTAACAACGCACGTATTCTACGCAGTGTGTTTTCTACCAAACAGAAAAATGCTGCAAATACCGAGCATATGCACACAGCCCGATTCCACACACAGTCCCGTTTTCCTGTTATAAATGGAAGCGTAAACGGACATTGTGAACAGATCCTTGCGGAGAAAAAAGTAAGCAATTATTTACTTTAGCAGCTGGGCACAGTCAAGCACTTCACATAGTTTCTCGGTCTTTTTATCCCAAATCTCCACATACGGACTGTATTTTTTTGCCACATAGATGTATTTGTCAACCGCAACAGAAGTGATATTTGAATCACTCACTGATCCATGTGAAAACCTAGAAATAAAACACAACACATTCAAGCCATGAAGTCTTAGCAAAACACGAGGACAAGAATTTAAATAAAAACAGTGTGAATTTAAAGGGAATCTGTCAGCAGGTTTTTTTGCTATGTAATCTGAGGACTGCATGAGGTAGGGGTTAAAGCACAGAATTCAACAATGTGTGTCTTAACAAGCTGTGTGCTGCTGTTTACTTACACTACAAGTTTTTTCACTAGGACATTATCATTGCTCTAACTAGCTGCTAGCTGCCACATGACAGACTGACCCCGCCCCTTCTGCGAAAAGCAGATCTTTGTCTATAAACAATGTACATATAGGGGGTAGATTCTTCAGCTCGGTTGCAAAAACTCTGTATCACAACTGCTGCACCCAGTAATCTAAGTGACACATCATTGGAATCAGGGCCTCTTTGCCTACATCAGGCTGCTCTCAGATGATATAACTTTACAATTAAACCCATACTAAATGTCAAGGGCACAGAAAACTGAATGAACTATATGCACCACAAGAGAAGACCACAGTAGACAGTGCCAAAATTAAAAAAACTATTTATTTAAACAAGATTAAAATACATATGTATTAAGAGTTGAAGTTTTTAGCGATACCATTTCGGTGTAGAAACGATCTTTTTATCGCCCATTATTGCATTTTATTGCAATGCAGTGGTGACTAGTGTTGAGCATTCCGATACCGCAAGTATCGGGTATCGGCCGATATTTGCGGTATCGGAATTCCGATACCGAATTCCGATACTTCCCGCGTATCGGATACCGGAATCGGAAGTTCCCAGAATTCAAACTGAACGCAGCAGCCGATGAGGAATGATTGGAAGTGTGGGCATATCCTGTTTAGCATGGTGGGCATGTAAGTACTGGCAAGGCTTAGATTGGCTGCTGAAATCATGTCACTCTGCACTATAAAAAACGCTGCCGCCATTTTGCGCTCACTCTGCTGTGATTTCAGTTAGGGACAGGACGCTGTGTCCTAACTGAGGGCCAGTTGAGATAGCTAATTGCTTTATTTTCCTTTCCAAAGGCTAATTTAGCAAAACGCTGTGTGTTCTTCACTGTTCACCTTGCTCTTGCCTTGCAGCGCTGTTTTAACAGCGTTCTGCAAGGTCTCTGTGTGTGTGTGTGTGTGCAGCTCACTCTGTAGTCTGTGTGCAGCCATATACCCGGTTGTATTCAGCTCAGGGGGGGTTCACACTGCCTCACACAGTTGTTCTTTTTTGCTCTTAGTGCAGCCTGCTGCACATTTTTTCTCAAATTTCCTATTAGCGTTTTTCCACCAGTCTCCAGCTCTATTGTGGAAAAACACTACATAGGATAACCTAGAGGGGGGTTTTTGGGCCTTGCAGCGCCGTTTACGGCTGTCTGCACGGTCTCCGTGTGAGCCCAGCTCGCCCTGTAGTCTGTGTGCAGCCATAGCCGGTTGGATTCAGCTCAGGGTTCGTTACTGGCTCATACCTTGAGAAAAATTTTACTTTTTTTCAAATAGTGCAGCCTGTTTAAAATTTGAAAAAAAAAATTCCTATTAGTGTCTTTCCACTCGTATCCAGCTAAATAGTGGAAAAACACTATATAGGATAACCTAGAGGAGGGTTTTTTGGCCTTGCAGCGCCGTTTACGGCTGTCTGCACGGTCTCCGTGTGAGCCCAGCTCGCCCTGTAGTCTGTGTGCAGCCATAGCTGGTTGGATTCAGCTCAGGGTTCGTTACTGGCTCATACCTAGAGAAAAATTTAACTTTTTTTCAAATAGTGCAGCCTGTTTAAAATTTGAAAAACAAAAATTCCTATTAGTGTCTTTCCACTCGTATCCAGCTAAATAGTGGAAAAACACTATATAGGATAACCTAGAGGAGGGTTTTTTGGCCTTGCAGCGCCGTTTACGGCTGTCTGCACGGTCTCTGTGTGAGCGCAGCTCGCCCTGTAGTCTGTGTGCAGCCATAGCCGGTTGGATTCAGCTCAGGGTGCGTTACTGCCTCATACCGTGAAAAACAATTTCCTTTTTTTCAAATAGTGCAGCCAGTTTAAAATTTGAAAAAAAAAATTCCTATTAGTGTCTTTCCACTCGTATCCAGCTAAATAGTGGAAAAACACTATATAGGATAACCTAGAGGAGGTTTTTTTGGCCTTGCAGCGCCGTTTACGGCTGTCTGCACGGTCTCCGTGTGAGCCCAGCTCGCCCTGTAGTCTGTGTGCAGCCATAGCCGGTTGGATTCAGCTCAGGGTTCGTTACTGCCTCATACCTTGAGAAAAATTTTACTTTTTTTCAAATAGTGCAGCCTGTTTAAAATTTGAAAAAAAAAATTCCTATTAGTGTCTTTCCACTCGTATCCAGCTAAATAGTGGAAAAACACTATATAGGATAACCTAGAGGAGGGTTTGTTAGCCTTGCAGCGCCGTTTACGGCTGTCTGCACGGTCTCTGTGTGAGCGCAGCTCGCCCTGTAGTCTGTGTGCAGCCATAGCCGGTTGGATTCAGCTCAGGGTGCGTTACTGCCTCATACCTTGAAAAACAATTTCCTTTTTTTCAAATAGTGCAGCCAGTTTAAAATTTGAAAAAAAAAATTCATATTAGTGTCTTTCCACTCGTATCCAGCTAAATAGTGGAAAAACACTATATAGGATAACCGAGAGGAGGGTTTTTTGGCCTTGCAGCGCCGTTTACGGCTGTCTACACGGTCTCCGTGTGATTTAAACTAGCTCTGTAGCCCGATCTGCACCAAAAAAAAAGTAAAGTTCACCAAACACAACTTAACACTTGTGTAGGCCACATTTGAAAAATAATAAAGTTTAGTCCACAATTTACAACATTAGTGTTTCTTACACCTGTTAGGAGGAGCATTTCAGGAATAAGCACACTAAGGCCTTAGTACTTTTCTGCTTATCTTTATCTGTCAACCAAGATGAAGAGGGCAGGGAGTAAGGCACGTGGGCGTGGGCGCGGAGCAGGGAGAGGAGCAGGGAGAGGACGTGGTGATTCTGTGCCTGCTGCGGGCACCGGTGACTCGTCGTCACTCAGTTTCAGCAGGGAACAGTCCTTCATGCGCAGCTTTGTCGGAGAGCGCCGTGCACCGCTGCTACGTGAAGACCAAATTGAAGCCGTTGTCGGGTGGATGGCAGCTAACGCCTCAGCATCGACTTCAGTTAGTGCCACATCCTCTCAGGCACAGAGCACTGGAGAGCAGCCATCTGTCTCTTCACCACCTGCCAAATTGGCCAGGCAGTCAGAGAGCCCAGGACAGGAGCCGTCTCTACTTCTGTTCTCTGAATCTCTTGGCTTGGAAACAGGGGGCCAGCCAAGCAGCATTGGAGAAATGGAAGAAGAGGCAGTGTGCAGTGATGCCCAAAAGCTTTATCTCTCTGACTCTGAAGAGGCAGGTGGGCCAGTGCCTCCGGTGACCACAGCGCAGTACGCATCTGATGATGAAACTCAGGTGCCGCTTTCTGATGCGTACTGTGCTGCCGAGACTACCCAGGAGGAGCAGTTGGTGGCAGAGGGTAGTGGAGATGATGAGGTCCTTGACCCATCGTGGCGTGAGGAACAGGAAGGTGGTGGGAGCAGCTCTGAGGAAGAGCTTCCCCTTACGGGCCAAAGAGGGAGAGGGAGGGGGAAGGCTGCGGAGCCTGTAGCCTCCACTTTGGCACCCGTTAGGAGCCTGTCTCTTTCCAAAGCCAAAAAGGGCGCTCCCAAGACTTGCAGTGCCTGGTCCTTTTTTGACACAGTTGCAGATGACATTTGTTTTGTCAAATGCAAGCTGTGTCATCAGAAAGTAAAAAGAGGTAAAAGTGTCAGCAACCTCAATACCACAAATATGTGGAAACATGTGCGGAACAGGCACGCGGTGGAGTTACAGAAACACAGTGAAGACGTAGGCCAACCAACAGCGGCAGCTACCACCTCTTCATCTCGTGTTGCCTCTTCCTCCACTGTTGTCCAGAGACCTAGTGTAATTCCACCCACAGCACCACCTTCCCAGTCATCCTCACACTCCCAGTCTACTCTACAGCCATCGGTAGTCCAGGCATGGGAGAAAAGGCGGGCATTCTCGGCCAACCACCCCCGAGCACAGGCTCTGAATGCAGGCATTGCCAAACTGTTGTCCCTGGAAATGCTCTCGTTCAGGCTGGTGGAGACTGACAGCTTCCGTGACTTGATGGCATTGGCAGTCCCACAGTACAAGGTGCCCAGCCGCTTTTACTTCAGCAGGCAGGCTGTCCCTGCCCTGCACAGGCATGTTGAGGCAAACATAAAACATGCGCTACTGAACGCCGTCAGTAGCAAGGTCCACCTCACCACCGATGCGTGGACCAGTCAGCATGGACAGGGGCGATATGTTTCCCTCACTGCCCATTGGGTTAATGTTGTTGAGCCAGGTACAGATCGTGCGAGTGGCGCAGGACGTGTCCTGCCCACTCCAAGGATTGCAGGAATCCAGTCTGTACGCATCGACTCCTCCTCTTACACCAGTTCCTCTGATTCCTCTCTGCAGGATCCGTCACAGTCCACCTCCACATGGACCCGTGAACGTTTACCTATGACCGACATGAGCACAGCCGTGGCTAAACGTCAGCAGGCCGTCTTGAAACTAGTTTCATTGGGGCATCGAAGCCACACAGCGCAGGAGCTCTGGAATGCCATCAAGCAGGAGAGCGATGTGTGGTTACTGCCAGCGAATCTCCAGCCAGGCATGGTAGTGTGTGACAATGGCCGAAATCTGGTGGCAGCTTTGGCCCTTGGCAACCTCACTCACATCCCATGTCTGGCACATGTGCTCAATTTGGTTGTGCAGAGTTTTCTGAGGGACTATCCGGATCTTGATGCCCTGCTGCACAAGGTCCGCCTAGAGTGTGCTCACTTGCGGCGTTCCAGCTTGGCCAGATCCCGCATTGCTGCTCTGCAGCGCCGATTCCGCCTTCCGGAACACCGCATCATATGTGACCTACCTACCCGGTGGAATTCCACGTTACATATGTTGGAGCGGTTGTGTGAGCAGCAGCAAGCAGTTATGGAGTACCAGCTGCATCAGGCGCAAAGAAGTCGCAGTCAGCGCCGATCAGACTTCACAACCACAGAGTGGGCCACTATGAAGGACGTCTGCCAGGTTTTGCGTCCTTTTGATTATTCCACGCGGATGGCAAGTGCAGATGATGCACTAGTCAGCATGACTGTCCCCCTTATCTGCCTGCTTCAGCAAACTTTGCAAGGGTTAAGGGATGATGTGGTGGAAGAGGTGGAGGATGAGGAGTCACCTTTTCCATCAGCTTCTGGAGAGTCAGCGCCACGTGGTTCCTCACAAAGGGGTACGCAGGGGCCAATTTGTGAGGAGGATGAGGAGGAGTCAATGGAGGAGGAAGAGCTCCGTCCAGAGGAGGGAGCGACACAATTGTCCAGTGGTCAGTGTGTACAGCGAGGGTGGGGTGATGACGAGCGGGCAGAGATCATGTCTCAAGCAGGGGACAGCGTTTCTGGGCCAGTTGGCACTCTGCAGCACATGGTGGATTTCATGCTGCAGTGCCTGAGAAACGACCGCCGCATCGACCACATTCTCAACATGCCTGATTATTGGGTGTTCACCCTCCTCGATCCTCGCTACCGGGACAACGTCCAAAACCTCATCCCTGCGTTGACCCGGGAGCGTAAATTGCGGGAGTACCACGACACACTGGTGAATTCCATCATCTTCTCCTGTCCAACTGAGAGGAGTGCTGCTAGTGCTTTACAAAGCAGCTCAGTGCGTCGAGGCAGTGGGGGAGGCTCTGCCCAAAGAGGGAGCAGAAGCAGTGCCTCTGCCCAAGGCAAGCCCAGTATGGCACAACTCTGGCACACTTTTGTGTGCCCGCCCCAAATGTCTACACCATCACCGGCGGCTCCAGTCAGCAGGAGGCAACGGTTCCGTCAGATGGTGACAGACTACATGGCTTGCCCTCTTACTGTACTCCCAGACGGCTCTTCCCCGTTCAAGTTTTGGGTCTCTAAGCTGGATACATGGCCAGAGCTAAGCCAGTATGCATTGGAGGTGCTGGCTTGCCCTGCGGCTAGTGTCTTATCGGAACGTGTCTTTAGTGCCGCAGGTGGTGTACTAACAGACCGTCGCATGCGACTATCCTCCGATAACGTTGACCGGCTTACTTTCCTGAAAATGAACCAGGCCTGGATCTCGCAGGAATTTGCCACTCCTCTGCCTGATTAAGTAATTGGGTGTCATCCAGGTCTCCTGCTGTGTTCATCTTTCTACCACCTGAACTGCTATTCCTGGGCTCCAACACCGCCAGTTGCGGCTCAGAAGTGCAGGCTGCACAGTAAAAACATACGACCCAGTGTTATTGGGTTTCAGTAACGTCAGCTGATCCCCAGCTGTGTAGCCGGCAATGTGTCCTGCGACCGCCACGCTGGCACAACAACCTAAATGTAAGGGAACCTGTCTCCCCCCCCCCCGTCGTTTGTTACTGAAAGAGCCATCTTGTGCAGCAGTAATGCTGCACAAGGAAAAGGTAGCTCTTTTTTTTTAGCTCTTTGCACACGCAGAACTTAACACTTATAAAATGTGTTCACTGATACCGTTATACCGTCCCGGAGCTGGGACTTTCCTTCGTAATGTGACGCAGCACAGCCGTCATTCCTACCCCCTTGGTGCCATGCGCTGCCTCCTCAGCGTTGTTTTAAGCTGTCACGGAGCCTGCGCTGTTCTGTTATCCCTTGGGCATGCCCTATTTGCGCTGCCTGTCTTCTGACATAATTTGGTGTCAGGCTGGCTGCGCCTGTGCGGCCGCGCTGCCCGAGATCCCGCCTCGCAGTGTCTTCTGATTGAGTCACACTGCGGGCCTGGGATCCATGGGCATGCGCAGTGCATATCTTCCCCTCGGGCTCTCGCTCATTTCCCTCCGCCTTCTTTAGACTGTGCGCCGTCAGCTGATCCCTAGCATGCCACGGCCGTGACACCGCACAGTCTGAAGAAGAGGGAAGGAGGGGAGTGAGAGTCGAGGTTATGCACTGTGCATGCCCATGGTTCCAAGGCCCGCAGTGGGATTACGTTAGACGAGACTGCGAGGTGGGATCTGGAGCAGCGTGGACGCACAGGCACTGACAGCCTGACACCAAATTATGTCAGAAGACAGGCAGCGCTAATTGGGCATGGCCAAGGGCTAACAGAACAGCGCAGGCTCCGTGACAGCTTAAAACAACGCTGAGGAGGCAGCGCACGGCATCAAGGGGATAGGAATGACAGCTGTGCTGTGTCCCATTACGAAGGAAATTCGCACCTCCGGAACGGTTTAACGGTATAAAGGGACACATTTTTAGTGTTTACTTCGGTGTTTGCAAGGAGCATAATTAAAAGAGCAACCTTTTCCTTTTGCATCCTTAGTGCTGCACAAGATGGCTCTTTCAGCTACAAACGTCTTGGGGGGGGGGGGGGTTAAAGGTTTCCTTTCAACTTGCTCCAATCAGGCTTCGGCCTACACTCTGTTCCTCTGCTGCTCCTGCTGTCCCTGGGCTCTAACACCGCCAGTTGGTGCCTGGAAGTGCTGTGTGCACAGTCAACAGTCGCTCCTCTGTTATTGGGGTTCAGTAACGTCAGCTGATCCCCAGGTGTGTGTGCGGCAATACCTCCAATCTGCTCCTCCTGCTGTCCCTGGGCTCTAACACCGCCAGTTGGTGCCTGGAAGTGCTGTGTGCACAGTCAACAGTCGCTCCTCTGTTATTGGGGTTCAGTAACGTCAGCTGATCCCCAGCTGTGTATCCGGCAACGTGTCATGCGACCGCCACGCTGGCACAACTAAAATGTAAGGGGACCTGTCCCCCCCCCCAGGCGTTTGTTACTGAAAGAGCCACCATGTGCAGCACTAATACTGCACAAGGGAAAGGTCGCTCTTGAAATTATGCTCCTTGCAAACGCTGAACTACACACTCATGTAATGTGTCCCCTCACACCGTCCAACCGTCCCGGAGGTGGGACTTTCCTTTGTAATGTGACGCAGCACAGCCGTCATTGCTACCCCCTTGGCACCGTGCGCTGCCTCCTTAGCGTTGTTTGATTCCGTCATGGACCCTGCGCTGTTATGTTATCCCTTGGCCATGCACAGTTTGCGCTGCCCGTCCTCTGACATCATTTGTTGTCGTCCTGGCTGCGCCTGTGCGTCCACGCTGCCCGAAATCACACCTCGCAGTGTCGTCTAATGTGATCCCACAGTGGGCCTGGTATCCATGGCCATGCGCAGTGCATATACTAGCCTCTCACTCCCCTTCTTCACGCTTCTTCACACTAGGCGGCGTCAGCTGATCCCTAATAGCATGCCACGGCCGTGACGCCGCACAGTCTGAAGAAGCAGGAAGGAGGTGAGTGAGAGGCGATGATATGCACTGCGCATGCCCATGGATCCCTGGCCCGCAGTGGGACTACATTAGATGACACTGCAAGGTTGGATCTCGGGCAGCTTGGACGCACAGGCACTGCCAGCCTGACACCTACATGATGTCAGAAGACGGGCACCGCTAACTGTGCATGGCCAAGGGATAACATTACAGCGCGGGCTCCGTGACAGAACCAAACAACGTTGAGGAGGTGGCGCCCGGCACCAAGGGGGTTGGAATGACGGCTGTGCTGTGTCACATTACGAAGGAAAGTCCCACTTCCGGGATGGTTTGACGGTGTGAGGGGACACATTATATGAGTGTGTACTTCAGCGTTTGCAAGGAGCATAATTTTCGGAGCCACCATTTTCCATGTGCAGTATTACTGCTGTACAAGATGGCTCTTTCAGCAACAAATGCCTGGGGGGGGGTTAAAGGTTCCCTTTCAACTTGCTCCACTGCAGGCTTCGGCCTACACTCTGCTCCTCTTTGATTCCCTGGGTTTCAACACTGTCAGTTGCCACCTGGAAGTGTTGTCTACACAGAAAAAACACTAGGTGATGTGTCAGTGGGGTTCAGCACCGCCAGCTGTTCCCCTGCTGTGTAGTCGGCAACGTGTCCAGCACAAGCCACGCTGGCACAACAGAACAAAAGCTGCCACCAGTGCAGGCTTCGGCCTACACTCTGCTCCTCTCCTCCTCCTGCTGACCCTGGGCTCAAACACCGCTAGTTTTTGCCCGGAAGTGCTAGCTGCACAGAGAAAAACACCAGCCAATGTGTTAGTGGGGTTCAGCAACGCCAGCTGTTCCCCTGCTGTGTAGCCGGCAACGTGACCTGCAAACGCCACGCAGGCACATGAACTGAAATTAAAGGGAACCTGGCCCCACCCCCCCAGGTGTTTCTATGTATAACAGCCACCTAGTACAGCAGTACTGCTGCATTTGTACAAGGTGGCTGACTTTTTCTCCTTGCCCACGTGGAACTCAACACGTACAAAATGTGTCTCATTGAGACCATTCCACTGTCCCTGAGGTGTGACTTTCCTTTCTAATGATACGCAGCACCACCCTTGTTAGCGCTGCCCGTCTTTTGACATCATTGGTTAGCTGGCTGCGCCTGTGCGTCTGCCCTGCTCGAAACAACGCCCCTCGGTGTCTTATTTTTTTGAACAGCGAGGGTGTGATTGATGGGCATGTGCAGTGCATATGTTTGCCTGTGTTCACTCATCTCCTTCCGCCTTCTTCAGACTGGGTGTCCTCATGGCCGCGGCAGGCGATAAGGGATCAGATGAGGCCGCCCAGTCTGAAGCAGGTGTAAGGACATGTGTGAGCGTCAAACATATTTACTGAACAAGGCCACGAATCCCAGCCACGCAGTGTGATTTTTTGAAAACACACTGTGGGTCTGGGATTCATGTCCATCGCTAACCGTAACGGCCGACATTAAATGAGGTCAGAAGACAGGAAGCGCTCACAGCGCATGGCCAAGGGATCCCAATAGCGCAGACTCCTGTACAGCAAATAACGCTCAGGAATCTGCGCACAGCAGCTAGGTGTAAATTTTGACACCTGTGCTGCATCTCCTTAAAAAGACTAGTAGTCACGCCTCCACTACTGTTTGACAGTATAATGGGCTAAACAGTGTACGTGTTTTATTCAGCGTGTGCAAGGAGCAAAATTAAATAGAGCAACCTTTGACTTGTGCATCATTAATGCTGTTCAAGGTGTGGCTCTTGTACCTTGCAACACCTGAGGGGGGGGTTAAAGGTAACCTTTGAAATTGGTTCAACTAGGCTTCGGCCTACACTCTGCTCCTCTACTCCTCCTGCTGACCCTGGGCTCAAATACCGCTAGTTTTTGCCCGGAACTGCTAGCTGCACAGAGAAAAAGACCAGTCAATGTGTTAGTGGGGTTCAGCAACGCCAGCTGTTCCCCTGCTGTGTAGTCGGCAACGTGTCCAGCACAAGCCACGCTGGCACAACAGAACAAAAGCTGCCACCAGTGCAGGCTTCGGCCTACACTTTGCTCCTCTCCTTCTCCTGCTGACCCTGGGCTCAAACAACGCCAGTTTCTGCCCGGACATGCTAGCTGCACAGAGAAAAACACCAGCCAATGTGTTAGTGGGGTTCAGCACCGCCAGCTGTTCCCCTGCTGTGTAGTCGGCATCGTGTCCAGCACAAGCCACGCTGGCACAACTGACCAAAAGCTGCCACCAGTGCAGGCTTCGGCCTACACTTTGCTCCTCTCCTCCTCCTGCTGACCCTGGGCTCAAACAACGCCAGTTTCTGCCCGGACATGCTAGCTGCACAGAGAAACACACCAGCCAATGTGTTAGTGGGGTTCAGCACCGCCAGCTGTTCCCCTGCTGTGTAGCTGGCAACGTGTCCTGCAAACGCCACGCAGGCACATGAACTGAAATTGAAGGGAGCCTGCCCCCCACCCCCCCAGGTGTTTCTATGTATAACAGCCACCTTGTACAGCAGTACTGCTGCATTTGTACAAGGTGGCTGACTTTTTCTCCTTGCACACGTGGAACTCAACAAGTACAAAATGTGTCTCATTACAGACCATTACAATGTCCTTGAGGTGTGACTTTCCTTTTTAATGACACGCAGCACCCCCATTGTTAGCGCTGCCCGTCTCCTGACATCATTGGTTGGCTGGCTGTGCCTGTGCGTCCCCCCTGCCCGACACAACGCCCCCCGTTGTCTCATATATTTTGACTGCGAGGGTGTGATTGATGGGCACGAGCAGTGCATATGTTCCCCTGTCTTCACTCCCCTCCTTCCGCCTTCTTCTGACTGTGCGGCCTCATGGCCGCGGCATGCGATAAGGGATCAGCTGAGGCCGCCCAGTCTGAAGCAGGTGTAAGGACATGTGTGAGCGGCGAACATATTTACTGCACAAGGCCACGAATCCCAGCACCGCAGTGTGACTTTAGGAAAAGCCACTGTGGGTCTGGGATTTATGGCCATCGTTAACCGCACCGGCCAACATGAAATGAGGTCATGAGACGGCCTGCACTAACAGTGTGTTGCCAAGGGATAACACAAGAGCGCAGTTTCCTGTACTGCAAATAACAACGGTAAGGAATCTGCGCACAGCACCTAGGTGTAAATTTGTACACCTGTGCTGCGTCTCCTTAAAAAGACTAGTAGTCACGCCTCCACTACTGTTTTACAGTATAATGGGCTAAATAGTGTACGTGTTTAATTCAGCGTGTGCAAGGAGCAAAATTAAATAGAGCAACCTTTGACTTGTGCATCATTAATGCTGTTCAAGGTGTGGCTCTTGTACCTTGCAACACCTGAGGGGGGGGTTAAAGGTAACCTTTGAAATTGGTTCAACTAGGCTTCGGCCTACACTCTGCTCCTCTACTCCTCCTGCTGACCCTGGGCTCAAACACCGCTAGTTTTTGCCCGGAACTGCTAGCTGCACAGAGAAAAACACCAGTCAATGTGTTAGTGGGGTTCAGCAACGCCAGCTGTTCCCCTGCTGTGTAGTCGGCAACGTGTCCAGCACAAGCCACGCTGGCACAACAGAACAAAAGCTGCCACCAGTGCAGGCTTCGGCCTACACTTTGCTCCTCTCCTCCTCCTGCTGACCCTGGGCTCAAACAACGCCAGTTTCTGCCCGGACATGCTAGCTGCACGGAGAAAAACACCAGCCAATGTGTTAGTGGGGTTCAGCACCGCCAGCTGTTCCCCTGCTGTGTAGTCGGCATCGTGTCCAGCACAAGCCACGCTGGCACAACTGACCAAAAGCTGCCACCAGTGCAGGCTTCGGCCTACACTTTGCTCCTCTCCTCCTCCTGCTGACCCTGGGCTCAAACAACGCCAGTTTCTGCCCGGACATGCTAGCTGCACAGAGAAAAACACCAGCCAATGTGTTAGTGGGGTTCAGCACCACCAGTTGTTCCCCTGCTGTGTAGCTGGCAACGTGTCCTGCAAACGCCACGCAGGCACATGAACTGAAATTGAAGGGAGCCTGCCCCCCACCCCCAGGTGTTTCTATGTATAACAGCCACCTTGTACAGCAGTACTGCTGCATTTGTACAAGGTGGCTGACTTTTTGTCCTTGCCCACGTGGAACTCAAAATGTACAAAATGTGTCTCATTGAGACCATTCCACTGTCCCTGAGGTGTGACTTTCCTTTCTAATGATACGCAGCACCCCCCTTGGTAGCGCTTCCCGTCTTCTGACATCATTGGTTGGCTTGTTGCGCCTGTGCGTCCGCCCTGCCTGAAACAATGCTCCTCGT
The DNA here is from genome assembly GCF_032444005.1 of Ranitomeya imitator. Taxonomy (NCBI): domain Eukaryota; kingdom Metazoa; phylum Chordata; class Amphibia; order Anura; family Dendrobatidae; genus Ranitomeya; species Ranitomeya imitator. The sequence goes on along the minus strand of NC_091285.1, from coordinate 353,164,337 downwards.
TGTCTTATTTTGACTGCGAGGGTGTGATTGATGGGCACGAGCAGTGCATATCTTCACCTGTCTTAACTCATCTCCTTTCGCCTTCTTCAGACTGGCATGCGAGAAGGGATCAGCAGAGGCCGCCCAATCTGAAGCAGGTGTAAGGACGTGTGTGAGCGGCCAAAATATTTACTGCTCAAGGCCACGAATCACAGCACCGCAGTGTGACTTTATGAAAAGGCACTGTGGGTCTGGGATTTATGGCCATCGTTAACCGCACCGGCCAACATGAAATGAGGTCATAAGACGGGCAGCTCTAACAGGGCATTGCCAAGGGATAACACAAAAGCGCAGACTCCTGTACAGCAAATAACAATGCTCAGGAAGCTGCGCCAAGCACAAGGCGTTATTTGGGACACCTGTGCTGCGTCTCCTTAAAAAGCCAAGTCACGCATCCACTACAGTTTGACTGTAGAATGGGCTAAATTGTGTACGTCTTTCATTCAGCGTGTGCAAGTAGACAAATTAATAGAGCAACCTTTCACTTGTGCAGCATTAATACTGCACAAGGTGTGTCTCTTGTACTTTGGAACACCTGAGGGGGGGTTAAAGGTTTCCTTTGAAATTGGTTCAAATAGGCTTCGGCCTACACTCTGCTCCTCTCCTCCTCCTCCTGCTTCAACACGGGCTCTAACATCACTAGTTTTTGACCGCAAGTGCTAGCTGCACAGAGAAAAACACACGCCATTGTGTTAGTGGGGTTCAGCAACGCCAGCTGTTCCCCCACTGTGCAGCCGGCAAAGTGTCCTGCAAACGCAACACAGACACAAAGGTGCCTCCAGTGCAGGCTTCGGCCTACACTCTGCTCCCCCTGCTTACCCTTAGCTCCAACACCGCTAGTTGGGGCTCTAGGAAGACAATCTTTAATAGGCAACGCATCTGGGTTCCAGCACCGCCAGCTGGTTCTCGGCAGTGTTCTTGTCACAGGTACTCCCTCGTGCCAAGCCTGGTTTCAGCACCGTCAGCTGTTTCCGGGTTGTGTCAAGCTCACTGAGACGCCTATGCTTGCCCCGTCGTGGTGCGGTCGGGTTAGCCAACTCCAGGGGTGCCTCCAGTTTAGGAGCTTCCTATGTATGTGGGCTGCGTGAACTGGTAGTCAAGGCTGGTTCTGTAGTGCCAGTAGGCCCAGCTCCCCCTGTAGGACTGTTGGGGTTCGGTAACTGCGGCTGCCTCGCGGCCTAGCTGTTCTCTCCTCTCCTGTGGGCCTTGGGGTCCACCACCTGGTTCCAGCACTGTCAGCTGGTTCCGGGCCGAGCCTTTGGCTTAGGTGCCTCCTCCTGGGTATCCGAGTTCCGCCAACGTCAGGCGGTCCTTGGTAGTGCTTTTAAGCGCGGGCACCTACAGCTTAGTAACCGTGTTCCAGCACCATCAGCTGGTCCTCGGTCGTGCCATTGGCTCTTGCACACTGGGGCAACGCATCTGGGTTCCAGCACCGCCAGCTGGTTCTCGGCAGTGTTTTTGTCACAGGTACTCCCTCGTGCCAAACCTGGTTTCAGCACCGTCAGCTGTTTCCGGGGTGTGTCAAACTCGCTGAGACGCCTATGTTTGCCCCGTCGTGTTGCAGTCGGGTTAGCCAACTCCAGGGTGCCTCCAGTTTAGGAGCTTCCTATGTGGGCTGCGTGAACTGGTAGTCAAGGCTGGTTCTGTAGTGCCAGTAGGCCCAGCTCCCCCTGTAGGACTGTTGGGGTTCGGTAACTGCGGCTGCCTCGCGGCCTAGCTGTTCTCTCCTCTCCTGTGGGCCTTCGGGTCCACCACCTGGTTCCAGCACCGTCAGCTGGTTCTCGGCAGTGTCTTTTGCTTAGGTGCCTCCTTCTGGGTATCCAAGTTCCACCAACGTCAGGTGGTCCTTGGTAGTGCTTTCAGGCACGGGTACCTCCTGCTTAGTAACCGGGTTCCAGTAACGTCAGCTGGTCCTCGGTAGTTCCATTGGCTCTTGGACCTTCGGCTACCCATCCGGGTTCCAGTACCGTCAGCTGGTTCTCGGCAGTGTCTTTTGCTCTTGTACCTTCTGCTCCCCATCCTGGTTCCAGTAACGTCAGCTGGTTCCGGGCAGAGCCTTTGGCTTAGGTGCCTCCTTCTGGGTATCCGAGTTCCGCCAACGCCAGGCGGTCCTTGGTAGTGCTTTTTAGCACGGGTACCTCCTGCTTAGTAACCGGGTTCCAGTAACGTCAGCTGGTCCTCGGTAGTTCCATAGGCTCTTGAACCTTCGGGTAGCCATCCGAGTTCCAGTTCCATCAGCTGGTTCTTGGCATTTTCTCAGCCTTCTTGTACCTTCTGCTACATTTCCAAGTTTAAGACCCTAAAGTCGACGACCCGGAAGACCACCCCGATGACGACGACCCGGAAGACCACCCCGATGACGACGACGACGACCCGGAAGACCACCCCGATGACGACGGCGGAGACGACGACGGCGGAGACGACGACGGCGGAGATGACGACACTGGAGACGACGACCCTGGAGACGACGACATGGAAGACCGAGAAGCAGAAGAACAAGAGGCTGCAGAACAAAGAGCAGAAGAACATTAAGCATAAGACTTAATATCAGAGCAAAAGATATTATCTAAATTATATGCAGAAGAAGACTAAGCAGTGTATGGGGGTGAGTCCGTTCCTCCTCGTGGTGCCCCTGGATAAAGCCTGATGCTGCAGGCCAAACTGAACGCGGACAAATGTAACTTTTGTGACTGGCAGAACGGAAGGTGTAATCTTCCAACTTTTATAGATAACAACTACGGGAATGCCTGTCACAAATGAGAATATGATGAAGAAGTAGAATAGGAAGAATAATAACAGTGGAATAAAAAGAATATGTAGAATAGGAAGAATAATAATAGTTGAATAAAATGAATATGAAGAATGTAATAAAAAAAAAAAATAGGTAGAAGATGAAGAAGAAGATGAATAAGGTGAAGAAGAAGTTGATGTCAAAGATGCTGATGATGATGAAGATGAAAGTGTGGGAAAAGTAAAAAAAAAAAAGAAAAAAAAAGAAGGGGAAGGGCGTGGAATAGTGAAACATCAATATCTGACAAAATAAAAAAAAATTTACATACTCAATATCTTTTTCACTCCGAACGTCTTAAAAAAAAAAAAAAAACATGCTATTCTATTTGATTGGGCTAAACCTCATTGCCTTTAATGTCTCCGCCACCTCCCACAATACATCCTACATTATTCTTAGTTGTTTTCCTTGATGTAGAATGAACCTACAAGGAAAGAAAGGGTTTATTTTAATTCCGATATTTTGGTCCCATTGACTTGCATTGGGATAGGGTATCGGTATCGGCGATATCCGATATTTTTTGAATATCGGCCGATCCCAACCGATACCGATACTTTCCGATATCGGAAGGTATCGCTCAACACTAGTGGTGACCAAAAAAAAAAACGTAATTTTGTCATTTCGCCGTTTAGCGATCTGGTTAATTCTTTTTATATACTGATAGATCGGGCGATTCTGAATATGTGCATATTTGATTTTTTTTTATTGTTTTATTTTGAATGGGGCGAAAGGGGGCAATTTGAACTTTTATATTTTTTTAATATTTTTAAAACTTTTTTTTTTACTTTTTGCAGGCTTCAATAGTCTCCATGGGAGACTAGAAGCTGAAATACTTTGATCGCCTCTGCTATACACAGGTGATGATCAGATCGCCTGTGTGTAGCAGAAATGCTCACTTGCTATGAGCGCCGACCACTAAAATTGGTAAAATTGCAAAGTGCTTTTAAAACAAGAACTTCGTAATTTACTTGTAAGTGCACTTTTAATACCAAACACAGGAATTGACACCTTACCCATCCGAAAAGAGCTGAAACTGGATAATTATATTTAACTTAATTTTATCTGTGTTTTAATACTTAGTGGTATTCTCACAAAAAAAAAATCTTTCAGCCACTTTAATAGGTTACCAGTGGCTCCTGTTCCCAATAGCGTGGCTTTTATTGATACACTTATCTTTGTGGTTGACAGGCTAGCACACAGTGCCTGCCGCACTACCATCAGCTTTCACTCCCTATCAGCACTTGTTGCAATACAGTGCCCCGTAAGCACTCGGTGAGAACCAGAGTGTTTTTTAGACTTTGCGAGAGTCAATACAAGTCACATGCGTCTTGAATCCGACTTGTCTGCAACTTTGCTGTTTTGATTACAGAAAAATCAGAGCTCTAAAATAGTTGTGCGATGGCCTCCCGCCTCAACTACTGCAACGTCCTCCTTTGTGGCCTCTCTCACATCCCTCCAGTCCATCCTTAACTCTGCTGCCCGACTAATTAATCTCTCTCCTCGCTACACTCCTGCTTCCCCTCTTTGCAAATCCCTTCACAGGCTCCCAATTTCCCTGCATATTTAGTTCAAACTATTGTACTAACACTGATCTACCAAGCCATAGATAATCTCTCAAAATATTCCCTCACGTAATCTCCGGTCCTTCCTTCCAAGACCTCCTTCTCTCCTCCACGCTTATTCGCTCCTCACCCAATCGCCTCCAAGACTTCTCCCGAATATCCCCCATCATCTTGAATTCTGTACCCCACCACGTCCGGTTATCCACCACATTTGGATCCTTCAAAAGAAACCCGAAAACCCATCTCTTCAAAGAAGCTTACAGCCTGTAATGACAACATGACCACCTCAACACCATCGAAGCTACTGCAACCCTCGACCTACTGTCTCCTTCCCCATAATCCTGTAGAATGTAAACCTGCAAGGGCAGAGTCCTCTCCCCTCTGTATCAGTCCGTCATTGTTAGTTTGTTTACTGTAAGTGATATCTGTAACTTGTATGTAAACCCTTCTCATGTACAGCACCATGGAATCACTGGTGCTATATAAATAATAATAATAATAATCACTATGCTAGACCCTATCACAGTGATCAAAATAAAAAAGATTAGTAAATCGACCCACTTTTGTCACCCCCTTAGTTCGATAAAAATAATAAAATACAAAAAAAATGTATTTTTTTGCATTCTTTGCAGTTAGGGTTAGGTTTGGGGCTAGGGTTAGGGTTCCGGAGGCATCCGCAAACATCCGCACGACCTGCGTACCTAATGTTAAAGATAGGTACGCAGGCCGCATGCGGAAGTGGGAGGCGCTGAGCGGTGGAGGTGCGCAGTGGGCGGGGCTTCACAGAGAAAGTCCACAGCCCTCCACAGCTCAGTAAAACGCTAGTGTGAAACTATAACCTCAGAAAGAATACATGCTTAGGCAAAGCAGCTTTTACAATAGATAGATGCATCCAAAAAAAGAACAAGAGAAAGCTATCGCCTTAAAATAATTAACATACTTTATTTAAATCAATGAAAAAAACAACAGAAGACAGTATCAAAAAGATTAAAAGGATTATGCGGGTACAATGTGCAACTGATATAATCGATCCAGACTAAAAACAGGCAGTGTCATGGGTCATCAAATAAAGAGTATTTAAAGTGCAGAATGTAACCAAGAGCGTAGAGACGCTTCCGAAAAGTAGTAAAGATACTAACGTGCTTACATGCACGAGTACTATGTAGCAAACAAGGGTTAATAGGAGAAGGACTGCTAAACTTAACATATGTTAGAGTATATAAAGTGCAGAGTGCAGCTGAGAGCGTGGAGACGCTTCTGAAGACTAGTGAAGGTGCTAGCGTGCTTAGGTGCACGAGCCGTGGAGCGATTCACGGCTACAGGTAATGTGTCTCTGCCACTGTGCCTTACTTTCCACGGGTCTTCATTTTAGTTTCTTGTACTAGGATTTGCTCTTTCCCCTAGAGCCTAGCTAGGCCGTATATCCCATTGAGTTTACTCTAACATATGTGAAGCTCTGCAGTCCTCTTTCTATTAGCCCCCTTTTTTGCATAGAACTCGTGCACCTAAGCACGCTAGCACCTTCACTAGTCTTCAGAAGCATCTCCACGCTCTCAGCTGCACTCTGCACTTTATATACTCTAACATATGTTAAGTTTAGCAGTCCTCCTATTAACCCTTGTTTGCTACATAGTACTCGTGCATGTAAGCACATTAGTATCTTTACTACTTTTCGGAAGCGTCTCTACGCTCTTGGTTACATTCTGCACTTTAAATACTCTTTATTTGATGACCCATGACACTGCCTGTTTTTAGTCTGGATCGATTATATCAGTTGCACATTGTACCCGCATAATCCTTTTAATCTTTTTGATACTGTCTTCTGTTTTTTTCATTGATTTAAATAAAGTATGTTAATTGTTTTAAGGCGATAGCTTTCTCTTGTTAGTGTGAAACTAGCCTAACACAGTCTATAATTATTTTTTTTACTAATCCTAGTTTCATTTTGTACCATTTTTGCATTCAATAAATAATGACTTCATGTTTTTCCTGGTATGAAATTAACAGGCTTATTACCGTAAATTAGCTGGAAGCCAAAAGTGACTACGTGCTAGTAAGTTCTGCAGAAAAAGCAAGCACTTATTCTCTATAAACTGGGTGTGTTTTTATTTATTAAATGGAACCTGTCACCCCCAAAATCGATGGTGAGGTAAGCTCACCGTCATCAGGGGCTTATCTACAGCATTCTGTAATGCTGTAGATAAGCCCCCGATGTAACCTGAAAGAGGAGAAAAAGAGGTTAGATTATACTCACCCAGGGGCGGTCCCGCTGCGGTCTGGTCAAATGGGTGTCTCAGGTCCGCTCCGGCGCCTCCCATCCTCATTCCATGACATCCTCTTCTGGTCTTCACGCCGCGGCTCCGGCGCAGGCGTACTTTGTCTGCCCTGCTGAGGGCAGAGGAAAGAACTGCAGTGCGCAGGCGCCGGGCCTCTCTGACCTTTTCCGGCGCCTGCGCACTACAGTACTTTCCTCTGCCCTCAACAGGGCAGACAAAGTACGCCTGCGCCGGAGCCGCGGCGTGAAGACCAGAAGAGGATGTCATGGAATGAAGATGGAAGGCGCTGTTCCGGGCCTGAGACACCCATCGGAGCAGGACCGCCCTTGGGTGAGTATAATCTAACCTCTTTTTATCCTCTTTCAGGTAACATTGGCGGCTTATATACAGCATTACAGAATGCTGTAGATAAGCCCGATGACAGTGAGCTTACCTCACCATCGATTTTGGGGGTGACAGGTTCCCTTTAAGTATCTAACACTAAATAAAAGTAATACACGGTCATTTGCAGCATGACAAAAAAATTGAAGTTGAGATTTAGACTCACGGCATGGCGTTTTTTGTTTCAATAGTCTTTTGAACGGAAAAATCATTAGAAAGGAATAAAATTTTTGTTCCACAAATTCCCCATACAGCAGTCTTCTCAGAGGAATATGTTGATTCGCACAAGGACATGACTGGTGTACGGATATCTCCCACATTAAGTATCTTCATAGGAGTAACATTACTGCTCTAGAATAAAAAAATATAATTTTAATATTTAGAAGCCTGAGAAACAGCTCTTCATCATCAACACAATGCTTATAACATGCATCATTTAAACACAGGACAAAAGGTGGAAAAGGTCAGATTATAGAACTAAGGCTATGGTCACACTATCAGTATTTGGTCAGTATTTTACATCAGTATTTGTAAGCCAAAACTAGGTGAGGATCACTGAGAGGAAAGATATAAAAGAAACAAGTCACCACTTACGCATTTTTCTCCCACTTCTAGTTTTGGCTTTGAAATACAGATTTGAAATACTGACCAAATACGGAAAATGTGACTGTAGCCTAAATAGATAGGCCAAATAAAATGGTAGAACTGATAAAAGCTTTAACTTGTAACATTTATCAATCCTGCTATGTCTCCACTTTCTAGTTATGGATCTAAATGATAAGTTCATCTTTAAGGGAAGCAGGAGGTGGCTGCGATGAGTGGGGAACAGAGCTGGAGTGACCTAAGTTTCATATCTACCATAGCTATTTGCATATCCATACAAACGCTGATTTCTTAGGAACAGATTGGTCATGTAAAAGTAACCTAGAAGTAAATGGCTGCTTCCACAAAGGTCATAAAGTATGAGATTCTGCACTAGTATTACAAGAGTTTTAAATCCTTTGTCTGACTACAATTATCATAACGTGTTAATCTGTATTAACTGCAATAAAACCTTTAGGTCACATTTTATATAACGGAGGGGCTTTGAAAATCAAAATGAGAAAGGGTTTGTGAAAGGAACAGGTACCACGAATCACTTGGGGCGCAGAGGAGATGTGGCTATGGCTGCACCACTGCTGCTTCATTTAATTCACAGCAGATTATTTTAGTTTTATTTCTGAAAAATTAATTACTGTACAATTTTCCACCTTATTATTAAGTGTTTTGCTGTGGTAAACAGATAAACTATAAGCAGTTTGTAAGATTTTGTAAAAATTTAGCTGAAATCCGCTACATCTTTTAGGCAACATTCACACGTTCAGTATTTGGTCACTATTTTTCATCCATATTTATAAGTCAAAACCAACCCCGGATGCAGCTCTTTTTTGTGAGGCTGGTGTGCCAGGGTTGTCTATTTGTTGCATTCTGCTATGCACGAGAGGGGCCACAGCTGATGTGAGTGTGGTGTTTTGGAAAACACTGGCTGCGTTTGTGTCTTGGAGTGAGAATATGGTGGACAGAGTTAGAAGAGAGTCAGAGTGTATGAATGTCCATTTGTGAGGTTTCTGCGAGGGTGTGACAATTGCTAGACTTGAGAGGCAGTTTAAGAAAACAGGGATGAGAATTTAAGTAGGTGATGGTCAGAGAGGGGGAGAGGTGAGGTTACAAGGTTAAATAGGGAACAGAGGTGGGTGAAGATGAGATCTAGGGTATTACCATCTTTATGGGTGGTTGTAGAAAACCATTGTATGAGACCAAAGGATGAAGCAAGTGAAAATTGTTTGGAGGTTGCTGACTGGTGGGTGTCAATGAGGATTTTTAAATCTCTCATAATGAAGGCAGGAATGTCAAAAGAAATGGTGTAGAAGACAGATGGTTAAGTGGTCATTAAAGGCAGTGGCAGAGCCCGGGGGTTAGTATATGACGGCAACATGGAAAGAGCGTAGACATAGGCAGATTGTACTTTAAAAGTAGGAATGTTGAAGGAGAGTAGAGGTGGGATTGGGTTTCAGAAAACATATCTGTCAGCAGCAGGCAACAAACAATGCTCTGCATTGCCAGTTCTGTTGTAGAAGCGGGCAGGACAGTTGAGCTTTGCTATAACTAGCTAACGATGTAAGAACCACACAGGCAGCTCTACTGATGTAGATGATATTACAGAAAATCGGCCAGGCAGGGTACTGTACAGGAGCAGAAAGTGCACAGAATAATAAAGTGAATTTTACATCTAGATTAGCTTGATGATAACTCAAAGAAGTGGGGCAAGTCAAGGGCACACAGAAAAGGTAGGACTGGTTCTGCAGAACTGAGGAAACACAAATGCTGCTGGCAAATACAGTTTTAGCAGATAAGTATAGGACAGCCAATTTTTCTATGTGAAGCTGGATGCACAGAGGTGCAGAAAGAGATGAAAAAAGACACAGGTACAATAAAAAAAAAAATGTTACTTTGTGCGTAGTATGTATATTAACAATAAGTATGCATGTACCCTGCTAAAGACCAATGAGATACTGAGAATAACCCTTTAAATGTAATATAAATAATATTATAAGCTCAAAAAACTTTCTAGTCTTTTTCTCACTATGTTATCTATTTTCATTTGATCTTTTAAAATAACTTACATATGTTCAATAAAGTATTTGGATGTTTTTGTATCCACACAACAATGCCAAACCGCATGTTGCTTACATTACTGTGAGCAGTCTGCATGGCTTAAACGTGCCACAATGGTCTGCAGTGCCTTCACACTTTTCTCCCATCGAGCACATCTGGAAATTCATTGGTCAGAAATTGCAATGGATGCTGCCACCAGTGGATCTTGATGATTTGCGAGGCCAAGTCCATTCAACACACAGAACTTTCCTCAACCATTAATAAACGCACTAATAGCATGCCAAGGAGTGTAAATGCATGTATTTCTACACGTGGCACTCATACTCAACACAGACTAAGTCAAGATGTTTTGAAAATGTTGTTTACGTTTTTTCATCATTTGAATATCAGAAATACGTCTCTCAATCCTGTGATTTCCATAATTCCATGATTATTCCTTGTTGGCTTTGCAATTACATAGTGTAGGCGTATATTTAAAGAAGGTCTGTCACTAAAATGAACCATACAAATTGCTTATATTAAATAGATCTCATAGACCTCATGAGGCTGGTGTATGTTTCACAATCCATTTTTGGATTCGTGGCAGCTCTCGTTCCACTCTGTTTTAAATGTAGATTTTTTCCTTTCAGGACCAGCGAGGGTTAATCTCAGTTTTTACTCACTGGCAATCTGCTGCAACTGCAGAGTTGCTGGGTCAGCTCATGTGGGTGGTGACCACTCCCTCCTTTAGATGGTCACCTGATGCATCAGCTGACTGTTGGTGATAGAGTTTCTCTGGAGACTAGCCAATGTGTGAGGAGCTCTCTGGTGCCGCTGTGTATCAGCAGTTTGAGGTCCTGGTTTTGTATCCTATGCTGAGTGGAGTTTGCAGCAGCAGTTTGGAAGCTAAGTGTTGCGCTTATACCTCATCTGTCTCGTGTTTGTCACTGTCCCCTGTGTTGTACCATCTGCAGTGGTGAGGCTCACGCCCTTGCCGGCCAGTGCCCTAGCCAGGGCAGTGTGAGGTGACAGCAAGGGACGAGGTTCCTAACGGCGGCAGAGGGAAGGACCCACTTAGGGCGTTAGAGGAGTGCAGGGACAGGCTCATTTTTTAGCTCAGGTGCAATACGAAAAAAATATATTTTATTACAAGCATTAAAATAGTTCTCAAACAAAAATAATCCCACCTAAGTAAAGTGAATAAAATGCTAAAGCATAAGATAGATGCTTAGTTACAATCACTGTCAGGATCAAAAACAGGTACCTAAGCAAAAAGGCGAAAATACTATCCTTAATATCACCTAAGCTCACTCTTCCTGTCCGTGGAGGTCGGTGCCCCCCACTCACATGTCGTCTTGTCCTTCAGTTTCCCTAGAAGTCCCTATAATTTGGACATAATAGGGACAGACAGAGAATAAATAGGTGCAATTAGTTTAACTCATAGAAATTATAGTTTCCGTATTTAACAATGTTGGACAAAGGTATATGGGGATGGTTTGTGGACCTAATATACCACCAATTTAAAGGGAAAATATCTTTCTATACTCGATATACCCTTTACACTTACCCTTCCTGTCCATGGAGGTTGGCCCCCTATTCCTGCTTTCCAGTGGCGCCCCCACTCACTAGTCGTCTGACCCTCAATATCCCTGCATGTCCCTAATTCCACTGATTGTGTGGACAAACCTAAGGCTAGGTTCACATTGCGTTAGCATACGCTAACGGAATGCGCTAACGCAATGTACAAAAAGGGATTGCGTTTAGCGCTCCCGCTAGCGCAGATGCCCGATCTGCGCCAGCGAGAAACGGACCTTGAACGCTGCAAGCAGCGTTCGAGGTCTGTCAGAAAATAACGGGACATCGCTAACGCATGCCAAAAATGGCATACGTTAGCAATGCGTTAGATACACTGCGGTCAATGGGTGCGCTAACGGATCCGTTACATAGCGTTAATTGCGCCATGTAACGGATTCCGCCAGCGGACACTCACTAACGGAATGTGAACCCAGCCTAAGGTAAAGGTAAGATATAATCAACAAGTGAATACTATCAGTATTACTATGAAGGGTAGGAGTATTTCCATCAAACCATAGACAGTATATAATATAAATAGATTCCTTGCATCAGGATAAAGATAAATGTGGAACAAGATAAAAACATGGTAAAGATAGAGAAACATGTGTCCTGGTACTTATCAGTCCACATGTTCATCTAGGTTCCATCTCGACGACTTTCCTCACGAGACGTTAGCTCATCAGGATATCTCTGGCTAAAAGGATACATCAGTATATATCCTGCACATAAATGCACATAAATGTGGGTGTAATTGCTGATATTCCGTGGAACAATTGGTTAATGGAAGAAACTTCAATTGATAATTATTTTATCTATCTTGCATTTTTATATTTGTAGATTGAGATTCTGGTTTGGCTTCTATCGTAAGTCATGTGGCAAGGCTCAATAACCCCTTTCCGACATTGGGCACAAGAGTATGCCGATGCCGAGCTCCCAGTTTGGTGCGGGCTCAGCGCAGGAGCCCACACCTTTCCAGGCACATAACAACTGATCTATACAGGTGACGTGCCAGCAACATCCGTGGGTGGAATCGCAATCATCCAGTCGCTGTTAACTAGTTAAATGCCGCTGTCAATCTCTTGACAGCGGCATTTAACTCGAGCTTAGTGGAAGCACATTGCTAATCCCACCCATCGCTGTCCCAGTCACATGATCGCGGGTCACCGATGGGTCGGCATGACAACCAGAGGTCTGAAGCAGACCTCTATGGTTGTCATTGCCAGATTGCTATAAGCGCCATGCCTTGATTGGCGCTCATAGCAAGTGAGAATTTCAGCTAAACACAGGCGATCTGATAATCGCCTGTGTGTAGCAGAAGTGATTGAAGTACTGCAGCTTCTAGTCTCCCACTATTGAAGCATGCAGAAAGTAAAAAAAAGTTTAATATATATATATATATATATATATATATATATATATATATATAAAGTTCAAATCACACCCTTCATCTCATTCAGAATGAAACAAAAAAAAATCAAATATACACATATTTGCTATTGCCATGCTCAGACTCATCCGATCTATCAATATAAAAAAAGAATTAACCCGATCGTAAACGGTGTAATGAGAAAAAAAAAATTCAAAATGTCAGGATTACGTTTCTTTGGTTGCCACTACATTGCAATAAAATGCAATAACGGGCAACCAAAAGATCATATCTACACCAAAATGGTATTAAAAAAACGTCAGCTCAGTGCACACAAAAAAAAAAAAACGCACACACCCAGCCCCAGATAACGAAAAATGGAGACGCTACAAGTCGCAGAAAATGGCGGGGTTTTTTTCTTGTTTGTTATTTTGTGCAACATTTGGGATTTTTTTCACCACTTAAATAAAAAAAAGAACCTATACATGTTTGGTGTCTATGAACTCACAATGAACTGGAGAATCATAATGGCAGGTCAGGTTTAGCATTTAGTGAACATGGTTAAAGAAAAAAAAAACCTGTGGAATTCCACTTTTTTTGCAATTTCACAGCGCTTTGAATTTTTTTCCCATTTTCAAGTACAAGATATGTTAAAACTAATGATGTCACTCAAAAGTACAACTCGTCCTGCAAAAAACAAAATCTCCCATGGCCATTTTCACCCAAAAATAAAAAAAGTTATGGCTCTGGAAAGAAGGGGAGCAAAAAACGAAAACGCAAAAACTGAAGTACCTCTAGTCGGTAAGGGGTTAAAGGGTTGAAAGTAAGTATCAGGACTGCTACTTACAATAGTTAAGGTACCGTCACATTAAGCGACGCTGCAGCAATATAGACAACGATGTTGATCGCTGCAGCGTCGCTGTTTCGTCGTTGTGTGGTCGCTGGAGAGCTGTCACACAGACAGCTCTCCAGCGACCAACGATGCCGAAGTCCCCTGGTAACCAGGGTAAACATCGGGTTACTAAGCGCAGGGCCGCGCTTAGTAACCCGATGTTTACCCTTGTTACCATTGTAAATGTAAAAAAAAAAAAAACACTACATACTTACATTCCGGTGTCTGTCGCGTCCCCCGCCTTCAGCTTCCCTGCACTGTGTAAGCCTCGGCCGTAAAGCAGGGCGGTGACGTCACCGCTGTGCTCTGCTTTACGGCCGGCCGGCGCTGACACAGGATGCAGGAGGAGTGCAGGGAAGCAAACGCCGGGGGACGCGACAGACACCGGAATGTAAGTATGTAGTGTTTTTTTTTTACATTTACAATGGTAACCAGGGTAAATATCGGGTTACTAAGCGCGGCCCTGCGCTTAGTAACCCGATGTTTACCCTGGTTACAAGCGAAGACATCGCTGAATCGGCGTCACACACGCCGATTCAGCGATGTCAGCGGGTGATCCAGCGACGAAATAAAGTTCTGGCCTTCTAGCTCCGACCAGCGATCTCACAGCAGGATCCTGATCGCTGCTGCATGTCAAACACAACGATATCGCTATCCAGGACGCTGCAACGTCACGGATCGCTATCGTTCTAAAGTCGCTCAGTGTGAAGGTACCTTTAGTACTAGAGTTCAAGCACTCTTCCTCTCTGAAGAGGCAATTAGTCTAATCTGAGATCTATTTATTAATGTGTTTGGTTTGTCTTGTGAAATCTTATGACATGTCTGCTTAAACTCTGGGCTTCCTACCTGCCCATATATATTTGTTGGCCATTCTTTCCATTTTTTTTTTTTTTTTAAAGAAATCTGTCAGCTGGTTCATGCTGCCTAAACTATTGGCAGCATGAATCAAAACTTGGGTGCACCATTACTTCCTGCACAGCTCTAGTTGATTGAAAATTGTTATTTTTCTTCTTTATGAAATAAAAGGTTTAAAGTATTAAGGTAAAAACCCTAAATGGTTGTTAACAACAGTTTGTAATTATTATAAAAGAACTATGAGATAGAAGAGGTAAAAAAAAATCTCTGGGACGGTGATCTGAATTCATAACAATACAGATAGCTGTTACGCCTACACATTAGCAAGTAGTGTAGTATTTTGATATAAAACGACTAAGCTTGTCTCCACGACACAGCAAGCCCAGATTGGAGATTTATCTACCAAGCACGGTGTGGATTGCTCTTGCTAATGAAACAAGAAAAAAAAAAAAAAAGAGTTTGAATAATAACTTACACTGAGTAACAGAGAAAGAAAGTGTAGAAATGTGTGCACTAGTGGTCAAAAATTATGTTACAATTTGACAATTACATGAAAAGGTATTTTTTTGCTAAAAGACAAGCCTCTAAGAAAACAGATTATGCAAAATCCTAATTACTAACCTTTATTGTAGCAGCTTCGAAAACTGCAATGTGGCCATTAGCTGTTCCAACCAGGAGAAAATATTTCTTCTGACTAAAATTAAATAAATAGGTTAGCAACAGAACATATTTATATAGATTTAATTTATAAGCTATTATTATTATTTATTATTATAGCGCCATTTATTCCATGGCACTTTATATGTGAGGAGGGGTATACATAATAAAAACAGGTACAATAATCTTGAACAATACAAGTCACAACTGGTACAGGAGGAGAGAGAACCCTGCCCGCGAGGGCTCACAATATACAAGAGTTGGGTAAGGATACAGTAGGTGAGGATAGAGCTGGTCGTGCAGTGGTTTGGTCGATCGGTGGTTACTGCAGGTTGTAGGCTTGCCGGAAGAGGTAGGTCTTCATGTTCTTTTTGAAGGTTTCGATGGTAGGTGAGAGTCTGATATGTTGTGGTAGAGAGTTCCAGAGTAGGGGTGATGCGTGAGAGAAATCTTGTATACGATTGTGGGAAGAGGAGATAAGAGGGGAGTAGAGAAGGAGATCTTGTGAGGATCGGAGGTTGCGTGCAGGAAAGTACCGGGAGACGAGGTCACAGATGTATGGAGGAGACAGGTTGTGGATGGCTTTGTATGTCATGGTTAGGCTTTTGTACTGGAGTCTCTGAGTAATGGGGAGCCAGTGAAGGGATTGACAGAGGGGAGAGGTCGGGGAATAGCGGGGGAACAGGTGGATTAGTCGGGCAGCAGAGTTTAGAATAGATTGGAGGGGTGCGAGAGTGTTAGAGGGAAAGCCACAGAGCAGGAGGTTACAGTAGTTGAGGCGGGAGATGATGAGGGCATGGACTAGGGTTTTTGCAGATTCTTGGTTTAGGAATGTACGAATCCGTGAAATATTTTTGAGTTGAAGGCGGCAGGAAGTGGAAAGGGCTTGGATATGCAGTTTGAAGGAGAGATCATTGTCAAGGATTACCCCGAGACAGCAAGCTTGTGGGACTGGGGAGAGTGGGCAGCCATTTACTGTAATGGATAGGTTCGTTGAGGGGGTCACGTGAGATGGGGGAAAGACAATGAATTCCATTTTGTCCATGTTAAGTTTTAGAAATCTAGCGGAGAAGAAGTATGAAATAGTGGATCGACATTGAGGGATTCTGGTTAGTAGGGTGGTGATATCTGGTCCAGAGATGTAGATCTGTGTGTCATCAGCATAGAGATGATACTGAAAACTGTGAGATTCTATGAGCTGTCCCAGGCCAAAAGTGTAAATGGAGAAGAGCAGGGGCCCTAGAACTGAACCTTGCGGGACTCCGATAGATAGGGGGCGAGGTGAGGACATGGTGTGCGAATGGGAGACGCTGAATGTTCGGTCAGTTAGGTATGACGAGATCCAGGATAGGGCCAAGTCTGTGATGCCAAGGGATGAGAGGGTCTGTAGTAATAGGGAATGGTCCACTGTGTCAAAGGCAGAGGACAGATCCAGGAGGAGGAGGATAGAGTAGTGTCGCTTGCTCTTGGCGGTTAATAGGTCATTGGTGACCTTAGTTAGGGCAGTTTCAGTGGAGTGGTGTGACCGGAAGCCTGATTGTAAGCGGTCATAAAGGGAGCAGGAAGATAGATAGGAGGACAGTTCAAGATGGACATGTTGTTCCAGTAGTTTTGAGGCACAGGGAGAAGTGATATAGGGCAATAGCTAGATACA
The DNA here is from genome assembly GCF_032444005.1 of Ranitomeya imitator. NCBI lineage: Eukaryota > Metazoa > Chordata > Amphibia > Anura > Dendrobatidae > Ranitomeya > Ranitomeya imitator. The sequence goes on along the minus strand of NC_091285.1, from coordinate 353,147,658 downwards.
GAGGAGGGGTAAAGAGAGGGCTTTTTGATGATAGGTGTGATTGAGGCATGTTTAAAGCTTGAGGGGAAAACACCAGTTGTTAGTGATAGGTTGAAGAGATGGGTTAGAGTTGGGATGAAGACTGTGGCGAGGTTTTGGATGAAGTGGGAAGGGATCGGGTCAAGTGCACAGGTGATGAGATGCGATCTTGAGAGTAGAGCGGAGAGTCAATCTTCTGTAATGGTGGAGAAGTTGGTTTTCGAGGTGGAGGGCTGGGTAGTTGGGAGGAAGGGCTCTGGGGGTTGTCGACAAAAACTGTCTCTGATAAGCTAGATTAATATGCCAATTTGTAACTCAAATTCCTTCACAGTAGTATTCTACAGCATTTTACAATTCAGACGGTACAAATACAAGTTATCATAATGTTGACTACTTAAAATCATACCTTTGTCGTATTTGATAAGAAAACAAGAAACATGTAATAGAGTCAGACAGTTTCTGAAGACGATGTTTTGTCTTTACGTCTTCTGCATGTGCAGCCAGAATGTCCCCAGACTGTGTCCCCACCAAGATCCAATGTTCTCTTTCATCAGGGACAGTCACAAATGCAAGACAAAGGATTGTACTATCACAAAAATCCTGAAAAGAAAGTGGAAAAATTGTAAACACATTAAACATAAATGTTAGAAAGTCATAAAATCAGCTCATAATCCTTGCCACATGGCCCACCTAGTATTTTCCCCATACAATGTGTCCCTCAGGAAACAAATGTGTTAGGGCTAATTCCTACTTAAAAATCAGATTGCATTCGGACCAATATTATTCTATGATTGTGTTTTCATTTGCGTTTTTTTCTTCTCCAGCTCGGATCGGATCACGATCGGACTGGAAAAAACTTGCAGTATGCTGCGATTGCAATCGCATCCCACAATAGAAGTTAATGGGTGCGAGAAAAAAAAAATCTCACAGCACTCGGACCATGCAAGTGCTGTCCGATTTTTACACACCGATCTCCTTGGAAAAGCTGGCAAGTTAACATGCCACGTACAGTAATATCACAGAGTGACAGGTTAGAATAGGATATATACACACAGAATACATAGATGTCAGTGACATATATATATATGTATATATATATATATATATATATATATATATATATATATATATATATATAGAGTACAGACCGAAAGTTTGGACACACCTTGTCATTCAAAGATTTTTCTGTATTTTCATGACTATGAGAATTGTACGTTCACACTGAAGGCATTAAAACTATGAATTAACACATGTGGAATTATATACTTAACAATAAAGTGTGAAACAACTGAAATTATGACTTATATTCTAGGTACTTCAAAGTAGCCACCTTTTGCTTTGATGACTGCTTTGCACACTGTTGGCATTCTCTTGATGAGCTTCAAGAGGTAATCACCGGTAATGGTTTTCACTTCACAGGTGTGCCCTGTCAGGTTTAATAAGTGGGATTTCTTGCCTTATAAATGGGGTTGGGACCATCAGTTGTGTTGTGCAGAAGTCTGGTGGATACACAGCTGATAGTCCTACTGAACAGACTGTTAGAATTTGTATTATGGCAAGAAAAAAGCAGGTTTGACATACCTGTGCAGAAACATACAAGACTAACTAGTTTGACATATTTTCTTCCTACCAATATCATTTCACGTTCTAAAAAAATATAACAAATTGTCTGTCCTAATCACAATATTACCAATGAAGCAAGAACTCCTAGAGCAAGGAAAATAATCTCTCCAACTCAAAGTGATTTACAAAAGCCTCCCAGAGAACACCCTTTATTTCTCCATGTGTTGCTATAATGGTGTGTAAGGGTTGAACATGTTTTGCAGGAGTTTATAGAACTGACATATTTATAGGGAAAAAATGTAAATGAGGATGTAATGGCACAAATCCATTCATGTGGTTTTGAAGACTAAATACGTTACCTCACAAGTATGTCCACCTTTCACTAAGTTCAAACAAGATAGTTGTCCCTTGTCAGTGCTTCCGCTTCCAACAAAAACAGTGGGCACCTTAAGACGTGGATTAGCAGCCACCATGCACTCAGCTGTTAAAGGGCTTGGAATTACAAGATTCCTCCTTAAACACAGGAGCTCCGCAGAGTTGAGGATCTCATATACCTGTAAGAAATCAGATACAACCACTTACAGGTGCATTTTAAACATAAATTTTTTTTTAATTTGTTTAATTTGTCTCTAAAGCAAAGGACAGTTTATAAAGGCAATAATGATTTATAGGTGTTGTAAATATCAGTTATATACATTTCTGTTAAGAGTAGACTTGGCCTGACTAACACTTCTATATCAATTGTGGTCTGCTATTCTAACCCCTGCCAATTTCATAACTGAAATAATTGCAGTAAACTGCGGTGCTCAAACCCTTTCTGAATACATCTTCAGAACTGAAAATTATTATTATTTATTTATATAGCACCATTAATTCCATGGTGCTGTACATGAGAAAGGGGTTACGTACAATGACAGACTGGTACAGAGGGGAGAGGACCCTGTCCTTGAGGACTTACATTCTACAGATAGATAGATCGATAGATATAGATAGAAAAAGAAAATCCTTCTAGATGTCCCCTTATGCTGTTTCTGAAGAAAGTCCGTATTCAGTTCCACAGATACTGAATACAACTTTGTAAGAATGGGGCGGAGCCTACACAGCGTGCGCACTCCTGGCTGTGTCCCATGTACTGTATATGTCAGTGCTTCAGCAGGTCACCTCAGTCACATTATGCATGAGGTCTGTCAGCTGTTGGTTGCTGCCAAACAGCTCCTCTGCCTGTCAGCGGTTCCTGTGCGTTCAGTGACATGGGCACTTCTCAGTGTATAGCACAAACACACAAGACAATAGGCTGACATGGCAGAAGAAGCTTAGTAACATTGGCACTTCCCTTCAATGTTTATCACACAGCTGACAGGCAGAGGAGCTCTGTGACATCAACCAAGACAATATTTGAGAGACGATTAAAATTGCTTGCTCTACATTATTATTTAATACAAATTAAAATGACAGTCACGCTTTAAAATAAGCTCTGGAGGCAGATCCTCTGGGCGATTTGTCTTATTCTTATGCTGGCAATTTTTGACTTTTTCTTTTTATTGTAAAGCAAATTATAAGAAGATTTTGATGTAAATTAAAAACAGTCAAAAATCACCAAATCCAAATGTGATAATAAATTTGGGTCTATATATACTCTATATGGCCACATGTATGTAGACCTGATCAAGACTAATATGTGTTTGTTGGCAGTCCAATTTGTTTAAGTTAAATTCAGTTAAGTGCATTTGTGAAGTCAGGCATTAATGAAGCACATGAAGATCTAGCTTGCAAGCAGTTTTCTAGCTATTGCAATGGTATTCAATTGAGTGAACGTTGACATCATTTTAGGGGGAAGTGTGTCTTCATACTTATTTAAGATATCTTTTATATTTACATGGCTCTATTGGTTATCATGCCGGTTACACGAGTTGGATTCCAGTGACAGTTTTTTTAAATGCTTTTATTTGTGTTGTCTACGTTTTTATGTTTGTTACATAATAAGTATTTATATAGTTTCAGTTCAGGAAGTGCAACCAATTTTTGTATGAGTCTTTTCCCATTTTTTTTTAAATTGCATATGTTTTAGACATATTTTGGCTAGCACTTCATTAATATATATGTGATGCCTGTTACACAGTTACTTTTTGATATTCAGCTGAGTGAACGTTAGGGCTTTGTGCGAGACACCTGAGATTCTAGACTCTAATTTGTGCACAGGAGGTCAGTTATGCTGAAACAAAAGACGTTTTTTTTCCAGCTGTTGGAAAAAAAAAGTCAGACATAACATTTTCTATAAATAGGGGTGTAGCCGAAACCCCCCCCCCAAAAAAAAAAAAAAAGAAAAATAGTATTGTTTTTCCTACACCAACTTTTACAGAAGGGGCTATGCATTCTGGTAGTGTATGGTGCATCTGCTAAACTCAATTTTGTACGTAACTCTGCCTGAAAGTGAAACATGTTTCCATGACTTAAAGGGAACTTGTCATGTGAGAAAACGCCCTAATGTTGATACTGATGTCAGTCAGTGCGGGCACGAATGCCATCAGGGCCATTACTGCTCGTACTGGTATATGGGGGCCCAATAAGTAGAAACAAGGTGCGGGCAGGATGGAGACACATGGGGCAGGATGGAGACACGTGGGGCAGGATGTAGACACGTGGGGAAGGATGGAGACAAATGGGGAAGGATGGAGATACGTGGGGAAGGATGGAGACAAATGGGGAAGGATGTAGACACGTGGGGAAGGATGGAGATACGTGGGGAAGGATGGAGACAAATGGGGAAGGATGGAGACATGTGGGGAAGGATGGAGACACATGGGGAAGGATGGAGACATGTGGGGAAGGATGGAGACACGTGGGGCAGGATGGAGACACGTGGGGCAGAATGGAGACAAGTGGGGCAGGATGGAGATATATGCAGCAGGATGGAGACATATGCGGCAAGATGTAGACACATGGGCCTGGATGGGAGATCAGTATTGTAGTATACAGTCACTGTGTGGTGGTAATATGTGGTCTGGTCAAAGTGTGGCGGTATTTGCTCCCTGTATGTGGTACTATTCGGGCACTATGTAGTCGTAATATGTGGTCTGGTCATGGTGTGGTGATATTTGTTCTTTGTATGTGGTATTATTTGGTCTCAATTTGTTGGTAATATATGGTCTGGTCTTGGTGTGGCAGTATTTGTCCCTTGCATATGGTATTATTCGGTCACTATGCCATGGTAATATGTGTTAAAGCCATAGTGTAACAGTATTTGTCCCTTGTATGTGGTATTATTGGTCATTTTATAAAATGTATGTGACACATTCCCCTAAAGAAAATTAAATAACAATATACCCAAAAAGTGTATTGGATATCTTAACAAATGTTTAATAGGTTAGAATACAGTAGGGCCCTGCCAAAAGAGTCTAACTTGTCGTGGCGGCAGGCTTAACCCTGCTGTTCTGTTCGGGTCATAGTGACCCGAACAGACTTTTTGCGGCCCTGTAGATTTTTTTCTGTAAGTCTCTAAAACTTGAGACTCCTTGACTTTTCCTCATTTGGGGGGACCTACCTATGAGTATTTTTTTTTTTTTTCGTTTACTTTTTGCTACACGCAAAAAGTTACACTTGTTGTGTTCGGGTCATAGTGACCCGACATCGTTTTTTACAGCTGTGAGGCCATATTTTCAGTGACATAAAGGAGTTATAACCTCAGTTGGGTCTATTTATTCCATCTACTATTGTATATCAATTGATTTATTTCCTAAATTATTTCAATGGGGTCGTACACGCGCTCTACCGGTGGTATGCATTGAGATCTGTGCACCATAAAAATTGCTTTATATTGAATATTTTTGGTGCGCAGTCTATTCTAAAATGTAGAGTGCATCCGGAGAGATCACTAGGTGTGCACTACACGTGTATATTATGCGCAGAACGGACTGCTCAGAACGAGCTGTCTAAGACGTTTTTTTTTGTAAAGCTGAGCTGTAAAGTCTTGCAAATAATTTTCTTTTGCTAAGTCTGTCTTCCTGGCTTATCTGCTTGTTTTCAGAAGGGTTCTTATCTTCTCTGCTCTTATCAGTACACATATGCTAGCCCAGACATGTTACCTTTCAGTTTCTTTGGAGAGCAGATGTGTGCTTCTACCCCCATGGCCTCTTCCGGCATCAAAAGAAAAAGATGCAGCTATTGCCCTTCTACTTGTGACAACAAGACGAGTATAACATGTTCTGGCTGTAAAACATTTCTATGCAAAAATCATGTGTATTGTTTTTCATGCAAGAATCCGTAAATTAATATGATCATGTAAATATATTCACATTGTAATGTTTATTATCTTTAATTTTTTATCACAAAATGTTTGATTTGATTGTTTTGTTTTGTTTTTTTACAAAGTATGTGTAGTTTTCTATTTTCGTTTTGCTCATTAGATGGATCTGTTTTTTCAGAATAAAAACAAAAAAAAAAGATTTCTAGTTCATTTTTCTTTTTTTTTTACTACCAAACATGTTCACAAACAGTCTAGTAAGCAAAAAGTATTAAAAAAATGGAGTTACAGTGTCTAAAATCAAGGTTTAATAAGCCGGGTCATAGTGACCCGGAACACTACAAGTGTATAGTAAATGCAAACAAAACAGCAGGGATAAAAAATCTTTTTGGCCAAAACAAAAGCTGATGGCTATATATGTGATATGGCGTTCGACGGGGACTGTTAATGTGTGATTAGTGAAGATGTGGACTTTTTTCCAAGAGTGAACAGTAGAAGGTACGAGGGGTGGAGGAGGAGCTGGGGTAGAGCCTGGGCAGAGTCTCACGGGGGCCTGAAAATTTTGCTAGTATGACGCCTTGAAGTTTATGGTGGAAGCTCTGAGTGCAGGGGATGCAGTTACAGCCACCGCTCTCTATACACCAGTGTTTCCCAAACCCTGTCCTCACGGCCACCAAAACATCATGTTTTCAGGATTTCGTTAGTATTGCACAAGTGAGAAAAAGGGTGGCAGGTTCTTACACTGTAATAATAAATCCATCACCTGTGCAATACAAGAAAATCCTGAAAACATGATGTGTGGAGCCGTGAGGACTGGAGTTTGAGAAACACTGCTATACACAGAGCGGTGGCTGACCTCGCACTTACGCCTCCCCAATACTTGGACAACCCATTGAGTTTTAATCAATATGTTTCCCCCCCCCCAGTAAAATAACACCCATACTCACCTCCAAAGCCAGTGCCATTTCAGTGGTGTCGGAACCGACTCTACCGAGGCTTGACTGACATTGTTATGTCATGCGATCTCTGTGGCTAATAAGTGCTGGCTTCAATGACCCCTCCATCGGACATAATTGACATTGGGATGAAGTCATGAGCTGCAGCTACAATGTCTCTTCCTCTGGATGTCAATTACGTCAAAAGTAAGGGTCCAAGAAAACGAAAAGATGATCCAGCTTCCAAATAAAATATAAAAGTTTAATCCAACATATTAAAATAAGGAGACAACTCCTGGGACGGCATCATACACATAGTAAGGCGAGCGACGCGTTTCGACCAAGCGGTCTTTATCACAGCTGTGATGGATATGTTGGATTAAACTTTTATATTTTATTTGGAAGCTGGATCATCTTTTCGTTTTCTTGGATATTCTTCACGTCACGTCAGGACGGAGATCCGTGCTTCCTGCATTTCCTCGGTGTGCTGGCTCCCTGCCTTTTGTCCAAAAGTAAGGGTCACTGAAGCAGCTGTTGACTGACTGCAGCTATCGCATGATATAACAATGTCACTCGAGCCTCGGGAGAGCCAATGCCGACATGGCTGGTACAGCGCCGGCACCAGAGGAGAGGAGAAGTGTTATTTTATTGGGAGGAAACATTGTAATTGAGAAGGAGTTGTCCGAGTAGTAGACAGACCCTTTAAGAATGATCCATATGCTATCAATGTTGTGCAATTTTTGTATAAAAGTCACATGAAAATTATTTTCATGTTATCCAATCGACTTCTTGTCAGGTAATGTAAAGGTTTTATTGACTGTTTAGGAGAAGTAATGTGCGTTTTAATTGTCTGAATACTTTTTGTAACTAAACTGAATATAAAGACTAATGCCTAACTCATGTTAACAATATCATTATAAAACCGTAAGTGATACTATACATAAACCTATTTAAACCTAGGTGAGAAGTATGATATAGTACTCCTACTAAGTCTTAAAAGTGGAAGAAACTGAAATGATTAACATACCAAAAGAAAAGCAAATATTTAAAGATGTAATGAACACTGTTCAATTATGTCGAGACACAATATCTATATCCTCCACGTCAGTGCAAATACTTGCAACATTAATGCAAACAGTTTTTAATTAATTAAAATTCAACAACAACCTTGACACAAAGGTAAGCGTTATATATATAATGCAGCTTTCACTTCATTAGGATCGTGCAACTTAGCATTAAAAGGTTATACATTTTAACTTATTTTTAAAATAATACAATTTCATTAGCTTTTAATTTTTGGGCTTTTGTTTTTAAAGTAATAAATCTGAAATTATGTTACAACCTGCTCAAATGTGCCCAATATTAACGGACTCAAAACAAAAAATTAAAATACTCAAATTTCAGGAAGTGTTTCAACATTATTATAACTTTAAAGGTATATGCACACATTGCAGATTTGCTTGTGGAATTTTCTGTGCAGATTCTACATCTCTTGGCAGAAAACGCAGGTAAAAATCCATGCGTTTTTGATGCGGACTTTCATGCGGATTTGTATGCATTTTTGAAAGTTAAATAAAGATCTATTATTGAACGGAAAAAAAAGGATTTGTGATGTAATTTCTTGTCCAACCTCTTTATTTACATAATCCATTGAAGATTAATGTTTATACACACAGATAGATAATAGATAGATACATCTATAGATAGATAATAGGTAGATATATAGATAGATGATAGATAAATAGATGATAGAAAGATAATAGATGATAGATATATAGCTAGATAATAGATAGATCTATAGACAGATCTATCTACTATGCTCAAAAAAATAAAGGGAGCACTTAAACAAGAGAATATAACTTCAAGTAAATCAAACTTCTGTGAAATCAAACTGTCCACTTAGGAAGCAACACTGAATCAATTTCACATGCTGTTGTGCAAATGGAATAGACAACAGATAGAAATTATTGGCAATTATCAAAACACACTCAATAAAGGAGTAGTACCAATGCTTTCTGGCTGATGTTTTGGTCACTTTGGAATGTTGGTTGTGCTTTCACACTCGTGGTAGCATGAGACGGACTCTACAACCCACACAAGTGGCTCAGGTAGTGCAGCTCATCCAGGATGGCACATCAATGCGAGCTGTGGCAAGGAGGTTTGCTGTGTCTGTCAGCGTAGTGTCCAGAGGCGCTATCAGGAGACAGGCCAGTACACCAGGAGACATGGAGGTGACTGTAGGAGGGCAACAACCCAGCAGCAGGACCCGCTACCTCAGCCTTTGTGCAAGGAGGAACAGGAGGATCACTGCCAGAGCCTTGTAAAATGACCTCCAGCAGGCCACAAATGTGCATGTGTCTACACAAACGTTTAGAAACCGACTCCATGAGGATGGCCCAAAGTCCACAGATGGGGGTTGTGCTCACAGCCCAACACCGTACAGGATGCTTGGCATTTGCCACAGAACACCAGGATTGGCAAATTCGCCACTGGCGCCCTGTGCTCTTCACGGATGAAAGCAGGTTCACACTGAACACATGTGCCAGAGTCTGGAGACACCGTGGAGAGCGATCTGCTGCCTGCAACATCCTTCAGCATGACCGGCTTGGCAGTAGGTCAGAAAATGGTGTGGGGTGGCATTTCTTTGGAGGGCGGCACAGCCTTCCATGTGCTCGCTAGATATAGCCTGACAGCCAGTAGGTACCGAGATGATATCCTCAGACCCCTTGTGAGACCATATGCTGGTGCAGTAGGCCCTGGGTTCCTCCTAATGCAGGACAATGCCAGACCTCATGTGGCTGGAGTGTGTCAGCAGTTCCTGCAAGATGAAGGCATTTAGACCTATATTTGTGTGAGTTATTCAAATTGAGACTTGATTATTTATAAAACGCTGACTCACTACATTCATTGTTTGAGTATAGAGCTCCATTTTTGTGTGTAGGTTTAAATGGTATTTATGAGCTACTCCTTTTGCTTTTTGCAAAATATAGGTTTTTGGTCATGTGGATCCGCGATGTCAGTTTTCGTTAACTAAGGCTGGCTTCACATTTGCATTTTTTGCCGCAGCGTTTGTACCGCATATAAACGCATGCGTCGTGTTTTTCTATATTTAACATTAAAAACGCATGCTTTTTTTTTGTTCGCGTTTTGCCGCGTTTGACGACGCATGCGTCTTTTTGTCGCTTGCGGCTTGGTGCGGAAATGCAACATGCAGTAATTTTAGAGGCGTCTTTTGCCGCCAGGAAACGCATGCGTTCGATTGCGCACGGTTTGCGTAAAAAAAAAGCATTGCTGTCTATTTAAACACATGCGTTTTTAAGCACATGCGTTTGGTTGCGTTTTTGAACGCATGCGTTTCAATAGAGAAAAACAAGTCTAGACACTGATAAGCCACCCCCCACCATCAAGGTGATAAAGGGATCCTAACCCTAAGCCACCATCAAGGTGATAAAGGATTCAAACCCTAACTCTAAACCTAACCCTAGCCCTAACCCTAAGCCACCATCAAGGTGATAAAGGGATCCAAACCCTAACTCTAAACCTAACCCTAACTCTAACCCTAGCCCTAACCCTAATGGGAAAATGGAAATAAATACATTTTTTTTTATTTTTTCCTAACTAAGGAGTTGATGAAGGGGGTTTGATTTCTATTTATAAGGGGTTTTCTAGTGGATTTTTATGATTGGCAGCTGTCACACACTGAAAGACGCTTTTCATTCCCAAAAATATTTTCTGCGTTACCACATTTTGAGAGCTACAATTTTTCCATATTTTGGTCCACAGAGTCATGTGAGGTCTTGTTTTTTGCGGGACGAGTTGACATTTTCATTGGTAACATTTTCGGGCACGTGACATTTTTGATAGCTTTTCCGATTTTTGTGAAGCAGAATGAACAAAAACCAGCTTGTGAAATTTCTCATCATGCATACCAAAAGCGCAAACGCAGGAAAAAACGCATGTAAACGTGTACAAACGCAGCGTTTTTTTAACCGCATGCGACAAACGCATGCATCTAAAAAACGAAGCGTTTGCACGTGTTTACATGTGTTTTTTTCACCACTTGTGGATGCGTTTTAAACGCTGCGGATTTAAAAGCAAATGTGAAACCAGCCTAAGATGAAGGCATTGAAGCTATGGACTGGCCCACCCGTTCCCCAGACCTGAATCTGATTGAACACATCTAGGACATGATGTCTCGCACCATCCACTAACGTCACGTTGCACCACAGACTGTCCAGGAGTTGGCGGATGCTTTAGTCCAGGTCTTAGAGGAGATCCCTCAGGAGACCATCCGCCGCCTCATCAGGAGCATGCCCAGGCGTTGTAGGGAGGTCATACAGGCACGTGGAGGCCACACACACTACTGAGCATCATTTCCTTGTCTTGAGGCATTTCTACTGAAGTTGGATCAGCCTGTAACTTCATATTCCACTTTGATTTTGAGCATCATTCCAACTCTAGACCTCTGAGGGATATTAGTTGTGATTTTCGTTGATCACTTTTTAAATGTTATTGTTCTCAACACATTCCACTGTGTAATGAATAAAGATTTACAACTGGAATATTTCATTCAATGATATCTAGGATGTGGGATTTTAGTGTTCCGTTTATTTTTTTGAGCAGTGTATATATATATATATATTTATATTTATATATATATCTACCTATTATCTATCTATAGATATATCTATCCATCTATCTATAGATATATCTATCTATAGATAGATAAATAATACCAAGCCCGATGTTTAGTAATAAACATAATAAAATGGTACATAAAGAGTTAAATAAAGACACACACAAAATCTGCGTTAGGCCGGGGTCACATTTGCGAGAAACTTGCACCTCAATATGCAGCACTGCCGCCTGCACTGGGGATCGGAGCTTTCAGCTGCATAGAAATACATGCCACCAAACGCTCCGGTCCCAAGTGTCGGCGGTAGTGCCGGGTATTGATGCGAGAGACTCGTGGGAGTTCTCACAAGTGTGACCTCGGCCTTAAACACTATATGTTTAATTTATAAAAAAAAAATTGAGAAAAAAAAAATGGTGTGGGCTCCCGCGCAATTTTATGCATCTGAAAGGGAAAGCCAGTAATTAGGGGCCGATGTTTATAGCCTGGGAAGGAGTTAATACCCTTCTTAGGCTATGAATATCAGTCCGCAGCTGTATATTTAGCCTTTACTGGCTATTAAAATAGGACGCAAAAAAACAACGTGGGGTCCCCCTATAATTATGCGGGCTGATATTCATAGCCTAGGAAGGGACCATGGATATTGCCCCCCCTTCCCCAGCTACAAACACCAGCACTCAGCTGCCCCAAAATGGCGTATCTGTAAGATGCTCCAATTACTACACTTAGCATCTCTCTTCCCACTGCCCCGTAGCAGTTTGGCATAAGGGGTAATAGGGGGTTAATGTCACCTTTGAATTGCAAGGTGACATCAAGCCAGCTTAGTAATGGAGAGGCGTCAATGAGACACCTACCCATTACTAATCCTATAGTTGTTATTGCGTAAAATAAACACACACACATGCAGAATAAAGTATTTTAATGAAATAAAACAGTACACAGTTTTGCAATCTTTATTTTTCTGCCAATCCATGTGATGCCCTCGATCACCTGGAAAAAAATAAAAAAATAATAAACCAACACAAATACTCCCTGGTCCGACGCAGTCCATTTAATAATAAGTGTCCTACGATGATCTCCCCTATAGAGCTGTCACATCAGGAGATGTGACAGCTCTATAGGCCTCCAGTGACACACTGACAGGAGACAATGGCTCCTGCAGTGTTATCACTGAGGGTTCAATGGCCTCTCACTTTACAGCACTGCTGCGTGAGAATTTTCCCACGCAGAGGTGCCGCAAGTGACAGTATGAACTATACTGTACTCACAGAGGCGGACTATGGCTGCCTACACACAGACCGCACGCACGCACACACACACAGCCCCGCACACCCACAAACACCCACCCGCACACAGCCCCGCACATCTTCTCCACACAAACACAGTCTCTTGCCACACACAGTCTCCGCCCACACGCTCTTCCCCCTCCCGATCTGCAGCGTTTCTCGCAGGCACATCCGCAGCAAATCCACAGATCTTTTTAAACCTGCAGTTTTGCTGCAGTTAGGCCTGACATAAAGGAAGTAAATGGGTGCAGATACGCTGCAGATCCGCAAAAAGAACTGACATGCTGCGGGGAAAAAAAAGCTGCGATTCCGTGCATTTTTTCCGCAGCATGTGAACACTAAATGTCAATTTCACATTGACTAACATTGCTTGTGCAATACACTGCGGATTTGATGCAATTCCGCCTGTCCAAAAACGCTGTGGATCCGCATCAAAATCCGCAACGTGTGCACATAGCCTTTTAAAATATCAAGTATGCATACAGAGTGAAAACAGTTTAGACTAATCACCTACAGCAGAGGTCTTTCGATATGGTCAGTACACATAGAATATAGACAAAATTATAATAGAAAATATATATCAGGAGTGGTCCTCTCAAAAGGCCCACTGTTCTCCAAAGAGTACATAAGAACATTTAAATTTTTTTTTGGCTTGCAAATATGGCTTAACAAGACCTACTAATATAGTGTAATTATGAAAGCGGTACTGTTCTCCAAGTACCAGTACCAGTTACATAACCTCCACTTTCACTGTAGTTTCCACTCAAGGGACATCTTCTTGCACCTTTTGGGCAGAGGGTAGTAATAGTAAAATAAAGAAGTTTTACCTATCCGAATCCAAGCAGCGCTAGTGCCGCTATTCTGGTGGTGCCTTCTGCGACTAGAAGCTCTGCCATTCTGTCCATATAGTCACAAGATCACTAAGGCCGTTGACTGGCTACAGGATTAGGAGACTGATAGACAGGAAGTCAGCGATTTTACTCTTCCAGGGTGTTGTTCATGTGTAGCACCACCTTTTTACTACATGGCCAATTATCCCATAGCAAAAACACGCACATTTTACAGTGAATTACTGTAGTATTGTAGTGCCAATATGACCAAAATGCGTCTAGAGTAATAAAAACAAGGTAAGAGAACTGTTGCCACCTGTAGATGCCAAGTAGCCAAGGCAAAAGATTGCAAAACTGCAACAAATCCCCTCTAAAACTACAATGCTTTGCAACCTTGTAAATGATAAAAAAAACAGTGCCTCATTAGAGGCATTGGTCACTTTATCTTCATTTTATCAATTGTATTGGGTCACGATATTGTGGAGCTAACTAATGTCTAATTATTACAGGCTCTCCTCCACTTGTTAGCCTAGCCTTCATCAAAGACTGCAATGTTCTCCGGTCCACTTAAATGACTGCTGATGGAGGAGCATGTGACCCGACCTGTTCATCAGACGCCTCCAATAGAAGAACAGCTAATGGACACAGACTACTGATGAAGTTGGCTATAAAAATGCAATTGTAATACCAGAAATTTGGCGGTCTGTTAACACTTGCGAAGGATGCTAATAGGTGTACATGGCAGATGGGGCTACTAAAGGCCCACAACAGTGCCAAATTGCATGCCAGTAAGGCTCAACCTGTGGGCTTGCTCCAAATAGTTTCCACCAACCCAAAAACATTTTACGAAAATAGGTTCTTTAAAATTTTTTATATATATATATATATATATATAAATATATCTATACATATACATATATAGATATATATATATATATATATATATATATATATACACACTATATAATTGTCTAAGGGTCACTTCCGTCTGTCTGTCTGTCCTTCTGCCACGGATATTCATTCGCTGACTGGTCTCGGCAGCTGCCTGTCATGGCTGCCGCGACCAATCAGCGATGGGCACAGTCCGATTAGTCCCTCCCCTACTCCCCTGCACTCACTGCCTGGCACCCGCTCCATAATCCCCTCCACTTACCGCTCACACAGGGTTAATGGCAGCGGTAACGGCCCGCGGTGTAACGCACTTCGTTACCGCTGCTATTAACCCTGTGTGTCCCCAACTATTTACTATTGATGCTGCCTATGCAGCATCAATAGTAAAAATATTTCATGTTAAAAATAATAAAAAAAACAAAAAACCTGCTATACTCACCCTCCGCCGCCTTTCCTGCTCCTTGGGACGCTCCCGGGACCGCTCCATTGCAAGCGGCAGCTTCCGGTCCCAGGGCTGTGTGCGACAAGGACCTGCCGTGACGTCACGGTCATGTGACCGCGACATCATCACAGGTCCTTCTCATACCAGCCCTGGGACCGGAAGCTGACGCTTGCAATGGAGCGATCCCGGGAGCGTCCGGAGGAGCGGGAAAGGCGGCGGATGGTGAGTATAGCAGGACTTCAACGGCCTTCGGAAGGTGAGTATATGTTTATTTTTTTTTTTAAGTCTCTATACTACATGGCTCTGTGCTGTATACTCCGTCGCTGTGCAATATACTATGTGGCTAGGCAATATACTACGTGACTGGGCAATATACTATGTGGCTGGACAATATACTCCGTCGCTGTGCAATATACTACATGGCTGGGCAATATACTACGTGACTGGGTAATATACAACATGGGCTGTGCAATATACTACGTGACTGGGCAATATACTACTCCAAACTGAAGAAAAGGACAGCGCCACACCGGATAGTGAAAAGCAGCTCACATATTTATTCTGCCTCCTGCGGCAACGTTTCGGTCCGAAGACCTTTGTCAAGGTCGATGACATCTTCCTGATATGGGATGGTGACAGGGATGAGCTTGAACTTTTTTATTTATATTTGAACAACATCTATCCTGGGTTGAGTTTTACCATGGACTGCTCTCAGATGAGGATGCAGTTCCTTGATACTTGTGTTGGGTGGATGGGTTTCTGCATACGGATCTGTTCATTAAGCATACGGACAGAAATAATCTACTACATTTTTCCAGTGAACACCCGCGTCGGATGGTGGAGTCTCTGCCATGGAGCCAATTGTTGAGAGTCAGAAGAATTGTTTCCTGTGATTCTCTCATTGATGATAGACTTACTGAGTTGTGTCAGAAATTCTTATCAAGGGGTTATTCCAAGGTCGATCTTGATAAGTTTAAAATGAAGGCCTTGACTAAAAAACGTGATGAGCTTTTAATACCTAAAGTGTCTGCTGAATCAAGCAAAAGAGTACCGTTTGTTACAGTGTATAATGGTTTGAGTAATAAAATCTCGGATGTCATACGTAGACATTGGTCATTATTGAGTAAGGGTCATGCTGATATTAATGAGTTCCAATTACCTCCTTTATTTTCTTTTAGGAAGAATAGGAACCTTAAGGACGAGTTGGTTATGTCAGATGTTGGTAGTTTTAGGAGAGACATACAAACCACTCTTAGCCGTCCTAGCTTGGGAAATTTCCCTTGTCTTGGATGTGCATGTTGTAACAATTTAGTAAAAGGCGCATCCTTCTATCATCCATACACTGGAAAGAGGCTTTGCTGTTTACGTCCTTCGCTGCCCATGTGGTCTCTTCTATGTGGGGGAGACCACGAGGGAGGTTAAAGCAAGAATCAGCAAACACAAAAGCACTATTAGAACGAAATTAATTGAGCTTCCGGTACCGAGACATTTTCATGAAATAGGCCATTCGGTTAATCAATTGAGGTATAGGGTTATAGACAATGTACCCATGCCAAGACGAGGTGGAGATCGCGTTACTCTCCTGAAGAGAAAAGAACTAAAATGGATATTTGAATTGGACACCCTTTTCCCCAAAGGATTGAATATAGAATACCAACAGAATTGTTTCCTCTGAGGTTTTGTTGCGGTATCTCATCGGTATAATGTTTTTAACTGTATTATATATTCTTTGTTTGCCTTGTTTTTTATATTGTACAGATTATTTGGGTAGTTTGAAGCACACTCCGATCAATCTTTTGTCCCTTTTTTTTTTTGAGGGATAATTGTTAAGTATCAGTGATAAAGGGGTTAACCATGTAGCTGTTTATTTGAGGCCGATTGGTGTCCCAGGGATTATTGATACCATCATTTATATGAACACCGATTTATGAAGGAGAATATAGGGTTTTACTATATGGCTAATATGCTTTGATGTCTGGTACATTATGTCCCTTACCTATTTGATGAGGGTTATTCCATAATTGTATTATGGTTACATGTCCCCATTTAGCCTTAAAGGGACACTGTCACCTGAATTTGGAGGGAACAATCTTCAGCCATGGAGGCGGGGTTTTTGGGTGTTTGATTCACCCTTTCCTTACCCGATGGCTGCATGCTGGCTGTAATATTGAATTGAAGTTCATTCTCTGTCCTCCGTAGTACATGCCTGCACAAGGCAATCTTGCCTTGCGCAGGCGTGTACTATGGAGGACAGAGAATGAACTTCAATCCAATATTGCAGCCAGCATGCAGCCAGCGGGTAAGGAAAGGGTGAATCAAACACCCCAAAACCCCGCCCCTATGGCTGAAGATTGTTCCCTCCAAACTCAGGTGACAGTGTCCCTTTAAAGGCGATACACTGTGTTTGGATATACAGTGGGGCAAAAAAGTATTTAGTCAGTCAGCAATAGTGCAAGTTCCACCACTTAAAAAGATGAGAGGCGTCTGTAATTTACATCATAGGTAGACCTCAACTATGGGAGACAAACTGAGAAAAAAAAATCCAGAAAATCACATTGTCTGTTTTTTTAACATTTTATTTGCATATTATGGTGGAAAATAAGTATTTGGTCAGAAACAAACAATCAAGATTTCTGGCTCTCACAGACCTGTAACTTCTTCTTTAAGAGTCTCCTCTTTCCTCCACTCATTACCTGTAGTAATGGCACCTGTTTAAACTTGTTATCAGTTTAAAAAGACACCTGTGCACACCCTCAAACAGTCTGACTCCAAACTCCACTATGGTGAAGACCAAAGAGCTGTCAAAGGACACCAGAAACAAAATTGTAGCCCTGCACCAGGCTGGGAAGACAGAATCTGCAATAGCCAACCAGCTTGGAGTGAAGAAATCAACAGTGGGAGCAATAATTAGAAAATGGAAGACATACAAGACCACTGATAATCTCCCTCGATCTGGGGCTCCACGCAAAATCCCACCCCGTGGGGTCAGAATGATCACAAGAATGGTGAGCAAAAATCCCAGAACCACGCGGGGGGACCTAGTGAATGAACTGCAGAGAGCTGGGACCAATGTAACAAGGCCTACCATAAGTAACACACTACGCCACCATGGACTCAGATCCTGCAGTGCCAGACGTGTCCCACTGCTTAAGCCAGTACATGTCCGGGCCCGTCTGAAGTTTGCTAGAGAGCATTTGGATGATCCAGAGGAGTTTTGGGAGAATGTCCTATGTTCTGATGAAACCAAACTGGAACTGTTTGGTAGAAACACAACTTGTCGTGTTTGGAGGAAAAAGAATACTGAGTTGCATCCATCAAACACCATACCTACTGTAAAGCAGGGTGGTGGAAACATCATGCTTTGGGGCTGTTTCTCTGCAAAGGGGCCAGGACAACTGATCCGGGTACATGAAAGAATGAATGGGGTCATGTATCGTGAGATTTTGAGTGCAAACCTCCTTCCATCAGCAAGGGCATTGAGGATGAAACGTGGCTGGGTCTTTCAACATGACAACGATCCAAAGCACACCGCCAGGGCAACGAAGGAGTGGCTTCGTAAGAAGCATTTCAAGGTCCTGGAGTGGCCTAGCCAGTCTCCAGATCTCAACCCTATAGAAAACCTTTGGAGGGAGTTGAAAGTCCGTGTTGCCAAGCGAAAAGCCAAAAACATCACTGCTCTAGAGGAGATCTGCATGGAGGAATGGGCCAACATACCAACAACAGTGTGTGGCAACCTTGTGAAGACTTACAGAAAACGTTTGACCTCTGTCATTGCCAATAAAGGATATATTACAAAGTATTGAGATGAAATTTTGTTTCTGACCAAATACTTATTTTCCACCATAATATGCAAATAAAATGTTAAAAAAACAGACAATGTGATTTTCTGGATTTTTTTTTCTCAGTTTGTCTCCCATAGTTGAGGTCTACCTATGATGTAAATTACAGACGCCTCTCATCTTTTTAAGTGGTGGAACTTGCACTATTGCTGACTGACTAAATACTTTTTTGCCCCACTGTATACCTTTCGGAGACTGGCTGTCTATGCTATTGTGCCCCTTGTGTCAATGGCCACTCTAGGCTGAATGTGCCTGCCCTCGTCAGATCGTAAATGCTAAGCAGCTTGAGGCTGGGCAAGTACCAGCACGGGAGACTGGCTGGGAATCCTTGGTACGACATGGGGGACATGGCGGCATGGACGGCTAAGTTGAGATGTTATGGCTCTATTTGTTTATGATGTTGTGTTTTTCCTTTTTTTGTTTATATTTAGAGTCAAATGATTAATATTCTAGGGTACTATAATATAATATGTAAATGCGATTTTTCATTTGCATACTGTGATGTATATATTATTAAACGATTGGGAGAGAAGTGCTTTCCCTTTTAGGTATATTACATTCTATTATAGGTTTCAGCACAGCATTAAGGACATATTTAAAGGTGCGATTATTTAAGTCATGTGTGCCATTACCATATATATGGAGGATTGAAGGCGGCTTTCTGGACATGCATAACATCGTTCTATCTGTTATTTGGGGATACGATCTGTGATTTCAGACATGCGCATCATGGTTTTGCTATATATCGGCGCTGAATGCAGGAGTACTGAGGAGGAGCTCCGGACATGCGCACTATCGACCTGCTTCCCCACTGCGGACATTGACTGAAAAGATATGTGTGTGCAAGGATATCTCCGGATCTATGAGCCCTATGGACATGCGCACTAATATGTGGGACTTTGCCTCTTATGAGCGGAATCTTGCTGGCGACATGCGCAGCTGGGATTACTATTCGGACTGGGGAGATGTTTGCTGGACCTGCGCAGTGTGATACATATCACATGGGGACGATGCGGTCACATGACCTGTAACCCGGCGATATGATTGGATTATACCCTTCATGAACACGCCTCTGGGAGTATCTGGGTACTATGGTAACTGCCAAAGCATTTCGCCGATAGGTGGGACACGGTTTGTTTACATTCTATGTACTGGGATTTTATCTCTGTGTTTTGGTGATAAGATGTATGCAAAAGAGGGATCAAGTTAGTTGATCTATGTTAGAGGGGGTGGTGCAGTGATTACTACTCATGTACAATTGTTTTTTATATGTGTATATGTGAACTGTGTTATGTATGTTTTTTCTATTTTTCCATTGTATCCCTATTGGTAGATGGTTAATTAAAGGGGAGGGCTTATGAGTATATAATGGTGGTTGAAATGCTGTGTACTGGGCTTGAAAGGTCTTCCGACCGAAATGTTGTCGCAGGAGGCAGAATAAATATGTGAGCTGCTTTTCACTAAAAAAAAAAAAAAAACTTGAAACTTGGGCAATATACTACGTCGCTGGGCAATATACTACGTGACTGGGCAATATACTACGTGACTGGGCAATATACTACGTGGCTGGGTAATCTAGTACGTGGCTGGCCAATATACTACGTGGCTGGGCAATATACTACGTGGCTGGGCAATATACTACGTGACTGAGCAATACACTATGTGGCTGGGCAATATAGTACGTGGCTGGGCAATATAGTACGTGGCTGGGCAATATAGTACGTGGCTGGGCAATATAGTACGTGGCTGGACAATATACTACGTGGCTGGGCAATATACTACGTGGCTGGGCAATATAGTACGTGGCTGGGCAATATACTACGTGGCTGGGCAATATACTACGTGGCTGGACAATATAGCACGTGGTTTGGCAATATACTACGTGGCTGGGCAATATACTACGTGGCTGGGCAATATACTACGTGACTGAGCAATACACTATGTGGCTGGGCAATATAGTACGTGGCTGGGCAATATAGTACGTGGCTGGGCAATATAGTACGTGGCTGGGCAATATAGTACGTGGCTGGACAATATAGCACGTGGCTGGGCAATATACTACGTGGCTGGGCAATATACTACGTGGCTGGGCAATATAGTACGTGGCTGGGCAATATACTACGTGGCTGGGCAATATACTACGTGGCTGGACAATATAGCACGTGGTTTGGCAATATACTACGTGGCTGGGCAATATACTATGTGACTGGGCAATATACTACGTGGCTGAGCAATATAGTACGTGGCTGGGCAATATACTATGTGACTGGGCAATATACTAAGAGGACATGCATATTCTAGAATACCCGATGCGTTAGAATCGGGCCACCATCTAGTATATATATAATTGTCTAAGGGTCTGTTTGTCTGTAACCGAAATCCCACATTGTTGATTGGTCACGCGCGGCTGGCCTCGACCAATCAGCGTTCATAAATAAACTACATATATATACTAGAACGAGAGTAACATGAAGGACAGTCTGTGAGGGCGAGAATAACATGGAGGACAGTGTGTGAGGGAGAGTAACATGGAAGACAGTCTGTGAGGGAGAGAATAACATGGAGAACAGTCTGTGAGGGAGAGAATAACATGAAGGACAGTCTGTGAGGGAGAGAATAACATGGAGGACAGTGTGTGAGGGAGAGAATAACATGGAGGACAGTCTGTGAGGGCGAGAATAACATGAAGGACAGTCTGTGAGGGAGAGAATAACATGGAGGACAGTGTGTGAGGGAGAGAATAACATGGAGGACAGTCTGTGAGGGCGAGAATAACATGAAGGACAGTCTGTGAGGGAGAGAATAACATGGAGGACAGTCTGTGAGGGGGAGAATAACATGGAGGACAGTCTGTAAGGGAGAGAATAAAAATTTTCCCCGTTTTTAAATTTATCATATAGTAAAATAAATGGGGTCTTTGAAAACTATAAGTCATCCTGTAGAGAACAAGCTGTCATACAGCGATAGATGACTAATAAAGTTTTGACTCTTAAAATAAAGACAGGAGAAAAACAATGGCAGTGTGTCCAATGGGTTAAAACATAAATGTAAGCATCAATGTTTATATGAATACTAGATGGTGGCCCAATTCTAATGCATCGGGTATCTACTACAGTACAGACCAAAAGTTTGGACACACCTCATTTAAAGATTTTTCTGTATTTTCATGACTATGAAAATTGTACATTCCCACTGAAGGCATCAAAACTATGAATTAACACATGTGGAATTATATACTTAACAAAAAAGTGTGAAACAACTGAAATTATGTCTTATATTCTACGTTCTTCAAAGTAGCCACCTTTTGCTTTCATGACTGCTTTGCACACTCTTGGCATTCTCTCGATGAGCTTCAAGAGGTAGTCACCGGGAATGGTCTTCCAACAATCTTGAAGGAGTTCCCAGAGAGGCTTAGCAGTTATTGGCCCTTTTGCCTTCACTCTGCGGTCCAGCTCACCCCAAACCATCTCGATTGGGTTCAGGTCTGCTTACTATGGAGGCCAGGTCATCTGGCGTAGCACCCCATCACTCTCCTTCTTGGTCAAATAGCCCTTACACAGCCTGGAGGTGTATTTGGGGTCATTGTCCTGATGAAAATTAAATGATGGTCCAACTAAAAGCAAACCGGATGGAATAGCATGCTGCTGCAAGATGCTGTGGTAGCTATGCTGGTTCAGTATGCCTTTAATTTTGAATAAATCCCCAAGACGCAATTTCCAAAATAACCATAAAATATAACCTTTATTTAATGTATTAAAAACATACGTGTGCACTTGACAAAAACCATCACCAGTCAATACAAGCGTACTATAGGAAAGGCCGGAACAGTGCCAAGCCCTACGTTCTCTATGTGCCCCCTACCTGCCTGCGGAGGTTGGCACCCTATTTGCCTACGCCGTGGCGCCCCCGCTCCTCGCCGGCTATCCCTGCTATCCCTACAATGCCCTAATAGGACAGGGGAAGAAATATATCACACGTACAATGTGTAAATGTGGATAACTTGAAAGGACATACATATGTCAGTATAACTATCTAGCTATATCTAGGGTTCTAAACTGACTTGGTGATCTGTGTCCCTTCGCTCCCTTCATATGTCATTTCTAGCCAGCTTAAATATTATAACGGCAGATAGGAACTAAAACCTAGGACTAAACACATATATACTTATGGTCTGTTTCCACATGTAGTAGGGTTGTCATACAAATAGGGAGGTGTATCTGTTGTAGTGTCAGACATACCCCATGCCACCTTCTGATATCTCATTACCACGCTGCAGCATTAGATTTACAATAAATGCCTAGACAGCCATAATTTACCCCATTCATTAGTGACATCATTATTTTTTACAAATCCGGTGCAGACCAAAAAATTCCAAATCTCATAATGTCTTTATACAGAATTTATGTCCCTTTAAACTCAACGCGTTTCTCCCCTTCTAATTCAAAGAGGTTCATCAGGAGTATATTCAGATAATAAAGGGTTACTTAGCTCATGTATAAATTCAGCATGTCACATGTAGATGGCTGCACCACCGGGCCGATCCCCTAACCTTGTAGCGCTTACAGACAAGTGCTAAATCCTGTGCATTATATGGGCTCTGAGTCATCACTGCGCTCATCTCACCTGGGTGTTTTGGACCACCGGGCCGATCCCCTAACCTTGTAGCGCTTACAGACAAGTGCTAAATCCTGTGCATTATATGGGCTCTAAGTCATCACTGCGCTCATCTCACCTGGGTGTTTTGGACCACCGGGCAGATCCCCTAACCTTGTAGCGCTTACAGACAAGTGCTAAATCCTGTGCATTATATGGGCTCTAAGTCATCACTGCGCTCATCTCACCTGGGTGTTTTGGACGCCATATTCACTTCCGGCGCTCCTGAATCCATGTCCCTGTGACGTCACATGATAAAGACGCCCTAGCGTCATCTTAATGTGCTGCCGCCCAAACGGGCCGGTGAAACTGCGCAAGCGCCGACTTCTTCTGAGCCGCGCATGCGCACCAGCGCCATATTAACTGGGCTTATCTCTGATGGTGAGAGGAGATTTATGATGCAGAAGACACCTGTAATACCGATGTTTTACGCCCTTCCAAAGGTGCATAAGGGCCTGGTTCCGCTGAAGGGCCGGCCAATAGTCTCTGGCAATGACTATCACACAGAATTGTGGGACATACATTGACAAAGTTCTAAGAAATTTCGTGACAGCCTTACCGTCTTACATACGAGACACATCCGACCTGTTGCAAAAAATCGAAGGGATTTGTGTAGCAGAGGATACCTTGCTGGCATCAATAGATGTCGAAGCATTGTACAGCAGTATCCCACATGAAGCTGGTCTAAAAGCTGTTGATTTTTTTCTGAGGTCTAGAGGGATACAATTTAACGAACACAATCAATTCATCAACCGCCTCCTATTTTTCATCTTGACTCATAATTATTTTTTGTTTGAGGGGAGGTTCTACCACCAGCTCAGGGGCACTGCTATGGGGAGTCCATGTGCCCCCACATATGCAAATTTGCTCCTGGGCTGGTGGGAGGATACGGTTGTGTTCGGGGAAGAAAAGCTGGCACTATGGGGCTCCCAGATATTATTCTGGGGGCGCTTCATAGATGACGTCCTAATTTTGTGGACGGGTGATGTTGCCTCTTTCCATGCTTTCGTTCAGGATCTCAATATAAATGACATAGGCCTTGCATTTACATCTGAAATCGATAAAGATAAAATCAACTTTTTAGATATTACAATCAGCAAGGATAATGGGGGCCATCTTGCGACCACGGTGTATAGGAAGCCAACTTCGACTAATAATCTATTGAACTGGAGCAGTCATCACCCCTATGGCCTTAAAAAAGGGATCCCAAAAGGACAATACATGAGGGTGAGGAGAAATTGCTCCTCGGATGCATCCTTCTATGCCGAATCACGTGAACTAAGGGATAGATTCCTGAAGAAAGGATACCCAAAAAACATTCTTCAGAGTACATTCAAACAGGTAGAGACTATTCCTAGATCTAGTCTGCTCCGATCAAGGGACAGAGACGATTCAGAGGCCCTCGTTAGGCTCATTGGGAGTTTTGATGACTGCTCTCAGGAGGTTAGAAATATCATCAGCAGACACTGGGGTGTATTACGTGCAGACACTGACATTAGGGAGTACCTATCTGAGACACCCATGATTACATATAGGAGAAGAGATCCCTAAAGGACCAACTAGTGCATAGCACTTTTACTCCCCCCCTGAACAAAGGTACATGGCTTGAAAGGAGACAGCTAGGTACATTCCGCTGTGGCGGTTGCTCTTTTTGTGGCTATGTGGCTACTGGTAACTACTTCTCAAGTGCTAGCACGGGACAGATTTTCGAAAGTAGACACTTTGCAAATTGCAAAACTAGCGGGGTGATTTATCTGTTTAGCTGCACCTGCCCAGTAAATTATGTCGGGAAAACGAGAAGGGAGCTCCGTAGGAGAATAGGTGACCATGTGGGGGACATCAAACATGCGAGGGATACCCCAATCTCTCGACATGTACGGTCTGTACATCAGGGGGATTTAAAATCTTTTTCATTCTGCGCCGTGGAGGTGGTCACCCCCTCTATTCGAGGAGGTGACTGGGATCGTTGAATTCTACAAAAAGAACTCAAGTGGATCCATAGATTGGACACGGTGTCTCCGGCGGGACTAAACGAACAAATGAACTTTGGCTGTTACCTATGACTCTTTATACATATAGGTTGAGAGATAAGTGGTTAGGGGAAACCTGTCGTATCGACCCTAATGGGTCAGATGTAAAAACTATTGGTCCATATTGTGGACAAAGAATTTTGTTGACACCTATCATATTATGATGGTTTTTATTTTTTATTTTTTCTAAGTAGTGCATTATGTTGTAATGGGCCTCAGACAAATATCGGTGAAAGGTGAGTGGACCAGTCCATTTACTAAAATATGCCAGATTGTTGTTGATGAACCTTTAATATATATAGCACATCTATGCTTGGTTTAATAAATGATGAATAATGTTTAATATATTTTTTAAGGCTATATTTATTAGCTAACTTTACCTTTTGAAAATTGGTTTGAGATGTGTTTCCTTTATAAGTATAGGGCATTAAAATTCCGTAATTTCACGCACACCGATTATAGGTTCTGAGTCTGTGTATCATTGTTCTTGGGTGCAAGAATATAGACGTATATACCATTTGGTTATATGTGATAGCCTGGACACTGTGGCACAGGCGCAACTATGGTTTGTCTGACGCGTGTGGCACATTATATTGGAGTATCGGTGTCCCCATATGGTATGCAACCTTGGCACCTACGTCTTTTGCGCAAATAGTCCGACGTCCTAGGACTGGTTAACACCGGTGCCTCTGTATTATTGCGCACAAGCGCGGTTGTGAAAGAATCGGCGCCTGCGCAGTATTGCTAGTGGGCGGCAGCACACTATGAGGACGTTAGTGCGTTTTTGACTTCCGATGCAGACTTGTGCATCTACGTCAGTGGGCGCAAGTGCGGTCTAAGAGGATGTCGGCACCTGCGCAGTATCATCGAATCGCTGGGGCGCATGCGCGGCTGAGAAGAAGTCGGCGCTTGCGTAGTTTCACCGGCCCGTTTGGGCGGCAGCGCATTAAGATGACGCTAGGGCGTCCTTATTATGTGACGTCACATGGACATGGATTCATGAACGCCGGAAGTTAATATGGCGCTGGTGCGCATGCGCGGCTGAGAAGAAGTCGGCGCTTGTGCAGTTTCACCGGCCCGTTTGGGCGGCAGCGCATTAAGATGACGCTAGGGCGTCTTTATCATGTGACGTCACAGGGACATGGATTCAGGAGCGCCGGAAGTGAATATGGCGTCCAAAACACCCAGGTGAGATGAGCGCAGTGATGACTTAGAGCCCATATAATGCACAGGATTTAGCACTTGTCTGTAAGCGCTACAAGGTTAGGGGATCGGCCCGGTGGTCCAAAACACCCAGGTGAGATGAGCGCAGTGATGACTTAGAGCCCATATAATGCACAGGATTTAGCACTTGTCTGTAAGCGCTACAAGGTTAGGGGATCGGCCAGGTGGTGCAGCTATCTACATGTGACATGCTGAATTTATACATGAGCTAAGTAACCCTTTATTATCTGAATATACTCCTGATGAACCTCTTTGAATTAGAAGGGGAGAAACGCGTTGAGTTTAAAGGGACATAAGAGTTTAAAGGGACATAAATTCTGTATAAAGACATTATGAGATTTGGAATTTTTTGGTCTGTACCGGATTTGTAAAAAATAATGATGTCACTAATGAATGGGGTAAATTATGGCTGTCTAGGCATTTATTGTAAATCTAATGCTGCAGCGTGGTAATGAGATATCAGAAGGTGGCATGGGGTATGTCTGACACTACAACAGATACACTTCCCTATTTGTATGACAACCCTACTACATGTGGAAACAGACCATAAGTATATATGTGTTTAGTCCTAGGTTTTAGTTCCTATCTGCCGTTATAATATTTAAGCTGGCTAGAAATGACATATGAAGGGAGCGAAGGGACACAGATCACCAAGTCAGTTTAGAACCCTAGATCTAGCTAGATAGTTATACTGACATATTTATGTCCTTTCAAGTTATCCACATTTACACATTGTACGTGTGATATATTTCTTCCCCTGTCCTATTAGGGCGTTGTAGGGATAGCAGGGATAGCCGGCGAGGAGCGGGGGCGCCACGGCGTAGGCAAATAGGGTGCCAACCTCCGCAGGCAGGTAGGGGGCACATAGAGAACGTAGGGCTTGGCACTGTTCCGGCCTTTCCTATAGTACGCTTGTATTGACTGGTGATGGTTTTTGTCAAGTGCACACGTATGTTTTTAATACATTAAATAAAGGTTATATTTTATGGTTATTTTGGAAATTGCGTCTTGGGGATTTTTCTTTGAGTTGAGTTTAAGCATTTATATTATAGACTGTGAGAGATTTGAATAAATCCCCAACAGTGTCACCAGCAAAGCACCCCCACACCATCACACCTCCTCCTCCATGCTTCCCGGTGGGAACCAGGCATATAGAGTCCATCCATTCACCTTTTCTGCATCGCACAAAGACACGGTGGTTGGAACAAAAGATCTCAAATTTGGACTCATCAGACCAAAGCACAGATTTCCACTGGTCTAATGTCCATTCCTTGTGTTATTTAGCCCAGACAAGTCTCTTCTGCTTGTTGACTGTCCTTAGCAGTGGTTTCCTAGCAGCTATTTTACCATGAAGGCCTGCTGCACAAAGTCTCCTCTTAACAGTTCTTGTAGAGATGTGTCTGCTGCTAGAACTCTGTGTGGCATTGACCTGGTCTCTAATCTGAGCTGCTGTTAACCTGCGATTTCTGAGGCTGGTGACTCAGATAAACTTATCCTCAGAAGCAGAGCTGACTGTTGGTCTTCCTTTCCTGGGGCGGTCCTCATGTGAGCCAGTTTCTTTGTAGTGCTTGATGGTTTTTGCCACTGCACTTGGGGACACTTTCAAAGTTTTCCCAATTTTTTGGACTGACTGACCTTCATTTCTTAAAGTAATAATGGCCACTTGTTTTTCTTTACTTAGCTTCTTTTTTCTTGCCATAATTCAAATCCTAAAAGTCTACTCAGTAGGACTATCAGCTGTGTATCCACCAGACTTCTGCACAACACAACTGATGGTCCCAACCCCATTTAGAAGGCAAGACATCCCATTTATTAAACCTGACAGGGCACACCTGTGAATTGAAAACCATTCCCGGTGACTACCTCTTGAAGCTCATCAAGAGAATTCCAAGAGTGTGCAAAGCAGTCATCAAAGCAAAAGGTGGCTACTTTGAAGAACCTAGAATATAAGTCATAATTTCAGTTGTTTCCACACTTTTTTGTTAAGTATATAATTCCACATGTGTTAATTCATAGTTTTGATGCCTTCAGTGTGAATGTACAATTTTCATAGTCATGAAAATACAGAAAAATCTTTAAATGAGGTGTGTCCAAACTTTTGGTCTGTACTGTATATAATCATCTAATTCTGTCTGCTTGTCTATAATGGAAATCCCACGTCGCTGTTTGGTCTCGCCAGCTGCCCGTGACCAATCAGCGACAGACGCAGTCCGGACACGAATTGGCACGGGATGTGAACCATGCTTCGCTGATATTGGCGCAGTCCGGCCGCAAATTGGCCCAGGATTTGAAGCACGCCTCGCTGATTGGTCGCGGCCGGCCGCGACCAATCAGTGACATTGGCGCGGGATTTAAACACCGCTTCACTGATAATGTATATATTTTACCCGGAAAATCCTGTGTATTCATTGCATTATTCATAAATCTTCATAAATAAACTACATACATATTCTAGAATACCCGATGCGTTAGAATCGGGTCACCATCTAATATATATGTATATATATATATATATATATATATATATATATATATATATGTATATATATATATATATATATATATATATATATATATATTATTTTTTTTTTTAAAGAGCCTATTTCCAAAAACACACATACAGTGCACACACGCAGCATTGTCTCAAAAGAGAGTACACGCTCACATTTTTGCAAATATTTTATTACCAAAATAAAAACACAAAAGTCGCCACTCAAAACTTGCCACATGCAAAATTCGCCACATGCAAAACTCGCCACATGCAAAACTAGGCTCACGCAAAACTAGCCACACGTGCAAAACTCACCTCATGGAAAACTCGCCACACGCAAAACTTGCACACGTGGAAAAATTGCCACATGTTAAAAAGTTGCAACACATGCAAAAGTTGCCTCACACAAAACTTGCACATACTCAAAACGCACCACACATAATACAGGAGGAGATGACATACAAGTACATACTATATACAGGGGAGATGACACACAGGTATATACTATATATAGGAGGAGAGGACATACAGGTATATACTATATACAGGAAGAGATGACACACAGGTATATACTATATACAGGAGAAGAGGAAATGCAGGTATATACTATATTAAAGAGGAGATGACACAGGTATATACAGGAGGAGATGACATACAGCAGGTATATACTATATACAGGGGAGATGACATACAGGTATATACTATATACAGGAGATGACACATGGGTATATACTATATACAGGAGGAGATGACACATGGGTATATACTATATACAGGAGATGACATATAGGAATATACCATATATAGGAAGAGATGACATACAGGTATATACTATATACAGAAGAGATGACATACAGGTATATACTATATACAGGAGATGACACATAGGTATATACAATATACAGGAGGAGATGACATACAGCAGGTATATACTATTTACAGGGGAGATGACATACAGGTATATACTATATACAGGAGATGACATACAGGTGTATACTATATAAAAGGAAGATGACAAACATGTATATACTGAGGGGAAAATGAGAGGTGTGAGGTGAAAATGAGAGGTGTGAGGTGAAAATGAGAGGTGTGAGGTGAAAATGAGAGGTGTGAGGTGAAAATGAAAAGGTGTCAGTGCAAAATGAGAGGAGTGAGGGAAAATAGTGGAGTGATCGGAAAATGACATGTGAGGTCGAAATGACAAGTGTTAGGGGAGAATGAGAGGAGTGAGGGGGAAAATAAGAGGAGTGAGGGGAAAATGAGAGGTGTGAGGGAGAAAATGAGAGATATGAGGGGAAAATGAGAGGCGTGATGGGAAAATGAGAGAAGTGAGGTGCTTAAA
Source organism: Ranitomeya imitator (assembly GCF_032444005.1). Classification (NCBI taxonomy): domain Eukaryota; kingdom Metazoa; phylum Chordata; class Amphibia; order Anura; family Dendrobatidae; genus Ranitomeya; species Ranitomeya imitator. The sequence continues at coordinate 353,117,241 of NC_091285.1, read as the reverse complement.
TGAGAGGCGTGATGGGAAAATAAGAGAAGTGAGGTGCTATAACTAACCACAGATATTTACTATGCCTAGTATAAAAATATATATTCACAAAAAGAGTCCTTCCCAGGATTGTGTACCTTTGCAGATGTAGGACGTTCTTGAGGATTTTCTTTTAAGCATTTTTTAATCAATACTTCAACTTCTGGCCATGCAGCACAATTATATTCTTTGACTGGATCTAAAACATTAAGACATGCAAAAAGTGAACATTAATCAACTTGCACATTGTGATTAAGGTGGATATGGGATGTAAATATCTTAAATATCTTGCAGTGTACTATAAAGTCAGATCTGCTAGGCTGTTAGACAAAGAGCGATTACGGTGGAAACAAGAGGGCGGCCCTCCGCTCACACATGTATTGTGCAAATAGAAAATTCAGGCACACTAATCTAAATTAACAGAAACACTGACATTACTGCCCATAGCAACCAGACAGACAGTAAATTTTATTTTTCCGAGCAGATAAATAATATCTCACTGGCTGGAGACACCTTTTCTTACATAGTTTTAGCAGATTAGTTCTGATGTGAGGGTGGACAGGGAATTTGGCATAATAGCTCTGTAGATTTGGTATTATTGACAGATAGACAGAAAACTTACCAGGCAATTTCCCATTGATAGCCAATTCATCAAATTCATTTGGAAACTTCAACCCTTCAACCATCCTAGCCCCAGCTGTCACAATATCATAGAGCAACAATCCAAACGAATAGACATCAGCCAGCTGGTTGTAAATTACATTTCCTCTGGCAACTTCAGGTGCTCTAAATCCTAAGACAATAAATACAAAAAAAATGTGGTCAGTATGTTATAAAACAAACCTTTAAACATAAATCTAAAGCTTGGCTGCACCCGCTGATATCGATAGGTTTGGTTAACAGAAGCATTGGCGGACGAAAATGGAGAGGGCCCATGTGCAAGAACAGTATATGAACCTCTCTTTGTGTCTATGACAGAAGCTGTTTGTTAACTTGAAAGTGAAAGTGGCACCCCTTACCTCTTGTGCCCCTGTGTGGCTGCCTACGTTGCACCAATGATATGTCCGACCCTACATGATTGTGTGTGTGGTGGTGTCAGCGAACTGATTGTCAAAGGAGATGCTGATCAGATGATCAGACATGTCTGATCTTGGATATCCGATCACTTTAAGGTACCGTCACACTGAACGATATCGCTAGCGATCCGTGACGTTGCAGCGTCCTGGCTAGCGATATCGTTCAGTTTGACAGGCAGCAGCGATCTGGATCCTGCTGTGCCATCGTTGGTCGGAGCAGAAAGTCCAGCACTTTATTTCGTCGCTGAACCTCCCGCAGACATCGCTGAATCGGCGTGTGTGACGCCGATTCAGCGATGTCTTCACTGGTAACCAGGGTAAACATCGGGTTACTAAGCGCAGGGCCGCGCTTAGTAACCCGATGTTTACCCTGGTTACCAGCATAAACGAAAAAAAAAAAACACTACATACTTACATTCCGGTGTCTGTCCCCCGGCGCTGTGCTTTCCTACACTGGCTGTGAGCGCCAGCCAGCCGTAAAGCACAGCGGTGACGTCACCGCTCTGCTTTACGGCTGGCCGGCGCTGACAGTGCAGGAAAGCACAGCGCCGGAGGACAGACACCGGAATATAAGTATGTAGTGTTTTGGTTTTTTTTTTACGTTTACGCTGGTAACCAGGGTAAACATCGGGTTACTAAGCGCGGCCCTGCGCTTAGTAACCCGATGTTTACCCTGGTTACCAGGGGACCGGCATCTTTGGTCGCTGGAGAGCACACAGCGACCACACAGCGACGCTGCAGCGATCGGGATCGTTGTCTAGATCGCTGCAGCGTCGCTTAATGTGACAGTACCTTTATTCTCATGGAGATAAACGACTGGCAGACATGTCTATCGGCATTTTCATAGCTAACACAGGAGTGCACAGCTGAAAGGGAGCTTCTGTGTATGGGATAGATGGCCGAGTTGGCTGTTGGCCAAATGCTTGGCTGAAGCACTGTTCAGCTGACAACAATCTAATGTTTATGGGGGCCTTAACAAGAATTGTTCCATTGATTTATTATTGTTTATTTGTAAAAATATTGGATATTTTGTGCAAATGTTGAAAATTTTGCAATTTTCAAATTTTAATTCTTATACCCTTAAACCAGAGAGATATGTCACACAAAATTGTTAATAGATATGATTTCCAACATGTCTACTTTATATCTGCATCATTTTTTAAACGTACATTTTTTTGTTAGAAAGTTAGAAGTGTTAAAAGTTGATCAGCAATTTCTAATTTTCCAACAAAATTTACAAAATCATTTTTTTTTAGGGACCACACCACATTTGAAGTGACTTTGTGGGACCTAAACGACAGAAAATACCCAAAAGTGACACCATTCTAAAAACTGCACCCCTCCCAAGGTGCTCAAAACCACATTCAAGAAGTTCATTAGCCCTTCAGGTGCTTCACAGGAACTAAAGCAATGTGCACGGAAAAAAATGAACATTTTAGTTTTTTTTCACAAAAATGTTACTTTAGCCCTCAAATTTTTATTTTCTCTAGAGTAACAGGATTAGTGACAGAATTTGTTGTGCAACTTCTCCTGAGTACGACGATAACCCCCATATGTGAGGGAAAACTGTTTTGGTGTACGGCAGGGCTAGGAAGGGAAAGAGCTTCTTGATTTGACACAAAAATCTCTGGAATCGAGAGTGGATACCATGTCGTGTTACCCCATTTTGGAAACTAGACCCCTGATGAAATGTATCTAGATATGTGTTGAGCACCTTGAACTCCCAGGTACTTCCCAGAAGTTTATAATGTAGAGCCATGAAAGAAAACGTTCCTGCAAAATATAGTTTTAGCCCCAAATTTTTTATTTTCACAAAGGTAACAGTAAGAAAATGGACCAAAAACTCTGTTGGGCAATTTCTTCTAAGTACACAGATACCTCATATGTGGAGGAAAACTACTGTTTGGGCACGCAGCATGGCTCAGTAAGGCAAGAGAGCCGTTTTGGAATACAGACATTGATGGAATGGTCTACGGGCTGGCGTTTGGAGGGCCCTTGATGTGCCTAACCAGTGGAAAAGCCCCACAAGTAATCATAGATCCTTTATCTGACATCATGACTGGCCAACATGTCTATCAAAGCCTCCTGATGAAATTTCAATGGGGGAAACACATATGGGAAACAAGATTAGAAATAAGTAACCCATGGACATAGATCAGCTTCATAAGGAATGGATGTTGCATTATCCTGTTTTGGGGCAGTTAAGCATGTGATAAATTGCTCATATCCTATTATTGTGGACTGCATTCATCAAAGTATAGGCACTATATTTGTTTATTTCTCCAATTGAATATGGAATGATAAGATTAAGTATCTAATAGTGTCTTATGTGTTTCAGTCTTTTAGTAAACATTAGTTCTTATGTGTATAGTTACAGCATAGGCAATTTATCTGTTGGGTTCTCCATTCTATTGTGGAATCTTGTCACAATACAATTCTATAGTATCTGGTGTGTTAACATCAGCTACTTTGCATGACTATGTTTATAGATTAAGAACTGGTACTTTATTATAATATGGCATCTTAGCATCCCTTTCTATTTGTATATTACACTGTCTGGGTTCAGTATCAAGACAAATATCATCTAGAAGGTTGTGGAAATTTAATGTGATTTCATGAATGAATTAGATCCCTGCTAGCACCGTGAGGAAGTCGCACGGTGCAGAAGCGAGTTCACAGGGAGAATTTCACTGCGGTGAATTTGAACTGCGGTGAACTTGCCTCTACACCGTCTGACATTCTCACGGTGCTATCAGAGATTTCACCGAGGTCACCGCAGCCCGGCTGGGAACGCAGCCTCCGTGACATAACAGCTAGTCACTGAGGCTGCGCAGCAGCAGCTCATTCACCAGTGTTTCTCAGCCTGGATGGCTTGGTCCAGGTTGAAAACTGTTTATCCCTCACACATGGATTACGGCGTGGGACAGAACGACGGAAAGCTGAGGGATATTGTTGTTTTTATTTTTGTTTTATTACAGAAGATGGGGGCTTCGGTGGAATTAGGCATTAGGCGAGTATAAATGTGTTTATTTTAAAATAAAAAATCAAAAGTGTGTTTTGTTTTATTTAAAATAAAGGACTTTGTGATGGTTGTCTTTATTTACCATGTAATTATAGGATTAGTAATGGATTGGTGTCTTATAGTCGCCTCTCCATTAGTAATCCTTGGCCTTGATGTCACCTGACAATACAAAGGTGACAAACCCCACAAATATGAACCCCACTTGCCACCTCTACAGGGCAAGTGGGAAGATTCCGGAAAGAGCCAAAATTGGCACATCTAACAGATGTGGCTTTTCTGGGCAGCTGCGACCTGCTAGTTTTAGGCTGTGGGGGAGGGCAATATCCATGACCACTTACCAGCCTGAGAATACCATCTCCCAGCTGTCTGCTTTAGCAAGGCTGGTTGTTAAAAATGGATGGGGGCGGGGGAAACCACACCGTTTTTTTTAATTATTTATTTAAATAATTTTAAAAAACAGCTTGGAGACCCCTCTATTCTTGATAACCAGCCTTGCTAACGCTTATAGCTGAGGGTTACAGCACCAAGCTGTGAGTTTTGACTGGCTGGTTATCAAAAATACGGGGAACACATGCAGGGTTCTTTTTTTATTATTTATTCACAGCGCAGGAGAGGATGATGAATACTCCCATCAGCTGCTCCTGCTCTCACTGTTATTAGCAGCAGGTGTCGGATGATGGGAGCGGTAGTCCCATCAGACGACACCAGTAACCAGAGGTAATAATAATTCATAATAATAATTTTTATTTATATAGCGCCAACATATTCCGCAGCACTTTACAATTAAATTTGGTAAAATTTATACCTCCAATCACAGCTGCTGGCTCACCTGATCTTTTAACAGTATGGGAATCGCGGCTCTCTGACTGGCGGGGATGATTTCATTTCATCGCCAATCAGAAATGGTGTTTGCCATGCTGTCATGAACTCGATAGTTTGGCAAGCACTGCATTATCAGGTCACCCATTCAAGTGAATGGGGTTTGGGTCCGCTGTTCAGTGTCTCTGCTCGATGACAGGCTGTATGGACGCATCATGCAACCATGCAGCCTGCCATCTAGAGGTAGCAGAGCAGACTGCAAGGTCACATCCTGCTGTCCTTGACTTTTCTGCAGCAAATACGCTGCAAAAAAAGTCAACCTGCATATTTGCAGTGTTTTTTCATTATCCATTCAAGTCAGTAGGTGAAAACACTGAAAAAAACGATGAAAGAAGTGACATGCTCCATATCAAAAAAACACTGCAAAGCACAAAATTCTGGTGACAAAAAAAATCAATGTGTGTGCATGAGATTTCTGAAATCTTGAACAGTAAATGATACCACGCTCGAGGGTATGTGCTAACACAAAAGTGTACAGTGATGCCAGTAGTCTCACAAAACGTGTGAGATAAATAAAGGTGGGGTACTTTATATGTAGCTTGATCACTAAATAGGGTTGTTAAAATCGTGGGTATAGAGGATATAGCCAGCACAAATACAACTCAACCCGTGGTTTCAGGTAGAGCAACCTTAAGGGTATGTGCACACGTTGCGGATTTTGCTGCAGATCCGCAGCGGATTGGCCGCTGCGGATTCGCAGCAGTTTTCCATGAGTTTACAGTACCATGTAAACCTATGGAAAACAAAATCCGCAGTGCACATGCTGCGGAAAAAAACGCGCAGAAACGCTGCGTTGTTTATGCCACAGCATGTCAATTCTTTGTGCGGATTCCGCAGTGGTTTACACTTGCTCCATAATAGGAATCCGCAGGTGTAAAACCACAGGGGAAATCTGCACAAAAACTGCGTAAAAACCGTGGTAAATCAGCAGTGCGGATTTACCAAAATCAGCACGGAAAAATCTGCACACCTTTCTGCACCGTGTGCACATACCCAAGTGTATAGAATCACAATTGTGTGATATGTTTGAAGGTGCGGCCCCTATAAATGTAATTAGATCACCGAGTAAGGTTGCTGAAATAGTAGGTTAAAAAACATGGCAATGCAGACATGCTCTACCCTGCAGTTTCAGGTGGAAGAAAAAATTATTCTGAAATCTCATAGGCTTTGCTGGTACTGTAAAAAGCAGCTGAAAATTAGCATACAAAAACGCAGCAAAAACGCCCAGAGGGAACATACCCTAAAAGTTATTCCACTTTAATATTTTCTAATAAAATTTGTGACTTTTAAGGTTTTTTTTTATTATTTGGCAGTTTTGAGGACCTTATACTATGTACATTTTCTTCTTCGAGAGAAATTTGACCCCACAATTTTTATGCTATTTCTCCTGACTGTAGCAATACCCCATATGTGGTTGTACACTACTTTTGCAGCACACGGAAGGGATTGGATGGGAATGAACGCTACTTGGATTTTGGAATGCAGATTTCATTTGAATAGATAGTGGGCTCCATTAGCTGAGCCCTTGATATGCAAGAACCGCAGAACCCTCCCCCCCCCCCCCCCCCCCCCCCCCCCGGTGACCCCATATTGGAATTTTCACTGCCTAAAGAATTCATCTAGGGGTGTAGTGATTATTTTGAACCCATTGGTGCCTCAAAGAATTTTAGATCATTGAGATTTGGAAATATGACATTTTGGGTGTAAAAATGAAATTTCTGTATTTGCTGCAAATACTTGTGTACTGCAGTAGATGAGAGCAGTCACTGCTTATTGCTGGATCTCACTGGCCACCGTACCCTGGGGTTATCATATAACCTTAGGTTACCATTGTAACCATCAGGTCCAGCGATTCTTATCGTGCAGTTCCGATGGTTACTAAGGGGGTCTTGTGACCCCATTGTAACCACGTAAATATCGATATCGAGATTAAAGGTGTTAATCAGCTTCAACTGTCTTCAAAACCTTCTGGGGATGTTACCGGAAGGTGTAAGCTATCAATTGCCACTGCCAGGCGGCGCCATACTGTTATGCCTTAGTGCCTTTACAAATCGGTGCTAGTAACATAGTATGTAACATACTAACATAATAAGGCTGTGTGCACACGTTGCGGTTTTTTCGCGGTTTTTCCCGATAAAAACGCTATAAAACCGCAAAAAAAAAAGGAAACAATAAGCATCCCATCATTTAGAATGAATTCCGCATGTTTTGTGCACATGATGCGTTTTTTTCCGCGAAAAAAACGCATCGCGGTAAAAAACGCAGCATGTTCATTAATTTTGTGTTTTTTTTGCGGATTTCCTACTACAAAATGCATTGGGGAGTGTCCGGAAAAAACCGTGGCAAAAACGCGTCAGAACCGCGGCAAAAACGCGTCAAAACCGTGGCAAAAACGCGTCAAAACCACGGCAAAAACGCATGCGTTTTTTTTGCGGATTTCTTGCAGAAAATGTCCGGTTTTTCTCAGGAATTTTCTGCGAGAAATCCTGAACGTGTGCACATGGCCTAAAACATAACTTTTAATAATAAATATCTAAAAAACTGATGGATAATTCTCTACAAGACACAACAGTGATAAAGTTCAAAAGTGCTCATGTAAACCTGTGCTCAGTAAAAAAAAATGGTTTTCTCACCAAATCTGCAGTTTCCTTCACGGGAGCATCTATCTAAATTGGAGGGGGGGGGGAGAGTTTCTATCCTACCCCGGTCGTGCCCCTGTAGTGCTCCCGTCCTGACAAGGGCAGTCCCCAAGTCAGGCTAATAGGTTGTACCCACTACTGCCATGTAAAACAGGATTTTTGGTTCCTTACCGTAAAATCTGTTTCTCGGAGCCTTCATTGGGGGACACAGGAACCATGGGGTGTATGCTGCTGCCAATAGGAGGCTGACAATATGCACAAAAAAATTTAGCTCCTCCTCTGCAGTGTACACCCCACCGACTGGCATTATGCACTTCAGTTAGTGAGAAAGAAGTAGGAGAAAAAACAATAAGGCTGAACATAACCCCAAACATGAGAAGTGTAAACATGAGAACAGTCATAGAACACAGAACAACAGAAACTGAATTAAAATGGGAGGGTGCTGTGTCCCCCAATGAAGGCTCCGAGAAACAGATTTTACGGTAAGCAACCAAAAATCCTGTTTTCTCTATCGCCTCTCATTGGGGGACACAGGAACCATGGGATGTCCCAAAGTAGTCCCTGGGGTGGGAAAAACAGACTTCCATCAGGTCAGAGGACTCACCACTGCCTCCTGCAAGATCTTCTGCTTAGGCTGGCGTCCGCCGAAGCGTAAGTATGGACCCTGTAAAATTTGGCAAACGTGTGGATGGAAGACCAGGTTGCCGCTTTGCAAAGCTGTAGGGCGGAAGCCCTGTGGTGCACCGCCCAGGAGGCGCCGACTGCCCGGGTAGAGTGAGCCTTTATCCCAGGAGGGGGCACTCTGTTCTTGACCTGGTAAGCCTCCAAAATTGCCGTTCTGATCCAGCGAGCAATAGTCGCCTTGGAAGCTGGCATGCCTCCACGTGTGCCATCAGGAATGACGAAAAGAGAGTCCATCTTCCGGAAATCGGCCGTTCTAGCCAGGTAGATCCTCACTGCCCTGACGAGGTCCAGCTTGTTCAACGATCGCTCCAGAGGATGAGTCGGAGCTGGACAAAAGGAAGGTAGAACAATGTCCTCGTTGAGGTGGAAGGTGGAAACCACCTTAGGAAGGAAGGAAGGCGGAGGCCTGAGGACCACCTTGTCCTGGTGAATAACCAAGAAAGGAGGTCGGCAAGAAAGGGCTGCCAACTCGGAAACGCAGCGGATAGAAGTGATGGCCACAAGAAAAGCCACCTTCCAAGATAGAACTGACAGGGAGACCTCCCTGAGAGGTTCAAAGGGGGGACCCCTCAGAACGTCCTGCACAAGATTTAAATCCCATGAATACACAGGGGCCCTGTATGGAGGGACAGCATGGGCTACTCCTTGAAGGAAGGTCAAAACCTGTGGCCGAGAAGATAAAGTCTTCTGAAAAAGGAAGGAGAGTGCAGAAACCTGGCCCTTTAGGGAACTAAGAGCAAGGCCCGAATCCAGTCCTGCCTGAAGGAAAGCCAAAATGGAAGGCAGGGAAAAGGACATAGGCGAAACGCTGTTGGACTCGCACCAACGGAAGCCTTCCAGGTATGATAGTAGATCCTGGAAGACTAAGGCTTCCTAGCCTGGATCATAGTGTGAATCACCCGGTCCGAAAGGCCGGACGCTCTTAGAACTGCGGTTTCAACAGCCACGCTGTTAAACTGAGCGACCGAGAATTCAAGTGGCAGATCGGACCCTGAGACAGCAGATCGGGTCTGTCTGGAAGGCGCCAGGTGGCGTCCGCGAGAAGATTGACGATCTCTGCGAACCAAGATCTCCTGGGCCAATCCGGGGCGATCAGAATGACCGGCACCCCTTCCGCCTTGATCTTTTTCAACAGCTTGGGAAGCAAGGGAAGGGGTGGAAACAGATAGGGGAGCTCGAACTGTGACCAAGGAATGGCCAGACCGTCGACGCCCACTGCGAGAGGGTCGCGAAATCTGGAGACTAACCGAGGAACCTTCCTGTTCATTCGGGACGCCGTGAGGTCCACGTCTGGAGTCCCCCATCGAAGACAAATCTGATGGAAGACCTCCTGATGCAAGGACCATTCCCGTGCCGCGAGACCTTCGCGGCTGAGGAAGTCGGCGGCCCAATTGTCCACGCCGGGGATATGCACCGCGGATATCACCGGAACCGTTGCCTCTGCCCAGAGGAGGATCTTGGATACCTCGGCCAAGTCCAAGGAGCTCCGAGCCCCCCCCCTGATGGTTGACTTATGCCACCGCCGTGGCATTGTCCGTCTGGATTCGGATAGGTAGACCCTTGAGAATCCTTTCCCAGTGACAAAGGGTGAGAAAGATGGCTCGAATCTTGAGGACGTTGATCGGCAAAGAAGACTCCTACGCGGAACACTGAACAGTCAGGAGATGAAACACCGCACCCCAGCCGAGATTGCTGGCGTCCGTCGTCACCACCTGCCAGTGAACTAGAAGGAAGGACCTGCCCTGGGAGATGAAAGGTGACGTCAGCCACCAGCTGAGTGACCGTTTGACCCGGGGAGAGAGTCGAATCGGACGATCCAGGGAGAAGACAGACCTGTCCAACTGGTACAGGATGGCCTGCCGAAGAGGTCGTCAATGAAATTGGGCAAAGGGAATCGCCTCCAATGTTGCAACCATCCTTCCCAGAACCTTCAAGGACGATCGGAAGGAGGGAAACGGAGGACCCTGGAGCAAGCGTACGTCCCGACGAAGGATGGCTCGCTTGTCTTTGGGAAGGAAGACTTTGGTCTGACGAGTGTCGAAGAGCATGCCCAGAAAGACGAGGCACTGGGAAGGAACAAGACAGGATTTCTTCCTGTTGACAAGCCACCCGAAACGGGCTAGATTGTCGAGGACAATGGACAGGCTCTCGTGAGCCTGAGAAAAGGATGGAGCCTTGATGAGGATGTCGTCGAGGTACGGAAAACGTACCAGTCCCCTGACCCTCAAGATGGCTATCAGTGCCGCCATGATCTTCGTGAAAACCCCGGGAGCGGTTGCGAGACCGAATGGCAGGGCGACTAATTGAAAATGGTCCTGGAGCACCGCAAAGCGCAGGAATCGGTGATGTCCCGGGAATATCGGGACGCGGAGGTAGGCGTCCCGAATATCTATGGAACACAGGAATTCCTGGGCCTCCATGGAAGCAATTACTAAACGAAGGGATTCCATCTTGAAGGGTCTCAGACGAACTCTCTTGTTCAGCAATTTGAGATCCAGAATGGGACGAACCTTGCCGTCTTTTTTCGGTATCACAAAAAGATTTGAATAGAAACCTGTGAACCGTTCTTTTTCTGGAACGGGAACGATTACCCCGGGCTCAAGGAGGGAAGTGATGGCTGCAAAGAAACCCGGAACTAGAGCGGGATCTCTTGGAGGGCGAGACTCTAAGTAAAGATCCCGGGACCGTGAAATGAACTCTATTTTGTATCCTGAGGATACCACTTCACTGACCCATGCGTCCTCCACTGAGGAGATCCAGACGTCTCTGAAGAAAAGGAGACGGCCGCCCAGCTTGGGAGGTGCGCTGGAGTCTAGCAGGGAGTAATGCCGAGGTGGATCTTCCAGTCCCAGACCGGGAAGATCTACCCTGGGAGTAGCGGGGACACCAGGAAGGGGTGGATCTAAAGGATACCGCCTTCTTCTCTTGACGTACCTGCGGCCTCTGCTACTGCTGTGAAAAGGAGTTTGACGCCACAAAGCGACAAAAAGGCCGAAAGGACCGGAATTGCCACCTAGGAGGAGGCCAGCGAGGCTTGGACTGGGGAAGAAGGGAGCTTGTGCCCCTGGTAGCGACCTTAATAATTTGGTCCATCTTGGAACCGAAGAGACGAGATCCCTGAAAAGGCAGACTGGTAAGGGACTTTTTTGATGACAAATCCGCCTGCCAGGCCTTGAGCCAGACGGTACGACGGATGGCAACCACATTACTAGATGCCTGAGCGGAACAAGACGCGGAGTCCAGGGAAGAAGAGACCAAGTATTCCCCAGCGTGAGAAATCTGGGTGGCAAGTTCTGCCAGCTGTTCTGGTGGAGCTCCGGCCAGAATGCCCCGACGGAGTTGTTTGGTCCATTCGGATATAGACTTCGAAACCCAGATGGAAGCAAAGGCCGGGCATAGGGCAGAAGCGGCCGCTTCGAAGGCCGACTTAGCAAAGGACTCTATGAATTTATCGTTGGAATCTTTCAGAGACGCTCCGTCAGACAGTGGGAAGACTGTGTTGGTGGAAAGTCTAGAAACTGGCGGATCCACAGAGGGAGAAGTCCAGTTGACGGTGAGATCTGGGGAAAAAGGATATAGGACGCCAAGGCGCTTTCCTCTTTGAAAACCACCTGGTCTGCGGGTTTCGTAGAGGAATCTTTAATGCCACAGGTCTGATTGATTGCTCCGATGAGACTCTGAACCATATCCCTCATGCTATCAATTTGGTTCGAATCCAGCTCCAAATTATCCTCTGAAGTCGCATCAGAGAAAGCTTCGCCTGACTCAGGTGAGGAGGATCGGGGAGAAACCGATCGCAGAGAAGGACCGTGTGGCAAGATGGAATGGGAAGAGGACTCAGACCGACGTTCCTGTCTGGATCTTTTGCGGCCTATAATGGGAGGCTCGGATGGAGGTTTTTGCGACCCGCTGGCTATTGCGGGAGTCTGCAGGGGCAACCTATCAAGCATGGACACAAGGGTCTGGGACACCCGAGTTAGTTTCCCTACCGATTGTGACAAGGCAGAAGCCAAGCTTGGGGTGGAGGTATCACTCAAGCGGAGCAGCAGGGGGATCCTGGGCGGTGGGAACAATAGGGTTGCTGCAAACCTGACAGAGGACAGAGGCAGGCGTGTACTACGGAGGACACAGAATGAACTTCAATCCAATATTGCGGCCAGCATGCAGCCAGCAGGTAAGGAAAGAGTGAATCAAACACCCGAAAACTCCGCCCATATGACCGAAAACCGGTCCCGCCAAATTCAGGTGACAGGTTCGCTTTAACTGGGTTTGCCAAGATTTGCCCTATATATACCAATATCAATGTTTGTCCCTCTGCATGCTGGAGCAATTTGGAATCTTTCAGGTCAAGGTGGAAAAAATCTGAGCATTTTAAGACTGTGTTTCATGTACAATATATATTTACACAGAAACCACAGAGAATGTTACTTTATGCTTTAGCAAGGTCTATGGTTAAGATGGGATCATCATTACCTGGGGTGCCTTCTGAAGTTTTGATCCCCATTCTGCAACAATATTGAGCAATGCCATAGTCTGCAATCTTAGCAATAACTTCACAACTTGGATGTAACGTAAACAGCAGAACATTGTGAGGTTTTAAATCTCGATAAATGATCATAGATGAATGAAGGTACCTATGACATGAGGACAAAGAGAATACAACTTTTGGAAAAAACAATACAGTTCAAATGCATAATATAAGCCAACAAACTGGAGCAATAAATCACTGGATATGTTAATTGTTTAAATTAGTAATTACCGTACATACAGAGAATCTCAGAGAATGATTGCGTTGTATGCAAAAATCTTCAGTTACGACTTGTATAAAATGTAAAAAAGCACTAAATTTACCTTTTTAGCAAACTAAAAGAGAATTTAATATAACTAACAAACTTAATGTGAGAACTAGAACAGGGGGAGTTACAATCATGATAAGTTAGAAAAGGTTAATATAATAGTTTGCTGTCTGATTAGAGTGAATGTATATATATATATATATATATATATATATATACTTGTTCAGAGAATGAGGGAACGGTATAGAAGATGCATGATCTAAACATTTGCAAAAAAAAAGACAGTTGAATCTACTGAACTTTAGAATGTAATAAGTAATAAAGAATGTCGCTAAAAATAGGGATTTTTGTGTGTACTCACCGTAAAATCCTTTTCTCCGAGCCACTCATTGGGGGACACAGGACCATGGGACACAGAACCATGGGTTATGCTGCTGTCACTAGGAGGCTGACACTAAGCGGAGACAAAAAAAGGTTAGCTCCTCCCCTGCAGTATACACCCTCATGCTGGCCTCCAGAGACCCAGTTCAGTGCAAAAGCAGTAGGATAATAACAATATATCAAGTAACATTAGCATATAACATGTCAAACAAACAGTCAAAGACCAAAAAAGGTAACGAGCCGTAAGGCTACAAGGGTGGGTGCTGTGTCCCCCAATGAGTGGCTCGGAGAAAAGGATTTTACGGTGAGTACACACAAAAATCCCTATTTCTCCTTCGCCTCATTGGGGGACACAGGACCATGGGACGTCCCTGGGATGGAAACAAAACAACCAAATAACTCCGTGTACCATCTGACTACAAATGCGCAATGGCCGCTTGCAGGATACGCCTGCCAAGGGCCGCGTCCGCAGAGGAATGGATGTGAACATTGTAATGCTTTGTGAAGGTATGCAGGCTGAACCACGTTGCGGCCTTGCAAACCTGCTCCGCTGTTGCCTGGTGCCGGATGGCCCAGGAAGCACCCATCGACCGAGTGGAGTGTGCTCTAATCCCCGCCGGGATAGGACTGCCCCTGACCCGATAGGATTCCTGGATAGCAGATCGGATCCATCTGGCTATCGTGGATTTAGACGCAGCGAAACCCTTTCTGTGACCCTCCGGGAGCACGAAAAGGGCGTCCGATTTTCTGAAATGAGCCGTTCTGGAAATGTACCTCCTGAGGGCCCGTACCACGTCCAGAGTATGGAGAGCCTTCTCGACCCTATGCTTGGGCTGCGGGCAAAAAGAAGGAAGGATGATGTCCTCGTTAAGATGAAAAGATGAGACCACCTTCGGAAGAAACACCGGGGAAGGGCGTAGGACCACTTTATCCTGATGAAAGGCCAGGAACGGTGCCCGGCAGGACAAAGCGGTGAGCTCTGAAACCCTTCTGATGGACGTCACCGCTACCAGGAAGGCAACCTTCCATGAGAGGACAGAGAGCGGAACGTCTTGAAGGGGTTCGAACGGAGGCTCCTGAAGAACCCCCAGGACCAAGTTGAGATCCCAGGTTTCTAACGGCATCCTGTAAGGAGGAACCACATGGGAGACTCCCTGAATGAAGGTCTTAACTTGAAGGTTGGCGGCGATCCTGCGCTGGAACAGCACGGATAACGCTGAGATCTGGCCTTTGAGGGAACTCAGAGCCAATCCGGAGTCCAGACCGGACTGAAGGAAATTCAAGATGCAAGGGATAGAGAAAACGAGCGGGGGGAGCCCTCGGAGCCTGCACCATGAGAAGAAGGTTTTCCAGACTCGGTGATAAATGGAGGCGGAAGACGCCTTTCGAGCACTTAACATGGTGGGAATGACCTGCTGAGAGAAACCGGCACGAGTTAGAATCCAGGTTTCAACAGCCACGCCATTAAACGTAGGGCCCCTGAGCTCTGGTGGCAGATCGGACCTTGGCAAAGTAGGTCTGGGCGGTCTGGTAACCGCCAAGGGACGTCGGCTACGAGCTGAACGAGTTCCGCGTACCAAGCGCGGCGTGGCCAATCTGGGGCGACCAGAATGACCGGAACCCCCTCCGTCTTGATCTTTCGGATCACCTTCGGCAGTAAGGGAAGTGGAGGAAACACGTATGTGAGTTGAAACTGATGCCACGGGAATATCAGCGCGTCCACTCCGATAACCTGGGGATCTCGAGACCGAGCAATGAAGTTGTGAACCTTGGCGTTCAATCTGGACGCCATCAGATTCACGTCCGGGGTCCCCCAGCGAAGACAGATCTGTCGAAAGACCTCTGGGTGGAGTTCCCACTCCCCCGAGGCAAGGCCCTGGCGGCTTAGGAAGTCCGCCGCCCAGTTCTCGACTCCCGGAATGTGCACCGCAGAGATGATGGAATGGTTGGCTTCGGCCCAACGAAGGATGTGGGAGACTTCCTGCATCGCCGCCCTGCTGCGGGTACCCCCCTGGTGGTTGATGTAAGCCACCGCCGTGACGTTGTCCGATTGGACTCGTATCGGGTGACCCGCGAGCAGGGTGTGAAAGCGACTCAGGGCAAGTCTGATAGCACGAATCTCCAGGATGTTGATGGGGAGCCTGGATTCCTGAACTGTCCAACGGCCCTGGGCAGAGTGGTGAAGAAACACCGCTCCCCAGCCGAGAAGACTGGCGTCGGTAGTTACCACTAACCAGCGGATCGGGAGGAAGGACTTCCCCTGGAGAAGAGATTGACCCAGGGTCCACCATACGAGAGATTGTCTGACCCGCGGGGACAGGGGACAAGGGCGGTCGAGAGATGGGAGACTCCTGTCCCAGTTGCCCAGCAAAGCCTGTTGCAAGGGGCGGAGATGGAGTTGAGCGAAAGGGACCGCTTCGATTGCTGCAACCATCTTTCCCAGAATCTTCATGGAGAACCGAATGGTTCGCGGGCGAGAATGACAGAGCGTACGGGCTCCCTGCTGAAGCGCTTGGGCCTTGGACCGAGGAAGCAAGACCAGCCCCCTTGAAGTGTCCAGGATCATTCCCAGAAAGGCGATCCGACGGGCAGGAACGGGAGAGGACTTGTCCAAGTTGATCAACCAGCCCAGGCGCGAAAGAGAATCCAGGGTAATGTGGACGCTTGACTCGCAGGCCTGAAAAGACGGCCCCTTTATGAGGAGATCGTCTAAGTAAGGTAACACGACGACTCCTCGAGAATGAAGGATGGCCATGACAGCCGCCATGACCTTTGTGAATACCCTGGGCGCTGTGGCAAGACCGAAGGGTAAGGCCGTGAACTGGAAGTGGTGCTCCCGAACGGCAAAGCGGAGGAACCTCTGATGAGGCGGGAATATCGGAATGTGAAGATAGGCATCCTTGATGTCTATCGATGCCAAAAATTCCCCTCTTTCCATCGACGAGATGACCGATCTGAGTGATTCCATCCTGAAGTGCCGTACTCTTACGCACTTGTTCAGGAGCTTCAGATCCAAAATGGGGCGCACTTTTCCGTCCTTCTTTGGCACGACGAAGAGGTTTGAGTAGAAACCTTTGAACCTCTCGTGCTCCGGGACCGGAACAATGACCCCGCTTTGGCGGAGGGAGTGAATGGCGCAAAGGAGGGCGCGAGACTGAGCTCCCGAGCTGGGGAGACGAGAGGGGAAAAACCGAGTTGGAGGAGGCGTGGAGAACTCTATTTTGTAACCAGACGATACCAGATCCCTGACCCATTCGTCGTGAATGACGGAGAGCCAGGCTTGCTGAAAAAGGAGTAGACGTCCTCCTACTCTGGTGGTATCGACTGGCGCCGTTCCCGAGTCATTGAGACGGGAATCTGGGGGTCTCGAACCTCTGGTTCTGGACTGCCTCGGCTTCCCTCGCCAGGAAGGATTCGGCCTGAAGGAGGGACGAGCGTCTCTGTCTGTGCGAGTGGATCGGTCTGATCTGAGAAGACCGGTAGAATTGGACCAGGCTGGGCTGGTACGAAAGGGCCGAAAACGAAAGTAAGGCTGGCGCTGGAAGGTCGCCTTGGGCCTCTGTTGGGGAAGGAACTTGCTCTTTCCCCCTGTAGCGTCGGAAATCAGCTGGTCAAGCTTTTCACCGAAAAGGCGCCCACTTTGAAAAGGGAGAGAGATCAGAGATTTTTTAGAGGAGGAATCTGCGCGCCACTCTCTGAGCCAAAGAGCCCTTCTGATAGAGATGGCGTTAGAAGCCGCCGATGCTGCGCAATTCGCTGCATCGAGGGAGGCGTACATTACGTAATCGCTAGCCATGGCTATCTGTTTAGCCAGGTCCGCCATCTCAGACGGGAGGTCCTGTTCATGAATGGATTTCGCTAGAGCATCCGCCCAGGAAACCATTGCCTTGGTCACCCAAGCCGCGGCGAAGGAGGGGGACAGGGAAGAGCCTGAGGCTTCGTACACTGAGCGAGCTAGAGAATCTAGCTGGCGTTCAGAGGGACTCTTAATTGAGGCGCCGTCTGGGACTGAAAGAAGCGTTTTAGAAGCCAGGCGTGAGACCAGAGGATCTACTATAGGGGGATCCGTCCAGTCTTTCACGAGATCTGCTGAGAAGGGATACTTCGATACCAGATCCTTCTTACACGAGAAACGCTTATCTGGACGCTCCCTGTGTCGTCTGACTATATCCAGAAAAGCTGGGTGAGAGGCAAAAGTTTTGTGGGAACGCTTGTTTCTGGTAAAAGAGACCGCGTGTTCCGGAGCGGAATTAGAGTCATCATCCACCTTAAGTGCGTGATTGACTGCTACAATGAGGGAGTCAACCGTAGCTCTGAACTCCGGAGACTCCGGGTCCAATGATACCTCGGACTCATGTTCAGAGTCGTGAACGCTGGGAGCCCCCAAAGAGGGTGAGCGAGAGGTGGAGCTGCCAGAGTCTGAGTGGCGAGGTGAGCGCTCAGGAGAGGAAGTGCGGGTCCGTTTTCTAGATGACCGTGCCTTTTTATGGAGAGAGCAGCCCCTGCTGGCCGACGATTCCCCTGCTACGGAGGGATCTCTTAGGACCTGTAACGGATTGCCCCGTTCCCCGGGAGGATTTTGAATGGATTTGATGGCGTTGGCTAAAAAATCCACGGACTGCGAAAGTGAAGCGACCCACAGGGGGGGACTAGGTACACCGGAGTCGGTGGCGGTGGAGGGCTCCTGGGCACATGGGGCATCGCAGGCAGAGCAGAGGGGAGAGCTTTGAGGACGAGGAAGTGGAGCCTGGCAGGTGGTACACGCAGAAAAAAAGGTCGAATGCACCTTTGAGGATTTTTTAGTAATCTTAGACTGAGACATGGTGTACACTAATGCCAGATAGGGTCTAGCCTAAGGAAGCGAGGTCGGCGCTGCAGGAAAGAGCTGACGGTCTCCTTACCCTGGTCCTGTGTCCCACAGAGAGAGAGAGAGGCGGCAGGAGGATTAGGCGACAGCTGGCGTGCACAGCGCTGCACGTGGAGGACGCTGCGGCTGGAAAACCAGAAGCTGCGGCGTGCAGAGAGATCCAAGATGGCCGCCGAGACCTGGGGGAGAGATCTCTCACACAGCGAGAAGCGCCAGGACCGGGGGGCGGAGCCGCGCGATGACGCGAAAAGGGGGCGGAGCCTATCGGGAAGCGCCGGGGACTAAATTTGCGGCTTCGGCCGCTGATGCCGGGACAACAAAGGGGGCCCAGGAATAACGTGTGCCACTAGTAAGGGGGAGCCCTCCGAACCGCAGAGCCGGCGCCACCCCTCCCCCCCCCCCATTCCACAAGACACTTACCCTGAAGGAGCAGCGCACCAGGGGCTGAGGTAGGAGTGTCTGGGGTGAAGAAAAACAGGGACGGTGCAGGGGTTGGGAAGCCTCCATCCACCAGCCCCCGAAAGGGGGGTGGAGAGGAACCGTCCACCACCTGAATCAGCCGCATGCAGTGGTGATGCAGGGTGTGCTGCACGGACGCCACGGGTACTAGTGCCTCTGTACAGCCGAGGGTGAAACCTGGTGGACAGGGCAGTCCGGCAATAAAAAAGCCTGGCTGCAGAAGAGGGTACTGGAGGTAAAACACCAGTGCTCGTCTGAACAAAGTGGGGAGATCGGTGCCCTATTAGGAAAAAAAAAAACCGTCGCCCCAAAAAGGTCAGCTCAGGCAGTGGCTCCCACGTCGCAGGAGAGGATACGGTGAGGTGAAACTCCCGTGCTCGCCTGTTGTTGGTTCGGGGGAGATCGGACCATGAAAGAATCCGTCGCCCCCTTCGTCCGGGTAGAATTAAAAAAACAGTGTGCCTCCTACGGACACTAAGCTTGAACTGGGTCTCTGGAAGCCAGCATGAGGGTGTATACTGCAGGGGAGGAGCTAACCTTTTTTTGTCTCAGCTTAGTGTCAGCCTCCTAGTGACAGCAGCATAACCCATGGTCCTGTGTCCCATGGTCCTGTGTCCCCCAATGAGGCGAAGGAGAAAGTATGATTTACATGTTGTAACATGACCTGTAAATGAAGTAAAATCATTATTATTTAGAAAAAACAAAATCAACATTAAAAAGGGGGTTGTCCACTGCTCATACAACTCCGCCTGAATCCCTATATTTCTCCCCCCCAGTAAAATAATACTTATACTCACCTCTGATGCCTATACCGTGTAGGCACTGGTTCTCCTGGGGCTTGTGTGACATTATGCAATGCGATCCCTGAGGCCGATCAGCTCTGGCTTCACTCTCTACTCAAGACATCTGGAGTAAATCTGAGCTGCTGCCCTCTCACTTTCCCTGGTACTGATTGGCTGCAAGGATCATGTGACATAATGTCACACGAGCCCCAGGAGTGGCAATGGGAGGAACGCTAAAACAGCGCCAGCACCGCAGGGGGAAACATGGGGATTCAGAAGGGATTATACAATTAGTGGACAACCATTTTAAAAGGGGTATTCCCAAGTTGTCTCTTGTGCAGCTCGGAGCTATGTAGTCTCATTACTTTCTTGTTGCTTAAGGGGCAGGTACTCATCCATGAATAACACTTCTGGTCAGGAGCTCCAACTTGCTATTACACATTAACGGTTTGTCAGTATGTGTTCTACACTGTTCTTACCATATTTACATTTAGGAATAACAGGGCATGGAAACAAGCACGAGACTCAGGAAAGTGGAAGCCCTGATTAAAAGCACTGCTATGGAAACTGCACATGCTGGCACCCATTGTGATGCTACAGGACTGATAAGAGAACCTTGGTTAGGGAGATGAGAGGGAAGGAAGGAAGGAGAGAAGCAGCTAAGGCTAGGTTCACATTGCGTTAGTGCAATCCGTTTAGCAGATACGCTAACGGAATGCGCTGGCGCAATGTCCAAAAAGGGTCCGAAGAACGGACCCTGAACGCTGCAAGCAGTGTTCGAGGTCCGTCCGAAAATAACGGGACATCGCTGACGCATGCCAAAAAAGGCATACGTTAGCGATGTGTTAGCGATCCGTTAGCACATTACAGTCAATGGGTGCGCTAACGGATCCGTTACATAGCGTTAATTGCGACAATTGCGCCATGTAACGGATTCCGTTAGCGAACACCCACTAACGCAATGTGAACCTAGCCTAACTGCTGTATGGTCCAACACATAAAAAATAACAGAAATAATAGCAGAAATAGAGGCACTGCTAGCACACCCTGCATTAATGCATTCAGGCAAACATAACTAGCAGATTGCCAGATATAGTGGTGTTCAGCTTGAGATAAAGCAGTGCAAAATTGTGAGCAAAAACAGCATGAAAAATTGAATGAGTGCGGCACATGAAGCACTTTGTAATGGTCTTTCCATGAGGAGCGTAGATATAAAGAGGGAAGAGACAGCTACTTTGCGTAAACTACAATTCTTCTGAGCCAAAAGAAGCATAACTTAAGCTAAACAGCTGTCCCATACTTTCTTCTTTATGCATTCTCTCCACATGTGACAACCACAATAAAGTGCTGCTTTTCACATACCACTGGTGACTGTCGCTCTCAATCAGTTTTTCATGCTGTTTTTGCTCATAACTTCTGTATGGAAATCAGTTGGTTGGATTGAGCTAAGTGAAATGTTAGGAGTTAACTCCTCTCCTGGAATGTAACGTTGGGGTACACTAGGCCAGCCTCATATTGTCTATGCAGGATATGGGCTTTCATTGCAGAAGAATGAAAGTAAATAGCAAAAGCAAGTCAATTACAAACTTGCTTATTTCTATGCTGTTTAATGAAAACAATTTAATAACATGAAAACACCCCTTAAAATTCATTATTTTTTTCACTTTTACCTGAGCCCGTCAGCAACATGAAGAGCTATTCTGTGCTGAAGAGTTCGAGTCAGGCTACTGCTGTCCTGCTGAAGCAGATGATCAAGGGAACCTTTTGGAGCAAGTTCCATTACTAGCATTCTAGGTCGAACCCCAGCTGCAAGTAAACACACTAGGCTTGGGTGATGGAGATGACTAAGAACTGTCAGTTCCTGGAATGACAATGATATTACATGAGTGTATGATTTTAGTAATCCTATCATGTTATTTAAGGACACCTGACAACAGAAAAAACATTATTAACCTGCAGATATGGGGTTGATTTGCAGGTTTATAGAATTACTGCCCATTGCCTGCACGTAGCCGAACGCTGTGGGGAGAAAAACAGGATTTTTGGTTGCTTACCGTAAAATCTGTTTCTTGAAGCCTCCATTGGGGGACACAGGAACCATGGGTGTATGCTGCTGCCACTAGGAGGCTGACACTATGCAAATAAAAAAAAGTTAGCTCCTCCTCTGCAGTATACACCCCACCGACTGGCATCATGCTCTTCAGTTAGTGAGAAAGCAGTAGGAGATAAGTAGCAAGGTTGAAAAACCATAACCACAAACTTGAGAACTGTAAACGTGAGAACAGTCATAGAACAGATAACAAACATTGGGAGGGAGCTGTGTCCCCCAATGGAGGCTTCAAGAAAAACAGACTTCCATCAGGTCAGAGGACTCACCACTGCCACCTGCAAGATCCTTCTGCCTAGGCTGGCGTCCGCCGAAGCGTAGTAATGGATCTTGTAAAATTTGGCGAACGTGTGGATGGAAGACCAAGTTGCCACTTTGCAAAGCTGTAGGGCGGAAGCCCAGTGGTGCACCGCCCAGGAGGCGCCGACTGCCCGGGTAGAGTGAACCTTAATCCCAGGAGGGGGCACTCTGTTCTTGACCCGGTAAGCCTCCAAAATTGCCATTCTGATCCAGCGAGCAATAGTCGCTTTAGAAGTCGGCTGGCCTCTGCGCGTGCCATCAGGAATGACGAAAAAGGAATCCGTCTTCCGGAAAGTGGACGTTCTATCCCGGTAGATCCTCACTGCCCTGACGAGGTCCAGCCTGTTCAACGATCATTCCAGGGGGATGAGCCGGAGCTGGACAAAAGGAAGGTAGAACGATATCCTCGTTGAGGTGGAAAACCACCTTAGGAAGGCAGGAAGGCAGAGGCCTGAGGACCGCCTTGTCCTGGTGAATGTCCAAGTACGGAGGTCGGCAGGACAGGGCCGCCAACTCGGAAAAACGGCAGATAAAGGTGATGGCCACAAGAAAGACCACCCTCAAAGATAGAACTGACAGGGGAATCTCCTTGAGAGGCTCAAAGGGGGAAACCCTCAGAATGTCCAGAACCAGGTTTACATCCCATGAATCCACGGGGGCCCTGTACGGAGGGACAGCGTGGGCTACTCCTTGAAGGAAGGTCTTAATCTGTGGCCGAGAAGCTAAAGTCTTCTGAAAGAGGATGGAAAGCGCAGAGACCTGGCCCTTCAGGGAACTAAGAGCCAGGCCCGAATCCAGTCCTGCCTGAAGGAAGGTCAAAATGGAAGGCAGGGAAAAGGACATAGGTGAAACGCAGTTGGACTAGCACCAACGAAAGTAAGCCTTCCAGGTACGATAGTAGATCCTGGAAGATGAAGGCTTCCGAGCCTGAATCACGGTGTGAATCACCCGGTCCGAAAGGCCGGACGCTCTGAGAACTGCGGTCTCAACAGCCACGCCGTTAAACTGAGCGACCAAGAATTCGGGTGGCAGATCGGACCCTGAGACAGCAGATTGGGCCTGTCTGGAAGGCGCCAGGGAGCGTCCGCAAGAAGATTGACGAGCTCCGCAAACCAAGCACTCCTGGGCCAATCCGGGGCGATCAGAATGACCGGCACCTTTTCCGCTTTGCTCTTTTTCAACAGTTTGGGAAGTAATGGAAGGGGTGGCAACAGGTAGGGCAGCACGAACTGTGACCAAGGAATAGCCAGAGCATTGACGCCCACTGCAAGAGGATCGCAAGACCTGAAGATGAACTGCAGAATCTTCCTGTTCATTCAAGACGCCGAGAGATCCACGTCCGGAGTCCCCCATCGAAGAAAAATCTTGATGGAAGACCTCCGGATGCAAGGACCATTCCCCTGCCGCGAGGTCCTCGCGGCTGAGGAAGTCGGCGGCCCAATTGTCCACGCCGGGGATATACCCCGTGGATATCACCGGGGCCGTTGTCTCCGCCCAAAGTAGGATCTTGGATACCTCAGCAAGGGCCAAGTAGCTCAGAGTCCCCCACTTGAAGATTGACATATGCCACAGCCGTGGCGTTGTCAGTCTGGATCCGGATTGGCAGACCCCTGAGAATCCTTTCCCAGTGGCGGAGGGACAGTAAAGGTGGCCCGAATCTCGAGGACATTGATCGGCGGAGCCGACTCCTGCGCCGACCAACGGCCCTGAACCGTGAGGTGGCGAAAAACCGCACCCCAGCCGAGGAGGCTGGCGTCCGTCGTCACCACTTACCAGAGAACTGGAAAGAAGGACCTGCCCTGGGAGATGAGAGGTGACATCAGCCACCAGTTGAGAGACCGTTTGACCCGAGAAAAGAATCGGATCGGACGAACCAGGGAGAAGACAGACCTGTCACACTGAGACAGAATGGCTTGCTGAAGGGGTCGCGAATGAAATTGGGCAAAGGGAATCGCTTCCAATGTTGATACCATCCTCCCCAGAACGTTCATGGCCGGTCGGAGGGAGGGAAGCCGAGGACCCTGGAGCAAGCGTATGTCCCGACAAAGAGAGGATCTCTTGTCTTTGGGAAGGAAGACTTTGGTCTGACAAGTGTCGAAGAGCATGCCCAGAAAGATGAAGCGCTGAGAAGGAATAAGGCAGGACTTCTTCCGGTTGACCAGCCACCCGAAACGGCTAGGGTGTCGAGAACGACGGACAGACTTTCGTGAGCCTGAGAAAAGGACGGAGCCTTAATGAGGATGTCGTCGAGGTATGGAAATAGGACCAGGCCTCTGACTCTCAAGATGGCCAACAGCGCCGCCATGATCTTCGTGAATACCCTTGGAGCGGTAGTGAGACCGAACGGCAGGGCGACGGATTGAAAATGTACCGGGAGCACCGCAAAGCGCAGGAATCGGTGACGTCCGGGAAATATCGGGACATGGAGGTAGGCGTCCTGAATATCTATGGAACACAGAAATTCTTGAGCCTCCATGGGAGCAATTACTGAACGAAGGGATCCCATCCCGAAGTGCCTCAGACGAACTCTCCTGTTCAGTAATCTGAGGTCCAGAATGGGGCGAACCTTGCCGTCTTTTTTTCGGTACCCCAAAAAGGTTCGAGTAGAAACCTGTGAACCGTTCTTTTTCTGGGACGGGAACGATTTCCCCGGCTTTGAGAAGAGAAGCGATGGCTGCGAAGAAACCCGGAACTAGAGCGGGATCTCTGGGAGGTCGGGATTCGAAGAAACGATCCCGGGGTCGTGAAAACGAACTCTATCTTGTATCCCGAGGATACAACTTCCCTGACCCATGCATCCTCTACTGCGGAGGTGCAGACGTCCCTGAAAAAGAGAAGACGGCCACCCAACCTGGGAGGTGGGTTGGGGTCTTGTCAGAGTCATGCTGAGGTGGATCTTCCAGTCCTGGCCTGGAGGATCTACCCGGAGAGTAGCGAGGACGCCAGGACAGAGTGGGCCAAAAGGGCACCGCTTTCTTCTCTTGACGTGCCTGAGGACTCTGGTGCTGCTGAGAAGGGAGGTTGGTGCCGTGAGGTGATGAAAAAAAGGCCGAAAGGACCGAAACTGCCGTCTTGCCGCGAGGCCCTAGGAGGAGGGCGACGAGGATTAGCCTGGGGGAGAGGAGACTTGTACCCCCGGTGGCGTCCTTAATGATTTGGTCCAGCATGGAACCAAAGAGACGTGAGCCCTGAAAGGGGAGACAGGTGCGGGACTTTTTGGAACATAAGTCTGCCTGCCAGGCCTTGAGCCAAACGGTCCGGCGGATGGTAACGGCATTGCTGGATGCCTGAGCCGCACAAGACGCGACATCCAGAGAGACGGAGACCAGGTATTCACCCGCGTGGGAAATCTGGATGGCAAGCTCCGCCAGTTGCACAGTAGGCGCTCTGTCCAGGATATCTCGACGGAGTTTTTGGCCCATTTGGAAGGGATTTCGAAACCCAGGTGGAAGCGAAAACTGGGCATTTGAAGCGGCTGCAGCTGCCTCAAAGGCTGACTTCGCAAAGGATTCTATAACTATCGTTAGAGTCCTTCAGAGATGCTCCGCCGGACAGTGGAAGCACCGTGTTGGTGGAGAGCCTGGAAACGGGGATCCACCGAGGGAGAGACCGTCCAATTGGCAGTAAGTTCTGGAGAAAAACTTAGAAGGTGGTTTAGCCCGTCTAAACGAAACCGCCTGATCTGCGGGTTCCGTAGAGGGATCCATAATGCCACAGGTTTGGTTTATAGCTCCAATGAGATTCTGGACCATATCCCTCATGGTGGCGATTTGGTTAGAATCCAGCTCCGAGATGTCCTCCGAGGGCGCATCAGATAACGCCTCGCCTGATTCAGGGGAGAAGGATCGGGAGGACGCCGACCGCAGAGGGGGACCGTGTGGCGAGATGGAGCGAGAAGAGGACTCAGACCGACGTTCCTGTCTGGACCTTTTGCGGCTTATCAAGGAGGGCTCGGGCGGAGGCTCCTGCGACCCGCTGGCCACTGTGGGGGGCTGCGGAGGTAATCGGTCCAGCACGGATACCAGAAATTTTGAGACACCCGCGTTAGATCGGCCACCGAATGAGACAGAGAGAAAACCCAGCCTGGGATGGGCGTATCACTCTCGGGCGGACCGGCCGGAGGATCCTGGGCGGTAGGAACAATCGGGTCAGAAGAGGATGAAGTAGGAGGACGAGAGCGGGCCCCTTTAGTGTTAGACATTTTAGAGAGGTAAAAGAGGGTTAGGGGACAGAGGGCAGAGGGGAGTGTCAGTCTGCAATTGCAGAGCTACTCACGGCAGACGGATTGCGGAGTGAAGCTGTCCAGCTTGATGCATGGACCTCTGGCGAGGAGTGGTCCCTTAGGCAGGAGGGTGGAATGGCCTCCTGGCGCAATTTGGATCTGCGGCTGCCATGTATCCTGTTTGGAGGAGAGGGCTCATGGCTCGGGAGTCCCAAGATGGCGACGGTGGGCAGGGAAAAGAGGCGGTGCCTCAGTGCAATTGTCGGGCGGGAGAAAAGCCCGCCCGATGAAAGAGGGAAGGGGGCGGAGTCTGCCACCGGAAGTAGGCCCGGACAGAAGCCGGGGCCTAAATTAGGAATAGGAGACTGGCGGAGAAGGTCCGCGGCGTAGGCACAGAGCGCCGCATGAAGGAAGCAACGCGGTAGGTAAGCGACCGCAAACAGCGGCTGCATGCCCAAGCAGTGTGGCGACCTGGCAGGCCGCCACGCTGAGGGAGAAGGAATGGCCGCTACAGTGGACGGAGCTGCAGGGTGGAAAGATGCGGCGGCGGCACTGAGAAAAGGACCTGCCGCTTACAGCGGCCGGAGCAGGGAAAACGCAGGGGGCCGAAGCGATGCGACGGCTGGCAAAGCCGCCGCGCTGAGAGGAAAGAGACGGGCGCTTACAGCGCCGGAGCAGGGAAGTCGCAGGGGCCTGAAGCGTGTGGCAAGGCCGCGCTTACTGGGAGCATAGCGCGGTGACAGAAAAGAAGCGGCGCGGTAGTCCGAAAAGGCGGCCGCGCCGGACAAGAGAGGGCAGCCGCAGCCGGAATAGGTGCGGCGGCTGGGAAGAAACGTGACCCGCATAATGAACCCATTAACAGGCACCCCCTTTTTTGAGGATCCAGGGAAGCCGCAGAAAAAAAAAAAATAAAATAAATACTCACCTTAGACATCCCACGCCGGTACTAACCTGGAAAAAAGTGAGACGTCCAGGGAGCTGATGGACGTCCTCGTCTCCGCAACCGACAGGCTCTGGTGGGCGAGTGGGTGGGGGACGGAGCCAGGACCGGACTTCTAAGCACGCTTGTGTGCTAGGCTCTTGGTCCTGGAGAGGGATCTATGAGGATACGGGGTGGCAGTACACGCCGTACTCATAGTCCGTTTTGTGGGACTACAGGTGTGACTGCTCACCCTGTATCCCTCCGGAAACCTGAAAAGGAACGACGCACATTGAGGTAGATAAGGGTCTAATGAAAGACCCGTGTCCACCTCCTACTGACACTAAGCTAAACTGAAGAGCATGATGCCAGTCGGTGGGGTGTATACTGCAGAGGAGGAGCTAACTTTTTTTTATTTGCATAGTGTCAGCCTCCTAGTGGCAGCAGCATACACCCATGGTTCCTGTGTCCCCCAATGAGAGGCGATAAAGAAATAAACTTTATTCTACCTGGCAGAATCCTGGTCTCAGCCACGGGGCGGCGACGACACTGGTTCAGTCACCTGAACCGCATCCCTGTTCCTGACTGACACTGGCTCTGCATTAGAGGCGGCAGTCAGGATTGGGGGCATGGTTACAGTCGCCGCTCTGTATTTTCAGAGCAGTGACACCTAGCCCCAGTGCCATCCCCTTGACTGAAATCTAATGCTGCCAGGAGGAATAAAGTTAATTTTCTCCCCGCAACGTTTGGCTTCATGCAGGTACCGGACAGGTTGGTAACGCTATTAACCTGCAAATGAACCCCATATCTGCAGGTTAACAACATCTTTTCTGGAAACAAGTTCACTTTAACTCAGATCCAGCACAAAGTACATCAGCACTTGTAAGCCAAAACCAGGAGTGGGTGATAAATACAGAAGTGATGCATATGTTTCTATTATACTCTTCCTCTGACTGTTCCACTCCTGGTTTTGGCTTACACATACTGATGTAACATACTGACCACACACTGAGAACGTGGCCATAACAAGAGACCCATCAATCAACTCTAGTAGACCCTGAGAAGAGCTAGACTAACCCCTTGTCTGGCTACGTCTTTCAAAGGGAATCTGTCGCCACATTTGACCGATTTTACATAACAAAATAAGGAAAACAATTGAAGTCTATTATTTTTATGCAACTGTTAAAAGGATAAATAAGAGGTTTATAATGATAGATTTGCTCTACTTGGGTTTCTTACCTGCCTTAAAAGCCTTGGGGAAGTGTATTTGTTGAAAATTTTCACTGCTACATCTTTACCTCTATACACAGCCCTATAGACTGATCCAAAGCCACCGTCACCTGAAAGACACATTTATATGAATACTTGAATCTGTGGCCTCCTTGTCCACGTGTGACTTTAGTGTCTAAACTAGCAGTAGATGATTCTGGTGTTGACAGTTGGCAGAATCATTTGGAACAACTACAGAATCAGAAGGGAAGTTACATTGGAGGGAATACAGAGCATTTTTAGCGGATTTGTTAATACACGGAAATTGCAAATAATTTGAAGTGTTATGAGATGAAGTTGGCCTGTGAGATCATGACTGGTTTAGATATGCACAACTGATGAATTACCGTCTACTCAGTAACTGATAAAGATACACTTAGGGTACTGTCACACAGTGCAATTTTGATCGCTACGACGGCACGATTCGTGACGTTCGAGCGATATAGTTACGATATCGCAGTGTCTGACACGCTCCTGCAATCAGGGACCCCGCTGAGAATCGTACGTCGTAGCAAATCGTTTGAAACTTTCTTTCGTCGTCTAGTGTCCCGCTGTGGCGGCATGATCGCATGGTGTAACATATATCGTATACGATGTGCGCATAGTAACCAACGGCTTCTACATCGCACATACGTCATGAAATTATCGCTCCAGCGTCGTACATTGCAAAGTGTGACAGAAGTCTACGACGCTGGAGCGATATTGTTACGATGCTGGAGCATCACGGATCGTACCGTCGTAGCGATCAAAATGCCACTGTGTGACGGTACCCTTAATGTGGTGAATTCTAATCAAATTAATTTCTTAACCTCTTCACGACCAGGCCAATTATCATTTTGGATCTTATATTTGTTATCACAGCTTTCCAAGAGGTGTAACAGTTTTAATTTTCTTTTGCCATAGCTGTGTAAGAGCTTGTGTTTTTGAAGAAAAATTTGTATTTTTTAATGCCACAACTTAATTTGTAACTCTTCCATTCAGTATTGTTTATAGTATCAATTTGATATTTTTTTTTAAAGTTTTACTACTTAATAAAAAATTCAAAAAACACAAGAATAAGAGATATGAACAGGGTTAAAGCATACCAAGGCTAGGAAAATCACGTTGCTTGTTGTATTATAATATAATGATGAGATGTATAATGCATGATCACTACATATGTGTTTGCAAAAGTAGAAAAGAGGGTGTTGGTGAAAGCTCAACACTATTCCATTCTGATATTAATTTAGCTATGAACACAAATCCTTAGATTTCTGCAATGTCAATAACTTTCGCTTCAAAGCTTTCATTGCACGCATACACCTAAAAAATGCTCAAGATGGAAAGGAGACAAAATTGAAAGTATCCAAAATGCCTTAGACATGATGCCAATCTAATGCATCTATTACAGCAAGGTTTGAAGTTCATTTGATTCTGAGACAGGATTTTGGCTATACTTAATCCTAATTTAAATTGCACTTGCATATTGGATCCTATGATATGTAATAAAGGGAATATTGAAGAGACAAAATGTAGCACTGAGATATCAAAAGGCAAACATGTCTCTTGAACACTAATTTTGCAATAATGTATGGTAGATACATGTCCCACTATAGGGAATTTGTCAACAAAAGTAGTAGAAACAATTAAAAAAAATAAGTAAAACTCATGTAGGTATAGCTGCATCAATCCAAAAAAGTCCCCATCAGAGCCCGCTGCGTGGACAGGATCAGTCAACTATCCCATTCACTGGACCAAAAATAAGAAATATCGCCGAGCTGCTACGCGGGACAGAATTTGTCCAGTGTACACAATCAGATCATTCATGGGAAAGTACTAGATACAAAAAAAAAAAAAAACTAGAACATCTCACTCTGCGATATATCTACGGGCATTAAACTGGACTGACAGAGAGGGATGGTCTAGTTTTATTTTTCTGGATTTAGGTCTTCCCCAAGCAGTTTCTATGGACATGTTTACACTGGAGATATTCTCGGTTTTGTTTTTATTCCACATGGCAGCGCGGTGTTTTTTTCTTATTTTTAGAAACAATTCAAGGCCCCAGTGTTTTACCAGGAGGAAGTTAGTGCCTGGAATTTTTTCTTTGCCCAGGATCTGCTTTGGTTGGCGTTTCCATTTACATCTGTAGCTCCTTTCTGGAAATTGACTCTATATGCCACTATTGTTGTTGTGGTTGGACACACCAGGAAAAAGGTGAGCACCTTCCCTACAGACAGCCCTCCACCCCCTCATTTAATCAGTGCTACCCTATAAGAAATGAAATAAAAAAAGGATCATAGCAAGATGGGTAAACTTTTATTTTTGTTCACAGCTTGGAAGACAGGAGAACATGGATTTTTCTAGATGTAGGGCTAGGTGATGGCAGAGTGTATCTAAAAAGCTTAATGGTTTTGCCATTTAATTTCCATGATCAGATGAGCCATGTCTACACTTAGCACGTACCTTCCAGACTTAGAAGGTTTCACACTCCAAGGTGCATCTGTGCCCAAGTAATTAAATTTATGGGGTTAATAGTTTTCTCTGTTGTTATTTTAAACAAAATTTCAATTCTACCGGTTTGGGCCTCAGAGCTGTTCCTCCTATTACATACATACATAACAATTTTCAGCAATCATATCTTGTACGTAAAATAACTACATACCGTACATAAAAATGAACACCGTGAACATTATGATTCCTCAAGTTAGCACAGAAAATTGAAGATAAAGATATTGTTCCACAGTAAAATACATACCCAGTAAGCACTCAGGAGACTGATCAAATTCTAGCTCCTCGTTATTTAGCATAATATTTCTTGGCAAATCGGCTAGAACAATATCAGGAGCAATTTGTGAGATTGGAACTGTAAATCTTGGATCTTCCGGATTCACTAACAAGTCACCTGTAGATAAGAGACGATAACTACAATTTTAAAACACATCTGAAGAAACTGTACTTTAGTAATAATCCATGCGAATAGCACCATGAGCTCCAAAAATCCTTAACAAAACACTATGGAAAGTAATGCCTTGGAACAATCACAAAAGGGCAAATTTATCAAAAAAGAAATAGAAACTTAGAGGGAATATCATATATAAGCAGTAATGAGCTATGCTCCTTAATATGAATTAATCTGCTCTATCAGGGGACCTAGCTGCAATGCACTGGTATCATTCCTATGAAAGCATCTTCCAAATATTTATTTTCTCTATACAAATAATGGTATTTTCCTTATAAATCCAAGTGTCGAAGTCCCAAAAAGGTTCTGTCTGAAATTCCACGGCAGCATTTAACAGTCACTGTCCGGTAACACAACGTTTCACTGGCTGTGACGCATTTCGGAGCAAATGTGAGGGAGCACAAATTTTACAAGAATTCTTATACAATTAACTTGATAAATTGAGCCCTCTCCATATATCTTCACTATCTATTAGAAAAATGGAGCAGATACAACAACAAGCAACTCAAAAAAGGTCAAGAAAAGGAATTTTCTTTGCAGCTGACAACATGACGATTGTGGAATACCATCGCAATGGGAGTAGAAAACGTTCATATGAGGTTTAAATTTCAGTGCCAGCTCTAAAGATTCCCCCTATGCATATTTTGTTGGGATAGCGACTGTGGCATGCTGTTGAGAACTATGGATATTTCAGGCTGGAGAGCAAATTTTAAGAGAAAAATCCTAAGGTTAGTTTTGCCTAGATTAAAGGATTTGTACACTTCTCAAACAAACCCCTCTTTATATACTATATTCCCCTGTGTAAAATAAAAATAATAGAAACTCACCTTCAGGGCTCATGTTTCTTATGCCACGTGAACACTGCAGCCAGTCAGCAATTGGTAATGGACTGCTTCACTCTCACTTCTTTTGGTTGAATCTAAGGCACATGTGGCATAACAAGGTTACATGAGCCCTGGGAGACATGGCGCCCATGCAGTAGATGATTATCTGTCATTTGTATTTTACATGGGGGAATATATAATATTTAACCCCTTAATGACCGCCAATACGTCTTTCAACTGACCTGAGATATAAGAGACTAGCATCCCCATACAGGTGACAATCCCGCAGCTGTCGGCTGTCCACTATAACTGACAACTTGCCGTATCAGCCACGATCAGTGTTGGCACTCTCCACATCTGTTTAACTCCTTAGATGCTGTGGTCAATAGTGACTACATCATTATAAATAGTTAACAGAGTGTGGGGGCTTCCTCTTTATCCCAATAGGTGCCGACAGATCATGATTGTGTGGTTCTGATGTTTGCCATGGCAATTTATGACCAAATAGCAGCATTAGCGTCTGCCGGCTACAGTAATCTGTTCACAAGTTAGCGGCATTTAGGTGGTAAAAATACACATTTTAATTTCTGTCATGTCACTTTGCATTAACGCCTGAAAATTACCTGAAGGGTTAATAAACTATCTGACTGCAGTTTTCAATCTGTCAGGGGGTGCGGTTTTTAAAATGTTTTAACTTTTGGAGGTTTCCCAATATATGGGACCCCTAAAGTCACTTCAAACATGGATAGGTCCCTAAAAAGATAAATGTTATAAATTTCCTTGAAAAAAATGAAAAACTACT
Source organism: Ranitomeya imitator (assembly GCF_032444005.1). Classification (NCBI taxonomy): domain Eukaryota; kingdom Metazoa; phylum Chordata; class Amphibia; order Anura; family Dendrobatidae; genus Ranitomeya; species Ranitomeya imitator. The sequence goes on along the minus strand of NC_091285.1, from coordinate 353,084,257 downwards.
GATACATTTTTAATCCTCCTAAAATGCTATCAAAATAAAAGAACATTTTACAAATGGTGCTGATGTAAAGCAGACATGAGGGAAATGTAATTTATTAATGTTTTTCTGTGGCATGACTATCTGGATTAAAGGGATAATCATTCAAAGTTTGAAAATGCTAATTTGTTTTTACATTTTTCTCAAATTTGTGATTTTATTATAAATAGACACAAAACATATAGACCTAAATTTACCATTATAATAAAGTATAATGTGTCATGAAAAAAACTTTGTTAAAGGGTTCCAGAGTTATTACCACATAAAGTAACACTGGTCAGATTTAAAAAATTTGGCTCCGTCACTAAGGATTTAAGAAAGACCAATATTCATAATGGCCAGTAAAAAAAAAAAACAATCACAAGGAAGAAAAAATGGCTAATGGAGAATCAGGACAACAAAGTCAGGAATAGATACATCTAGGTGACCTGTATAGAGAGGATATTGGAACATAAAAGAAGTGATGAGGTGTCTACTACTACCAGTGAAAATGGAGCCTTGCAGCACAATGATGGAAGAAGGAAACCGAGAACATTTTGGCCTATTCTCAGTTTTAGTCTGCTAAGTGTCCCAGGGATTCCTGATATGTGATGAGGAGGAAATAATGTGTTACTGTAGTACATAGCTGCCCTCCTGGGGTAAGTTAGAGAGGAATTAGCACTATGAGGTTGTAAAACATGTTGTCATGAACAATTTATTTTAAATATCAAAAATTGTCTACCAGGTGAAATATTAGGCAAACCCTTACTGCTTTAAAAATGATAAACAGCTATATTAGATTTACATGTAAATCTTACCTTCTTCAGCTTTTACCAGCAAATCAGATAGTAGAATTTTTTTGTGCTCTTGACCGTCATCAAAACTGTATAGCACCCACTTTTTTAATAATGTTTCTCCTTCACCAGAAATATCAGTTTCTAACAAACCAGGAAACCATTCCTCCATTAGGGAATCAATATGATCCACAACCTGTCCCAGCAGAATGCATCCTAAATGAAACATTATATTAGGTAATATTTTTTTTGAAAGTGATGAAAAAAAAACAAGTGACAAGGCTTCCAATTATAAGACTAGCGATGATACACTAACAGTACCTAATGTTTCATTGATCCAAATGTTTACCGGCGAACCTAACTGAATGGTGGTCCATCTGGTTCCAGGATTTTTTGACAGCAAGAATACAAATGCAGCCTCTGCTATTTGTGCAGCCAAAAATACAGGAATATTGGCTGCGGCGCATATATGAACAGACGTTTACTAATTCAACATCTAACTGTCCTCTCTCCTCCTGTACCAGTCGTGAGTTGTATTGCTTAAAGGGAACCTGTCACCCCCCTCAGGCGTTGGTAACTAAAAGAGCCACCTTGTGCAGCACTAATGCTGCATTCTGTCAAGGTGGCTCTTTAGTTACAAACGCCTGTACACACTGAAATAAACACTTATAAAATGTGCCCCCACATACCCTGAAATAGTCCCGGGGGCGGGCCTTTCCCCCCTAATCAGACACAGCACAGCCGTCTCCTCTTCCTGCATTATCGTCCCCGGCGCTATAAGTACGAAGGGCAGCGCAACTGCGCATGCCCGGAAAAAAAACTTACAGCGCAGGCACCGGGACGATAATGCAGGAAGAGGAGGAGGCGCCCGGCGCGCACAGGCCCGGAGTGACGGCTGTGCTGCGTCTGATTAGAAAGGAAAGTCCCGCCCCAGGGACTATTTCAGGGTATGTGGGGGCACATTTTATAAGTGTTTATTTCAGCATGTGCAGGCATCATAACTAAAAGAGCCACCTTGTCAGAATTAGAAGCATTAGTGCTGCACAAGGTGGCTCTTTTAGTTACAAACGCCTGAGGGGGGTGACAGGTTCCCTTTAAGATTATTGTTTTTTTTTCCCTTTAAGATTATTGTACTTGTTTTTTTATTATGTATACCGCTTTTCACATGTAATGATAATAATAATAAGTGTGAACCTTTCTTTTAAATGTCCTACATTTACTCTCCAAGGGTGGCTTCTGCTCGAAGGTTAAAACGTGTTACTGTCGTTACTGGCTTAGAGGTCGGATAATGTCTAAGCCAGTAATTAGAGTAACATACTGTAAACTTTGTTCTTCTAATTAGTGATAGCTTTGCATTGTATACATACGATACATTAAATGTCTTGGTTAACCATGAAATCTGCCTGTTGATGCATGTCAAGTATGGTATCTCCTAAATAACAAAAAAAATAATAATAATTTACCTTTTCTACAGGATGGAACGGTAATTTTCAAAAAACTATTTGGGCTGCCGTGTAGGCTTGTCGATTCCACCAAACAGTAAGCTTCAGGAGACCAATTAAGGTAGATACCTTGTCTCCAGTACATCCTGTTAGGACGCTGGACTCTTTCTGATTTTATATGTGAAGAAAATACAAACAAAAACTTTTAGGCCAATGAGAATTTCACATTTACTTCCCTGCTTCTTTTAGAAATGTTCATGTGCACATAATCACTAGGACTACTTAGTTTTTAAAGACAACCTGTAACTGGATTTTTTCAATTCGAGTACCTCCTACAATTATAGCTGTTCCACAGATTCTGAAATTGTTTTTCTTTTTCTTCTGTGCCCCTCCATTCCAAAGTTATGCCCCATGATAATAATGGGGCAAATGTTCCCATCATCCAACTGAGTGTAAACCACAGAACTTTTATATGGGTGTGGCTGTGTTTTGATTGGCCGGCGAAAAGTGAGAAAAAAGCAAATGCCCTAAGACAGGGGTGTCAAACTGCATTCCTCGAGGGCCGCAAACCATTCGTGTTTTCAAGATTTCCTTAGCTTTGCACAAGGTGCTGTAATCATTATGTGTGTAGGTGATTAAATTATCACCTGTGCAGTACAGGGAAATCCTGAAAACATGACCTGTTTTCAGCCCTTGAGGATTGCAGTTTGACACTTCTGCCCTAAGAGAAGTTCTATGGTATATGCAGCACTAAAGAAAAGCATAAACGTTTGTCAGTCATCTTAGCGGGGGAAAAGTTACAGCCGCCGCTGACTATGTACTGATCAGTGGCTGAAGCCAAGCTGACCACACCTCTACGACTGAAGTCCGGAGGCTGCCAGGAGGAATAAAGTTAATTTCCTTCCAGGAGATGGGCTTTCAGTGAGACGGCTGTGCGGGTTTGCAATGCTATTAACTCCATATCTGCAGGTTAATACGGTAGAGTTTGGGAACAATACAGGTCCCCTTTAACATCATGGTGAGGACCACACTTTAAAAATGTTGTTCAGTAGTAGGAGAACCCCTTCACGTACCCCAAGTTTAGCCCCAACAAAATAAATAAAAAAAAAAAAGTTTACTTTCCCGTTTCAGTGGTGTGAGTACTCGCATTCCCGGGGCTCTCATGCGGTTATAATGACAGATGAGCCTGGTGCCCAATTAGGCTAAGTTCACATTTGCGTAGGTGTCTGCAGCATATCGTTTGCATGCGCAATCGCATGCCAAAACATGCTTACGCCTGCGCATCGTCTTGCACATGACGCAAACAAAAACGCTGCAAATGCATGCGTTTTGGCATGTGTTTGTGTCTTTGATGAGCATGGTGGAGGCGGTGACATCATTTTCTGGACATGCGCAGTCTAAAGTACGCATGCTTATCGAACGCATGCGTACACATGTCCTTGCATACCAATGCGTTCCCATAGACAGTAATGCGTTTTTGAAAGCAATCATCTGCAATCGTCCGCATGCGGACGATTGCGCAATATTTGACGCCTCAAAAAATGCAACATGTTGCGTTCACCAGACACCGCCGCAAACCGCAAAAGACGCATGCGTATGCATTTGCATGCAAAAGCATGTCCCTGCGTACACCATGTTAAAGATATGTACGCATGACGCATGCGGATCGATGTGTATCGTACGCTGCGCACACATACGCTAATGTGAACCCAGCCTTAGTGTTGGCATCACTGTCTCCGCCTTCAGACAAATTGAACATCAAAGAGGAAGTCAGGACTGCAGCTGCTCTCCATCACTTCCTCTTGATGATCGATTTGTCTGAAGACCGTGACTCCAGCAATGATTGAACTCCAGGCTCATGTAACATAACACCCGCACAAAAGCCCCAGAAACGCGAGTGCAGACATCGGAACGGTGCTGGCACGTGAGATGAGTATACGTTTTTTTTTATTTTATCGCTGCCAAACATTTAGATCAAGAACACGTTGCCCTAGTAGTGTACAAGCCCTTTAAACTACTTGGAATATACCACTCATTTCATTCAAATGATTTGATTACTATGATTACTGCTCTTTTACATTTTCTTTTGAGTTATTATTGGAGTTTTTAACTCCTAACTACCACTGTTCTACAAAGGATGAATGAAGAGGGATCAAGAACTGTACCTATTTAATTCTCAGCAGATGATGGCTATGTTATTCAGCCACCATTTGACTTTAACCACTGTCCCCACAGTTGTTAACCTGTGAAATGCTGCTGTCATTCTCTGACAGCTGCATTAACAGTTTGCGTCCTGGGGGATGCACTGTTATAACTGCTCATCAACCACCATGGGTTCCCATAACAACCGGAGGTCTGCTCAAAGCTTCTGGCTGATGGTCATTGGAGACCATGATTTGTGTTATACACTACAATACTATGGTATTGCTGTATATAATACAAGTGATTGAATGATTGCAGGTTTAAGTCCCCCATGGGGACTAACAAATCTAAAATTTAATGATTTTAAATAACATAAAAAACCACACCAATTCAAATCTCCCCTCTTTTTCCCATATAAAAGAAGGATTAAAGAAAAATACACATATGAGATATTGTATTGCACTGTATGAAACCAGTGATCAGAGAAATAAAAATTGAAGTCCCATAGAGGGGCTAAGTAAAAAAGCAACATAAAAGTTTAAAAAATGTTTTAAAACTAGTAAAAAAAAAAATCCACAAAATAAATGAGAAAAAGAGAAGAAAAAAAAATATTTTACCAATAAATACATATACTTATGTAAAAACAAAAAAGTATGCATATTTGGTATCGCCGAGTCCAGAACGAGCCAACCTATAAATTTGTCATGCCGCCAAAACAATATAAATATGGTATCGTTATAATAGTACTGACCCGAAGAATAAAACTGCCTTATCAATTTTACTACACGCGGAACGGCAATAAAAATAAACCCTAAAAAACAAATCCTAAATTGCTGGTGCTTGATCATTCTGTCTCCCAAAAATCAGAATAGAAAGCAATCAAAAAATATCATGTGCCCGAAAATGTTACCAATAAAAACATGAACTTGTTGCGCAAAAAAACAAGCCGTCACATGACTCTGTCGCCCAAAATAAGGAAAAATTATAGCTCTCAAAATATGGTGATGCAAAAATTTGTTTTTGTAATAAAAAGCATCTTTTAGTGTGTGACAGCAGCCAAACATAAAACTTCGAAATAAATCTGGTACCACTGTAATTGCACCGATCTGAAGAATAAAGTCACCTAATCACTTATACCGTACGAGGCATGGCGTAAAAAATAAATAAAACCAATTCTTCACCTGCCGTTGAGTTGCTCATTTTGCCTCACAAAGATTGCAGTTTTGCTGGGCTCACATTTATCCTGCGCTCTGCGCTTGCATTGGGGCTTCCGTGTAAATCCCGGAAATACATGATTCAGACAGAACCCCCTATTATGAGGAAGATGGAGGCACTGTGGACGCTCTCTGAGCTGTGATCCGATGGTGTCCATCTATTTAGTCAGACATAAAAGCGCGGTCCGCCAGGTTTGTGCACCTCTGAAAAGAAGGACACCGCTGAACAGAGGACAGACGGAGTTCAGAGTAATGCTGCTGTTTCATTATAGTGAATGGATCTGTCAGGGGTTTCATCTGAATCACGTCACTCTGAGATTTAGATGGAAACCCCAAAGTAAGTGCTCAGAGCGCCGGATGAATGTGATCCCAAACGTTATGTAAAATGTTCCCAATAAAAGCTTCAGCTCAATCCACAACAAAGCAAGTCCCCACTCAGGTCCGTCATCTGTTAACAGAAAAATAGGAGCCTTTTATGTTACTGGTAGTACAAAGGCTTTGGAAAAGCAAAATGGCTCCTCACCCCCATAAAAGAAATTCAGCAAATTCTGCTCTCCCAAATTACATTGCCCTCTCCCCTTCTGAGCCTCAATGTGCTTTATCCACATTTAAAGTCGTGTTTGGCATTTCTGTAGCGATGATAGCCTGTCTAATTTACAAGTGCATATCTCCAAAAGCATAGGCTGTGCTTAACGTACTGGTCACTACAGCGCACTGGTCATTACAACGGCAGTTTGCAAGTTTCTCTCAACAACATCCACTGCTGCTTGCTTCCGAAAAACACTTGTGGAGTCAAAATCGTCACTACACCAACATCCAAAACCAAATCGGGTCACTTGAGAGGGTATTCTGCTTTTCTGGCATTTAGGGGGTCTGTATATGGAGTCCGGAAACTATCTATATAATTGTCTAAGGGTCACTTCGGTCTGCCTGTCTGTCTTTCTGTCACGGATATTCATTGGTCGCGGCCTCTGTCTGTCATGGAAATCCACGTCGCTGATTGGTTGTGGCTGTTCTGCCGCGACCAATCAGCGACTGGCACAGTCCGAAAGAAAATGACCGCTACTTACTCCCCGCAGTCAGTGCCCGGCCCCCGCATACTCCCTTCCGGTCACCGCTAACACAGGGTTAATGCCGGCGGTAACGGACCGCATTATGCCGCGGGTAACGCACTCTGTAACCGCCGCTATTAACCCTGTGTGTTCCCAACTTTTTACTATTGATGCTGCCTATGCGGCTGCTATATACTACATAGGCAATGTTATATACTATGTGGGCTGTGTGATCTACTCCGTGGGCTGTGCTATATACTGCGTGGGCTGTGCTATATATTACGTGGCCACTGTTATATACTGTGTGGGCAGTGTTATATACTACGTGGCTGCTATATACTGCGTGGGCAGTGTTATATACTATGTGGCTGCTATATACTGTGTGGGCTGTGCTATATATAACGTGGCCAGTGTTATATACTGTGTGGCCTGTGTTATATACTACGTGGCTGTGTTATATACTGCGTGGCCACTGTTATATATTGCGTGGCCTGTATTAACACATCGGGTATTCTACAATATGTATGCATATAGCAGCCACATAGTATGTAGCACAGGTCATGTAGTATTTGTCTGCTATATACTACATGGCTCCTATATACTACGTGGCCTGTGCTATATACTATGTGGCTGCTATATACATACATAAATACATATTCTAGAATACCCGATGCGTTAGAGTCGGGCCACCATCTAGTTAATTAATAATTTGTTCTCCAAGAGTCAAACAGCGCTCTGTCCCTCTCGAGTCTCGCTGTGTGACTAAGCAGGACTGTACAGCCACATATGGGGTATTGCCAAGTTCAGCATAAATAGTGTGACACATTTTGGCACCATTTGTACCTATTTGCCAGTGTTTAAGTATAAAATCTGGAACTAAAACATTTTTTTGTGGTAAAAAATGTAATTTTTTCTTCACTGCCCAAAAGTATAAAATTCTGTGACCCATTTGTGTTGTCAATATAATCACTGCATCCTAGAGAGGTACAGTTTATAATACAGGGTACCGCTGTTCTGGCATCTCAGGGACTCTGCCAATGTGACATGGCCCCCTCAAACCAGCCCAGCAAAATCTGTATATATATATATATATATATATATATATATATATATATATATTTATATATATACAGTGGGGCAAAAAAGTATTTAGTCAGTCAGCAATAGTGCAAGTTCCACCACTTAAAAAGATGAGAGGCGTCTGTAATTTACATCATAGGTAGACCTCAACTATGGGAGACAAACTGAGAAAAAAAAATCCAGAAAATCACATTGTCTGTTTTTTTAACATTTTTTTTGCATATTATGGTGGAAAATAAGTATTTGGTCTGAAACAAAATTTCATCTCAATACTTTGTAATATATCCTTTGTTGGCAATGACAGAGGTCAAACGTTTTCTGTAAGTCTTCACAAGGTTGCCACACACTGTTGTTGGTATGTTGGCCCATTCCTCCATGCAGATCTCCTCTAGAGCAGTGATGTTTTTGGCTTTTCGCTTGGCAACACGGACTTTCAACTCCCTCCAAAGGTTTTCTATAGGGTTGAGATCTGGAGACTGGCTAGGCCACTCCAGGACCTTGAAATGCTTCTTACGAAGCCACTCCTTGGTTGCCCTGGCGGTATGCTTTGGATCATTGTCATGTTGAAAGACCCAGCCACGTTTCATCTTCAATGCCCTTGCTGATGGAAGGAGGTTTGCACTCAAAATCTCACGATATATGGCCCCATTCATTCTTTCATGTACCCGGATCAGTCGTCCTGGCCCCTTTGCAGAGAAACAGCCCCAAAGCATGATGTTTCCACCACCATGCTTTACAGTAGGTATGGTGTTTGATGGATGCAACTCAGTATTCTTTTTCCTCCAAACATGACAAGTTGTGTTTCTACCAAACAGTTCCAGTTTGGTTTCATCAGACCATAGGACATTCTCCCAAAACTCCTCTGGATCATCCAAATGCTCTCTAGCAAACTTCAGACGGGCCCGGACATGTACTGGCTTAAGCAGTGGGACACGTCTGGCACTGCAGGATCTGAGTCCATGGTGGCGTAGTGTGTTACTTATGGTAGGCCTTGTTACATTGGTCCCAGCTCTCTGCAGTTCATTCACTAGGTCCCCCCGCGTGGTTCTGGGATTTTTGCTCATCGTTCTTGTGATCATTCTGACCCCACGGGGTGGGATTTTGCGTGGAGCCCCAGATCGAGGGAGATTATCAGTGGTCTTGTATGTCTTCCATTTTCTAATTATTGCTCCCACTGTTGATTTCTTCACTCCAAGCTGGTTGGCTATTGCAGATTCAGTCTTCCCAGCCTGGTGCAGGGCTACAATTTTGTTTCTGGTGTCCTTTGACAGCTCTTTGGTCTTCCCCATAGTGGAGTTTGGAGTCAGACTGTTTGAGGGTGTGCACAGGTGTCTTTTTATACTGATAACAAGTTTAAACAGGTGCCATTACTACAGGTAATGAGTGGAGGAAAGAGGAGACTCTTAAAGAAGAAGTTACAGGTCTGTGAGAGCCAGAAATCTTGATTGTTTGTTTCTGACCAAATACTTATTTTCCACCATAATATGCAAAAAAAATGTTAAAAAAACAGACAATGTGATTTTCTGGATTTTTTTTTCTCAGTTTGTCTCCCATAGTTGAGGTCTACCTATGATGTAAATTACAGACGCCTCTCATCTTTTTAAGTGGTGGAACTTGCACTATTGCTGACTGACTAAATACTTTTTTGCCCCACTGTATATATATATAATATGGTGCTTCTTCTCTTTCGAGCTTTACACTGTGCCTCAAAGTAGTTTTCGACCACTTACGGGTAGTGTTGAGCATTCCGATACTGCAAATATCAGGTATCGGCCGATATTCGCGGTATCGGAATTCCGATACCGAGTTCCGATACTTTTGCAATATCGGATACCAGAATCGGAAGTTAGCATAATGCAATCAGCCAGTTTGATTTAATTCAGCCAATGAGAAATCATTAGAAGTGTGGGCACATCCTGTTCTGCATGTTAGGCATGTAACTACTGGCATGGCTGTGATTGGCTGCTGAAATGATGTCATGATGCACTATAAAAGCCACCGCCGCCATTTTGGGTTCACTCTGCTGTGAATTCAGTTAGGGACAGGACGCTGTTGTTCTGACTGAGGGATAGTTTGAGATAGCGATTTGCTTCATTGTGCTTTACCCAGGCTAATTTAGCAACCGTTGTGTGAGAACCTTGTATTTGCCTTGCAGCGCTGTTTACTGCTGTCTGCAAGGTCTCTGTGTGAGTTCAGCTCACGCTGTAGTCTGTTCTGCAGCCACAGCTGGTTGTAGTCAGCTCAGCGTGCGTCACTGCCTCATACTGTTCCATTGTCCTTTTTTCAATTAGTGCTGCCTGCTGCACATTTTTCCAGATTTATCCTATTAGTGGGTTTCCATCCGTATCCTGCTAGATTGCGGAAAAACACTATGAGGCTGTGTGCACACTCTGCGGTTTTTCGCGTTTTTTCCCGATAAAAACGCTATGAAACGGCAAAAAAAACGCATATAATAAGCAACCCATCATTTAGAATGAATTCCGCATGTTTTGTGCACACGATGCGGTTTTTTCGTGGTAAAAACCGCAGCATGTTCATTAATTTTGTGGTTTTTTTTGCGGATTTCCCACTACAAAATGCATTGGGAAATGTCCGGAAAAAAACGCGGCAAATCCGCATGCAGTTTTCTTGCGGATTTCTTGCAGAAAATGTCCGTTTTTTTCTCAGGAATTTTCTGCGAGAAATCCTGAACGTGTGCACATAGCCTCAATGAGTACATAGAGGAGCCTTTCTGCAGGCTTGTGCCCTGCAGCCCCAGCCAGATTAGTATTAGCCTATCTTTTGGAGCCTCATCTATTGCATTGTAGGTTACCTTCCTGCATTTTAATCACTACAAAAAGTTTGTGATATTATCGGTTTTATATCTCTGGGCACATCCAGTGTCTTTTTGTGAAAAAAACAAAAAGTTAATAAAGTTCACCAAACACTCCACTTTACAGTTGTGTAGGCCACAATAGCTCATTAAAGTCTAGTCCACACTTTATAAAATTAGTGTTTCTGATAACTTTTAGCAGCTGTTCAGGAATAAGCACACTAAGCCCTTAGTACTTTTTTGCCTATCTTTATCAGTTTACCAAGATGAAGGCAGTAAGGCACGTGGGTGTGGTCATGGGCGTGGAGGTGGAGCAGGGAGAGGAAGTGAGGATACTGTGCCTGTTGCAGGCACTGGTGATTCATCATCCACCAGTTTTAGCAGGGAACAGTCCTTCATGCGCAGCTTTGTAGGAGCTAGCAGTACCCCACTGCTGCGTGACGAACAAATTGAAGCCGTTGTCGGATGGATGGCAGCTAACGCATCGACTTCAATTAGTGCCACATCCTCTCAGGCACAGAGCACTAAAGAGCACCCATCGGTCTCCTCACCCCCTGCCAAATTGCCCAGGCAGTCAGAGAGCCCAGGACAGGAGCCATCTCTACTTCTGTTCTCTGAATCTCTTGGCTTGGAAAGAGAGGGCCAGCCAAGCAGCATTCGAGAAACTGAAGAAGAGGCAGTATGCAGTAAAGCGCAAGTGCTTTGTCTCTCGGAATCTGATGAGGCGGGTGGGCCAGTGCCTACGGTCAGCACACCTCAGTACGCATCTGATGATGAGACTCAGATGCCGCTTTCTGGTGCGTACTGTGCTGCCGAGACTACCCATGAGAAGCGGTTGTTGGAAGAGGGCAGTGTAGATGATGAGGTCCTTGACCCATCATGGAGTGAGGTACAGGAAGGTGGTGGGAGCAGCTCTGAGGGAAGAGATTCCCCGAACGGCCCAAAAAGGAGGGAGACAGAAGACTGTGTTGCCTGTAGCCTCCACTTCGGCACCCATCAGGAGCATGCCTCTTCCAAAACCCAAAACGGGCGCTCCCAAGACTTGCAGTGCCTGGTCCTTTTTTGACACAGTTGCAGATGACATTTGTTTTGTCAAATGCTAGCTGTGTAATCAGAAAGTCAAAAGAGGGAAAAGTGTCAGCAACCTCAATACCACAAATATGTGGAAACATGTGCGGACCAAGCACGTGGTGGAGTTATAAAAATACACTGAAGACCTAGGCCAACCTACCATCTCTTCAGCTCGTGTCGGCTTCCTCACAGGATCGCCATGGAAGAGCCTCTGGCACTGTTGGACAGAGACCCAGTGTAATTCCACCCACAGCACCATGTTCCCTGTCATCCTCACACTCCCAGCCCAGTCTACAGCCATCTATAGCAGAGGCATGGGAGAAAAGGTGGACATTCTCAGCAAACCACCCCCGAGCACAGGCTCTGAATGCTGGCATTGCAAAACTACGGTCCCTTAAAATGCTCTCATTCAGGTTGGTGAAGACTGACACCTTCCGTAACTTGATGGCATTGGCAGTCCCACAATACAACATGCTCAGCCGCTTTTATTTCAGCAGGCAAGCTGTCCCTGCCCTGCAAAATCATGTGGAGGGAAACATTAAACATGCGCTACTAAACGCCGTCAGTAGCAAGGTCCACCTCACCACCGATGCGTGGACCAGTCAACATGGACAGGGACGATACCTTTCCCTCACTGCCCATTGGGTAAATGTTGTGGAGCCGGGTACAGATCTTGCGAGTGGCGCTGTACGTGTTCTGCCCACTCCAAGGATTGCAGGAATCCATTGACTCCTCCTCATACTCCAGTTCCTCTGAATCAGCGCTGCAGGAGCCTTCACAGTCTACCTCCACATGGACCCGTGAACGCTTACCTGTTACGACCGATATGAGCACAACCGTGGCCAAACGTCAACAGGCCGTATTGAAATTAATTTCTTTGGGGAATCGAAGCCACACAGCACAGGAGTTCTGGAATGCCATCAAGCAGGAGAGCAACGTGTGGTTTGTGCCAGAGAATCTCCAGCTAGGCATGGTAGTGTGTGACAATGGCTGAAATCTGGTGGCAGCTCTGGGCCTAGGCAACCTCACTCACATCCCATGTCTGGCACATGTGCTCAACTTGGTCATGCAGAGTTTTTTGAGGGACTATCCGGATCTTGATGCACTGCTGCACAAGGTTCGCCTAGAGTGCGCTCACTTGCGGCATTCCAGTATGGCAAGATCGCGCATTGCAGCGCCGATTCCGCCTTCCGCAACATCGCATCATATGTGACCTACCCACCAGGTGGAATTCAACGTTACATATGTTGGAGCCGTTGTGTGAGCAGCAAGCAGCAGTACTGGAGTACCAGCTGCATCAGGCGCAAAAAAGTCGCACTGCACGCCGTTCAGACTTCACAACAACTGAGTGGGCCACTATTCCACGCGGATGGCGAGTGCAGATGATGCACTAGTCAGCATGACTATCCTCCTTATCTGCCTGCTTGAAAAAACACTGCAAGCACTAAGGGATGAGGTTGTGGAAGAGGTGGAGGATGAGGAGTCACAAATGCCATCTGCTTCTGTACAGTCTGCGCAACGTGGTTCCTCACAAAGGCATAGGCAGGAGACACTTTGTGAGGAGAATGAGGAGGAGTCAATGGAAGAGGGAGACATCTGTCCAGAGGAGGGAGGTACACAATGCTCTAGTAGTCAGTATGTAGAGCGAGGGTAGGGTGATGCAGAGCAGTCAGATCACGCCTCAAGCAGGGGACAGCGTTTCTTGGCCAGTTGGCAGTCTGCAGCACATGGTTTATTTCATGCTGCAGTGCATGAGAAACGACCGCCGCATCGCCCACATTCTCAACACGGCTGATTATTGGGTATACACCCTCCTAGATCCTCGCTTACAAAGCCTCATAACACCGTTGAAGCGGGAGCGTAAAATGCGGGAGTACCAAGGCACACTGGTGCATTCCATCATCTTCTCCAGTCCAACCGAGAGCAGTGCTGCTAGTGCTTTACAAAGCAGCTCAGTGCGTCGAGGCAGTGGAGGAAGCTCTGCACAAAGAGGGAGCAGAAGCAGTGGCTCAGCACAAGGAAAGAACAGTTTGGCCCAAATGTGGCAAAGTTTTGTGTGCCTGCCACAAATGTCTACACCATCATAGATGGTTCCAGTCAGCAGGAGGCAACGTTTCCGTCAGATGGTGACAGACTACATGTCCTGCCCCCTCAGTGTACTCCCAGACGGCTCTTCCCCCTTCAAGTTTTGGGTCTCTAAGCTTGGCCAGAGCTTAGCCAGTATGCATTGGAGCTGCTGGCTTGCCCTGCTGCTAGTGTATTATCGGAACGCATCTTTAGTGTCGCAGGTGGTGTACTAACAGACCGTCGCATGCGACTATGCTCCCATAACGTTGACCGCCTTACTTTTCTGAAAATGAACAAGGCCTGGGTCTCGCAGGAATTTGCCACTCCTCTTCCAGATTAAATAATTGGTTGTCAACAGTATCCAGGTCTCCTGTTGTGTTCATGTTTCTACCACCTGAACTGTAATCCCTGGGCTCCAACACCGCCAGTTGCTGCTCACAAGTGCCGTCTGCACAGTCAACACATGACCAGTGTTATAGGGTTTCAGTAACGTCAGCTGATCCCCAGCTGTGTAACCGGTAATTTCTCCTGCTTCGTCCACACTCACACTACTTCAGATATTAAACTTGCTCCAATTAGGCCTCAGCCTACACTCTGCTTCTCCTGGATTCCCGGGGCTCCAACACTGCCAGTTGCTGCTCGGAAGTGCTCTCTGCACAGTCAACAGTTGCTCCTCTGTTATTGGGGTTCAGTAACGCCAGCTGCTCTCCTGCTGTGTGTGCGGCAAATTCTCCTGCTCCCTCCACATTCACATTACTTCAGATATTAAACTTGCTCCAATTAGGCCTCAGCCTACACTCTGCTTCTCCTGGATTCCCTGGGCTCCAACACTGCTCGGAAGTGCTGTCTGCACAGAGAAAAACACTAGCTCCTGTGTTAGTGGGGTTCAGTAACGCCAGCTGCTCCCCTGCTGTGTGTCCGGCAATGTCTCCTGCTCCCTCCACATTCACATTACAACAGATATTAAACTTGCTCCAATTAGGCCTCGGCCTACACCCTGATTGACCCTGGGCTCCCACACCGCCAGTTGCTGCTCGGAAGTGCCGTCTGCACAGAGAAAAACACTAGCTCCTGTGTTAGTGGGGTTCAGTAACGCCAGCTGCTCTACTGCTGTGTGTCCGGCAATGTCTCCTGCTCCCTCCACATTCACATTACAACAGATATTAAACTTGCTCCAATTAGGCCTCGGCCTACACCCTGATTGACCCTGGGCTCCAACACCACCAGTTGCTGCTCGGAAGTGCCGTCTGCACAGTCAACACTTGCTGCCGTGTTATTGGGGTTCAGTAATGTCAGCTGATCCCCTGCTGTGTATCCGACAATTTCTCCTGCTCCCTCCACACTCACACTACTACAGATATTAAAGGGTATAAAGGCACAGATGATTGGCCTCAGGGAGACCAAAACATCCAACACCGCGGAGACACCATCACGTGTTTCTCAACGCAGTGATTCCAGAACACTGCCCCCATCCCTTATGGGAAATATGCAGATGCATGTAAAGAAGCTGCGGAGACACCATCACGTGTTTCTCGACGCAAGCAGTGAATAGCCAGGCCTTTCCCCGGGAAGGAACAACCACGGGAAGGGCAGCATCCTATGAAGGAAAGCCACCTATGCCAAGCATGGTATCCATCCACAGACAGCTGTTTCGGGGTTTTTGCCCCTCATCAGTGTGGAGTAGGAATCTGGCTATTAGGAGCAGTGCCTAGTAAAAAGGCTATAAAGGCACAGATGATTGGCCTCAGGGAGACCAAAACATCCAACACCGCGGAGACACCATCACGTGTTTCTCAACGCAGTGATTCCAGAACACTGCCCCCATCCCTTATGGGAAATATGCAGATGCATGTAAAGAAGCTGCGGAGACACCATCACGTGTTTCTCGACGCAAGCAGTGAATAGCCAGGCCTTTCCCCGGGAAGGAACAACCACGGGAAGGGCAGCATCCTATGAAGGAAAGCTGTCCCCCCCAGGCGTTTGTAACTAAAATAGCCACCTTGTACAGCACTAATGCTGCATTTGGACAAGGTGGTCTTTTACTTATGCTCTTTGCATACGCTGAACTAAACACTTATAAAATGTGTCCCCTCATACCGTGAAAGTCCCGGAGGCGGGACTTACTTCCTAATCAGACGCGGCACAGCTGTCATTCATACCCCCTTGGCGCCGTGCGCCGCCTCCTGAGCGTTGTTTGAATCTGTCCCGCAGCCTGAGCTGTTAAGTTATCCCTTGGCCATGTGCAGTTAGCGCTGCCCATCTTCTGACATCATTTGACCTTGATGACCTTTTCCTTGTGCAGCATTAGTGCTGCACAAGGTGGCTCTTTTAGCTACGAACACCTGCGGGGGTTACAGGTTCCCTTTCAACTTGCTCCAAGTAGGACTCAGCCTACACTCTGTTTCTCCTGTAATCCCTGGGCTCCAACACTGCCAGTTACTGCTCGGAAGTGCCGTCTGCACAGTCAACACATGCTCCAGTGTTTTGGGGTTCAGTAACGTCAGCTGATCCCCAGCTGTGTGTGTGGCAATTTCACCTGCTCCATCCACTTTCACACTACTCCAGATTTTAAACTTGCTCCAATTAGGCCTCGGCCTACACTCTGTTTCTCTTTCCCTGGGCTCCAACACCGCCAGTTGCTCCTCGGAAGTGTCTTTGGCACGGGTACTCCCTCCTGCCCAGCCTGGTTCCAGCACGCCAGCTGTTTCCGGGTAGTGTCAAGGTCACTTTGCCTCCAATACGTTCTGGCACGGGTACCTCCTGCTTAGTAACCGGGTTCCAGTACCGTCAGCTGGTCCTCGGTAGTTCCTTTGGCTCTTGTACCTTCGGCTACCCATTCAGGTTCCAGTACCGTCAGCTAGTTCTCGGCAGTGTCTTAGGCACGGGTACTCCCTCCTGCCAAGCCTGGTTCCAGCACTAGGTGTTTCCGGGTAGTGTCAAGGTCACTTTGCCTCCAATACGTTGTCCTGTCGGGTTGCGGTCGGGTTAGCCAACTCTATGGTGCCTGCAGTTTAGGTGCTTCCTATGTAGGCTGCGGGAACTGGCAATCAAGGCTGGTTCCGTAGTGCAAATAGGACAATCTCCCCCTGTAGGACTGTGGGTTTTCGGTAAATACGGTCGGCTCGCGGCCTAGCAATTTTTTTTCATGTGGACTTTCTGCTGCCTATCTGAGTTCCAGCACCATTAGCTGGTTCTTTGGAATACAATCTTGAATAGGTCCCCCTGGTTCCAGGCAGAGCCTGGTCCTCGGTAGTTCCATTGGCTCTTGTACCTTCTGCTCCCCATCCTGGTTCCAGTACCGTCAGCTGGTTCCAGGCAGAGTCTTTGGCTTAGGTGCCTCCGTCTCGGTATCCGAGTTCCACCAACGTCTGGTGGTCCTTGGTAGTGCTTTCTAGCATGGGTACCTCATGCTTAGTAACCGGGTTCCAGTACCGTCAGCTGGTCCTCGGTAGTTCCATTGGCTCTTGTACCTTCGGGTAGCCATCCGGGTTCCAGTACTGTCAGCTGGTTTTCGGCAGTTCCTCAGCCTTCTTGTACCTTCTGCTACATTTCCAAGTTCAAGCTTTTGGAAATGGTTTTTGCTAATCACTCTGGATCTCCCTGACAACGACCCTAAAGACAACGACCCTGAAGACCACCCTGAAGAAGACGACGACGACCCCGGAGACGACCACCCTGAAGACCGCCCCAAAGAAGACGACCCCAGAGACGACGACCCTGAAGACCAAGAAGCAGAAGAACAAGAAGCTGCAGAACAAAAAGCAGAAGAACATTAAGCATAAGACTAAAAATCAGAGCAAAAGATAATATCTAAATTATAAGCAGAAGAAGACTAAGCAGTGTATAGGGGTGAGTCCGTTCCTCCTCGTGGTGTCCCTGGAAAAAACCTGCTGCTGCAGGCCAAACTGAACGTGGACAAATCCTGTTGTAAATCTTTTGTGACAGGCAGAACGGAAGGTGTAATCTTCAAACTTTTATAGATAACAACTACAGGAATGCCTGTCACAAATAAGAATATGATGAAGAAGAAGATGAAGAAGTAGAATATGAAGAAGAATAATAGTTGAATAAAAAGAATATGAAGAATGTAAAAAAAAGAATAATAGGAAGAAGGTGAAGAATAAGAAGATGAATAAGGTGAAGAAGTTGATGAAAAAGATGCTGCTGCTGAGGATGATGAAGAAAGTGTGGGAGAAGTAAAAAAGAAGGTGAACAGCATGGAAGTAGTGAAACAAATATCTGACAAAATATAAAAAATCTTAACATAGTCAATATCTTTGTAACTCCGAACGTCTTAAAAACAAAAAATTAATTCCTGCTATTCCATTCGATTGGGCTAAACCTCAATGCCTTTAATGTCTCCTCCACCTCCCACAATACATCTTACATTATTCTTAGTTGTTTTCCTTTATGTAGAATTAACCTACAAGGAAAGAAAGGGTTTATTTTAATTCCGATATTTTTGTCCCATTGACTTGCATTGGTATCGGGTATCGGTATCGGCGATATCCGATATTTTTTGGATATCGGCCGATCCAATCCGATACCGATATTTCCGAATATCGGAAGGTATCGCTCAACACTACTTACGGTGTATTGATGTACTCAGGAGAAATTGCATAACAAATTGTAATGTTCATTTTCTCCTATTACCCCTTTTGCAAACTTTGGGCCAAAGCAACATTTTAGTGGAAAAAATTTTAATATTTAATTTACTCAGCCCAATTTTATACAAGTTTGTGAATCGCCTGAGGGTTAAACATACTCACTACTCCCCTAGATGAATTACTTGGGAGGTTGAGTTTACAAAATGGGATCGCCTGTGGGGGTTTCTGCTGTTTTGGCATGTCAGGGGCTATTCAAATGTGACATGGTATCCGCAACCTATTGCAGCCAAAATAGCTCTCATTCTCTTTCCAGTCCTACCATGTGCTCAAAACAAATTTAGGGGTCCATTTTTTCTTGCTACCCTTGTGAAAATAAAAAAAAGGC
Source organism: Ranitomeya imitator (assembly GCF_032444005.1). Lineage (NCBI taxonomy): Eukaryota > Metazoa > Chordata > Amphibia > Anura > Dendrobatidae > Ranitomeya > Ranitomeya imitator. Next base: position 353,065,576 of record NC_091285.1, on the reverse strand, counting down.
AAAAATAACATTTTTGTGGAAAAAATTTGTTTTTTTAACTTTCATGGCTCAACATTATAAAACATTATAAAATGCTGTGAAGCCCTTGAGTATTCAATGTGCTCATCACACATCTAGATAAAGTCCTTGATGGATCTAGTTTCCAAAATGAGGTTATTTTTGGGGGGTTTCCACTGTTTAGGCAAATCAGGAGCTCTCCAAACGTGCATTGGCGTCGGCCATTAATTCAAGCTAATTTTTTATTCCAAAAGTCAAATGGCGCTCCTTCCCTTCCGAGCCCTGCCGTGCACCCAAACAGTAGTTTTCCTCCACATATGTGGTATTGTCGTACTCAGGAGAAATCGCACAACAAATTTTGTGGGGCATTTTCTTCTGTTTCCCTTGTGAAAATGAAAAATTTGGCACTAAAGTAACATTTTTTGTGGGAAAAAGTTAAATGTTAATTTTTTCCTTCGATGTTCCATTAATTCTCATGAAGCACCTGAAGGGTTAATTACATTTTTGAATGTGATTTGAGCACCTTGAGGGATGCAGTTTTAGAATGGTGTCACTTTTGGGTATTTTCTGTCATATTGACACCCCAAACTGACTTCAAATGTGATGTGGTCCCTAAAAAAATGGTTTTGTAAATATTAAGGAAAAATGAGAAATTGCTGATCAACTTTTAACCCTTCTAATTTCTTAACAAAAAAAATATGTTTCAAAATCTGCGCTGATGTACAGTAGACATGTGGGAAATGTTATCTATGAACTATTTTGTGTGACATAACTCTATGGTTTAAGGCAGGGGTGGGGAATCTTTTTTCTACCAAGAGCCATTTGGATATTTATACCATCCTTCGGGGGCCGTACAAACTCCACCCACAAAGTACATCCTGACTCTGGTACTGGTGTCAGGACGTAATCTGTCATTGCATGCTCTTCAGTGTTCAGTAGTGAACACTGTGTGTGTGTGCTAACAGAGCAAGAAGAAATTAATGAGGTGGTGGCATTCAAAATACAGCTCCCTACCCAAGAATGCGGTCCCTGAGAATCTGCCAGGGGGCCTGATAAAATGTCATCGAGGGCCGTAAATGGCCCTGGGGCCTGAGGTTCCCCACCCCTGGTTTAAGGGCACAAAAATTGTAAGTTTGAAAATTGCTAAATTTTAAATTTTTTTTACCAAATTTCCATTTTTTTCAGAAATAAACAAGTCATATCGAAGAAATTTTTACCACTAACATGAAGTACAATATGTCACGAAAAAACAATCAGAATCAGTTGGATCCATTGAAGCATTCCAGAGCTATAACCTCAAACTGACAGTGGTCAGAATTGTAAAAATTGGCTTGGTCATTCAGTACAAGATTGGCTCTGTCACTAAAAGGTTAAATGGTGAATCCCAAAATCACCACGTGATCTTATAATAAGGTATACATATATTTACTCATTCGTGCCAATATAAATAATGCTGTCCTGTTTTGCACATATCACCTCCCAAAAGTGCCCCTCCAAACTCTATTTCCCTCCAGTTGCCATTGGAACTGTCCTGCTGTAGTTACAGTAATCCTTGTTGATCATACAGAGTGCAGTCCTTCTAAGATGACTTCCATCACTGACAAAGTGTATTCTAGCTTTTATAATAAATTTTATGCTTATCTGTGCTGTCTTCTCCTATACAATACCCAAGCTGACCGATTTTTTTCCTGTCAAGTACATCAGCATAGCAGCCTATGTGTTTTTACATAACTCATTTCTCCCAGAGCTCAACTCTCCTGAACTTCTCCAGAATGGAGCTTGTAATTACTAGGCATTGCAGAGTTGTGCTTTGTTTGCTACCTACTGCTGACAGATCAGTGATGTAAAATTGCAAATACTGCTCTGTTGATGCATATGGCAGAGGATTATCTTCCATATGCATCAACAGAGCATCATCTGCCGTTTAACATCACTAACTTGTCGGTAATACAACATACACAGCTCAACGTTGCACTGTCTAATAATTACAAGATCTGTTGTGGAAGTTTACCGCTTTAGCCCCTTTACTCCCAAGCCTGTTTTCACCTACGTGACCAGACAAATGTTACAATACTTACCAGTGTCACTTTACGTTTCCTACCCCACCCTCCCACCTCTGCTCCTATCTGGGAACGTACTGAGCTATACCAGGCCGTGCCCCTGAAAGTGATGTCAGATGCCCTGCTTGGGACATCTGAATGGAAAATGCAATGACGATGTTGGGATCACAACCGAAGGTAAGGCTTCTTTCACATTTCCGTTTTTACAATCTGCACAGGATCCGTCAAAATTGTGCAGATTGTAAAAAACGGGTGCACTGGGCCCGTTTTTCTGACGGACCCATCGAGGCTATGTGCACCTGCTGTGTATGCGTCTTCACAACGCATACACAACACAACCCAGGTTAAAAATATATTTTTTAAAAATCGCATTTTTCTTACCTTCCGGCGTCCTGCGCAGCGTTACCGATGCTCGCGATGCTCCCGGCAGCAGATGTTCCCAGTAATGCCTTACGTGCAATGACCTCTGATGATGTAGCGACGTCATTGGGTCATTTCTCAATGCATTACTGGGAACGTTAGCTGCTGGGAGCATCGGTAACCCTGCTCGGGACGCCGGAAGGTAAGAATATTGCGATTTATTTTTTTTTTTTTTAACATTATATCTTGTTACTATTGATGCTGCGTAGGCAGCATCAATAGTAAAAAGAGAAAGAGTGAGCGAGAGAGAATTTCCCTGACTGGAAATTCTTCCACGCATGCTCAGTTTCAAAAGACGGCAACCGTCGCTGAATTCCTGCTTTTGACAGTCAGCGACGGATCCTGCATCCATAGGTTTCCATTATAGCCAATAACGGGCACGCAGGATCCGTCGCTGAGCAATTTTCCGACGTACAGAAAAAACATTCCTCTGAATGTTTTCTCCGCCCAACGGACAGCAATTTTCCAACGGATCCAGTGCACAACAGATGAAATGGATGGCCATCCGTCACAATCCGTCGCTAATACAAGTCTATGGTTAAAAACAGGATCCAGCAGAAAAATTTGCTGGATCCTGTTTTTTCAAAAATCGACGGATTTCGACGGGTGCTCAAAGACCAAAGTGTGAAAGAGGCCTAAGACTTCAGCACCGGGGAACTAAAGTCTCCCTCAAGGACAGTAAACCACTGAAGCGTACTGGAGGACTTTGCCTTTTAAAGCTTTAGGGTTTCCTTTTCTTTGGGGCAGATCTCTCTTTATGTGCTTTAGAAACACTAATAAACAAGAACACAAAATGGATTGCACACCTCGGCCAGAAAGCATGTATGACGACACTTCCAAAAGCCTGTTGATGAGCCTGGACCAAAATCCCATGGGAAAATATGACATTTCATACAATCTTACGATAACCTCTGAATTTTCACAGTGGGGTAGTTCTATCACTGGTCGGTGGTCAGATAAACTACAAAACAAAAAATAATTTAATGTAATTACAACCAATTTAAACAAGAAGAATGGCAATGTTTTACAGTAATAATGTATTATCCAAAACCATACTACATACACTCTATATTTAGAGTTCTATAGACACAGCCAAATAATTTGCAGGTCACGTCAAGAGTAGAGTTGAGCGACCTTGACCTTTTTAGAGTCGAGCCGGGTTTTGCGAAACCCGACTATGTCCAAAGTCGGGTCGAGTGAAATCGGCCGATTATGACGTAAAGTCGGGATCGACCGAACACGAAACCCAATGCAAGTCAATGGGGCAGCATAGTCGGCAGTGAGTGGGGGCCAGGAAAACACCTAGAGTGCCCATTTTAATGTCAAAACCATCCATTCTTCTTAATGAAGCTTGTCAAGCGTAATTTACCTTATAATAATTGGAAGGCATTTGAAATTGGGGGTCATTTGGCTAAAGTTGTGGGGGGTAGGGCTGGTTCAAGTAATTAGTGGGCCCAGGAAATCTGGACCACGTCACGGCAGTGGAGCAGGGAGAGGTAAGTATTTCAACTTTGCAAGTGCTGTGAACCTGAGCAAGCAGGGGGGGCCCACTCGTTGGCATTGGCACTGGCACAGGGCCCCTCAAAGTACAGCGGTGTGTTTGCACGGCGGGGGCGCCTCCCACCGGCAGCAACACTTTTGCGTACTATGAGAGGCCCTGTGCCAGTGACGTCGCCAACTAGTATTCCTCCCCCCACCTGATGAAGGAACCTGCACTTTCATCTGCACCTTCCTCTTTGTCCCCGTGTAAGGTGGTATGGTATGCGGGAAGAGCAACCTGACTTTCAGCAGGGTCACAATGTTGTTGTGTAGCGTGCACGGGGAATGTTGCGTTATGGGTCAATGTACCAGCAGACTCATCTATCACTGGCTGGGCAATGGGCACGATGAAGTGGAAACACAGATATAGGCCCAAAGAAGAAAGTGGGCTAAATGCAGTTCAAAATTGGTAACACAGGAATAACCAGGGGGCATTGCAGTGGAGGACAACTGGAATGAGAGGCTGACACAGAGAGTAGGGCCAAATCAGTAAGTAGTCGAAATGCAGTTCAAAATTGGCAACCGTAGTAAACAGGCGGCACAGCTTTGTTCAGTGGAGGAGAACAGCAAGGAGTGGCAGACACCGATAGTAGGCCCCAACCCAACTAGTAGGCCAAATGCAGTCTAACATTAACAACTACTTAACGAGAGGCTGAAAATGGTATTTCAGGACAGGAAACCAGGAGAACAGCAAGGAGTGGCAGACACCGATAGTAGGCCCCAAACCAACTAGTACGCCAAATGCAGTTGTTCCATTTAACCACAATTTAATGAGAGCCTGAAGATAGAAGCTCAGGAAAGGCAACCTGGGGAACACCTTGGAGTGTAACACACCATCTCTCTCCACCCCATACCCATTTTGTAGGCCTAATGCTGTGTACTTTTCTACAACTACTAAACGAGAGTCGGAAGACCGAAGCAATGGCAAGGAAACCTGGGGAACACCTTGGAGTGTAACACACCATCTCTCTCCACCCCATTCCCCATTTTTTAGGCCTAATGCAGCCTACTTTCCGACACCTACTAAACGAGAGCATGAAGATCGAAGCTCAGGAAAGGCAACCTGGGGAACACCTTGGAGTGTAACACACCATCTCTCTCCACCCCATACCCATTTTGTAGGCCTAATGCTGTGTACTTTTCTACAACTACTAAACGAGAGTCGGAAGACCGAAGCAATGGCAAGGAAACCTGGGGAACACCTTGGAGTGTAACACACCATCTCTCTCCACCCCATACCCAATTTGTAGGCCTAATGCAGCCTACTTTCCGACACCTACTAAACGAGAGCATGAAGATCGAAGCTCAGGAAAGGCAACCTGGGGAACACCTTGGAGTGTAACACACCATCTCTCTCCACCCCATACCCATTTTGTAGGCCTAATGCTGTGTACTTTTCCACCAACTACTAAACGAGAGCCGGAAGATCGAAGCTCATGAAAGGCAACCCGGGGAACACCTTGGAGTGTAACACAACCTCTCTCTACACCACGAAAGGGCTGATTCTTAGGAAGGAAGGCTGTTGTAAATAAGCATTGCGCGTCCGAGGGTGATTATATTCTTATTCGGTATCTACTCACCCTCGGACGCGCCATGCTTCTTGATTTGTAATTAATGTTTATTTGCAATGTGCTTTTGACTTACTCAATTATTTTTTTAATTATTGATTTTATTAAATTAATAGTTTAACATCTTATTGGAAATAATTTAAAGGAGACGCGACAGGACAACACTCGGTGGATGCCATATCTGTGTTAACAACTCCAAAAAACTTTCAGTTAACTTCTTGCAGGAGAAAGAAATTGTAGCTGTTGGACCTTTGTAGTACAGTTCCAGATATTTGTTGTGTGTTTGTTTTGATTGTTAAAATGTCTGCATTTGAGATCTCAACACGATCTTATTTTTTATAATCAAATTAATTTTTTTTATATTTAATGATGTTGGTTCAAGGGGTACACGGGCAGCAATAGACAGGTCAGTGGAGGCCTAGTGGAAGGAGTGACGGCAGACAGGCATCAAAGGCCTAACATTGGGCTGGCTGTAGGCAAGTTAAAATTGGTTCCAGGGGAACACGGCCATCAGTGGCCTGGTCAGTGTAGTTGTAGTTGAAAGAACGGGACGCAGACAGGCTTCGAAGGCCTAACATAACAAACTTGGGCTGGCTGTAGGCACTTTTAAATTTGTTCCAGGGGTACATGGGCAGCAGTGTATGGTCAGTGGAAGTCTAGTGGAAGGAGTGACCGCAGACAGGCTTCCAAGGCCTAACATAACAAACTTGGGCTGGCTGTAGGCACTTTTAAATTGGTTCCAGGGGTACACGGGCAGCAGTGGTCTGGTCAGTGGAAGTCTAGTGGAAGGAGTGACCGCAGACAGGCTTCCAAGGCCTAACATAACAAACTTGGGCTGGCTGTAGGCACTTTTAAATTGGTTCCAGGGGTACACGGGCAGCAGTGGTCTGGTCTGTGGAAGTCTAGTGGAAGGAGTGACCGCAGACAGGCTTCGAAGGCCTAACATAACAAACTTGGGCTGGCTGTAGGCACTTTTAAATTGGTTCCAGGGGTACACGGGCAGCAGTGGTCTGGTCAGTGGAAGTCTAGTGGAAGGAGTGACCGCAGACAGGCTTCCAAGGCCTAACATAACAAACTTGGGCTGGCTGTAGGCACTTTTAAATTGGTTCCAGGGGTACACGGGCAGCAGTGGTCTGGTCTGTGGAAGTCTAGTGGAAGGAGTGACCGCAGACAGGCTTCGAAGGCCTAACATAACAAACTTGGGCTGGCTGTAGGCACTTTTAAATTGGTTCCAGGGGTACACGGGCAGCAGTGGTCTGGTCAGTGGAAGTCTAGTGGAAGGAGTGACCGCAGACAGGCTTCCAAGGCCTAACATAACAAACTTGGGCTGGCTGTAGGCACTTTTAAATTGGTTCCAGGGGTACACGGGCAGCAGTGGTCTGGTCAGTGGAAGTCTAGTGGAAGGAGTGACCGCAGACAGGCTTCCAAGGCCTAACATAACAAACTTGGGCTGGCTGTAGGCACTTTTAAATTGGTTGCAGGGGTACACGGGCAGCAGTGGTCTGGTCAGTGGAAGTCTAGTGGAAGGAGTGACCGCAGACAGGCTTCGAAGGCCTAACATAACAAAATTGGGCTGGCTGTAGGCACTTTAAATTGGTTCCAGGGGTACATGGGCAGCAGTGTATGGTCAGTGGAAGTCTAGTGGAAGGAGTGACGGCAGACAGTCTTCGAAGGCCTAACATAACAAAATTGGGCTGACTGTAGGCACTTTTAAATTGGTTCCAGGGTAACACGGCCAGCAGTGGCCTGGTCAGTGTAGTAGTTGTAGAAAGAAGGGACCGCAGACAGGCTTCGAAGGCCTAACATAACAAAAATGTCAAAACAATGGTATTGTCAGTGCCAGGCATTGAAGGATGTCAGCGCCTAGACTACACATTGGTGAAGCTGTGAGAGATAATTTTGCTAGTGGTAGAGCACTGTTTGAGCTGGGGGGGGGAACTGTCTTGTGGCCGGCGGTACAGGCACAGGGCCCCTCATATTACAACGGTGTGTCTGACGTTGGGTGCGCACCACCACCGCCAGAGACACTTTATTGTACTATGAGGGACCCAGTGGCAGTGCCGTCGACCAAAAGCGGCCACACCCACCTCTTCAGACAAACAGCACTCTCAAGGGTCCAAGCGCAAAGTGGCGATAGCACGGCCCCGTGTGGGGAGTTTGGCCATTTCGTGAGGTGGAAACATGTCGTATGCTGGACAATCAGGTGAAGAAAATTACGAGATTGGAAAAGTCATTCAGAATAGTCCACAGGCAAGACCTTTTCATAGGAAAGCTAGGTGTCAGCCGGGCAGGGTGGGGCAAAAGATTTTGAAATCCAGTTGTGGTTCATTTTAATGAAGGTTAGATCATCTACATTTTGGGTAGCCAGACGAGTCCTTTTTTCTGTTAGTATTGAACCTGCAGCACTGAATACTCTTTCTGATAGGACACTAGCTGCCGGGCAAGCAAGCTCCTGCAATGCATATTCTGCCAATTCTGGCCAGGTGTCTAATTTGGATGCCCAGTAATCAAATGGGAATGACGGTTGAGGGAGAACGTCGATAAGGGATGAAAAATAGTTTGTAACCATACTGGACAAATGTTGTCTCCTGTCACTTTGAATTGATAACTGCAGTACCTGTCCTGTCTGCGGTCATAGAAAAATCACTCCACAACCTGGTCAGAAAACCCCTCTGGCCAACGCCACTTCTGATTTCTGCCCCTCTAACACCTCTGGTCTGCTGGCCCCTGGAGCTCGTGTGAGAACGATCACGGGCGCTGTGTGCAGGGAATGCCAGAAGCAAACGGTCAACAAGAGTTGATTGTTTTGTTGCTAATATTAGTTCCAAGTTCTCATGTGGCATAATATTTTGCAATTTGCCTTTATAGCGAGGATCAAGGAGGCAGGCCAACCAGTAATCGTCATCGTTCATCATTTTTGTAATGCGTGTGTCCCTTTTGAGGATACGCAAGGCATAATCCGCCATGTGGGCCAAAGTTCCCGTTGTCAAATCTGCGGTTGTGCTTGGTTGAGGGGCAGTTGCAGGCAAATCTACGTCACTTGTGTCCCTCAAAAAACCAGAACCCGGCCTTGCCACGCCACCAATTTCCCGTGCCCCCGGGAAAGCTTCCTCATTAAAAATATACTCATCCCCATCATCCTCCTCATCCTCCACCTCCTCTTCGCCCGGTACCTCGTCATGTACACTGCCCTGACCAGACAATCGCTGACTGTCATCAAGGCTTTCCTCTTCCTCTGGTGCAGACGCCTGATCCTTTATGTGCGTCAAACTTTGCATCAGCAGACGCATTAGGGGGATGCTCATGCTTATTATGGCGTTGTCTGCACTAACCAGCCGTGTGCATTCCTCAAAACACTGAAGGACTTGACACATGTCTTGAATCTTCGACCACTGCACACCTGACAACTCCATGTCTGCCATCCTACTGCCTGCCCGTGTATGTGTATCCTCCCACAAAAACATAACAGCCCGCCTCTGTTCGCACAGTCTCTGAAGCATGTGCAGTGTTGAGTTCCACCTTGTTGCAACGTCTATGATTAGGCGATGCTGGGGAAGGTTCAAAGAACGCTGATAGGTCTGCATACGGCTGGAGTGTACAGGCGAACGGCGGATATGTGCGCAAAGTCCACGCACTTTGAGGAGCAGGTCGGATAACCCCGGATAACTTTTCAGGAAGCACTGCACCACCAGGTTTAAGGTGTGAGCCAGGCAAGGAATGTGTTTCAGTTGGGAAAGGGAGATGGCAGCCATGAAATTCCTTCCGTTATCACTCACTACCTTGCCTGCCTCAAGATCTACAGTGCCCAGCCACGACTGCGTTTCTTGCTGCAAGAACTCGGACAGAACTTCCGCGGTGTGTCTATTGTCGCCCAAACACTTCATAGCCAATACAGCCTGCTGACGTATGCCAGTAGCTGCCCCATAATGGGAGACCTGGTGTGCAACAGTGGCAGGTGCGGATGGAGTGTTTGTGCGACTGCGGTCTGTGGACGAGCTCTTGCTTCTGCAGGAGGACGAGGAGGAGGAGGAGGAGGAGGAGGGGGTGCGAACGGCTACAGACAACTGTTTACTAGACCGTGGGCTAGGCAGAACTGTCCCAAACTTGCTGTCCCCTGTGGACCCTGAATCCACCACATTTACCCAGTGTGCCGTGATGGACACGTAACGTCCCTGGCCATGCCTACTGGTCCATGCATCTGTTGTCAGGTGCACCTTTGTGCTCACAGATTGCCTGAGTGCATGGACGATGCGCTCTTTAACATGCTGGTGGAGGGCTGGGATGGCTTTTCTGGAAAAAAAGTGTCGACTGGGTAGCTCGTAGCGTGGTACAGCGTAGTCCATCAGGTCTTTGAAAGCTTCGCTTTCAACTAACCGGTAGGGCATCATCTCTAACGAGATTAGTCTAGCTATGTGGGCGTTCAAACCCTGTGTACGCGGATGCGAGGCTAAGTATTTCCTTTTTCTAACCATAGTCTCATGTAGGGTGAGCTGGACTGGAGAGCTGGAGATCGTGGAACTAGCGGGGGTGCCGGTGGACATGGCAGACTGAGAGACGGTGGGAGATGGTATTGTTGCCGCCGGTGCCCTAGATGCAGTGTTTCCTACTACGAAACTGGTGATTCCCTGACCCTGACTGCTTTGGCCTGGCAAAGATACCTGCACAGATACAGCAGGTGGTGCGCTAAATGGTGGTCCTACACTGCCGGAAGGGATGTTGCGTTGATGACTAGCTTCATTGGCCGAGGGTGCAACAACCTTAAGGGACGTTTGGTAGTTAGTCCAAGCTTTCAAATGCATGGTGGTTAAATGTCTATGCATGCAACTAGTATTGAGACTTTTCAGATTCTGACCTCTGCTTAAGGAAGTAGAACATTTTTGACAGATGACTTTGCGCTGATCAATTGGATGTTGTTTAAAAAAATGCCAGACTGCACTCTTTCTAGCATCGGATACCTTTTCAGGCATTGCAGACTGAGCTTTAACCGGATGGCCACGCTGTCCTCCACCAGGTTTTGGCTTTGCCACGCGTTTTGGGCAAGATACGGGCCCGGCAGATGGAACCTGTGGCGATGTTGATGCCTGCTGCGGCCCCTCCTCCTCCTCTGCTTCAGAACTGCTGCCGCCTGCACCCTGTTCCCCCAATGGCTGCCAATCGGGGTCAAGAACTGGGTCATCTAATAACTCTTCTTGTACCTCCTGCGCAACTTCGTCTGTGTCACCGTGTCGTTCGGTGGTATAGCGTTCGTGATGGGGCAACATAGTCTCATCAGGGTCTGATTCTTGATCAGCACCCTGCGAGGGCAATGTTGTGGTCTGAGTCAAAGGACCAGCATAGTAGTCTGGCTGTGGCTGTGCGTCAGTGCACTCCATGTCAGATTCAATTTGTAATGGGCATGGACTGTTAACTGCTTCACTTTCTAAGCCAGGGACGGTATGTGTAAAGAGCTCCATGGAGTAACCCGTTGTGTCGCCTGCTGCATTCTTCTCTGTTGTTGTTTTTGCTGAAGAGGACAAGGAAGTGACTTGTCCCTGACCGTGAACATCCACTAACGACGCGCTGCTTTTACTTTTACCAGTTTCACGAGATGAGGCAAAAGAGCTAGAGGCTGAGTCAGCAAGATAAGCCAAAACTTGCTCTTGCTGCTCCGGCTTTAAAAGCGGTTTTCCTAATCCCAGAAAAGGGAGCGTTCGAGGCCTTGTGTAGCCGGACGACGAACCTGGCTCCACAGCTCCAGACTTAGGTGCAATATTTTTTTCCCCACGACCACCTGATGCTCCACCACTACCACTACCCTCATTACCAGCTGACAATGAACGCCCCCGGCCACGACCTCTTCCACTAGACTTCCTCATTGTTTTAAAAACGTAACCAAACTAACGTTATTTGTTGCAGTCACACAACTTACACGGTGAGCTATAACTTCAGTATGATTTAGCTACCCCTTTACAGGTTGGTGAGACCACAGCGAAAATCAGGCCCAATGTTACACACTCTTTTTTTGGTGGCTGCAAATTAGAGAGATGCCCCACACGCAGGACTGTCACTGAAGCACAAATGTTAATATTAATGTCACACTATTATTTTTTTTTTATTTTTATTTTTTTCAGGAACACTTTAGAAACCCCCCCAAAAAAAAAAAATAGATTTTTGCAGGGAGAATTTAGAAAACAAATGTAACAAACTATATGCTTTCTATGGGCCACTGAGTGAGAGATGACGCACACAGGAATCAGGAGTGGCACACAAGCCCAGAGGCCAATATTTTTCTACCAATGATTGATGGAGTTATTTTCTCTGGTAGATTTTGGAACCCAAATCAAGGAAAAAAAATGTAGGCTTTCTATGGACCACAATTGGAGAGAGAGAGAGAGAGAGAGAGAGATGGCACACCCAGGAGTCAAGACTGGCACACAAGCAGAAAGGCCAATATTAATCTCCCATTTTTTTTGGGGTTTTGTTTTTTTTTTTTGTTTTTTTTTTTTTTCAGGGAGACTTTAGAAAAAAAAATAATAAAAAAAATATGATTTTATCAGGAAGAATTTAGAAACCAAATAAAATAAAATGATTTTTTCAGGGAGAATTTATAAAACAAATAAAAACAAAAATAGGCGTTCTATGGCCCACTGACTGAGAGATGACGCACACAGGAGTCAGGAGTGGCACACAAGCCCAGAGGCCAATATTTTTCTACCAATGATTGATGTAGTTATTTTCTCTGGTAGATTTTGGAACCCAAATCAAGGAAAAAAAATATAGGCTTTCTATGGACCACAATTGGAGAGAGAGAGAGAGAGAGAGATGGCACACCCAGGAGTCAAGACTGGCACACAAGCAGAAAGGCCAATATTAATCTCCCACTGTTTTTTTTGAACCAAATAAAATAAAATGATTTTTTCAGGGAGAATTTAGAAAACAAATAAAACCAAAAATAGGCGTTCTATGGCCCACTGACTGAGAGATGACGCACCCAGGAGTCAAGACTGGCACACAAGCAGAAAGGCCAATATTAATCTCCCACTGTTTTTTTTTTTTTTTTTCAGGGAGACTTTAGAAAAAAAAATAATAAAAAAAATATGATTTTATCAGGAAGAATTTAGAAACCAAATAAAATAAAATGATTTTTTCAGGGAGAATTTAGAAAACAAATAAAACCAAAAATAGGCGTTCTATGGCCCACTGACTGAGAGAGAGAGAGAGATGGAACGCTTAGTACTGGCACACAAGCCCAAAGGGCAATATTAATCTCCCTTTTTTTTTCCAGGGAGAATTTCTAAAACCCAAAAAAAAAAAAAAATAGGCTTTCTATGGCCCACTATTTGTGAGAGAGATGGGACGCTCAGGACTGGCACAGATGGCACGCTCAGGACTGGCACAGAAGCCCAGAGGCCAATATTAATCTCCCTTTTTTTCTGGGAGAATTTATAAAACCAAAAAAATATTTAAATAGGCTTTCTATGGCCCACTATTTGTGAGAGAGATGGCACGCTCAGGACTGGCACAGATGGCACGCTCACAACTGGCACACAAGCCCAGAGGCCAATATTAATCTCCCTTTTTTCAGGGAAAATTTATAAAACCAAAAAAAAAATTAAATAGGCTTTCTATGGCCCACTATTTGTGAGAGAGATGGCACGCTCAGGACTGGCACAGATGGCACGCTCACAACTGGCACACAAGCCCAGAGGCCAATATTAATCTCCCTTTTTTCAGGGAAAATTTATAAAACCAAAAAAAAAATTAAATAGGCTTTCTATGGCCCACTATTTGTGAGAGAGATGGCACGCTCAGGACTGGCACAGATGGCACGCTCACAACTGGCACACAAGCCCAGAGGCCAATATTAATCTCCCTTTTTTCAGGGAAAATTTATAAAACAAAAAAAAAAATTAAATAGGCTTTCTATGGCCCACTATTTGTGAGAGAGATGGCACGCTCAGGGCTGGCACAGATGGCACGCTCAGGACTGGCACACAAGCCCAGAGGCCAATATTAATCTCCCTTTTTTTCAGGGAGAATTTATAAAACCAAAAAAAAAAATAAATAGGCTTTCTATGGCCCACTATTTGTGAGAGAGATGGCACGCTCAGGGCTGGCACAGATGGCACGCTCAGGACTGGCACACAAGCCCAGAGGCCAATATTAATCTCCCTTTTTTTCAGGGAGAATTTATAAAACCCAAAAAAAAATAAAATAGGCTTTCTATGGCCCACTATTTGTGAGAGAGATGGCACACTCAGGACTGGCACACAAGCCCAAAGGCCAATATTAATCTCCCACTGTATTTTTATCAGGGAGAATTTATACACCCCACAAAAAAAAATACAGAAAAATGAAAAGGCTTTCTATGGCCCACTATGTGAGAGAGATGGCACACACAGGGATGGCACTCTAGCAGAAATGCCAAATTGCCAATCTTAATCTCCCACCAAAAAAAAAAAAAAAAAAAAAAACAGGGAATGTCCTACAATTACTATCTCCCTGCCTGCAGTAATCTCAGCCAGGTATGGCAGGCAGCTACTATCTCCCTGCCTGCAGTAATCTCAGCCAGGTATGGCAGGCAGCAATAAGGAGTGGACTGATGCACAAATGAAATAAAAAGTGTGGACAAACAAAAAAGATAGCTGTGCAGAAAGGAAGGAACAAGAGGATTTGTGCTTTGAAAAAAGCAGTTGGTTTGCACAGCGGCGTACACACAGCAATGCAGCTATCAGGGAGCCTTCTAGGGCAGCCCAATGAGCTACAGCGCTGAGGGGAAAAAAAAAAAAAAACTTCCACTGTCCCTGCACACCGAGGGTGGTGTTGGACAGTGCAAATCGCTGCAGCACAAGCGGTTTTGTGGTTAATGGACCCTGCCTAACGCTATCCCTGCTTCTGACAAAGCGGCAGCAACCTCTCCCTAAGCTCAGATCAGCAGCAGTAAGATGGCGGTCGGCGGGAACGCCTCTTTATAGCCCCTGTGACGTCGCAGACAGCAAGCCAATCACTGCAATGCCCTTCTCTAAGATGGTGGGGACCAGGACCTATGTCATCACGCTGCCCACACTCTGCGTTTACCTTCATTGGCTGAGAAATGGCGCTTTTCGCGTCATTGAAACGCGACTTTGGCGCGAAAGTCGCGTACCGCATGGCCGACCCCGCACAGGGGTCGGATCGGGTTTCATGAAACCCCGACTTAGCCAAAAGTCGGCGACTTTTGAAAATGTTCGACCCGTTTCGCTCAACCCTAGTCAAGAGTAGGGTTGAGCGAAACGGGTCGAACATTTTCAAAAGTCGCCGACTTTTGGCTAAGTCGGGGTTTCATGAAACCCGATCCGACCCCTGTGCGGGGTCGGCCATGCGGTACGCGACTTTCGCGCCAAAGTCGCGTTTCAATGACGCGAAAAGCGCCATTTCTCAGCCAATGAAGGTAAACGCAGAGTGTGGGCAGCGTGATGACATAGGTCCTGGTCCCCACCATCTTAGAGAAGGGCATTGCAGTGATTGGCTTGCTGTCTGCGACGTCACAGGGGCTATAAAGAGGCGTTCCCGCCGACCGCCATCTTACTGCTGCTGATCTGAGCTTAGGGAGAGGTTGCTGCCGCTTTGTCAGAAGCAGGGATAGCGTTAGGCAGGGTCCATTAACCACAAAACCGCTTGTGCTGCAGCGATTTGCACTGTCCAACACCACCCTCGGTGTGCAGGGACAGTGGAAGTTTTTTTTTTTTTTTTTTTCCCCTCAGCGCTGTAGCTCATTGGGCTGCCCTAGAAGGCTCCCTGATAGCTGCATTGCTGTGTGTACGCCGCTGTGCAAACCAACTGCTTTTTTCAAAGCACAAATCCTCTTGTTCCTTCCTTTCTGCACAGCTATCTTTTTTGTTTGTCCACACTTTTTATTTCATTTGTGCATCAGTCCACTCCTTATTGCTGCCTGCCATACCTGGCTGAGATTACTGCAGGCAGGGAGATAGTAGCTGCCTGCCATACCTGGCTGAGATTACTGCAGGCAGGGAGATAGTAATTGTAGGACATTCCCTGTTTTTTGTTTTTTTTTTGGTGGGAGATTAAGATTGGCAATTTGGCATTTCTGCTAGAGTGCCATCCCTGTGTGTGCCATCTCTCTCACATAGTGGGCCATAGAAAGCCTTTTCATTTTTCTGTATTTTTTTTTGTGGGGTGTATAAATTCTCCCTGATAAAAATACAGTGGGAGATTAATATTGGCCTTTGGGCTTGTGTGCCAGTCCTGAGTGTGCCATCTCTCTCACAAATAGTGGGCCATAGAAAGCCTATTTTATTTTTTTTTGGGTTTTATAAATTCTCCCTGAAAAAAAGGGAGATTAATATTGGCCTCTGGGCTTGTGTGCCAGTCCTGAGCGTGCCATCTGTGCCAGCCCTGAGCGTGCCATCTCTCTCACAAATAGTGGGCCATAGAAAGCCTATTTATTTTTTTTTTTGGTTTTATAAATTCTCCCTGAAAAAAAGGGAGATTAATATTGGCCTCTGGGCTTGTGTGCCAGTCCTGAGCGTGCCATCTGTGCCAGCCCTGAGCGTGCCATCTCTCTCACAAATAGTGGGCCATAGAAAGCCTATTTAATTTTTTTTTTTGTTTTATAAATTTTCCCTGAAAAAAGGGAGATTAATATTGGCCTCTGGGCTTGTGTGCCAGTTGTGAGCGTGCCATCTGTGCCAGTCCTGAGCGTGCCATCTCTCTCACAAATAGTGGGCCATAGAAAGCCTATTTAATTTTTTTTTTGGTTTTATAAATTTTCCCTGAAAAAAGGGAGATTAATATTGGCCTCTGGGCTTGTGTGCCAGTTGTGAGCGTGCCATCTGTGCCAGTCCTGAGCGTGCCATCTCTCTCACAAATAGTGGGCCATAGAAAGCCTATTTAAATATTTTTTTGGTTTTATAAATTCTCCCAGAAAAAAAGGGAGATTAATATTGGCCTCTGGGCTTCTGTGCCAGTCCTGAGCGTGCCATCTGTGCCAGTCCTGAGCGTCCCATCTCTCTCACAAACAGTGGGCCATAGAAAGCCTATTTTTTTTTTTTTTTGGGTTTTAGAAATTCTCCCTGGAAAAAAAAAGGGAGATTAATATTGCCCTTTGGGCTTGTGTGCCAGTACTAAGCGTTCCATCTCTCTCTCTCTCTCAGTCAGTGGGCCATAGAACGCCTATTTTTGGTTTTATTTGTTTTCTAAATTCTCCCTGAAAAAATCATTTTATTTTATTTGGTTTCTAAATTCTTCCTGATAAAATCATATTTTTTTTATTATTTTTTTTTCTAAAGTCTCCCTGAAAAAAAAAAAAAAAAAACAAACAAAAAAAACAGTGGGAGATTAATATTGGCCTTTCTGCTTGTGTGCCAGTCTTGACTCCTGGGTGCGTCATCTCTCAGTCAGTGGGCCATAGAACGCCTATTTTTGGTTTTATTTGTTTTCTAAATTCTCCCTGAAAAAATCATTTTATTTTATTTGGTTTCTAAATTCTTCCTGATAAAATCATATTTTTTTTATTATTTTTTTTTCTAAAGTCTCCCTGAAAAAAAAAAAAAAAAAACAAACAAAAAAAACAGTGGGAGATTAATATTGGCCTTTCTGCTTGTGTGCCAGTCTTGACTCCTGGGTGTGCCATCTCTCTCTCTCTCTCTCTCCAATTGTGGTCCATAGAAAGCCTATATTTTTTTTCCTTGATTTGGGTTCCAAAATCTACCAGAGAAAATAACTACATCAATCATTGGTAGAAAAATATTGGCCTCTGGGCTTGTGTGCCACTCCTGACTCCTGTGTGCGTCATCTCTCAGTCAGTGGGCCATAGAACGCCTATTTTTGTTTTTATTTGTTTTATAAATTCTCCCTGAAAAAATCATTTTATTTTATTTGGTTTCTAAATTCTCCCTGCAAAAATCTATTTTTTTTTTTTGGGGGGGTTTCTAAAGTGTTCCTGAAAAAAATAAAAATAAAAAAAAAATAATAGTGTGACATTAATATTAACATTTGTGCTTCAGTGACAGTCCTGCGTGTGGGGCATCTCTCTAATTTGCAGCCACCAAAAAAAGAGTGTGTAACATTGGGCCTGATTTTCGCTGTGGTCTCACCAACCTGTAAAGGGGTAGCTAAATCATACTGAAGTTATAGCTCACCGTGTAAGTTGTGTGACTGCAACAAATAACGTTAGTTTGGTTACGTTTTTAAAACAATGAGGAAGTCTAGTGGAAGAGGTCGTGGCCGGGGGCGTTCATTGTCAGCTGGTAATGAGGGTAGTGGTAGTGGTGGAGCATCAGGTGGTCGTGGGGAAAAAAATATTGCACCTAAGTCTGGAGCTGTGGAGCCAGGTTCGTCGTCCGGCTACACAAGGCCTCGAACGCTCCCTTTTCTGGGATTAGGAAAACCGCTTTTAAAGCCGGAGCAGCAAGAGCAAGTTTTGGCTTATCTTGCTGACTCAGCCTCTAGCTCTTTTGCCTCATCTCGTGAAACTGGTAAAAGTAAAAGCAGCGCGTCGTTAGTGGATGTTCACGGTCAGGGACAAGTCACTTCCTTGTCCTCTTCAGCAAAAACAACAACAGAGAAGAATGCAGCAGGCGACACAACGGGTTACTCCATGGAGCTCTTTACACATACCGTCCCTGGCTTAGAAAGTGAAGCAGTTAACAGTCCATGCCCATTACAAATTGAATCTGACATGGAGTGCACTGACGCACAGCCACAGCCAGACTACTATGCTGGTCCTTTGACTCAGACCACAACATTGCCCTCGCAGGGTGCTGATCAAGAATCAGACCCTGATGAGACTATGTTGCCCCATCACGAACGCTATACCACCGAACGACACGGTGACACAGACGAAGTTGCGCAGGAGGTACAAGAAGAGTTATTAGATGACCCAGTTCTTGACCCCGATTGGCAGCCATTGGGGGAACAGGGTGCAGGCGGCAGCAGTTCTGAAGCAGAGGAGGAGGAGGGGCCGCAGCAGGCATCAACATCGCCACAGGTTCCATCTGCCGGGCCCGTATCTTGCCCAAAACGCGTGGCAAAGCCAAAACCTGGTGGAGGACAGCGTGGCCATCCGGTTAAAGCTCAGTCTGCAATGCCTGAAAAGGTATCCGATGCTAGAAAGAGTGCAGTCTGGCATTTTTTTAAACAACATCCAATTGATCAGCGCAAAGTCATCTGTCAAAAATGTTCTACTTCCTTAAGCAGAGGTCAGAATCTGAAAAGTCTCAATACTAGTTGCATGCATAGACATTTAACCACCATGCATTTGAAAGCTTGGACTAACTACCAAACGTCCCTTAAGGTTGTTGCACCCTCGGCCAATGAAGCTAGTCATCAACGCAACATCCCTTCCGGCAGTGTAGGACCACCATTTAGTGCACCACCTGCTGTATCTGTGCAGGTATCTTTGCCAGGCCAAAGCAGTCAGGGTCAGGGAATCACCAGTTTCGTAGTAGGAAACACTGCATCTAGGGCACCGGCGGCAACAATACCATCTCCCACCGTCTCTCAGTCTGCCATGTCCACCGGCACCCCCGCTAGTTCCACGATCTCCAGCTCTCCAGTCCAGCTCACCCTACATGAGACTATGGTTAGAAAAAGGAAATACTTAGCCTCGCATCCGCGTACACAGGGTTTGAACGCCCACATAGCTAGACTAATCTCGTTAGAGATGATGCCCTACCGGTTAGTTGAAAGCGAAGCTTTCAAAGACCTGATGGACTACGCTGTACCACGCTACGAGCTACCCAGTCGACACTTTTTTTCCAGAAAAGCCATCCCAGCCCTCCACCAGCATGTTAAAGAGCGCATCGTCCATGCACTCAGGCAATCTGTGAGCACAAAGGTGCACCTGACAACAGATGCATGGACCAGTAGGCATGGCCAGGGACGTTACGTGTCCATCACGGCACACTGGGTAAATGTGGTGGATTCAGGGTCCACAGGGGACAGCAAGTTTGGGACAGTTCTGCCTAGCCCACGGTCTAGTAAACAGTTGTCTGTAGCCGTTCGCACCCCCTCCTCCTCCTCCTCCTCCTCCTCGTCCTCCTGCAGAAGCAAGAGCTCGTCCACAGACCGCAGTCGCACAAACACTCCATCCGCACCTGCCACTGTTGCACACCAGGTCTCCCATTATGGGGCAGCTACTGGCATACGTCAGCAGGCTGTATTGGCTATGAAGTGTTTGGGCGACAATAGACACACCGCGGAAGTTCTGTCCGAGTTCTTGCAGCAAGAAACGCAGTCGTGGCTGGGCACTGTAGATCTTGAGGCAGGCAAGGTAGTGAGTGATAACGGAAGGAATTTCATGGCTGCCATCTCCCTTTCCCAACTGAAACACATTCCTTGCCTGGCTCACACCTTAAACCTGGTGGTGCAGTGCTTCCTGAAAAGTTATCCGGGGTTATCCGACCTGCTCCTCAAAGTGCGTGGACTTTGCGCACATATCCGCCGTTCGCCTGTACACTCCAGCCGTATGCAGACCTATCAGCGTTCTTTGAACCTTCCCCAGCATCGCCTAATCATAGACGTTGCAACAAGGTGGAACTCAACACTGCACATGCTTCAGAGACTGTGCGAACAGAGGCGGGCTGTTATGTTTTTGTGGGAGGATACACATACACGGGCAGGCAGTAGGATGGCAGACATGGAGTTGTCAGGTGTGCAGTGGTCGAAGATTCAAGACATGTGTCAAGTCCTTCAGTGTTTTGAGGAATGCACACGGCTGGTTAGTGCAGACAACGCCATAATAAGCATGAGCATCCCCCTAATGCGTCTGCTGATGCAAAGTTTGACGCACATAAAGGATCAGGCGTCTGCACCAGAGGAAGAGGAAAGCCTTGATGACAGTCAGCGATTGTCTGGTCAGGGCAGTGTACATGACGAGGTACCGGGCGAAGAGGAGGTGGAGGATGAGGAGGATGATGGGGATGAGTATATTTTTAATGAGGAAGCTTTCCCGGGGGCACGGGAAATTGGTGGCGTGGCAAGGCCGGGTTCTGGTTTTTTGAGGGACACAAGTGACGTAGATTTGCCTGCAACTGCCCCTCAACCAAGCACAACCGCAGATTTGACAACGGGAACTTTGGCCCACATGGCGGATTATGCCTTGCGTATCCTCAAAAGGGACACACGCATTACAAAAATGATGAACGATGACGATTACTGGTTGGCCTGCCTCCTTGATCCTCGCTATAAAGGCAAATTGCAAAATATTATGCCACATGAGAACTTGGAACTAATATTAGCAACAAAACAATCAACTCTTGTTGACCGTTTGCTTCTGGCATTCCCTGCACACAGCGCCCGTGATCGTTCTCACACGAGCTCCAGGGGCCAGCAGACCAGAGGTGTTAGAGGGGCAGAAATCAGAAGTGGCGTTGGCCAGAGGGGTTTTCTGACCAGGTTGTGGAGTGATTTTTCTATGACCGCAGACAGGACAGGTACTGCAGCATCAATTCAAAGTGACAGGAGACAACATTTGTCCAGTATGGTTACAAACTATTTTTCATCCCTTATCGACGTTCTCCCTCAACCGTCATTCCCATTTGATTACTGGGCATCCAAATTAGACACCTGGCCAGAATTGGCAGAATATGCATTGCAGGAGCTTGCTTGCCCGGCAGCTAGTGTCCTATCAGAAAGAGTATTCAGTGCTGCAGGTTCAATACTAACAGAAAAAAGGACTCGTCTGGCTACCCAAAATGTAGATGATCTAACCTTCATTAAAATGAACCACAACTGGATTTCAAAATCTTTTGCCCCACCCTGCCCGGCTGACACCTAGCTTTCCTATGAAAAGGTCTTGCCTGTGGACTATTCTGAATGACTTTTCCAATCTCGTAATTTTCTTCACCTGATTGTCCAGCATACGACATGTTTCCACCTCACGAAATGGCCAAACTCCCCACACGGGGCCGTGCTATCGCCACTTTGCGCTTGGACCCTTGAGAGTGCTGTTTGTCTGAAGAGGTGGGTGTGGCCGCTTTTGGTCGACGGCACTGCCACTGGGTCCCTCATAGTACAATAAAGTGTCTCTGGCGGTGGTGGTGCGCACCCAACGTCAGACACACCGTTGTAATATGAGGGGCCCTGTGCCTGTACCGCCGGCCACAAGACAGTTCCCCCCCCCCAGCTCAAACAGTGCTCTACCACTAGCAAAATTATCTCTCACAGCTTCACCAATGTGTAGTCTAGGCGCTGACATCCTTCAATGCCTGGCACTGACAATACCATTGTTTTGACATTTTTGTTATGTTAGGCCTTCGAAGCCTGTCTGCGGTCCCTTCTTTCTACAACTACTACACTGACCAGGCCACTGCTGGCCGTGTTACCCTGGAACCAATTTAAAAGTGCCTACAGTCAGCCCAATTTTGTTATGTTAGGCCTTCGAAGACTGTCTGCCGTCACTCCTTCCACTAGACTTCCACTGACCATACACTGCTGCCCATGTACCCCTGGAACCAATTTAAAGTGCCTACAGCCAGCCCAATTTTGTTATGTTAGGCCTTCGAAGCCTGTCTGCGGTCACTCCTTCCACTAGACTTCCACTGACCAGACCACTGCTGCCCGTGTACCCCTGGAACCAATTTAAAAGTGCCTACAGCCAGCCCAAGTTTGTTATGTTAGGCCTTGGAAGCCTGTCTGCGGTCACTCCTTCCACTAGACTTCCACTGACCAGACCACTGCTGCCCGTGTACCCCTGGAACCAATTTAAAAGTGCCTACAGCCAGCCCAAGTTTGTTATGTTAGGCCTTCGAAGCCTGTCTGCGGTCACTCCTTCCACTAGACTTCCACAGACCAGACCACTGCTGCCCGTGTACCCCTGGAACCAATTTAAAAGTGCCTACAGCCAGCCCAAGTTTGTTATGTTAGGCCTTGGAAGCCTGTCTGCGGTCACTCCTTCCACTAGACTTCCATTGACCAGACCACTGCTGCCCGTGTACCCCTGGAACCAATTTAAAAGTGCCTACAGCCAGCCCAAGTTTGTTATGTTAGGCCTTCGAAGCCTGTCTGCGGTCACTCCTTCCACTAGACTTCCACAGACCAGACCACTGCTGCCCGTGTACCCCTGGAACCAATTTAAAAGTGCCTACAGCCAGCCCAAGTTTGTTATGTTAGGCCTTGGAAGCCTGTCTGCGGTCACTCCTTCCACTAGACTTCCACTGACCAGACCACTGCTGCCCGTGTACCCCTGGAACCAATTTAAAAGTGCCTACAGCCAGCCCAAGTTTGTTATGTTAGGCCTTGGAAGCCTGTCTGCGGTCACTCCTTCCACTAGACTTCCACTGACCATACACTGCTGCCCATGTACCCCTGGAACAAATTTAAAAGTGCCTACAGCCAGCCCAAGTTTGTTATGTTAGGCCTTCGAAGCCTGTCTGCGTCCCGTTCTTTCAACTACAACTACACTGACCAGGCCACTGATGGCCGTGTTCCCCTGGAACCAATTTTAACTTGCCTACAGCCAGCCCAATGTTAGGCCTTTGATGCCTGTCTGCCGTCACTCCTTCCACTAGGCCTCCACTGACCTGTCTATTGCTGCCCGTGTACCCCTTGAACCAACATCATTAAATATAAAAAAAATTAATTTGATTATAAAAAATAAGATCGTGTTGAGATCTCAAATGCAGACATTTTAACAATCAAAACAAACACACAACAAATATCTGGAACTGTACTACAAAGGTCCAACAGCTACAATTTCTTTCTCCTGCAAGAAGTTAACTGAAAGTTTTTTGGAGTTGTTAACACAGATATGGCATCCACCGAGTGTTGTCCTGTCGCGTCTCCTTTAAATTATTTCCAATAAGATGTTAAACTATTAATTTAATAAAATCAATAATTAAAAAAATAATTGAGTAAGTCAAAAGCACATTGCAAATAAACATTAATTACAAATCAAGAAGCATGGCGCGTCCGAGGGTGAGTAGATACCGAATAAGAATATAATCACCCTCGGACGTGCAATGCTTATTTACAACAGCCTTCCTTCCTAAGAATCAGCCCTTTCGTGGTGTAGAGAGAGGTTGTGTTACACTCCAAGGTGTTCCCCGGGTTGCCTTTCATGAGCTTCGATCTTCCGGCTCTCGTTTAGTAGTTGGTGGAAAAGTACACAGCATTAGGCCTACAAAATGGGTATGGGGTGGAGAGAGATGGTGTGTTACACTCCAAGGTGTTCCCCAGGTTGCCTTTCCTGAGCTTCGATCTTCATGCTCTCGTTTAGTAGGTGTCGGAAAGTAGGCTGCATTAGGCCTACAAATTGGGTATGGGGTGGAGAGAGATGGTGTGTTACACTCCAAGGTGTTCCCCAGGTTTCCTTGCCATTGCTTCGGTCTTCCGACTCTCGTTTAGTAGTTGTAGAAAAGTACACAGCATTAGGCCTACAAAATGGGTATGGGGTGGAGAGAGATGGTGTGTTACACTCCAAGGTGTTCCCCAGGTTGCCTTTCCTGAGCTTCGATCTTCATGCTCTCGTTTAGTAGGTGTCGGAAAGTAGGCTGCATTAGGCCTAAAAAATGGGGAATGGGGTGGAGAGAGATGGTGTGTTACACTCCAAGGTGTTCCCCAGGTTTCCTTGCCATTGCTTCGGTCTTCCGACTCTCGTTTAGTAGTTGTAGAAAAGTACACTGCATTAGGCCTAAAAAATGGGTATGGGGTGGAGAGAGATGGTGTGTTACACTCCAAGGTGTTCCCCAGGTTGCCTTTCCTGAGCTTCGATCTTCATGCTCTCGTTTAGTAGGTGTCGGAAAGTAGGCTGCATTAGGCCTACAAATTGGGTATGGGGTGGAGAGAGATGGTGTGTTACACTCCAAGGTGTTCCCCAGGTTTCCTTGCCATTGCTTCGGTCTTCCGACTCTCGTTTAGTAGTTGTAGAAAAGTACACAGCATTAGGCCTACAAAATGGGTATGGGGTGGAGAGAGATGGTGTGTTACACTCCAAGGTGTTCCCCAGGTTGCCTTTCCTGAGCTTCTATCTTCAGGCTCTCATTAAATTGTGGTTAAATGGAACAACTGCATTTGGCGTACTAGTTGGTTTGGGGCCTACTATCGGTGTCTGCCACTCCTTGCTGTTCTCCTGGTTTCCTGTCCTGAAATACCATTTTCAGCCTCTCGTTAAGTAGTTGTTAATGTTAGACTGCATTTGGCCTACTAGTTGGGTTGGGGCCTACTATCGGTGTCTGCCACTCCTTGCTGTTCTCCTCCACTGAACAAAGCTGTGCCGCCTGTTTACTACGGTTGCCAATTTTGAACTGCATTTCGACTACTTACTGATTTGGCCCTACTCTCTGTGTCAGCCTCTCATTCCAGTTGTCCTCCACTGCAATGCCCCCTGGTTATTCCTGTGTTACCAATTTTGAACTGCATTTAGCCCACTTTCTTCTTTGGGCCTATATCTGTGTTTCCACTTCATCGTGCCCATTGCCCAGCCAGTGATAGATGAGTCTGCTGGTACATTGACCCATAACGCAACATTCCCCGTGCACGCTACACAACAACATTGTGACCCTGCTGAAAGTCAGGTTGCTCTTCCCGCATACCATACCACCTTACACGGGGACAAAGAGGAAGGTGCAGATGAAAGTGCAGGTTCCTTCATCAGGTGGGGGGAGGAATACTAGTTGGCGACGTCACTGGCACAGGGCCTCTCATAGTACGCAAAAGTGTTGCTGCCGGTGGGAGGCGCCCCCGCCGTGCAAACACACCGCTGTACTTTGAGGGGCCCTGTGCCAGTGCCAATGCCAACGAGTGGGCCCCCCCTGCTTGCTCAGGTTCACAGCCCTTGCAAAGTTGAAATACTTACCTCTCCCTGCTCCACTGCCGTGACGTGGTCCAGATTTCCTGGGCCCACTAATTACTTGAACCAGCCCTACCCCCCACAACTTTAGCCAAATGACCCCCAATTTCAAATGCCTTCCAATTATTATAAGGTAAATTACGCTTGACAAGCTTCATTAAGAAGAATGGATGGTTTTGACATTAAAATGGGCACTCTAGGTGTTTTCCTGGCCCCCACTCACTGCCGACTATGCTGCCCCATTGACTTGCATTGGGTTTCGTGTTTCGGTCGATCCCGACTTTACGTCATAATCGGCCGATTTCACTCGACCCGACTTTGGACATAGTCGGGTTTCGCAAAACCCGGCTCGACTCTAAAAAGGTCAAGGTCGCTCAACTCTAGTCAAGAGCATGCACAAGTGATCCAACGAATGACGTGTGCCAACGCCAATACCTGCTTGGAATGAGAAGTTGCTTTTCACTCAAGGGTAAAGCAATCTGAAACTTTTCCAGAAGCTTAAAATATTGTAAAATATAGTTTTCAGGAAATTTCTTCTTCTTAAATAGAAATTTTTCGACATCTAGACAGTGGATAATCCCTTTCGGATATCTGTGACATCCTTCAACTTTTACTGTCAAAATCTGAAAAGAAAGAAAAAAAAGAAAATATAAAAATCAACAGTAAAATATACATTTTCATTTATATTTGAGCAAATAAAAAGTTTACCGTTTTTTTCTATCTGGATGGTAAGTCACATGAATCATCAAAGTGTTCATTAGGGCACATATTTAAAAAATTAGGAATATGAGCAAAAGTTTCATTTTTTTCACTGTACAGAATGTAAAGAAAGACACTGTAGGAAATGTACTAATAATGTCACCTAAAGAAAATAAGAGATAAGCTCTTAATGCTAATTTTAATATGTAGACATTTTTTTTTATATTGTATGCTATCCGGGAAAAATAAATGCAGTGATAGACTAGAATAATAACCTGTGCCATTATTTTACAGAGCCATTCAGGGTCCACAAAATACAGATCTCGCAGCTGTAGAGCAGGGTCCTCAAAGTGCAGTAATACTCCTGCCAAAATATAAATGAAGAAAAAGCTATAAAGAAACGAGGATATAAATTAATTTTTCATTTTGAATATTAATAGACTCAAGAACAGATTATTATTTTTTATTTTTTAAACTATGCGCACCTATCAGTTAAATTAAATCTCTCACTGTAGCTGACATGCAGAGGTATAGTATAAATATACAGCTTTTCCCATAAATTGAAATGTTTTACAGCATTCTAATATATAAAGCAAATCATTTTCTATCTTGCCTTGGCAATTTAACATGGAGCGCCCCCAGACACAGGGCCACGAGTTCTCGGTTCCGGGCCTCTCTGGTTTGGTTCTGAGGCTGTCACGGTGGCTAGACCCGATCCGCGACCCTGCTAAGGGGCGTCCAATAAAGGTGGTACAGTCTATCAGGGATTCGTGACGCCACCTGTGGTGTTCGGTCAGGGTGACCGACGCTGCTGTGGGGTCCGCTGGGGTGATGGAATGGCAGCTGGATGGTATACCTGCCCACAGGTGAAGTATGTCCCCAGGGCTTCCCAGTAAGATGGATGGTGATGTTGTGAGGTGCAGTCAATAACGAGGACACAAGGTTGCAGTCTCTTTACCTCTTTACTGAAGACTTCAGGATCCTCAATCCAGAGCACGCTTAACAGGGCTATCTGAGACCGGCCGGTCCGATGGGCACATCCAGAGTTCCCTTTGCAGGTGGAAATCAGTGCCTACCACTAGCGCCTGTGTGTTGTAGTGCTACCCTGCTGAGCATTCGGAATAGTCCTCACAACTTCTGTTCTCGTTCGTTCGTTCTTTCTAATTCTCTCTCTCTTGTTCCAGATGTTACTAGTTTCTCGTCCCCCAGGTATGTTATGGCTAGGACGCACCCGTATGACAGGAAGGCTCAGAGCTCTTCTGGGACCCTAGAGACGCCCCTCTCCACACGTTGACCCCAATGTCTTCGTAGGAAATTTAAGGTAGACAGCCAACCTATAATTAACTGTCCTGCAGAGTTCGTAGTAAAGCCTAGAGTCAGTTACTCCAGCGGTGTTCCGGCCACCGGCTACGCGCCTCAGTAGGATGTTGCCTCGGTCTCACGGCACGACTCCTACTGGTTCTCCTTTGTGCTTTATCTCGTTTCTCACTGTTCCACAATATCCTTCCCCTCGTGTCACTTTCTTAGGATACCGCCGCGGGGTGTGCAGGCGCGGTTCCGTAACGTTCTGCTCTGTTCGCTAGGCACCTGCCAGGTTCCCACGCCCGACAGGGACCCTCCTGTGTCTTCTCCCTGAAACACCCCCTGCCACGGGATGTTGCCTGAATCCAACCCAGTCAGCTTCTCACTAACTTCCTATCCAACTCCTAGTTTTACCAGTGTGAGGAGTGGCCCAATAAATAAAGCCTTTTTCTCCCCCTAGTGGCCGGAGTGTGAAGTGTAATGTGTGCTGGTGATACCTGGTCAGTAGAATTCCTTCAGTGCCATCAGACGTACCATCACTCCCCTTAGCGGCAGAGTGTCATACTGCAACAACCAGATCTCTGGGGCGCTGCAAACACATTTACGATTAGAGCATTTTGCTTCTCAACCACCAGTCACATATTAGTGATTGTGCACACATGACAATATTAAGACCCTAACTTCATTATATGTGGGGCTATCAAAATAATGTGTTTCATTTTGCTAAGGCTGGTTTCACATTTGCTTTTGAAAACGCAGCGTTTTAAACGCAAACGCATTTGGTGAAAAAACGCGTTTAAACGCTGCATTTTTTAGGCGCATGCGTTTTTGCATGTTTTAACACAAACGCGGTGTTTTGACGCGTTTACATGCGTTTTTTCCTGCGTTTGCATTTTTGAAACGCATGATGAGAAGTGTGTGACAGCTGCCAATCATCAAAATCAACTAGAAAACCCACTATAAACAGAAATACCTAGGGTTAGAGTCCCTAGTAACCAAAGGGATCCTAACCCTAACCCAAACTCTAACCCTAACCCAAACTCTAACCCTAACCCAAACCCTAACCCAAACTCTAACCCTAACCCAAACTCTAACCCTAACCCAAACTCTAACCCTAACCCAAACTCTAACCCTAACACAAACCCTAACCCTAAACCTAGCCCTAACCCTAGGGATCCTAACCCTAACCCAAACTCTAACCCTAACCCAAACTCTAACCCGAACACAAACCCTAACCCAAACTCCAACCCTAACACAAACCCTAACCCTAGCCCTAACCCTAGGGATCCTAACCCTAACCCTAGGGATCCTAACCCTAACCCTTAGGGTTAGGGTTAGGATCCCTTAGGGTTAGGGTTGGGGGGGTGGCTTATCAGTGTGTATTCTTGTGTTTTTCTATGCGTTTACATAGACATCAATAATTTCCGGCAAAAAAACGCCGCTAGAAAGTACTACATGTTGCATTTCTGCAACACAACGCATGCAGAGAAAAAACGCATGCGTCGTCAAAACGCATGCAAAAAAAGTTTTTAACCCCTATCTGACCTCGGTCGGGATAGTACGTCCGAGGTCAGATCCCCTGCTTTGATGCAGGGCTCCGCGGTGAGCCCGCATCAAAGCCGTGACATGTCAGCTGTTTTGAACAGCTGACATGTGCCCGTAATAAGCGCGGGCAGAATTGCGATCTGCCCGCACCTATTAACTAGTTAAATGCCGCTGTCAAACGTAGACAGCGGCATTTAACTACCGCTTCCAGGCGGGCGGCCGGAAATGACGTCATCGCCGACCCCCGTCACATGATCGGGGGTCGGCGATGCGTCAGGATGGTAACCATAGAGGTCCTAGAGACCTCTATGGTTACTGATCACCGGTGGCTGTGAGCGCCACCCTGTGGCCGGCGCTCACAGCACACCTCCATTTCTGCTACATAGCAGCGATCAGCAGATCGCTGCTATGTTGCAGAGGCGATCGAGTTGTGCCTGCCTCTAGCCTCCAATGGAGGCTATTGAAGCATGGCAAAAGTAAAAAAAAAAAAAAGTAAAAAAAAAATGTGAAAAAAATAAAAAAAATATAAAAGTTTAAATCACCCCCTTTCGCCCCAATCAAAATAAATCAATAATAAAAAAAAAATCAAATCTACACATATTTGGTATCGCCGCGCTCAGAATCGCCCGATCTATCAATTAAAAAAAAGCATTAACCTGATCGCTAAAGGGCATAGCGAGAAAAAAAATTCGAAACGCCAGAATTACGTTTTTTGGGTCGCCGCGACATTGCATTAAAATGCAATAACGGGCGATCAAAAGAACGTATCTGCACCAAAATGCTATTATTAAAAACGCCAGCTCGGCACGCAAAAAATAAGCCCTCAACCGACCCCAGATCACGAAAAATGGAGACGCTTCGAGTATCAGAAAATGGCACAATTTTTTTTTTTTTTAGCAAAGTTTGGAATTTTTTTTCACCACTTAGATAAAAAATAACCTAGTCATGTTAGGTGTCTATGAACTCATACTGACCTGGAGAATCATAATGGCAGGTCAGTTTCAGCATTTAGTGAACCTAGCAAAAAAGCCAAACAAAAAACAAGTGTGGGATTGCACTTTTTTTGCAATTTCACCGCACTTGGAATTTTTTTCCCGTTTTCTAGTACACGACATGCTAAAACCAATGATGTAGTTCAAAAGTACAACTCGTCACGCAAAAAATAAGCCCTCACATGGCCAAACTGACGGAAAAATAAAAAAGTTATGGCTCTGGGAAGGAGGGGAGTGAAAAACGAACACGGAAAAACGAAAAATCCCAAGGTCATGAAGGGGTTAATGTTAAGTATAGGGGGGGGGGAAACGCATGCTTTTTTTGCGCAAAAACGAAAAAAAAAAAAACGCAAATGTGAAACCAGCCTAACACGGATTTTTTTTTTTAAAACCTTTTTTATGGTAATATTTTTTTCTCTTTTTTTTTTCTACATAAAATGTTAGGATTGTATGACTGATGACCGGAGCCATAGCAACATTTTGGGTTGGTATGGACTGTGTGGCTCATAGACACCAGTAAAGCATTCAAGGGCTTTTCACTTTCTGGAAATTGGACCAAAACACTGTAAAATACCTAAAATAACAAACAGAACTAATACATACCTTCCAGAGTTCCAAGACCAGGTCCCCACCTCTTCTCGGATCTCTGTGTTTTGGCTGGAGTGGTGACCTTACGTCAATAACGTGCATCACTGTGGCCAATCACTGAGCTCGGAAGCTTGTATCATCTTAGCTCAGTGACTGGCTACAGCGGTGATCAGCGCAGTCAACTGTTATGACCTGGTGGTTAGGAGCACCCGGAATGACCTGATAGTTAAACCTCATACAGGACGAGCTCTGGGATGTGGGAGCTCTGCTGACCGCAAGCCCTAATCCTATCGCACACACTAAAAATAGCCGTGGAGCGCTCCTGACGCTCCCTAGGCGCCTCGTCACAGCCTAAGGACTAGCTAGCCCTAGAGATAGAAAATAAAGCCTACCTTGCCTCAGAGAAATTCCCCAAAGGTAAAGGAAGCCCCCCACATATATTGACTGTGAGTAAAGATGAAAGTCACAAACGCAGAAATGAAACAGGTTTCAGCAAAGGGAGGCCAGACTTACTAAATAGACAGAGGATAGGAAAGGTAACTTTGCGATCAGCACAAAAACCTACAAAAGACCACGCAGAGTGTGCAAAAAAGACCTCCGCACTGACTCACGGTGCGGAGGGGCCACTCTGCATCCCAGAGCTTCCAGCTAGCAGGACAAAATCATGATAACCAGCTGGACAAGAAAACAGTGAACAAATAATGACTATCAGGAACTTAGCTTCTGCAGGAGAAGGCAGGTCACCAGAGAGATCCAGGAGCGAACTGAACCAATGCAAAAACATTGACAGCTGGCATGGAGTAACGATCTGAGAGGAGTTAAATAGAGCAGCCAACCAAAGGATAAACCACGTCACCTGTGTAAGGAACCTCAGAAGCAGCAGCTTCACTCATAGCCACCAGAGGGAGCCCATAGACAGAACTCGCCGAAGTACCATTCACGACCACAGGAGGGAGTTCGACAACAGAATTCACAACAGTCAACGTGACACCACCACTGCAGCCAAAACAAGACCGGAGTAGCAGCAGAGAGTTCGCACTGCACCTGGGGAGGACAAGTACCTACTCTGTTTGATATCATAGGTATTTTAGAGCATTTAGGGTACACTTTCCCAAAAAGTGAAAAAAACCCTTTAATGCTACAGGCACAAGACAAGAAATTCCTTTTTCACTGCATAAGCAAGCACTTTGGTAATATACAAACACAATTCAATTACCAGATTCATTTAGAAAATGAACGGCATGCTGAAGTTCGTGCTCATCTAAATCCAGCTGGTTTTCTTGTATGATATCTTGCAACCTGCTGTGGTTAATTACAGGAAATTCAACTGGAGCATTTTGCTTTTCAATAAGAATTCTCTTCTCAAGTTCCAGATAACTATCAGGAATCAGCTGCCCAAGAACTGCTTGGTCCCGGATCTAAATAAATTAAAGACAAATACTAAAGTATAAAAAAAATGTGCTCTAAGGCATAATAAAATACCAAAATAGTTTTTATGTATTTTGGAAACAACAAGTTTCAAGTTACTTTTTTATAATTCCTCCATTTTCAAAGGCTTACAACTAAGACAGATGAACATTTACATGGTCCGTTGTGGCGAATGCCAAATTAAAGAGAAAGGGTCCTGCGTAAATGTAAGGTCCCCCGATTGTCCCCAAACACTACTATAGAGGCATTAATGCAGATTTTTCATCTGCTAAGATGTTTGATTAGATTACTAATGGTGCAATCTTCGAAACATATACTTTTATCTTTCACATGATAATGAGGCAGGACCAGTCCAATGGGTGCCTCTTCCCCCAGACTAGTGCTGCCTTGGATCTCCCAATGAATCGTCACCAGATGTGATTCACAGACTGCGTATAATATTCGTTACAGTAGGACGTTAAGGTCAGATTCACACATCAGTGTTTTGCAGTTCTTGTATGGAAGGCAATTCCTTAACCAGCCGCTGTTCTCCTGATCCAAACTCAAAGCCACATAGACATATCTACCTATGAAGATCAGGTCAGAAGACCTGAGGACTATCTGTGTACCGCGGTCTGTACTTGGACTGTGAAATACGGACATGTAACAATTATAAGAATTTCTATTTCTATAAAACCAACATATTCCATAGCGCTTTACATTTTAGAGGGGACTTGTACAGACAATAAAGACAATACAGAATAACACAACTCAGATACCAAAAGGAGTGAGGGCCCTACTCGCAAGCTTACAGTCTATGAGGCGAATAAATGTCAATCCAGTCTTATGAAGATGGTCAATCCCTCATGGGGAGACATGACTAGAAGATCTGAGTGGGACTAGTCCATAAAAAGACACCCTGGCTGACTAGCCCTTGCTCATTATCATCTGAAAAAATCAGGATAAAAGTGCATTCTTCAAAGGCTACTTTCACACTAGCGTCGGAATCTCCCCGTCGCAATGCGTCGGGGAGAGATTCCGATGCTAGCGTTTAACGCATTGCACAATGGAGGCAGCGGATGCATTTCTCCGGCGCATCCGCTGCCCCATTGTAAGGTGCGGGGAGGTGGGGGCGGAGTTCCGGCCGCGCATGCGCGGTCGGAAAAAGCGGTCCGTCAGGAGCAAAAAACGTTACATGTAGCGTTTTTTGCTCCCGACGGTCCGCAAAAGCACGACGCATCCGTCGCTCGACGGATGTGACGTGTGGCAATCCGTCGCAATGCGTCGTCAATACAAGTCTATGGGGAAAAAAGGCATCCTGCAAGCACTTTTGCAGGATGCGTTTTTTCTGCAAAACGACACATTGTGACGCATTGCAGAAAACGCTAGTGTGAAAGTAGCCTAAGATTGCAGCCTTGGTAATCCACATCAAACATCATCAGATTTAAAAAAAAATCCTCATAAATAGCCTACATTGGCAGCTGGGACAGTCAGGGCAAATGACAGATTCCTTTTAATTTCATGTATAGAATTTGTATTTGGTAGCTGTTCATAGTCTAATGAAGTGCCAATACAAGGAAAGAGGCCAGAAATAAACTGCCAAAAAAAAATCAAAAGCAGGGGGATGGGAGAGACTTTTAGTTGCTAAACCAACAACTTGATATATTCTTAAAAAGAAGGAATGCACTTTTTTTTCCGCAGTCGTCTTTATTTTCAAGAAATATGGAATTGCAATCAGTTGCAGCGGTGTGCATCATCCACTTGTCGGCAATATTCCCTCTCCATTAGGCTACATGGATAAACTGTGCTGTAGACAGGTGTACAGAATGCAATGAAATGGCTCCGTGTACCCAGCGCAGAGGTCTGGTGTACACTTACCTTGAAATTCAAACACTCTTTTATGACGGACTTCCTAAGTTTTGCTATAGCATCTGACTCCTCTGTAGCGTTCACGAAATGGTAATCCTGGACACAGGGAAGCTCGCGTTGATTAAACAGCTCCATTTTTATTTTATTTATGCAGGCTTTTCGCTGTTTTTCATCAGACACATCTAGGTGTGTTCCAACAAGAATAACAGGTGAGGAAGAGGCACGAGCCTAGAGAAAATACAAAGGAATTCCATTAACCCATTAACAAACTTCAAACTGTTTTCCATTTTTGCATCTCTGGTTTTCAGTAACCACAACTATTTACATTTTTTTCACTGACATAAGACTTTTTGTTATGCAAGACAAATGGTATAATTTTTAGCACTGATTTGGCAGAACATTGGTATTGTGGCTGCTAGGACTCGTGATCACCAGGTTCTACAGAAGGTTCGGCACTGCTGATGCTTTTGTACACTACATAGCACTCAAAGAGAGTTATGTAACTCAAAATAGAAGACAGAAGCTGTAATAAACAACTTCTGTCTTCTCCCTATGGTCTCTGGCTGTGTTTGACACACAAAGACTCGATCTGTTCCTGCTAGATTGCTGGAGCTTTAACTGCCGGAGCTTTAAATTTACTGTAAAATTGAACTTAACCGTAGGAGGTTACAAGTGTTCCTTTTTATTACCTATGCTAATGTTCGCATACAATTCAGTGAAATTAATCTGTGATTCCACTTACAATAGAGCATACATACACTTTGGCATGTGTTTTTTAATAGCATCACTGCATTAAAAAAGTCAACTTAGCAAATAGTTTGAATGCTAGTGCATATGTATATGTGAGTAGACTTTTAAGCCTTGCAATGCTACTCTGGGAAATATACAAATTGTCTCTTCATAGAGGACGAGTACTAGGAACTGTTCTTCATTTTCTGTTGCTCTCACCACTAAAAGAAGGCTGTATTAGTGGAGTAGGAGTTTATATTTTCATTCTCTTATTAACATTATTTAACACCATACAAGAAGATTACCTTTATGTTAAAGAGCCAAGGCTTTATTGCATCAACTTCTGAGGCCCCTTTGCTAAGATCATAAACCACGAGATACAAAGCACGTGGAGTCATAAAATGTGGGTGAGTGCTATAAAACTCCTCTTGGCCTGAAACCAAACAAGTCACAATCATTAACCAACTTTATTCACGTAACAAAAATCAGAAAAAAATGGCCAAAAAAATTTTTAAAAACCAAATCCAATACTCTTCAGAATTATGCACTATGTAAATTAAACAAATATGGCATACTTTTTCACTTTGTAGGGATCAATACCTTTCTTTTATTAATCAGTCAATATAACCTAATGAGGGCCTATTTTTTGCTCAACAAACTGTAGTTTTGAATGATTTGAAAAATCAATTTGTTTTAAAATTCAAAAACATTCAAAACATGGGGAAATTGTGAAAGAAATCAATACTGCCATGATTTTTTTTTTGGTGGGGAGGGAGCTTGCTGTCTTTATCGCATACATTCTATGTTAAATAGTATTCGGAATGATTTTCTGAGACTAGTAAACTCTATTATTCAATAGATTGTGGTGAGGTAATGCTTTTTTTGATCCGCATTTATTGCATTGTTTAGGGAAGAGTGGTGCCTGAAAATGCAAAATTCTGGCATTTTGATCTTATTTCTTGTAAATTGGATTGATTTTATATTTTATCAATGGGGTGATATCAAATGTCTCACATACTGTACATTTTTTATTATACACTGCTCAAAAAAAGGGAACACTAAAATCCCACATCCTAGATATCACTGAATGAAATATTTCAGTTTCAAATCTTTATTCATTATATAGTGGAACGTGTTGAGAACAATAAAACATACAAATGATCAATGTAAATCAAAATGAATATCTCATGGAGGTCTGGATTTGGAATGATACTCAAAATCAAAGTGGAAAATCAAATTACAGGCTTATACAACTTCAGTGGAAATGCCTCAAGACAAGGAAATGATGCTCAGTAGTGTGTGTGGCCTCCATGTGCCTGTATGACATTGGAGTTATATTCTGTTGTTTAACCCCTATCTGACCTCGGACGGGATAGTACGTCCGAGGTCAGATCCCCTGCTTTGATGCAGGGCTCCGCGGTGAGCCCGCATCAAAGCCGGGACATGTCAGCTGTTTTGAACAACTGACATGTGCCCGCAATAGGTGCGGGCAGAATCGCGATCTGCCCGCACCTATTAACTAGTTAAATGCCGCTGTCAATCGCAGACAGCGGCATTTAACTACCGCATCCGGCCGGGCGGCCGGAAATGACGTCATCGCCGACCCCC
Organism: Ranitomeya imitator; assembly: GCF_032444005.1. NCBI lineage: Eukaryota > Metazoa > Chordata > Amphibia > Anura > Dendrobatidae > Ranitomeya > Ranitomeya imitator. The sequence goes on along the minus strand of NC_091285.1, from coordinate 353,029,485 downwards.
GTCACATGATCGGGGGTCGGCGATGCGTCTCCATTTTAACCGTAGAGGTCCTTGAGACCTCTATGGTTACTGAACACCGGTGGCTGGGAGCGCCACCCTGTGGTCGGCGCTCACAGCACACCTGCAATTCTGCTACATAGCAGCGATCAGCAAATCGCTGCTATGTAGCAGAGGCGATCGAGTTGTGCCTGCTTCTAGCCTCCCATGGAGGCTATTGAAGCATGGCAAAAGTTAAAAAAAAAAGTTAAAAAAAATGTGAAAAAAATAAAAAAAAAATATAAAAGTTTAAATCACCCCCCTTTCGCCCCAATCAAAATAAATCAATAAAAAAAAAACAAATCTACACATATTTGGTATCGCCGCGCTCAAAATCGCCCCAACCTATCAATTTAAATAAAGCATTAACCTGATCGCTAAACGGCGTAGCGAGAAAAAAATTCGAAATGCCAGAATTACGTTTTTTTAGGTCGCTGCGACATTGCATTAAAATGCAATAACGGGCGATCAAAAGAACGTATCTGCATCAAAATGCTATCATTAAAAACGTCATCTCGACACGCAAAAAATAAGCCCTCAACCGACCCCAGATCACGAAAAATGGAGACGCTACGAGTATCGGAAAATGGCGCAATTTTTTTTTTGTTTTTTTTTTGGCAAAGTTTGGAATTTTTTTTCACCACTTAGATAAAAAATAACCTAGTCATGTTAGGTGTCTATGAACTCGTACTCACCTGGAGAATCATAATGTCAGGTCAGTTTTAGCATTTAGTGAACCTAGCAAAAAAGCCAAACAAAACACTTGGAATTTTTTTCCCGTTTTCTAGTACACGACATGCTAAAACCAATGATGTCGTTCAAAAGTACAACTCGTCCCGCAAAAAATAAGCCCTCACATGGCCAAATTCACGGAAAAATAAAAAAGTTATGGCTCTGGGAAGGAGGGGAGTGAAAAACGAACACGGAAAAATGAAAAACCCCAAGGTCATGAAGGGGTTAAGTGTTCCCTTTATTTTTTTGAGCAGTGAACTTGATGGGAAGGATTTGAATTTTTGAATTTCTGTTATATATATATATATATATATATATATGCACTGTTCAAAAAAATAAAGGGAACACAAACAACAGACTATAACTCTTAAAGGGAAGGTGCCGAGTTTTAATATTGTAAAAAAAAAAAAAAACCTCTTTAATTCCTTATTTTTATAAGTTATTTTCAAGTGCACAGTATTTATTGTTTTTTTTTATTCATTTTTTTTTTCTGCCACTGGGCGCCGCCATTTTCATTTTCAGGACTGTAAGTGTAGCTGCACGACACTTACAGTCATCACATACGGCAGCCCTGGACATAGACATCTGCAGTCGGAAGGCGACCCCATAGCTATCATTATAAGCTGCTCTCTGCTCTGATGTGGCCACGCCCCCTGGGCTGTCTCCACATCACAGCAGAGGCAGGAGATCGGCGCCATCTTGCTTCAGCCTACAATGGAGTGTACCTGTGAGCTCCACTGTGACTGAGAGCTGTGCTGTTGGAGGGGCAGCTACATTTGTCTCCCCTTCACACTCAGCGGCCGTTCCCTGTCCTCTGCTGCCTGGTGTGTGGCTGAATCTCTAGAATCGCTAGAGAGTCTGAAGTGCTGCAGTCTGATGTTCTCTTATCAGGAGCTGCAGAGAGGTAACAGAGGGGGATGGGGGAGGCTCTGTGCTGCTCCGACCTCTCACTGCAGCTCCTCACAGGACATCAGACCCTGCATCTATCACTATACTGTGCTGAGCCATGTATCTAATCCTTTCCTGTGTGATAGTGTCTGCTGAGCCGTGTATCTAATCCTATCCTGTGCTGACCTGTGTATCTAATCCTGTGGAATACTGACTGCTGAGCCGTGTATCTAATCCTCTCCTGTGTGATAGTGTCTGGTGAGCCGTGTATCTAATCCTCTCCTGTGTAATACTGTCTGCTGAGCCGTGTATCTAATCCTATCCTGTGCTGACCTGTGTATCTAATCCTGTGGAATACTGACTGCTGAGCCGTGTATCTAATCCTCTCCTGTGTGATACTGTCTGCTGAGCCGTGTATCTAATCCTCTCCTGTGTAATACTGTCTGCTGAGCCGTGTATCTAATCCTATCCTGTGCTGGCCTGTGTATCTAATCCTGTGGAATACTGACTGCTGAGCCGTGTATCTAATCCTCTCCTGTGTGATACTGTCTGGTGAGCCGTGTATCTAATCCTCTCCTGTGTAATACTGTCTGCTGAGCCGTGTATCTAATCCTATCCTGTGCTGACCTGTGTATCTAATCCTGTGGAATACTGACTGCTGAGCCGTGTATCTAATCCTCTCCTGTGTGATACTGTCTGCTGAGCCGTGTATCTAATCCTCTCCTGTGTAATACTGTCTGCTGAGCCGTGTATCTAATCCTATCCTGTGCTGGCCTGTGTATCTAATCCTGTGGAATACTGACTGCTGAGCCGTGTATCTAATCCTCTCCTGTGTGATACTGTCTGGTGAGCCGTGTATCTAATCCTCTCCTGTGTAATACTGTCTGCTGAGCCGTGTATCTAATCCTATCCTGTGCTGGCCTGTGTATCTAATCCTGTGGAATACTGACTGCTGAGCCGTGTATCTAATCCTATCCTGTGCTGACCTGTGTATCTAATCCTGTGGAATACTGACTGCTGAGCCGTGTATCTAATCCTCTCCTGTGTGATACTGTCTGGTGAGCCGTGTATCTAATCCTCTCCTGTGTGATAGTGTCTGCTGAGCTGTGTATCTAATCCTATCCTGTGCTGACCTGTGTATCTAATCCTGTGGAATACTGACTGCTGAGCCGTATATCTAATCCTCTCCTGTGTGATACTGTCTGGTGAGCCGTGTATCTAATCCTCTCCTGTGTGATACTGTCTGCTGAGCCGTGTATCTAATCCTATCCTGTGTGATACTGTCTGCTGAGCCGTGTATCTAATCCTCTCCTGTGTGATACTGTCTGGTGAGCCGTGTATCTAATCCTCTCCTGTGTGATAGTGTCTGCTGAGCCGTGTATCTAATCCTATCCTGTGCTGACCTGTGCATCTAATCCTGTGGAATACTGACTGCTGAGCCGTTTATCTAATCCTCTCCTGTGTGATAGTGTCTGCTGAGCCGTGTATCTAATCCTATCCTGTGCTGACCTGTGTATCTAATCCTGTGGAATACTGACTGCTGAGCCGTGTATCTAATCCTCTCCTGTGTGATAGTGTCTGCTGAGCCGTGTATCTAATCCTATCCTGTGCTGACCTGTGTATCTAATCCTGTGGAATACTGACTGCTGAGCCATGTATCTAATCCTCTCCTGTGTGATAGTGTCTGCTGAGCCGTATATCTAATCCTCTCCTGTGTGATACTGTCTGGTGAGCCGTGTATCTAATCCTCTTCTGTGTGATACTGTCTGGTGAGCCGTGTATCTAATCCTCTCCTGTGTGATACTGTCTGCTGAGCCGTGTATCTAATCCTCTCCTGTGTGATACTGTCTGCTGAGCCGTGTATCTAATCCTCTCCTGTGTGATACTGTCTGGTGAGCCGTGTATCTAATCCTCTCCTGTGTGATAGTGTCTGCTGAGCTGTGTATCTAATCCTATCCTGTGCTGACCTGTGCATCTAATCCTGTGGAATACTGACTGCTGAGCCGTGTATCTAATCCTCTCCTGTGTGATACTGTCTGGTGAGCCGTGTATCTAATCCTCTCCTGTGTGATAGTGTCTGCTGAGCTGTGTATCTAATCCTATCCTGTGCTGACCTGTGTATCTAATCCTGTGGAATACTGACTGCTGAGCCGTATATCTAATCCTCTCCTGTGTGATACTGTCTGGTGAGCCGTGTATCTAATCCTCTCCTGTGTGATACTGTCTGCTGAGCCGTGTATCTAATCCTATCCTGTGTGATACTGTCTGCTGAGCCGTGTATCTAATCCTCTCCTGTGTGATACTGTCTGGTGAGCCGTGTATCTAATCCTCTCCTGTGTGATAGTGTCTGCTGAGCCGTGTATCTAATCCTATCCTGTGCTGACCTGTGTATCTAATCCTGTGGAATACTGACTGCTGAGCCGTTTATCTAATCCTCTCCTGTGTGATAGTGTCTGCTGAGCCGTGTATCTAATCCTATCCTGTGCTGACCTGTGTATCTAATCCTGTGGAATACTGACTGCTGAGCCGTGTATCTAATCCTCTCCTGTGTGATAGTGTCTGCTGAGCCGTGTATCTAATCCTATCCTGTGCTGACCTGTGTATCTAATCCTGTGGAATACTGACTGCTGAGCCATGTATCTAATCCTCTCCTGTGTGATAGTGTCTGCTGAGCCGTATATCTAATCCTCTCCTGTGTGATACTGTCTGGTGAGCCGTGTATCTAATCCTCTTCTGTGTGATACTGTCTGGTGAGCCGTGTATCTAATCCTCTCCTGTGTGATACTGTCTGCTGAGCCGTGTATCTAATCCTCTCCTGTGTGATACTGTCTGCTGAGCCGTGTATCTAATCCTCTCCTGTGTGATACTGTCTGGTGAACCGTGTATCTAATCCACTTGTATGCACTCCTCTCCCCCCTGCATATCTTTCCCCATTGCACACACAACTCAATGCGTGCGATAACAGGCGCTGCGGGCGTCATGCTGTATTATGGCATTATGTGAGATCTATATGATGGTATTATGTGATCTGTATGGTGGTATTATGCTTGATCAGTATTGTGAGAATTATATGGTGGTATTGTGTGTGATCTATATGGCGGTATTATGTGAGAACACTGGCAGCATTATGTGTGATCTATATGGCGGTATTATGTGAGAACACTATGGCAGTATTATGTGTGATCTATATGGCGGTATTATGTGAGAACACTATGGCAGTATTATGTGTGATCTATATGGCGGTATTATGTGAGAACACTATGGCAGTATTATGTGTGATCTATATGGCGGTATTATGTGAGAACACTATGGCAGCATTATGTGTGATCTATATGGCAGTATTATGTGAGAACACTATGGCAGTATTATGTGTGATCTATATGGCGGTATTATGTGAGAACACTATGGCAGTATTATGTGTGATCTATATGGTGGTATGTGAGAACACTGGCGGTATTATGTGTGATCTATATGGCGGTATTATGTGAGAACACTGGCGGTATTATGTGTGATCTATATGGTGGTATTATGTGAGAACTGTATCACAGTATTGTGTGATCTATTTGATAGTATTGTGTGTGATCTATATGGCGGTATTATGTGAGAACACTATGGCAGTATTATCTTCAGAAAGCGGACCCATTCAATGGTGGTTCTGGCTGAGCACCTGCACGCGGGTCTGGGGTAATAGAGGGGGCAGCATGACCTCCAGTTAGGTGTAGTCAGAGGAAGGCTGGTGAGGTAGCTGAAGAGAGGGGTCTCATTTTTATCGTTACTATATGGCTACATTTCCTTCCCAGCATCACCCCAGACTGCGCCTGTCGCCTCGCTTTCACACATTGCCAGGACAGGATGGGGAAGACAGGATCTGAGGAGGGGAATGCATGCAATGTCTGGATCAGAACAGGCCATCAATCCGCAGAAATGTTTCCTGGATTTCTGTGGAGCAAACAAGCAGATGGTCCATCCATGAGTATAAAAGACAGCGCTCTATGTACAATCCCTGGCTGCTCCGCACACCGAACAGGGGGCCCCCATAGACCAGCACACTGCTCTCCTGAAATACTCTGTGCTGCTGTCACCCTGCTCCCTCCACCACATATCTCCCAGAATCCTTGCTGCCTGCCATCCTCGGTGACCGTAGACTTGTCAGTATAAGGCTGCTTTCACACTAGCATCGGTACGGGCCTGTCGCAGTGCGTCGTACCGACGCATGCTGTGAAAGAAATGTCCGACGTGGGCAGCGGAAGCAGTCTTACGACGCTTCCGCTGCCCCATTGTAAGGTCTGGGCAGGAGGGGGCGGAGTTTCTGCCGTGCATGTGCGGTCGAAAATGGTGGACTCGATGCACAAACGTTACATGTAACTTTTTTTGTGGCGGCGGTCCACCAAAACATGACGCAACCGTCGCACGACAGTTACGACGTGTGGCAATACGTCGCAATGCGTCGGTAATGTTAGTCTATGGGGAAAAAACGCATCCTGCAGACAACTTCGCAGGATGCTTTTTTCTTCTGAATGACGCATTGCAACGTACAGCCAACAACGCTAGTGTGAAAGTAGCCTAAGGCTGCCGTCCACTATCAGTATTTGGTCAGTATTTTACCTCAGTATTTGTAGCTAAATACAGAAGTGGTGACATGTTTCTATTATACTTTTCCTCTAATTGTTCCACTCCTGGTTTTGGCTTACAAATACTGAGGTAAAATACTGACCAAATACTGATAGTGTGACGGCAGCCATACTCTGCAGTCACCAACAAAATGGCTGCTCACTGGGTTCCTGAATATCATCCTCTCTAATCCCTTAGCAAACACCCAGAAGGGGAGGAGAGAAGACATCACACAGGTCAGCAGACTCCGCCCATAATTACTGCAGTGCAGTAATGTGAGCTATTTGTACACTAGGTTTTTCTGAAATTTCAGCAGCTGCTCCCCCTAGTGTTGAAAAGTGGAAATTCCAAAACTTTTCAAATTATTTTTCATATTTTACTAAATTATAAACAAATGATAATATTTTTTAAGAAAATGTAATCATTAATTCTTTACATTTTTACAATTTCTGAAAAAAAAATTTTTTTGATGGCACCTTCCCTTTACGTAAATCAAACTTCTGTGCAATCAAACTGTCCACTTAGGAAGCAACACTGTTTGACAATCAATTTCACATGCTGTTGTGCAAATGGAATAGACAACAGATGGAAATTATTGGTAATTATCAAAACACACGCAAAGGAGTGGTTCTGCAGGTGGGGACCACAGACCACATCTCAGTACCAATGCTTTCTGGCTGATGTTTTGGTCACTTTTGAATGTTGGTTGTGCTTTCACACTCGTGGTAGCATGAGACGGACTCTACAACCCACACAGGTGGTTCAGGTAGTGCAGCTCATCCAGGATGGCACATTAATGCGAGCTGTGGCAAGGTTTGCTGTGTCTGTCAGCGTAGTGTCCAGAGGCTGGAGGCGCTACCAGGTGACAGGCCAGTACACCAGGAGACGTGGAGGGGGCTGTAGGAGGGCAAAAACCCAGCAGCAGGACCGCTACCTCAGCCTTTGTGCAAGGAGGAACAGGAGGAGCACTGCCAGAGCCCTGCAAAATGACCTCTTCACAGATGAAAGCAGGTTCACACTGAGCACATGTGACAGACATGACAGAGTCTGGAGACGCCGTGTAGAGCAATCTGCTGTCTGCAACATCCTTCAGCATGACCAGTTTGGCAGAGGGTCAGTAATGGTGTGGGGTGGCATTTCTTTAGAGGGCCGCACAGCCCTCCATGTGCTCACCAGAGGTAGCCTGACTGCCATTAGGTACCGAGATGAGATCCTCAGACCCCTTTTGAGACCATATGCTGGTGCGGTTGGCCCTGGGTTCCTCCTAATGCAGGACAATGCCAGACCTCATGTGGCTGGAGTGTGTCAGCAGTTCCTGCAAGATGAAGGCATTGAAGCTACGGACTAGCCCGCCCATTACCCAGACCTGAATCCGACTGATCACATCTGGGACATCATGTCTCGCACCATCCACCAACGTCACGTTGCACCACAAACTGTCCAGGATTTGGTGGATGCTTTTAGTTCAGGTCTGGGAGGAGATCCATATGCCGCCTCATCAGGAGCATGCCCAGGCGCTGTAGGGAGGTCATACAGGCATGTGGAGGCCACACACATTATTGAGCATCATTTCCTTGTCTTGAGGCATTTCCACTGAAGTTGGATCAGACTGTAACTTCATTTTCCACTTTGATTTTGAGCATCATTCCAACTCCAGACCTCCTTGGGATATTAGTTGTGATTTATATATACACACACACATATTATTATTCTCTGTCCTCCATAGTACACGCCTGCGCAAGGCAAGATTGCCTTGTGCAGGCATGTACTACGGAGGACAGAGAATGAACTTCAATCCAATATTGCAGCCAGCATGCAGCCAGCGGGTAAGGAAAGGGTGAATCAAACACCCAAAAACCCCGCCTCTATGGCTGAAGATTGTTCCCTCTAAATTCAGGTGACAGAGTCCCTTTAAATGAGAAGGTGTGTCCAAACTTTTGGTCTGTACTGTATATAAAAAAATAACAGTATTAATATAATAAAAATCTCTGTCTCCTAAGAACACCAGCCACAGGCTAGCTTTCACAGAAGTACTACTCCACTTGTGGCTTTTAGTGGCAGATGAAGGCTAACGATTACAACTATCATATGCTAGAATAGAAGAAGACTCGGTTTGTGAACCCCCATATGACTGTACATCATGTGTCGTTAAGGATTGAGTGCTTATATTTGAGGTTAAAATTCTTTTTCTTTTCAATTGGGTTTTAATAAAAAAAAAAAATCCGATTTACCCCTTTATCCTTTGTGCTAAACTGTCTATTGCTGGTTATGGAATGAGTTAACAGAGGATTCATCAGTGAGAAGGTCTGACAGGGAGCATTTAACTCTTGTCTGTCCCTACCTGCTGATATATGAAAACCTACCATATCAAGTTTGACTATGCAGCATAACAAACTGCCTGTAAAAGTCGTTCTGTGCCACGTTTTAGATAAATCCCAAATGCAAAACATATTTTTTACTCCCAACTATCTTCATTTAAGAGGAAAAGAAAGGCTTTCTAAAGGTGGACAACCCATTTGGCACCAAGTGAAAAATGTAACAAGCTGACCAAGAATAAATGTATACAGGTTTGTTACCTGCAAAGTCCCAGACATTGAGTGTGATTTCCTTCTTAACTTTCCCCCTTATTAGAATGGGCCAGTCCTTCACATCAATGCCGATGGTGGCCTTCTCTGCACCGTGCCCTGGGTGCCTTTCTTTCATTAGCTGATGTACAAGCGTTGTCTTGCCACTTCCGGTGTTTCCCATGATCAACAGCTTCATACGATTATAAGGAACAGCTTTTTTTAACCGTTGCTGAAGAAATCTAAACAAGGTATATTGTATTATTAGGTGTACAAAATCTGTGTTTATAGCTCAGTTAATATATCTTAAGAACATAAGCAAAGCTATATGTACCAATCCATAGAATACTTTGTACAGAATTTTTTTTTTAAATAAGTTGGCCATCAACATCACATCTGTAATTTTCTGACGACCTATTTGTATTGCAATCATATTTTGACCACAATTAAAACTAATGCCTTAGGGCAGGGGTGGGGAATCTTTTTTTCTGTCAAGGGCCATGTGGATATTTATACCGTCCTTCGGGGTCCATACAAACTCTGCCCACAAAGTACATCCTGACTCTGGCACTGGTGTCAGGACATAATCTTTCATTGCATGCCCTTCAGTGTTCAGTAGTGAACACTGTGTGTGTGTGCTCAGAGAGCAAGAATAAATTAATAAGCTGGTGGCAATCAAAATACAGCTCCCTGCTCAAGAATGCGGTCCCTGAGAATCTGCCTGGGGGCCTGATAAAAGGTCATCAAGGGCTGCAAATGGCCCTGGGGCCTGAAGTTACCCACCCCTGCCTTAGGCTAACCATTTTTGTAGGAAGCAGTCCGACTTGGGATGTTTTGCAGGAGTGGAGGAGAAATAGGATGTCAGCACTTTGTGTATAACCTTTGAAGGATCTAGGCAACCTGCTCTCATCTACTATGGATGTGAACAATAACAGGAAAGCCTATACAAGAGATCTACACAAACCCGGCCACTATTGAGCTGAAGCAGTGGGGCTCACGTGGCATAAAGTAACTGAGCTCCAGGGAACCCAACACAGACATCGCTACAATGGTGCCAGTGTAGGAGGGGAAGATCTATTATATTTATTTACAAGTGGGAAAACTTGACTTAAGAAGTGGTTGTCTAGGTAGTGGACATCCTTTTAACTGCTACATACTGTTTGGTTAATGAATCAGCCTAAGTAGAATTATTAAACAGATAGTATATCTGCATCTGCCCATGGATGCTTTTACTTACAAACACACATATTTTATATATAGAACTCGTGTATATATATATATATATATATATATATATATATATATATATATGTGTGTGTGTGTGTGTGTGTGTGTGTGTGTGTGTGTGTGTGTGTGTGTGTGTGTGTGTGTGTGTGTGTGTGTGTGTATATATATATGCGTAGTGTATAGCACAGCCCACGTAGTATATTGCACAGCCCACGCAGTACATTGCGCAGCCCACGCAGTACATTGCGCAGCCCACGCAGTACATTGCGCAGCCCACGTAGTACATTGTGCAGCCCACGTAGTACATTGCCCAGCCCACGTAATTGCCCAGCCAACGTGGTACATTGCCCAGCCCACTTAGTATATTGCGCAGCCAACGTGGTACATTGCCCAGCCCACATAGTATATTGCGCAGCCCACATAGTATATTGCGCAGCCCACATAGTATATTGCGCAGCCCACATAGTATATTGCGCAGCCCAAGTCGTATATTGCGCAGCCCACGTAGTATATTGCGCAGCCCACGTTGTATATTGCGCAGCCCACGTAGTATATTGCGCAGCCCACGTAGTATATTGCGCAGCCCACGTAGTATATTGCGCAGCCCACGCTGTATATTGGGCAGCCCACATTGTATATTGCGCAGCCCACGTAGTATATTGCCCAGCCCATGTAATATATTGCACAGCCCACGCAGTCTATAGCAATGTGGGCACCATATCCCTGTTAAAAAAAAGAATTAAAATAAAAAATAGTTATATACTCACCCTCCGTTGGCCCCCGGATCGAAGCGGTTACCGACGCTTCTTGCGCACTCCGGTCTGAAGAGTGCACGTCATCATCTCGCGAGACCGCAATGCATGGAGCGGTCACCGGGGTGTCGCGAGGAGCGGGAAAGGCCGGTTCCTGATCCGGGGGGCCACCGGAGGGTGAGTATATAACTATTTTTTATTTTTTTTATTATTTTTAACATTAGATCTTTTTACTATTCATGCTGCATAGGCAGCATGAATAGTAAAAAGTTGGTCACACAGGGTTAATACCAGCGTTAACCGAGTGCGTTACAGCGTGGTCAACGCTGCCATTAACCCTGTGTGAGCGCTGACCGGAGGGGAGTATGCGGGCGCCAGGCACTGACTGCGGGGAGGAAGGAGCGGCCATTTTCTTCCGGACTGTGCCCGTCGCTGATTGGTCGTGGCTGTTTTGCCGCGACCAATCAGCGACTTGGATTTCCTTGACAGAGAGAGGCCGCGACCAATGAATATCCATGACAGACAGACAGACAGACGGAAGTGACCCTTAGACAATTATATAGTAGATATAGATAGCTATATATATATATATATATATATATATATATATATATATATATATATATATATATATATATATATATATATATATACACACTGTGTGTTGTGTGTGTATATATATATATATATATTCCTATAACAGGTAGGGGGCGCTGCATGGTCTCCCCGGTATATGCACGGAGGCATATTGAGGCCAAAGGAATGCATGGCAATTGCATGCATGGATGTGATTATGTGACAAAGTCCGGCATTGTGGTGACTGGCCGATATATGTGTCGCAGTGGAGGGGACTCTGCGCTGCCAGCCTGAAGCGATGTGGTGTTCTGGGACCTATAGTCCCACAAGTGCATGCTGTATGTTTATAATGGGAGGTTGGCAGGGCTAGTTATATGAGATGGGCAGGACAAACTAGCCACACACCCACACTCCCACCCAGGGGAGTCGTTAAAGATATATAATGTGACCACGGTGTGGGTCACAGGTCGCTGTGAGTTTCCTGTTTGAAGCCTGTGTTGGAAGACCTGGGAGGAGGCTTCCTGAAGAGCACATGGTGGGGCATCAGACCTGGTGGCCTGGGGTGTTGGACTACTGTCCTGAATAGCACCCGGACAGGTCACATGCCTGGGGTGTTGGACGGAGTCCTGAATAGCACCTGGACAGGTCACATGCTGGTGTGCTGGGAGGTCCTGGGAGTAGGACCGGATCCCTGAAAAGCGCACAGTGAAACTGTTGGGGAAGCTACCGTCCTTCGGTGGGTCTGGACTGACTAGCATATGCCGCACAGGCAAGTTGGTGATTACTGTGAGGCAGCTTTCCCAGAGGACTGACAAAGAGTCAGCAGGTTAAGCAGGAGCTCCCGTCAGGTACCTGTACAGACTGTTGGTACTTGTGATATAAACTGTGTGGTAACCCACGGCAACTGGTCAGGAGAGGACCAGCGTGTTTAGTTGCTGCAACCGTAATGTCATATGTTGGTGCCTGTTGTGCTCGGTGGACACTAATCAACTGTATGGCGTGCGGTCACCAATGATAACTGGACACAGAGGTTCAGCGTGATTAGTGACCGCGTTTTCAAAGCCATATACAGTTAATGTGAAGATAATGAGTTAACCATATCTTGCTGTGTTAGAGAATGGACTATATGCAAGTCAGTGAAAAGCAACTTGGCTTACGATGCAGTTTGCGCTGTATATAATAAACCATATGGACTGATTTGTGTGAAAAACCGTGCCCGTATGCCTGAATCTTACTGAGTGTATATATATATATATATATATATATATACATATACACACACACACACACACACACACACACACACGTTACATTGACTAATGGAGAAGAAAAGGCACTCCTAATAAAAATACTGTACATTAGGACATTGATCAGTGCAGAATTTTCGGTCTGTTTAAATATATAAAAGAATACAGTATACAAGTGAGCGTGAAGCTAACTGCTTCACGGCTCTAAACCACCAGGGATACATCAATAACACTTTGAAAGGAATCTGTCAAACACAAAAAAAAAAAAAACTAAAAAAATTACATACACAGGTGCTTCTCACAAAATTAGAATATCATCAAAAAGTTAATTTATTTCAGTTCTTCAATGCAAAAAGTGAAACTCATATAGCGTCATTACAAATAGAGTGAACTATGTGAAGTATTTCTGTTAATGTTGATGATTTTGGCTTACAGCCAATGAAAACCCAAATGTGATTATCTCAGTAAATTAGAATAATGAACAAAAAACACCTGCAAATTCTTCCTAAGCATTTAAAAAGGCCCCTTTGTGTGTTTCAGTAGGCTCCACGATCATGGGGAAGACTGCTGACTTGACAGATGTCCAGAAGGTAGTCACTGACATACTCCAGAAGGAGCGTAAGTCACAAAAGGTCATTGCTAAAGAAGCTGGCTGTTCACAGTGCTGTATCCAAGCATATTAATGGAAAGTTGAGTGGAAGGAAAAAGCGTGGTAGAAAAAGGTGCACAAGCAACCGGGATAACCGCAGCCTTGAAAGGATTGTTAAGAAAAGGCCATTCAAAAAATTGGAAATCAAGGTCCCAGAGTCTGGAGGAAGAACGGAGAGGGCCACAATCCAAGCTGCTTGAGGTCTAGTGTGAAGTTTCCACAATCAGTGATAGTTTGGAGAACCATGTCATCCGCTGGTGTAGGTTCACTGTGTTTTATCAAGACCAAAATCAGCACAGCCGTCTACCAGGAAATTTTAGAGCACGTCATGCTTCCCTCTGCCGACAAGCTTTTTGGATATGGAAATTTTATTCTCCGGCAAGACTTGGCCAAAAGTACCACTACCTGGTTTAAAAACAACAGTGTCACTGTGCTTGATTGGTCAGCAATCTCGCCTTACCTTAAACACATAGAGAATCTATGGGGCATTATCAAGAGGAAGATGAGACACCAGACCCAACAATGCAGACGAGCTGAAGGCTGCTATAAAAGCAACCTGAGCTTCCATAACATCTCAGCAGTTCCACATGGTGATCTCCTCCATTCCACGTTGATTGATGCAGTAATTGATGCAAAAGGAGCCACGACCAAGTATTGAGTGCATCTACTGAATATACATTTCAGTAGGCCAACATTTCAGATTTTAAAATCATTTTAAAATCATTTTTCAAGCTGGAGTTATAAAAGGTATTCTAATTTACTGAGATAATGACTTTTGGGTTTTCATTGGCTGTAAAGCCATAATCATCAACATTAACAGAAATAAACACTTGAAATACATCACACTGTTTGTAATGACTCTATGTACCGTATATACTCACGTATAAGCTGAGATTTTCAACCCATTTTTGGGGGCTGAAAGTCCCCCTCTCGACTTATACTCGAGTCATACACAGGGGTCGGCAGGGGAGAGGGAGCGGGGGCTGTCTAATTATACTCACCTGCTCCTGGAGCGGTGTCCCTGCAGGTCCCTGGTTCCCCAGCGCTGCAGATTCTTCCTGTACGGAGCGGTCACATGGTACCGCTCATTACAGTAATTAATTTGCGGCTCCATTTGAAACTGTTAAACTGTAAAGCGCTGCGGAATATGTTGGTGCTATATAAATTATTATTATTATCATTATTAATAATTAATTTTACTGGCATCTATTTTTACTTTTGACATTTACCGGTAGCTGCTGCATTTTCCACCCTAGGCTTATACTCGAGTCATTAAGTTTTCCCAGTTTTTTTGTGGCAAAATTAGGGTGGTCGGCTTATACTTGGGTCGACTTATACTCGAATATATAAGGTAATATATGAGTTTCACTTTTTGTATTGAAGAACTGAAATAAATTAACTTTTTGATGATATTCAAATTTTGTGAGAAGCATATACAGGTGCTTCTCACAAAATTTGAATATCATCAAAAAGTTCTGTATATATACAGGATATATACACACATAAGCAATTTGCAACCATTTTGCTTTAAAAAATGCTACTCATAATTTATTTATTTTTTCATATTTCTCACCCTTGGACAGTAGAGGGAGCAGCTGCTCACATTTGCCAAGAAAATGATTAGTAGTGCTATGTAACTTTACAATTGCTGCATAAATGCGCTGACACTACTCCCACCGGTGTGATGTCACTCCTCTCCTTTTTTGCGTTCAAAAAAGGAAGGGGAGGATAACCACCTCAGCTGCACTAAAATCCACTGATTTGCCCCTAATAAATGTGATTAGAGCTGTTCCTGCCCCTATCCACCGTCGCAGCCATTCTATAACAAGCCCATCTTTGCTGATCAAGACCATTGCACTAGACTTCAAAACATGGCAGGTCCAGGTCCCGTTGAAGCTCTTGCCGTGCGAAAAGGCCATTGGCCGTCTCTCCTTCCCCGCATGCCTGTGCACACCTGTTGTGAATTCTGTGGCCAAGCTCCCTCCTGTGGTCGTGAGTGGTACTGCGGCTGGTTCTGTCTATAAGCTTCCTTTGGTGGATGAGAGTGGTACTGCGGCTTCTGAGTTTCCTTCCTCAGGTGAAGAGGTTAAGTCGTTAGGTGCTGCTCTATTTAACTCCACCTGGTGCTTTGATCCTGGCCTCCAGTCAATGTTCTAGTATTGGTCTTGCTTCCTCCTGGATCGTTCCTGTGGCCTGTCTATCCTGCATAAGCTAAGTTCTGCTTGTGTTATTTTTTGTTGCTATATTTTCTGTCCAGCTTGCTTTATTGGTTTTTCTTGCTTGCTGGAAGCTCTGAGACGCAGAGGGAGCACCTCCGTACCGTTAGTCGGTGCGGAGGGTCTTTTTGCCCCTCTGCGTGGTTGTTTGTAGGTTTTTGTGTTGACCGCAAAGCTATCTTTCCTATCCTCGGTCTATTCAGTAAGTCGGGCCTCACTTTGCTAAATCTATTTCATCTCTGTGTTTGTATTTCATCTTTACTCACAGTCATTATATGTGGGGGGCTGCCTTTTCCTTTGGGGAATTTCTCTGAGGCAAGGTAGGCTTATTTTTCTATCTTCAGGGTTAGTTAGTTTCTCAGGCTGTGCCGAGTTGCATAGGGAGAGTTAGGCGCAATCCACGGCTACCTCTAGTGTGGTGTGTTAGGATTAGGGATTGCGGTCAGCAGAGTTCCCACGTCTCAGAGCTCGTCCTATGTTTTTGGTAAATATCAGGTCACTTTGTGTGCTCTGAACTTCAAGGTCCATTGTGGTTCTGAATTACCTGTTCATAACAGTACTGGAAGCCCAAAGTACTAATGCTTCTCAATAGAGGGAAAAGAGAAGTTCTGAGACCATTTTTTTTTCTTTGCACTGTGTTCTGCCTTTCTTTTCCCCTTTACATCAGGGTGGTTCAGAACACAGGTGTGGACATGGACATTCAGGGTCTGTCCTCTTTGATGGATAATCTCACTATAAGAGTACAGAACATTCAAGATTTAGTGGTTCAGAATCCTATGTTAGAACCTAAAATTCCTATTCCTGAGTTATTTTCTGGAGATAGAGCTAAGTTTTTGAATTTTAAAAATAATTGTAAACTATTTCTGGCTTTGAAACCCCGCTCCTCTGGTGACCCAGTTCAACAAGTTAAAATCATTATTTCTTTATTACGTGGCGACCCTCAAGACTGGGCATTTTCCCTTGCGCCAGGAGATCCTGCATTATGTAATATTGATGCGTTTTTTCTGGCGCTCGGATTGCTGTACGACGAACCTAATTCAGTGGATCAGGCAGAGAAAAATTTGCTGGCTCTGTGTCAGGGTCAGGATGAGATAGAGATTTATTGTCAGAAGTTTAGAAAGTGGTCCGTGCTCACTCAATGGAATGAATGTGCGCTGGCAGCTAATTTCAGAAAGGGTCTCTCTGAAGCCCTTAAGGATGTCATGGTGGGATTTCCTATGCCTGCTGGTCTGAATGAGTCTATGTCTTTGGCCATTCAGATCGGTCGACGCTTGCGTGAGCGTCAATCTGTGCACCATTTGGCGGTATTATCTGAGCATAAACCTGAGCCTATGCAGTGCGATAGGACTTTGACCAGAGCTGAAAGGCAAGAACACAGACGTCAGAATGGGCTGTGTTTCTACTGTGGTGATTCCACTCATGCAATCTCCGATTCTCCTAAGCGCACTAAGCGGTTCGCTAGGTCCGCCACCATTAGTACGGTACAGTCGAAATTTCTTTTGTCCGTTACTTTGATCTGCTCTTTGTCTTCCTATTCTGTCATGGCATTTGTGGATTCAGGCGCTGCCCTGAATTTGATGGACTTAGAGATTGCTAGGCGCTGTGGGTTTGTCTTGGAGCCCTTGCAGTGTCTTATTCCATTGAGAGGAATTGATGCTACGCCTTTGGCCAAGAATAAGCCTCAGTATTGGACCCAGCTGACCATGTGCATGGCTCCTGCGCACCAGGAGGATATTCGCTTTCTGGTGTTGCATAATCTGCATGATGTGGTCGTGTTGGGGTTGCCATGGCTACAAGTCCATAACCCAGTATTAGATTGGAAATCTATGTCTGTGTCCAGCTGGGGTTGTCAGGGGGTACATGGTGATGTTCCATTTCTGTCTATCTCATCATCCACCCCTTCTGAGGTCCCAGAGTTCTTGTCTGATTACCGGGATGTATTCGATGAGCCCAAGTCCAATGCCCTACCTCCGCATAGGGATTGTGATTGTGCTATCGATTTGATTCCTGGTAGTAAGTTTCCTAAGGGTCGACTGTTTAATTTATCTGTACCTGAGCACGCCGCTATGCGGACTTACGTGAAGGAGTCTTTGGAGAAGGGTCATATTCGCCCGTCATCGTCGCCATTGGGAGCAGGGTTCTTTTTTGTGGCCAAGAAGGATGGTTCGCTGAGACCTTGTATTGATTACCGCCTTCTTAATAAAATTACGGTCAAATTTCAGTACCCCTTGCCGCTGTTGTCTGATTTGTTTGCTCGGATTAAGGGGGCTAGTTGGTTCACCAAGATAGATCTTCGTGGTGCGTATAATCTTGTGCGTATTAAACAGGGCGATGAATGGAAAACAGCATTTAATACGCCCGAAGGCCATTTTGAGTAGCTGGTTATGCCATTCGGGCTTTCTAATGCTCCATCAGTGTTTCAGTCCTTTATGCATGACTTCTTCCGAGAGTACCTGGATAAATTCCTGATTGTATACTTGGATGATATTTTGGTCTTCTCGGATTGGGAGTCTCATGTGAAGCAGGTCAGAATGGTGTTCCAGGTCCTGCGTGCTAATTCTTTGTTTGTGAAGGGGTCAAAGTGTCTCTTTGGTGTTCAGAAGGTTTCATTTTTGGGTTTCATTTTTTCTCCTTCTACTATCGAGATGGACCCTGTTAAAGTTCAGGCCATTTTTGATTGGACTCAGCCAACATCCCTGAAGAGTCTGCAGAAGTTCCTGGGCTTTGCTAATTTTTATCGTCGCTTCATCAATAATTTTTCTAGTATTGCTAAACCGTTGACTGATTTAACCAAGAAGGGTGCTGGTGTGGTCAATTGGTCTTCTGCTGCTGTGGAAGCTTTTCAGGAGTTGAAGCGTCGTTTTTCTTCTGCCCCTGTGTTGTGCCAACCAGATGTTTCGCTTCCGTTCCAGGTCGAGGTTGATGCTTCTGAAATTGGAGCAGGGGCTGTTTTGTCGCAGAGAAGTTCTGATTGCTCGGTGATGAAACCATGCGCCTTCTTTTCCAGGAAGTTTTCGCCTGCTGAGCGAAATTATGATGTTGGCAATCGAGAGTTGCTAGCCATGAAGTGGGCATTCGAGGAGTGGCGTCATTGGCTTGAAGGAGCTAAGCATCGCGTGGTGGTCTTGACTGATCACAAAAACTTGACTTATCTCGAGTCTGCCAAACGGTTGAATCATAGACAGGCTCGTTGGTCGCTGTTTTTCTCCCGTTTTGACTTTGTGGTTTCGTACCTTCCGGGCTCTAAAAATGTGAAGGCGGATGCCCTGTCTAGGAGTTTTGTGCCCGATTCTCCGGGTTTGTCTGAGCCGGCGGGTATTCTCAAAGAGGGGGTAATTTTGTCTGCCATCTCCCCTGATTTGCGGCGGGTGCTGCAAAAATTTCAGGCTAATAGACCTGACCGTTGCCCAGCGGAGAAACTGTTTGTCCCTGATAGGTGGACGAATAAAGTTATCTCTGAGGTTCATTGTTCGGTGTTGGCTGGTCATTCTGGAATCTTTGGTACCAGAGATTTGGTGGCTAGATCCTTTTGGTGGCCGTCTCTGTCGCGGGATGTGCGTTCTTTTGTGCAGTCCTGTGGGATTTGTGCTCGGGCTAAGCCCTGCTGTTCTCGTGCCAGTGGGTTGCTTTTGCCCTTGCCGGTCCCGAAGAGGCCTTGGACACATATCTCTATGGATTTTATTTCGGATCTCCCCGTCTCTCAAAAAATGTCGGTCATTTGGGTGGTTTGTGATCGCTTCTCTAAGATGGTCCATTTGGTACCCTTGTCTAAATTGCCTTCCTCCTCTGATTTAGTGCCATTGTTTTTTCAGCATGTGGTTCGTTTACATGGCATTCCAGAGAACATCGTTTCTGACAGAGGTTCCCAGTATGTTTCGAGGTTTTGGCAAGCCTTTTGTGCTAGGATGGGCATTGATTTGTCTTTTTCCTCGGCTTTCCATCCTCAGACAAATGGCCAGACTGAACGAACCAATCAGACCTTGGAAACATATCTGAGATGTTTTGTTTCTGCTGATCAGGATGATTGGGTATCCTTTTTGCCTTTGGCTGAGTTCGCCCTTAATAATCGGGCCAGCTCGGCTACTTTGGTTTCGCCGTTTTTCTGCAATTCTGGATTCCACCCTCGTTTCTCTTCAGGGCAGGTTGAGTCTTCGGACTGTCCTGGTGTGGATACTGTGGTGGATAGGTTGCAGCAGATTTGGACTCATGTAGTGGACAATTTGACTTTGTCCCAGGAGAAGGCTCAACGTTTCGCTAACCGCAGGCGCTGTGTGGGTCCCCGACTTCGTGTTGGGGATTTGGTTTGGTTGTCATCTCGTTATATTCCTATGAAGGTTTCCTCTCCTAAATTTAAGCCTCGTTTCATTGGTCCATATAGGATTTCTGAGGTTCTTAATCCTGTGTCTTTTCGTTTGACTCTTCCGGCTTCTTTTTCCATCCATAACGTGTTCCGGAGATACGTGGCACCTGTGGTTCCATCTATTGATCCTCCTGCTCCGGTTTTGGTTGAAGGGGAATTGGAGTATATTGTGGAGAAGATTTTGGATTCTCGTGTTTCGAGACGGAAACTCCAGTATCTGGTTAAGTGAAAAGGTTATGGTCAGGAAGATAATTCCTGGGTCTTTGCCTCTGATGTCCATGCTGCCGATCTGGTTCGTGCCTTTCATTTGGCTCGTCCTGGTCGGCCTGGGGGCTCTGGTGAGGGTTCGGTGACCCCTCCTCAAGGGGGGGTACTGTTGTGAATTCTGTGGCCAAGCTCCCTCCTGTGGTCTTGAGTGGTACTGCGGCTGGTTCTGTCTATAAGCTTCCTTTGGTGGATGAGAGTGGTACTGCGGCTTCTGGGTTTCCTTCCTCAGGTGAAGAGGTTAAGTCGTTAGGTGCTGCTCTATTTAACTCCACCTGGTGCTTTGATCCTGGCCTCCAGTCAATGTTCTAGTATTGGTCTTGCTTCCTCCTGGATCGTTCCTGTGGCCTGTCTATCCTGCATAAGCTAAGTTCTGCTTGTGTTATTTTTTGTTGCTATATTTTCTGTCCAGCTTGCTTTATTGGTTTTTCTTGCTTGCTGGAAGCTCTGAGACGCAGAGGGAGCACCTCCGTACCGTTAGTCGGTGCGGAGGGTCTTTTTGCCCCTCTGCGTGGTTGTTTGTAGGTTTTTGTGTTGACCGCAAAGCTATCTTTCCTATCCTCGGTCTATTCAGTAAGTCGGGCCTCACTTTGCTAAATCTATTTCATCTCTGTGTTTGTATTTCATCTTTACTCACAGTCATTATATGTGGGGGGCTGCCTTTTCCTTTGGGGAATTTCTCTGAGGCAAGGTAGGCTTATTTTTCTATCTTCAGGGTTAGTTAGTTTCTCAGGCTGTGCCGAGTTGCATAGGGAGCTTTAGGCGCAATCCACGGCTACCTCTAGTGTGGTGTGTTAGGATTAGGGATTGCGGTCAGCAGAGTTCCCACGTCTCAGAGCTCGTCCTATGTTTTTGGTAAATGTCAGGTCACTTTGTGTGCTCTGAACTTCAAGGTCCATTGTGGTTCTGAATTACCTGTTCATACCAGACACCTGCCGTTCCTATGGACAATGTTCTTAACCTTGTAATGGTACAATAAAGGACTTCGTTTTTACAGCATGCGGGTGAGTGCCGCATCACTGTTCATTCTATACGAAAACTGTCTTTTTTGATGTTGAGCACCATATACCCATTGCTTTATAACACTAGCTACCGGTTTAAAAACTGATCTTTTGTCTACTATTACATATTCCCCTGGTGTCATTCATTCATCATTCTCTTTGGAAATTGGCACTAAAGTAATAGTACTGTAACCTCAGATTAGTTAAAGAGTCTATCACCCCAAAATACAAAATGGAAATAGGCAGCTAAATTAATTTTCAAAATCATTTTATTCCCTATGTAAATGAGGAGGGTTTTGGTGCACCTCTAGCATAGCCAAGAGCTTGGTGTACCTTTACGTACCCTCATGTGCATGTTGAGCAGTTCCTTGATTCTGATTGGCAGCTCTCGCCTGACCAGAGTGAGTGTTGTGTGAACCCTCAGGCTATGTTCCCACTATGAGCTTTTACTGAGTTTTTTTTGACAATGCAGAATTTCTCCACATATTATTTAAATTGGGATACTTGCAACTTTTCATAGCACTTTTGTGTGCGTTTTTTTTTTTTACATGAATTTTTACCGCTACATTGCTTTGTTTCATTTTGGTGTTTCCTGCTTTAACAAAAGCTGCTTTGCTTTTGATATTTCCTGGTATTTGGCCTTGACAAAACTCTATTGATATAGTTAGGTGCAGATTACATGTGTTTTTGATCAAAAACGCATGTGTGTTTATGTGTGTTTTTTTACTTGTGTATTTTCTGTATCTAATGAAAGTCGACAGGGAAAAATCCGTGAAGAAAACTCAGTGCACACGCAAGAGAAATTGACATTTTGCAAATTTGAAACACGCACCATAGGTCAGTTTACGCTGAGTGAATTTAAAAAAAACAGTGATCATGAGATTTCTGTAAATCCCATTCACTTTTCTGTAAAATGATTTGTTTTTGATGCAGCAAAAATATGCAGAGTCAAAAATGCACGAAAAGCTCATTGTGGGAACGCAGCCAAAGGGTAAGTTCACACAGGACATTTTTGCTGCTTTTTTTTTTTTTTGCAGCAAAACCTGATCATCTTGGCAGGAAAGAAGCTGTTTTGTTGCGTCTTTGGTGCATTTTTTATGCGTTTTTTTTTGTCCATGCTAATGTCCTTGGATTTTCAGCAGCAAAAATGCAGCAAATAATACCTGTGTTTTTTTCAAGTCAATGGGTGAAAAAAGCTCAGCAAAAACGCTGAAACAAGTGCCATGATCTATGTCCAAAAAACGCAGCAAAGCACAAAATACTGAACAAACAAAAAGTGTGCATTTAGGAAGCAGTCCGGGAAGCAGGGATAGCAAGGGCGCCCCCCAACTTTAGGGATAGAGAAGGAGCCCATTTCCCTGGGAAATCCAGTTGCAATATCGTGACAATTATACAACATAAAAAGTTAACATCACAGAACAAAACAACAAACAGTAATTCTCGACAATAATGCTGTCTGGCAAAGTTAACCCTACTCTTAACATACCATGAGTCTCATATCTTAATCCAAATCTACGGCGAATAAGCCTCCTTACCTTGACAAGTAAGAGCTGGTATGTCACTCTCCATAAGGAGAAACGTTGCCCCTTAGACCCCAGTCTAGAGCCTCTCGTCTAGCCAAATCAGTTCTCATACTTCGCACTGACGAGGGCCAACAGCCCGAAACACCGTGTCTGCGAATTGAGATACTGATTTGGCTTTTATCCTAAGTCATATTGCACAACTCGTTAAAGGGTTGATTGTGACTTGTAGGATCACTACTTCCAACAGGTGGCGCTATAGAGTTTAAGTCCTCTTTTTTTCAGAAGAGGCAATTTGCATATTCCAAATCTATAAGACACTCATGTCAGGCACCAAATATCACATATTGTATCATGAGTGAATACTTCTCATTGGGTGGGGACTAATGTGAGTCAAGGGGGAATCATATCACGGCGAAAGCTTTGCAAGCCAAAAACAATATTTCCTTGAAAAGAGTGTGAGAGTGGTGAGGCCAGATCTCCTCATCTAGGATTCCTAATAAACACAGGTTAGGGAAAAGTGGAACGGGGAATTGTATAACCTCAATGAATGTACCTAAGACCTCTTTCCAAAAGTCTGCAATAGGAGGGCAATATCACATCAGGAGTATAAAATCTGCTGCGTCTTCTCCACACCTATGGCAGTCTGCAATGGTGATCTAACCGATTTATACAACCTGCTATGAGTCAGGGAGCATTGATGGACTATACACTTTTGGACTAGCTTGTTATTAATTGCTGGTGAAACATTGTGTGGAGGTCAAGGCCTCGCTCCAATCGAGAAAAAAACTTTTCAAATCGCCCCCCTTTTGCACCATTCAAAACAAAACTGTAACAGACAAAAATACATATTTGGTATCACAGTGTTCAGAAACACCTAATCTATCAAAATATAAAAAGATTTAATCCAATCGGTAAATGGTGTGCCAAGAAAAAAAATCAAAACACCAGAATTATGCTTTTATGGTTGCCGCAACATTGCAATAATATCAGCTCAGCGAGCAAACAATAAGCCCTCACACAGCCCCAGATCTGGAAAAATGGAGACACTAGACGGGTCTTTGTAAATGGTGACATTTTTTATACAAAAACTTTAGAGATTTTTTTCACCACGTTAATAAAATAATAAAAAAGAACCTATCCATGTTTTGTATCTGAGAATGCGTAATGACCTGGAGAATCAGTTTTAATTTAGTGAACATGATAAAAAAAAATTTAAAAAATTGTGGAATTGCACTTTTTTGGCAATTTCACCGCACTTGCAATTTTTCCCATTTTAGGCTATGTGCACACGTTGCAGATTATTTGCGGTTTTTTAGCGTTTTTGCGCTATAAAAACGCTATAAAACCGCAAATAATCTGCATACATTAAGCATCCCATCATTTATAATGGAATCCGCAATTTCTGTGCACATGATGTGCGTTTTTCCGCATGAAAAACGCATTGCGGAAAAATAATGAACCTGTTCATTAATTTTGCGTTTTTTTGTGGATTTCCCACTGTCTAATGCATTGGGAAATGTCTGGGAAAAACAGCGCAAAAAACGTGCAAAAACCGCGTCAAAACCGCGCAAAAAAACGCATGCGGATTTTATGCGGAAATCTGGCAGAAATGTCCGGATTTCCACAGGAACATTCTGCATGAATTTCTGAACGTGTGCACATAGCCTTACAGTACACTGCATGGTAAAATCAATCATGTTATTCAAAAGTACAACTCGTCATGCAAAAAAACATGCCTTCTTATGGCCATATTGATGGAAAACTAAAAAAGTTATGGCTCTGGGAAGGAGGGGAGCAAAAAAAGAAAACACTGAAAATCTCAATGTTGTGAAGGGGTTAAAGAGAATTTGTCAGCAGGTTTTTACTAGCTCATCTGACGATGTATCAATTAGTATTCTGGGTGCAGAGGTTCTGACACAATCAGTTTTTAGATTTAGCATAATGCAGCAGAGCTGAGAAAGCTAACCCCACCCATACCAGGCTGTTTAACGTAGGCTACGTTCACATTTGCGTTGTTGGGCGCAGCGTCGGCGACGCGACGCAACCAACAACGCATGTGCACAACGCTGCATTTTGCGACACATGCGTTGTCATAAAAAAGCACAGAGCAGGAAATTCGGCGCAGGGAAAACGCTACAAGTAGCGTTCTCTGCACCCTGTCTGTGCGTCTATATGATGCATGCGTCGTAAAACGCAGTACAATGCATAGCGGTGCATGTCCATGCGCCCCCCCATGTTAAAGATAGGGGCGCATGACGCATGCGTCGGCGACGCTGCGCCCCAAGGCGTAAATGTGAACGTAGCCTTTACTGTCCATAGACAGTGAGGTGGAGTTGGACTACCAGTCACATACACAGACCGGGCAATGATAATCTCCTAGTGATAAAACAGTTAGTGTAAGTAAAAAACAGCACATAGCTTGTTAAGTGACACATCATTGAATTCTGTGTTTTAACCCCTACCTCATGCTGTCCTCAGATTACATAGCAAAAAACTGCTTACGGATTCCTTTTAAGTGTAGCAGGTGCACAGCATATTGACATTATCTACCCTTATATCTATGAGGAATGAACGAAGCATGTGCATAACCATACCCATGACTTCACTCCTGCGATAATCACAATGACCCTCAGAGGCAATCACGTTAGTAGTTCTCATGGTTAAGTGGCTCAACAGTAAAAGTTCGTAGCTAAACATTGCTAACGAATATTGCTTTAATATAATAATACACAAAGCCCTATAAATATAGTTAAATTAACAGTGCAATAATAAAAGGAGATAAAGAAAACACCGTACCGGATAAGGTCTCTGGCTTTGCACCCTATATGCTTCAGATCAATATCAAGATGTAGTCCGTCCAGAGGAAGGTCCCACACTTTAGTAAGCTTTCCCATTTCATCCGGAAATGACCTTAAATCTGGATTGTGGCTTATATCAAAACAAGTGACATTCACAAGAAAGCCAATTTCAGGTGGTATCTAAAACACAGCCAATCATTAACATGAACGTCCTGAATTCTGAAGAGCAGTCATACTATGATTGCAATGTGCAGCGTTACCTGCTTGATCATATTATTGGAAAGATGTAGTTTCTCAAGACGTGACCATCTGTTTGCATCTTTACGGAGGTCATTGAGATTCAACACGCTAATCTGATTGTGGTTCAGTATGATTTCTCTCAGATTTACTGAAGTCCATTCCAGTGGAGCGGGCAGACTATTGATCTGATTGTTGCTCAAATCCACGGTCCGTAAACTAAGAGCCAAAGCACAGGAATGCAAGTCAACAAGTGAATCACTTACAGAGGAGGATTTTATTTTCATGCTTGACTTTTTCTTAAAAGGGAATCTATCAGCAGATTTTTGCCATTTAAGCTGAAAGCAGCATGATGTAGAGCAAGAGATCCTGATTTCAGGGATGTGTCACTTACTAGGCGGTATGTTGAAGTTTCAATACCATAAGTGTTTTATTAGCAGAAGATTATTGTTGCCGGACCAAATCTCACGTGCAGAGCAGTCTGGCTAATCTGTCTAACTCCGCCCCCACCACTGATTGGCAGCGTCTTGTGTTTACTGTGAACTCTCCACAAGATGCCAATCAGGGCAGTGGGCGGGCTAATACAGAGAATAGAGAAAATGGAAATTCTATCAAAACTATATCAAGCACTCTAGTAAGTGATAGCTTAATTTCAATTATTTGTCTGCCCCTACATTATACTGCTCTTACATTACATAGTAAAATATTCCGTTTATGCAATAAGACATTATACAGCATTTACAGTTAAAAACAATGGTCTCTGCTGCATTCCCTGTTTATGGGGTTGACAAGAGAGCTGAGACCTATATTATTATCTCCAGCGCTCCTAACAGAGGTAATTTTTATATAAATCACTACATTGTGAGCTCTGAGTGCCTATATTGTCTTAACTTGTACTGAATTTATTGTCTGTACATGTCCCCGCTTAATTGTTAAGTGCTGCGGAATATGTTGGCGCTATATAAATAAAAATTATTATTATTATTATTATTATTATCTGTAGGATGACTTATGTTTAATTGTAGTCCATTTTTGGACTACATATGAATAAATGATTCATTTAATGTTTTGATTTTTTGAGGGGGAATGGGGAAAGGGGACTAAAAAATTTCACTTGTTTACCATGCTGTTTAAAGGGAATCTGTCACCTACTTTTTTGTATATAAGATGCGGCCACCGCCTTTAGGGGCTAGTCTATAGCATTCTGTAATGCTGTAGATAAGCCCCAGATGTAACCTGAAAGATAAGAAAAACAAGTTAGATTATACTCACCCAGGGGCGGTCCGGTGCGGTCCGGGTCCGACAGGTGTCACAAGTCCGGGTCCGGCGCCTCCTATCTTCATGGGTACTTTCCCGACGCCTGCGCACTGCAGTACTTTGCTCTGCCCTCAACAAGGCAGACAAAGTACGCCTGCGCCATAGCCGCGACAGGAAGCAAAGAGGAGGATGAAGATGGGAGGCACCGGACCCGGATTGCGACACCCATCGGACCGGACTGCACGGGACCGCCCCCTCCAGGTAAGTATAGTATACTGTATCTTATCTTTCTTCTCTTTCAGGTTACATCGGGGGCTTATCTACAGCGATACAGAATGCTGTAGAGAAGCCCCTAATGGTAGTGGCCACAGCTTATATACGAAAAAGTAGGTGACAGATTCCCTTTACTATTTATACTTCTATGGGTCATTACAATCACGACAATAGTAAATATGTCAGTCGCACTGTACGCCTTTATACAACAAAAGTAGTTTTTTCTGATATTTTTAATTCCTCCACAGGGCAGCAGAATTATCATTTTAACTTTATAAAAAATAATAGATCTATACTGTAGTGAAAGAATATGTTTTATTAAAGTTAAGCAGTAACTAAATAAAACCTTTATCTTTTTTTTTGTATATTCGAGTGCCCCTTTAATTGCACGCAGATTGGTGGAGGATGTAGTTCCTGAGACCCCCCCACCAATCACTCAAATCTCCCCAGAGGTGCTCAAAGATCCTGTCTGATCGTGCGCACGGCCTAACGTTCGCTCTGCCGCGGTTTTTTTGAGAGTGTACGTCTACAGGAGGAGGACACTCGGATGCAGTCTACTACGTCTAAGTGTCCGCCTCCTGTAGACCTATACTCCACAAAAAAGTGCGGGGCAGAGACCACGATAGCTTTGCCATCACCATTACAGTCTATAGGCCCCCTCGTCGCATGCTTCCGGACCGCTTTTTGCGGGGGATTTCGGACGTATGTCCCGATGGGGACACAGAAGGTAATGTGAAAGCATACTTGAGATACACGGACAGGCCAGACAACTTGGTCTTTCATCCCCAGGATTGGAGTTACAACCAGCACTCTCTGGTGATGGCTATGGCACACCTCTGGTGCCAAAACAATTACCACGATGCAATACAACAGCAATTTACAGAAAACACCCACCATACCCATCTTTAATCTTAAAAAGACGAAACACTATGATGCAAAGCTATAAACGGTTACAGTAAAACTTCACAAATAAAACAACTTTTATGTAATCTACTGAAAAAAAAACTCTAATAGTCATTGTCATTTCAACAGACTTTGCATAAATAATTATTACAAGTGAATATATGGACATGGATGGTGGAGGAGGAGTGAGGAGCATTCAGAATGGTGAATGACTGGCCGACAAGCAGATTGAACTGTAAGCTCTGAGTAAATTTATTTTACATCAATGCTGAATTCACAGCCACACAGCTCAGTACATCTGCATGTTTTCTCCATGCTGCTGTTGCTGCTTCTGACTGCGTGCGGTCTGTGTGCTACAGAGAAAGAAGAGCAGAAATCCATATGTGTACTTTTTATGGAAAGCCCCATTAGGTTAGAGAAAACTACATTGGAGATAGAGCCTGCATAGGCGACAATTTGTGAAAATGCAAGGTATAAGTCATATATTGGCCAGAAGAAAAGTGTTATTCCTCATGTTCACACATGACAGCTCATTCTGAAAAGTTACCTGAAATGAAAAATATACCGTATTTTTCCGACCATAAGACGCACTTTTTTTCCTCCAAATTTGGGAGGAAAGTGTGGGTGCGTCTTATGGTACGGATGTAGCATGTGGGGAGGGGGGCAGCAGTGAGTGGGATCCCACTGTTGTCCCACTTCAGGGTGTCCCTGCTGCCCGGAATCAGCGCTGGGAAAACCATGTGGTCCGGATGATTAAGTGCAGTGTATATTCATTAGCGGCTCCCCGCCCACCTATCAGCTGAGCGGTGAGCCGGGAGCAGCAAATGAATACTGCACTTAAGCAGGGACACACATGGCTTCTCCAGCGCTGATTCCTGCAGCAGTTGGGGAGGTCTGTGTGTCCGGGGGAGGAGGAGGCAGCAGCAGCAGGGGCCAGAGGAGAGAGGAGAGAGGAGATCGCTGCATACCTGCCTGCCATGCCTGGGCTGGATGTCAAGTGCTGTGCACAAAGTGGACCTGTTTGATGTCAGGAGTGGGCGGGCTGGAGCATCACATGGCAGCTCAGAGCCCTCCTTCTTCTTGACATCATCACAGGTCCTTCAGGCTCTCCACTAGAATCTGCAGCTTTCTCATAACCTGTGCTATGGAAAGGAAACGAGGGAAGGCTCTGTGTGCAGTCATGGGATGCTTTTACCTCACCACAGTGTGGCTGGCTGCCACATGTAAGAGGTTAGTCTTTACAAAACACAATAAAGCCCTCTGCCACTCCTTTGGTGAACTATAACTCCCAGCATGTCATAGGATCTGCAGGACATGCTGGGAGTTCTAGTTCTCCCATGGGATTTTAAAGCAGCACTCCAGTGTTATTTTGCAGTGCTGGAGTGGTGCTTTCAATATAAGCCCTGTGCCCCCATTCTTATACTCACCCTCCAGCATCTTCATATAGTACTGTACAGATACCACACTGGTCCCGCAGCTTCCAACATAATAACATACTATTATATATAATAACACCAGATATAATAGTATGTTATTTATGTTATTAAATATTTTACCACATTTTTTTGCTTCAAATATTTTTTTTCCCTATTTTCCACCTCTAAAACCTGGGTGCGCCTTATAGTCAGGTGCGTCTTATAGTCCGAAAAATACGGCCTCTGCTGAGACTCTTGCACTAAGATGCTGCATATTCTGTATTCCTTCACAGTTATTAGTTACTTTCAGTGCCAGTGAATAACCTGTATATACTGTAGTAAGCATAGCAAGATATCATTTTTAGTGGACTTTTGAAGAATAAGGTGCCATTTTACATGAATAATGACAACGCCTTCATTTACCTTTTCATTAATCAGTTTATTTTAAAAGATAATTGCAAAAGAAAGGGGTGTACTTACTATGAGAGGTGAAGAATTTCTTTCGGGAAATGTGTAAATTTATTATGGGGCAGCCTTAAAGTTGTTAATTTTGATGGAATATTGGGCAACAATGCTGAAAAGATAAACAAAACACTGCTACATTATGTACTATAAATATTTGGTACATTACCAATAGCTTTTTATCATGGTATATAACAATATTCACCACCAGACATAAAATACTTCTACTAGTCATTATGCAAAAAAGTGCCTAGTTGTCAAAGAGAACCTCAATACCCCGTAGAAAAAGTTGATGTGACTTATTATGGTTTTAGTGCTATGTTATTAACAGAGGCAGGGGGCAATGCTTCAATTTATGGTAGTGCAGCTTGGTCTTTGCAGGCACACATCACCTGTGGTACTACACAAAATGGAATAAAAAAGCTGCATGTGTAAAGAAAAAACATCTTAAAGAGAATCAGTCAGCAGTTTTTGCTATGTAACCAGAAGACAGCAGGAGATAGGAACTGAAACACAAATTTCTACGATGTGTCACTTTTTTGGCTGTGCACTGTTTACTTGCAATGAAGGTTTTAACACTAGGACATTATCACTGCGGGACTACAGCAGATTGTGAGCACAGGTCCGAGCACTTTGTCTTTAGGGTCTCATTTCCTACATTATGCTGCTCTCTGATGTCGTAGAGGAAGTGGATATCACCAACCATTCCCATTATACAGTCATGGCCAAAAGTATTGACACCCCTGCAATTCTGTCAGATAATACTCATTTTCTTCCTGAAAATGATTGCAAACACAAATTATTTGGTATTATTATCTTCATTTAATTTGTCTTAAATGAAAAAACACAAAAGAGAATAAAGCAAAAAGCAAAACATTGATCATTTCACACAAAACTCCAAAAATGGGCCAGAAAAAAGTATTGGCACCCTCAGCCTAATACTTGGTTGCACAACCTTTAGCCAAAATAACTGCGACCAACCGCTTCCGTTAACCATCAATGACTTTCTTACAATGCTCTGTTGGAATTTTAGACCATTCTTCTTTGGCAAACTGCTCCAGGTCCCTGATATTTGAAGGGTGCCTTCTCCAAACTGCCATTTTTAGATCTCTCCACAGGTGTTCTATGGGAATTAGGTCTGGACTCATTGCTGGCCACCTTAGAAGTCTCCAGTGCTTTCTCTCAAACCATTTTCTAGTGCTTTTTGAAGTGTGTTTTGGGTCATTGTCCTGCTGGAAGACCCATGACCTCTGAGGTAGACCCAGCTTTCTCACACTGGGCCCTACATTATGCTGCAAAATTTGTTGGTAGTCTTCAGACTTCATAATGCCATGCACATGGTCAAGCAGTCCAGTGCCAGAGGCAGCAAAGCAACCCAAAACATCAGGGAACCTCCGCCATGTTTGACTGTAGGGACCATGTTCTTTTCTTTGAATGCCTCTTTTTTTCTCCTGTAAACTCTATGTTGATGCCTTTGCACAAAAATATCTACTTTTGTCTCATCTGACCAGAGAACATTCTTCCAAAATGTTTTAGGCTTTTTCAGGTAAGTTTTGGCAAACTCCAGCCTGGCTTTTTTATGTCTCGGGGTAAGAAGTGGGGTCTTCCTGGGTCTCCTACCATACAGTTCCTTTTCATTCAGATCCTGACGGATAGTTGACGGGTTGACACTGTTGTACCCTCGGACTGCAGGGCAGCTTGATCTTGTTTGGATGTTAGTCGAGATTCTTTATCCAACATTCGCACAATCTTGCGTTGAAATCTCTTGTCAATTTTTCTTTTCCATCCACATCTAGGGAGGTTAGCCACAGTGCCATGGGCTTTACACTTCTTGATCACACTGCGCACAGTAGACACAGGAACATTTAGGTCTTTGGAGATGGACTTGTAGCCTTGAGATTGCTCATGCTTCCTCACAATTTGGTTTCTCAAGTCCTCAGACAGTTCTTTGGTCTTCTTTCTTTTCTCCATGCTCAATGTGGTACACACAAGGACACAGGACAGAGGTTGAGTCAACTTTAATCCATGTCAACTGGCTGCAAGTGTGATTTAGTTATTGCCAACACCTGTTAGGTGCCACAGGTAAGTTACAGGTGCTGTTAATTACACAAATTAGAGAAGCATCACATGATTTTTCGAACAGTGCCAATACTTTTGTCCACCCCTTTTTTATGTTTGGTGTGGAATTATATCCAATTTGGCTTTAGGACAATTCTTTTTGTGTGTTTTCATTTAAGACAAATTAAATGAAGATAATAATACCAAATAATTTGTGTTTGCAATCATTTTCAGGAAGAAAATGAGTATTATCTGACAGAATTGCAGGGGTGTCAATACTTTTGGCCATGACTGTATTTAGGTGTATCTATATACATGGCCCACCCTGTAGATTACTGGAATAAAGGAAGCAACATGGACCCACCGACGCAATGCTGATAAAGTCCATGTGTGGCGGTTTCTAGACCTGCTGTTCTGTCCATTAAAGGGCTTTTCGCAAAAACAAAGCACATTTTATTTAATAGATTTCGGCATAAAAAGAAGTTCCACAATTGGTTGTGTTAAAATATGATTTTGAGCAGAACATGATCTGATTGTGATCAGTGACTTTTCCGTATGAGACATATCTAACAAGAATTAAATTGATGGCAGGTGAAGTCATGTAAATATAGCACAAGACCATTGATATAAGGAGAGCGGCGTAATGCGGCACTTTCCACATGCCACGTTACGGCACATGGGATTAATAAAGGCCTAACAACTGCTCATTAGTCCTAACAGCAATCCATAATATTAGCATTCTGTGCTTTTGCTCAGAATTTGGAGAAAATGACACAATGTATGCATTAGAACGTGTTCACTCACCTAATTGGTTAATCGCGGCACAAAACACCTCGAGCTTAACACAGTTATTCAGGATATTAGGTCCAAGTGCTGAAATCATGTTCTTGTTCACATTCAGTGTCCTGAGCTCAGGCAGGCATAGCGGTACGTGAATTTGGGAAATACTGTTACTGTACAAAGAGAAACGTTCTTTCAATGCTTGTAAAATCAGCAATACATACACAAAACAGCTTATCTGTACAAATAAAGAATGCAAAATATAATTATTAAAACAGAAAATACTTGGTTCAGAATAAAGCCAGGTGGTATTGTTAACCCCTAAACAACAAGGCGATTTTTTTAGGTTGTTCCTCCCCTTTATCTTTATAACTTTATTTTTCAGTCAGCGTAGCCATGTAAGGGCTCCATTTATGTGAGACGAGTTGCAGTTTTGAATGACACTATTCATTTTGCCATGTATTGCAAAAATTAGGAAAAATATCCAAGTGCACTAAAACGGTGAAAAAAAAAAAACACCCGCAATTACGCCCTGTATTTTGCTTTTACAGTGTTCATTGTGCAATACAAATGATCAGTCCGAATATGATGATACCAAACAAAAAGTTTTTTTTTATATTTTAATGGTTAAAAAGATATCAGAACTTTGTAAAAAAAAAAAAAAATTGGTTTGCGATGCACTTTTCTTAGACCCATAACCGTTTTAATTATTCAGTCCATGGACCCAGAGGAAGACTTATTTTTTTGAACATCTATCTGTACTTTTCACTGTTACCATTGGTGGCTACATACTAAGGTTTGATCACTTTTTCGTGCATTTTTCGTGGAAACGTGGTGCGCCATTCACCTTATGGGATAAATACCTTTACACAATGATATAAATATGTTAATTTTTTCTATGTTACCATGCTCATTTTCTGCTGTTTATATGTAATGCTTTTAGCAATGTGAAGCTGCTAAAAGAAGAAAAACATCACAAGCAGGGACTTCAATGGAATCTGTCAGCAGGTTTTTGCTATGTAAACTGAAGACAGCAGGAGACAGAGGCTGAGACGCAGAATTCAAGGATGTGTCACTTGTTAAAGTGTATGCTGTAGTTTACTAACTGAAGGATTTATCACTAAGACATTAAAGGGAATCTGTCACCCCCAAAAATCGTATATGAGATAAGCCCACCGGCATCAGGGGCTTATCTACAGGGTTCTGTAATGCTGTAGATAAGCCCCCAATGTATTCTGAAAGGTAAGAAAAACAGGTTAGATTATACTCACATGGGGGGGCGGTCCCGGTCCGGTTCGGATCCGATGGGCGTCGTGGTCCGGTCCAGCGCCTCCTATCTTCATACGATGACGTCCTCTTCTTGTCTTCACGCTGCAGCTCCGGCACAGGCGTACTTTGTCTGCCCTGTTGAGTGCAGAGCAAAGTACTGCAGTGCGCAGGTGCGACGAAAGGTCAGAGAGGCCCAGCGCCTGCGCACTGCAGTACTTTCCTCTGCCCTCAACAGGACAGACAAAGTACCGGATCGCAGCGGGACCGCCTCTGGGTGAGTATAATATAACCTGTTTTTCTTACCTTACATAGGGGGCTTATCTACAGCACTACAGAATGCTGTAGATAAGCCCCTGATGCCGGTGGCCTTATCTCATCTACGATTTTTTGGGTGACAGATTCCCTTTAACATTGCCAGACTAGTCCAGCAAGAAACCAGCTCACTATCTATGGACTTTTTAGATACAGAACCTGAAGTGGGTGGGGTTAGCTGTTGTGTGGGCGGGGTTAGCTTTCTCAGCTCTGCTGCAATCTAAATCAAACAGCTCTGATTGTGACAGAAGAGACGCACCCAGTAATCTAAGTGATACATCCTTGGATTCAGCTTCTCTTTACCTACATCATGCTGTTCTCAGATGAGATAGCAAAAACCTGCTGACATATCTGTTATGGCTGGCAATCAGGCAACACAGCGTGCAGTAATCAGCGCACATACAGAGATCTGGCAATAACCAAAAACAATAGGACGAGCTCTGAGACGTGGAATCTCTGTAGACTGCAGTACCTGATCTATCCTCACACAACTATAAGCAGCAGTGGATTGCGCCTATCAACTACCTATGCAACTCGGCACTGCCTGAGGAGCTGACTAGCCTGAAGATAGAAATACAAGCCTGACTTACCTCAGAGAAATACCCCAAAGGAATAGGCAGCCCCCCACATATAATGACTGTTAGCAAGATGAAAAGACAAACGTAGGAATGAAATAGATTCAGCAAAGTGAGGCCCGATATTCTAGACAGAGCGAGGATAGCAAAGAGAACTATGCAGTCTACAAAAAACCCTAAAACGTAAACCACGCAAAGGGGCAAAAAGACCTACCGTGCCGAACTAACAGCACGGCGGTGCACCCCTTTGCTTCTCAGAGCTTCCAGCAAAAGTTAATAGCAAGCTGGACAGAAAAAACAGAAAACAAACTAGAAGCACTTATCTAGCAGAGCAGCAGGCCCAAGGAAAGATGCAGTAGCTCAGATCCAACACTGGAACATTGACAAGGAGCAAGGAAGACAGACTCAGGTGGAGCTAAATAGCAAGGCAGCCAACGAGCTCACCAAAACACCTGAGGGAGGAAGCCCAGAGACTGCAATACCACTTGTGACCACAGAAGTGAACTCAGCCACAGAATTCACAACACATATCCTTGAAGACTCTACAGGGTAAGGGGACAGCAGTTTTATGTCACTGAACTATTACATTGCTGCCATTAGATAGGCGCAAGAGCAATCTGAAAAGGCTCCACTACAACCCACAATGGCACCTAAAATAAAATAGATACACACAATACATATACAAGGGCCACTAGAACTTTTAGGGTCTGTTTTAAGCAGGACAATATATATTACCATATAATGTAATGAAAAGTAAGAAATAAATTTCAAAAGGAGAAAATTAATTAAAAACACCCACAATTCTAACATTGTTTTTTGGAAATTATCTTCTTAGCACCGATAGGCTCGTAAAAATTAACCAGGACAGTACAATTATGGAGGCAACAAATTTATGGGTTTTTTTATATTTTATAGCTTTTAAAAAAAAATTCGGGATGTTGTAAAATAAACTTTGGGTTTCTGTAATTGTTTTTCTTTTATTAAGACTCAATTTTTTTTTATCAATGGAGATTCATAAGAGCTTGTTATTCTGTACTGAGCTGTGATTTTTATTGATACCGTTTTTAGGATGCATATGACTTTTGAATATTTTTTTATTACAGTGGGATTACTTGGCTCCTGTAAGGCCCTACATTTTTGATTTAGGCCCCTTTCACACATCAGTTTTTTGCTATCAGTCGCAATCCGTCGAATTTTGAAAAAAACGAATCCGGTGACTGATACCGCTGGATCTGTTTTTTTCTCATAGACTTGTATTAGTGACGGATGGCCTCACGTTTCATCCGTCGTTCGCAGGATCCGTTGAAAATTGTTTGTCCGGCGGCCGGAGACAACGGACATAGTTTTTTGTGTACATCGAAAAATCGGACAGCGACGGATCCATCGCCTTCCGTCGTTTCCTCGAATGGAAGCCTATGGGCGACAGATTCCGTTTTTGTTTTTTTTTGTAAATTCTGTATTTAGAATAAAGGTTGGAAACGTTACATGCAAGTAATGTTAAGATAAGTAAATAAATCATAACTGTTATAACAATGGCAGCAAGCGAATCCAGCCCACCAACTTTAGAGATTGGTAAGAGAGGGAAGGGAGAAGGAGGTGGAAGGGAGGAAGGGTTAGGAGAGGTGAGGGGAGGGGGGGTGTTTTTTGAGGAGTATTAGTTAGAGGAAGGGAAGTAGGAGAAAGGAACAGGGGGAACAATGAACATAACAGTTCTAGTACATGTGGTTATAGTACTCATAAACAAACAGTACGGTAGCTTAGATTCTCGGTATTAAGAAGGCATATATAGCAATATTAAGGAGCAACTGAACGAAATGTTCTCCATGGAAGCCAGTTCGAAACAAAACGATCATGGGCATGCGTCTCCCAGCTCGATAGTTCCTCCAATCTATAAATGTGGTCATATTTGTTAAGCCATTCACTTTGTGTTGGTGGGGATACACTTTTCCAGTGGGTGATTATTAAGTGTTTTGCAGCACTGAGCATCAAATGTAAAAGGCCGTGCCTATTGGGTTTGAAGTTGTTTGTCGGGCACAAGAGGACGGCCTCAACTGCCAGTAGGTCAGTTTTAATTAGTTTTAGCTTTTTAAGTGTGAGATTTACCTCCTCCCAGAAATCCCTAATCCCTCTGCATTCCCAGAATATGTGTGCATGGTTCCCCTGAGCGACCCGGCATCGCCAGCACAAGTCAGAATTCGCTAAGCCTAAATGTTGGAGTTTGACCGGCGTCAAATGCCATCTGGTTAGTATCTTATATGCACTTTCCTGCAGTAAGATGCATCGGGAGAACCCCCTGGCAGACTTCAACATTTTTGAGATCTGGTCATCTGAGAAGCTGAAATTAAGTTCGGATTCCCAGGAATAAATAAAGGATGGTTTAAAGGGTTGAGAGGGGGCAACAAGTTGGTAATACGAGCGAGATATAATTTTATATCTAGTTGAGCCCGTTTTGAGCATAAGGTCTAGCCATGACCAATTCGACTTTTGTGGGAACCTTTCTCTAAATTCCTTAAGAATACGTTTAGTGTGGAGATCCTGCAAAAAAATTTTTGGAGACTTCGTGGCGTTGCTAGGCCAAATGTTGTTTTTAAGAATTTTACCTTCATAGAGGCTAGTGAGGGAATCCCTAGGGAACTTTGACCATAAATTGTATGAGTCCTTAAAATCAGGATTAACCAGATAGGGAATAACTGCAATAGGTGTTAGGGATGAAGGGAATGAATCTGGTGGAAGTTCCTTCAAAACTGTCCGTCTAACGTGTAGGGTAGCTAAAGTTATGTCATCCAAACCCAAAGAAGTCGTTGGTTTCGAATGCGACCATAAAAGTGGTATTCCTCCATTGTCCAGCAAGGCCGCGTCCAGCATGTCCAACGTGCCCCTCTCAAGGCCAATTACTATTCTCAGCCATCTACTTAGGTGTAAAGATTTATAAAATATATAGGGGTCAGGTAATCCCAAACCTCCACAAGAAGTGGGACATGTTAACAATTTAAAAGGTAGCCTAGCTGGCTTATTTCTCCATACAAATTTAATTATTGAGGACTTTATGTTTTTAAAGAATGTGAGGGGAAGACGAATAGGCACCATACTCATAGAATACAATAGGATAGGCATAATGTAAGCTTTAAACACGTTGATACGTCCTATCCATGATAAAGTGGGAAGATTGTATGATTTCATCAATGTTTCTAGTTTTTTTATTAGAGGGGAAAAATTAGATCCGAATAGGTCTGTGGGGTCCCTAGTGATCCAGATACCCAAATACTTTATAGAGGATGTGGACCAGGAGAAGGGGGCTAGTTTTCGTAGAGTGGCAAGTTGAGTGGCTGATAGCGTGATATTAAGTGCTTCCGATTTGGTATTATTAATTTTGAAATTTGAAAGTTTGCCGAAGTGATTGAGTATATTGAGGATAATGGTGAATGCTTTGAAAGGATTAGAGACCAGGAAGAACAGGTCATCCGCGAATGCCAA
The DNA here is from genome assembly GCF_032444005.1 of Ranitomeya imitator. Lineage (NCBI taxonomy): Eukaryota > Metazoa > Chordata > Amphibia > Anura > Dendrobatidae > Ranitomeya > Ranitomeya imitator. The sequence continues at coordinate 352,991,026 of NC_091285.1, read as the reverse complement.
TGTTTTTATCTCTATTCTACCTATCCGCAATCCCTGGATCTGGACCTCCTGTCTAATTCTCTGTATGAGAGTTTTGATGACCAGTACAAACAAAGAAGGGGATAGGGGACATCCCTGCCTGGTACCGTTGTTAATATTTAAAACATCGGATAAAACACCATTCACCCGGACTCTGGCAGTGGGAAAGGAGTACAGGGAAAAGACCGCTGTAATAAACTGGTGTGGGAAGCCAAACCTATGCAAAACGCTCTCCATATATCTCCAGCTTACCCTATCAAATGCCTTCTCGGCTTCGGAAGACAGGAGAGTAAGTGGCAAATTCCGCCGTCTAGCATACATTATAGATTGAAGAGCTTTAGCCGAATTGTCCCTGCCCTCCCTCCCACGCACAAAACCCGCCTGGTCCGAGTGGATTAATCTGGGGAGTATATTACCTAGTCTAGTCGCCAAAAGTTTAGCCCATAGTTTCATATCTGTATTGAGAAGAGAAATAGGCCTACAGCTAGAGCAAAGGTTGGGATCCTTACCTTCTTTTGGTAAAACTGTGATATAAGCTTCTAAAGCTTGTTTCGGGGGGGGATTGTCCCGTCAAAAAAGAATTGAATAATGTAACTATATGAGGCAGCAGGGGTTTTATTAATTTCTTATAGTAAGTAATGGGGAGGCCATCAGGACCCGGAGCCTTTCCATTGAGAATACTGGATAGAGTCTCTAATACCTTTTCAGGGGTAATTGGGGCTGTTAAAGGGAACCTGTCACCCCGTTTTTTGAGATTGAGCTATAAATACTGTTAAATAGGGCCTGCGCTGTGTGTTCCTATAGTGTATGTAGTGTACCCCGATTCCCCACCTATGCTGAGAAATAACTTACCAAAGTCGCCGTTTTCGCCTGTCAATCAGGCTGGTCAGGTCGGGAGGGCGTGGTGACATCGCTGGTTCTTCCTCAGCTTTACGTTGGTGGCGTAGTGGCGTAGTGGTGAACAAGCAGCGCGCGATCTGCGCTGTAATCCCTTGCATCGGTGGGGGCGGCCATCTTCCTGGGGCCGCGCGTGCGCAGATCGAGTGCTCTGCTGCACGGGGCTTCAGGAAAATGGCCGCGGGATGCCGCGCGTGCGCATTAGAGATCGCGGCGGCCATTTTCCCAAAGCCGAGATGCAAACTCGGCTTTGGGAAAATGGCCGCCGCGATCTCTAATGCGCACGCGCGGCATCCCGCGGCCATTTTCCTGAAGCCCCGTGCAGCAGAGCACTCGATCTGTGCACGCGCGGCCCCAGGAAGATGGCCGCCCCCACCGATGCAAGGGATTACAGCGCAGATCGCGCGCTGCTTGTTCACCACTACGCCACTACGCCACCAACGTAAAGCTGAGGAAGAACCAGCGATGTCACCACGCCCTCCCGACCTGACCAGCCTGATTGACAGGCGAAAACGGCGACTTTGGTAAGTTATTTCTCAGCATAGGTGGGGAATCGGGGTACACTACATACACTATAGGAACACACAGCGCAGGCCCTATTTAACAGTATTTATAGCTCAATCTCAAAAAACGGGGTGACAGGTTCCCTTTAAGCAAGAGATGTCATCTAAAGATAATGAGGGGAGTCTCAAAGAGGAGAGGAATGTATCTATTTTTTCCAAGGCTGCCCCGGGCTCACCCATGTCCTCCGGAACCTCCAGGTTATAAAGGTTCTCGTAAAAGTGCTTAAATTCATTAGCAATGTCCTTCGTCTCAGAAATAGTTGGGCCATTCGCACCCCTCAACTGTGTGATAAAAGTACGTCCACTAAGTTTTCTCAGAAGAGAAGTCATGAGTTTGCTCCCTCTATTGCCATGAAGGTAAAACTTCTGTTGGCTTCTCATGTATATCTTAGCGGAGTGTATGTTCAAAAGATCTTTTAGGGATCTTCTGAGTGAAATTAGATCAGTCTGAGCTTTATTTGTCTGAGAGCGTTTGTGCATCTTTTCCACAGAATTGATCTGGTGCAGAATAGCCACTACCTCTTTGGACTGTTCTTTTTTCAGGTATGAGCCCAAGGCTATGAATTCCCCTCTCAGGACCGCCTTGTGTGTTTCCCAAACCAAAGGCATGGGAGAGCCCGGAAGATAGTTCTCCTTAAAAAAGAGGTTGATGGAAGTAGAGAATCTAGTCACATAGGAGCTGGTACCAAGAAGGGTCTCATTTAGTGTCCAGGTAAAGGAAGTAGGGGGGAGTGATTTAATGTTCATCTCCAGGAAAATCGGGGCATGATCTGAAAGGGATATAACGTCTATTTTTGCGAATTTCACTAGTTGAAGATGACAAGATTGGGTTAAGAGGTAGTCTAGTCTGTGATAATTATTATGAGGTGAGGAGAAAAAAGTGAAGTCTTTAGTTGTCGGGTATAATGTTCTCCATGGATCAATTAAATTTAAAGATTGTAAGTTGATGTGTAATTTTCTTAGTGCTTTTTGTGGTATGGAAGATTTCCCGGAAGAAGAATCTATTGCTGGGTTAAAAGTGACTATGAAATCCCCTCCTAATATTAAAATCCCTTCTTTAAATAATCTAAGGGTATTTAATACCTGGCATATCCAACTATTTTGGTTTTGGTTTGGGGAATAAATATTACAAAAGGTAACTATCGTGTTGGCTAATAGCCCCTTTATCATTATGTATCTCCCATCGGCATCTGATAGGGTATCTTTCAAGGTAAAAGGGACATTTCTTTTAAAAGCTATACTGACTCCTCTCGAGGCTGTGGTGCCAGTGCTATGGTACCAAGTAGGGAATTGTGTTCTTGACATATCAGGGGTCCTATCTTTTTTTAAGTGGGTTTCCTGGAAAAAAGCGACACTAGAATTTTTGGATTTCAAGAATCTCATCAATTGCCCTCTTTTCCTTGGTGAGCGCATGCCCTTCACGTTATAGGAAGCCATAACCACAGTGGCTGATTCTGAGACGCTACCAGTCATGAGTTATAAAAGAAAATAGAGTAACATCTGTGCACATGTAATGAACAAACATAATAACTATAAATGCAATAAGAACATTTTTGAGAAAAAAGTATAACATAAAACAAAGAAAAATCCCGTCTGTAGCAGAAGCTGGGGCCACAAGCATCCTCCCAAACAGACAGGACAGGTCACTGCAGGCGCACAAGTGGTAAACAAAATAAAAGCATCGTTAAAGAAAAAATTCCATTGACCTAACAAGTTTTAAGCAATACCCGAACCGGACTCAACGGAGAGATCGGGTTTGTCTGACCATCAAAAGCAAAAAGAAGTAGCGTCACATAAGTGACTCAAGGAGGTGGTTTCTTTTTAGTTCCAGACTTGCTCTGTCTCGGAGATGCAGACTTCTTGGCTGGGGACCATTCGCCATGATCCGGCAAGGGGTGAAGACTGGAGGGGACATTAAGTGTCATGTCCAAAGGCAGCCAAGAAGGGACATCTACTGCGTCAATGTCAAATGTGGACCAAACTTTGCGAGATCATCTGGGTGACGGATTACGGCTTGCTTTCCTCCACCATGTACAGCAAGGCCGAAAGGAAATAACCATTTATATAGTATCTTATTTGCACGTAGTGTGTCAAGGAGAGGTTTCAAGACCCTACATTTGGCGAGAGTCGACGGAGCTAGGTCCTGATATAGCTGGATTGATGAACCTTCGTAGGATAAGTTTTTGTTATCCCTAAGCATTTAAAATTGCAGAGGTATCCAAGTAATTCAGAAGACCACATATCACATCCTTTGGGGGATCCGTGGGTTTAGGTTTGGGCCTGAGCGGGCGATGAATCCTCTCAATGACCATTTGGTCGCATCGTTCCTGAGGCAGTAGGGAAGCAAATATTTCTCTGGTTGATTTTTCGAGTATTTCGTTGGAGACGCTTTCAGGAATCCCCTTAATTCTAATGTTTTTACGGCGACTCCGGTTTTCTTGATCCTCTATAGCTAGGGATGCCATGTTTAGTTGGGATTTGTGAAAGTCCAGGTGGTCTTTTATTTTGTTAGAATGACTTATAATAGAAGACTGAGTGGTTTCTAGGAATTCAACCCTATTACCGATTTGTTGTATATCTTCTCGTAGGCCAGAGACCTCTGCGATTAGTGGTTTCATTGCTTGGATTAATGCCTTTTTGAGGAAAGATTTTGAAATACCTCCAGAGTCTGAGTGGTGTCGCTTCCTGAAGCTTCATCGCTAGAATCCAGATCGTCGACAGGGTCATCTGATTTGGTGTTGGAGCGAGAGGACTTGTGAGCAGACCGGGTCAGTGAATGCTTATGTTTTAGGAATTTCTCCATGTCACTTTGCTTGTCTTGTTTTGTAACAGGTAGAGAAGATTTGCTGCGCTCTTTATGAATTTTTACCATTCTAGCTGAATATAGCGCTTGCTTGGGAGATCACCACCTGTGCGCCATTATAACTTTTAGATCAGCATATCTGTGAGTGTGGTTGAAGCAACATGAATGAACATTGTCATAATTTTAGTAAGGAAGAAGGTTGTCGCCAAGCCGTCCATGTTGTTCAATTAAGAAGAGAGATATATTGAAGCTTTTTATGTCATCAGCAGGTGGCGTAGCAGTACCACAGAATCTCTATGTTATTGCCGGTTATCAAAGGCTCCCCTCCCAAAGGAGGCTCTCCTCACTATAAATGTGCAAGGTGAAGTGTAACAGATTGCACACTAGGTGTCACTCTCGGCTCTTAGTAAAAAATGAATAAAAGGAAAAAATAAAACGAAAAAACTAAATAAAATAAAATAATAAAATGTTCAGAGATGGCCTGGGTGTAGGGGTCTCAGACAAGGAACTGTAAATCACAGGACCTCCAGCTGTGGATTTGCTTCTGGTTGCTGTGTGGCCGTCCTGAGCCCCCCTGTTCACAGAAATGGGGAGGGGGGGAAGCAATGCCAAACCTTCACTGGTACTAAGGCAGATTTGATGTGACCTTTATATGATGTATGGCACAGCGGTCGCTACCCCGCACCCCCAGGCAGTAGCAGGAGAGGAGGGCTGGTCAAGTACTCCAGAGTTGAAGCGGTCCTTGCTTGGCTGATAGGGGCCTCTCTCTGCGCCCAACGGTGGATCTAAGATGGCGCAGCGGGAGATCCCCAGGTCTGTCTCACCACTCTCCGGACGTGCCGTCCCGTTCAAGGCAGCCGCTGGGTCGGGAGGGACTCAGAGCGCCACCATGGACGATGAGCCCACCCAGCACAAGAACCAGCAGATGTGCAGGATCCGTCCCGCAGGTACTCTGGCAGGGCGTTGCGGTCGGGACGCAGCAGCGATGCACACCGCAGCGATCACCAGACCGCGGAGGGCTCCAAGGTTGAGGAGCGGTAATCTGAAGGGGCGACGAGCCGGGACAGGGAGTGCGCCCGGGAAGCAGGCGACCCGCTCTTCTCCAAAGCCGCCCAGGTGCGGCGCGCTTCAGGGCCGCGAACCGCCCAAGATGGCGGCGTCCCGCGACAGTCTCTCCACGGGGCCCGCAGCGGCGGCCCAGACAGACGGCCGGGCTCCAGCTGGGGATGGAGCGCGGCAGCTCCGAATCACTCCCTGAGCAGGTGAGCTTTTAGCCCGGAGGGGCAGGGGCAGCGCGCGGCCCCAATGGTATATGCGGCCGGGTCGCAGCGGGTTCAGAGGTTGGAGGGATTGGCGGCAAGCGCCGCCGGCGGAGCCGCAGGATGCGCACCTCCCTCAGGTCTTCCTACCTCCTCCAGACTCCACAGAACGCTCCTGATGGACTATCCGTCCCCTGATGTAGTTGCTGGTGAGGGGTTCCCACCATAGGGCAGTCCAATGTAGTCCCTCCACCGGGCTCAGCTCACAACTGGCGGGAAGGGCCAGATCCCCCAGCAGGCCTCAGATACACGTGTAGGCCTCAGTAGTGGAAGTTTGATTAATCGACTGTTTATAGGTCAGATGCGATGAACAAAGACCTTTGGGTCAGCAGGGAGGTAGAAAACGTCCTCCAGCCTAGTGGATGGGTAAATGAGGCTGCTGATTAAGTCAGATTATCGCAGTCGGCAGAGGAGCTCAGTGGAGACACGTCCTGCTCCCTCAGCTGCTGGCCACGACCCCCCGGATTCCGTTTTTTTTTTTACTGAGTATGCTCCGATTTATTTAGCCAGATCCGTTAGTCGGATCCGTCGAAAAAACAAATCCATCGCATCAGTTTTTCGACGGCAAAAAACTGATGTGTGAAAGGGGTCTTAGAGAGGTGGTTGTCTATGCACACATCTCTCAATTATAGTTTATATGAGTTATTTAAGGCTAGATTATCATCAAAACACAATGCTCTTTAATTGAGACACCCACATGCATTTGCAGGATCCCCATTCTACAAATAAGTTGAAAGTTGACTTTTCACATACAGTATTACAGATTTTGAGATCTCTCAGATTTAATTCCCTTTTAAGTTTAATGCAGCCATTTAGACTGGTATGAACTTGTCATCAGTGACATTTTGTAAACATTGTGTTTCACTGCTCATGGGTTATGCCTCGATGCAAAAAATGTTGAGCACCCTTGGTCTAGAATGATAACACATTGCATACGCAAAAACAATTAAATGACAGAATTTCTCCACACTACATCGGAAGATATCTTACCCTTCAAGGATTAATTCTTCTAGTTTCTGTGTGATATTTCCAATACATTCAGGAATTTCTTTCAGCTGATTGTATGACAGATTAAGATGCTTCAATGTTAGGCATATCGTGTTTGCTTGCAAATTTAACAAGGGTCCAATTTCATTTCTCGACATATCAAGGAATGAGATACTACTCATTTCCAAAATAGCAGGAGGGAACGTTTTGAAGTTGTTATTGCGCAAATCAAGATAAGTCAAAGACTTGAAAACCTGGATAAAACAACAAATAAAAACATAAAGGCAAAACAGAGAGAAAGAACTTAAAGGAAATCTGTCAGCAAGATTTCATCCCCTAGAAAACTATTAATATCTGCATGGCGCTCCTTCTAAGACTACTTCAGCAATGCCTTTACAAGGCCAGTTCATTCCATTGTTACAAAGAAATCAATGTTTGAATCGACATGCAAATGAGCCTAAAAAATTGGTAGATCTGAAGCCTCTGTCACTCCAGCTCTATTTCCTGCCCAGAGCCGCTGCCTCTTGCTTGACTGACGGCCTCTATGCTATGTGACTTCAGAACTACATATAGCAATTCAGCCTCATTTGCCTATTAAAAAAAAGGTTGAAAAAATACAATAATGAATTGTGGATTTTATAATTTATCCAATTTATCATTTCTTCTGGAACTGGTTAACAGTTTACAGTGAACTGGTTTACAGCTGCACAAATGTTCACGTACTCATCCCCCCAAAATTTCCAGACACTGACTATCTGACATGGAATTAGGATTCCTGCAGCTATATACAGCACTTCAGCTCATTTTTAGAATTCAAACAAATCTCGACTTACATCACAGAGCGATTTAGGAATAGATGTTAAAGTATTCTGTTGGAGCTCTAATTTCTCAAGACGTTCCAAGTGAATGGTCAATTGGGACTTTTTATTTATTAAATCTATGCTTTCCAGATCATTTGCCGACAGGTCTAAGGATCGAATATGTTCTTTTTCAGTCAATGAAGAGGTGCTATCGGTTCGCTTCATGTGCAGTGAAAAAAGTGCTTTACCCACTTAAAGAAAACAAACACTATTTTAAAGACATATTAATAAAGTTCTTTTAACACTATGATTGCAAAAGAGCGGAGATTTTCATGCTGTCAGTCTCATAAACTTACAAGGATAATCAATTTGAGGAAAATCTTTTCTGCGACGTAAATTAGGTTCATCCCCAAATCCGCCCTATTGAACAAACAAAAAACCTAACAAAATTAATAAAAAAATTAAACATACATATTTTTTTTTATTTACTTTTCCTTAAGGCCAAGTTTACAGCTAGCATATGTTTTCTTTTTCAGGTTTTTTTTTTTTGTGCTGTACAAGTAACAGTTATAAGTAAATAGGAACTTTAAAAATCCCATTGCACACAACGAACTGGGAATTTTGTAGCGTTTGTTCCATTTCTTGTTCAAAATGCAGGAAGGCCACACTATCGGGCTGATGTTTCTGCTTGAGTTCACTGATTAAAAACATGCAGCGCTAAAAACAAAAGCCAAAATTTATGATTGGATTTTAAATTGATGCATCTAACTCACGGAGGTCAGAATGACCCTGTTTTATACCCTAGTAAGAGTAAAAGCCTACTACTTGGCATGAGACTTCTGCACACAGGAGCATCTAGTACTTGAGAGGCAGAAAAAAAAATGAGCAAAAATGTCAATGTCCATCATAAAATAAAAACAAGTGTTGCATTAAGCATTTAGACACGACTGCATTCAGGCCATTAACGTGGAAATCTGTGACTGCTAGGGGGACTAAAAAATAAGTGAAAGTTAGTAATCCATATCCATATAACAGAAAATTTGAATTATTGCCTGTCACCAGCTTTTGTGTGTTTCCTGCCCAGTCGATGGATCTCTACAGAGCCTTCTGCTCTGCACGCTTGCAAAACCAATCTGGCACACCCCTCTGCTGCAGGTTTTTTTTTACAAGGAACCTGTGGCCATAGACCACATGGAAAACCCGGTAGGGAAGAAAACAGACAGCCCCACTACCTTTCTGTAGTCCGTTTAAAAAATAAAAGCCCATGGCAGGTTTTCCTAAATCTGCCTTGGACAAATAGCTTGCCCAAGACTTATATTCACTTTTATTCTTCACTACAATGCACTCCCACGGCCTCAGTATGCATGTGTGTGCATCCTGGGGGACACATAGCGACCCTCGCATATGACCCCGGTCACTGCCTCATACCATTTACAACAAACTGTTCATTTTTGCGTTGGAAATTCAGTTGCCAATCAGTGAATAATACCAAACAATATTTGTCTGGTACAAGAACACACAAAGACGGAAACTCGACTGACTACATTACAGTCAATTGTGTGTCTTGGGCACAGCTGATGTCTGTAATGAGAGGGATACGGCACTACTATAGTTTGTGTTGTTCTGCTCCTATTACAGAACAGAATAATGTAAGAGAAGGACGCCAATGTGAACAGGAGAACACCTTTTCTCTGTATAAAAAGCAGAATTTCACTTGGTGAGTATGCCGCAGTCACTGTTGTTATTATGGGGTGGGGCACTGCCAGGCTTTGCTGCAGTCACTGTAATTATTGGTGGGTTGCAGTGGTCTTCAATCAGTTTTTAGGCAATATTTCAAAGATTTGCCACTATCATTTTTACTATAGAGAGTGGGGGTGGAGAGAGCTCATCGATGTTGCTAAACATGTGAACATGTGAAAGGCTGTCCATACACATATTGAATGTGTGTATGAGTGCATGAATGTATGTGGGGAGTATGTAGGACTGCATCCAGGAAATTGTAACAATTTATATGAGTACATGACTGTATGTGGTGAGTACGCTGCAAACCCCCTTTGCAAACTAGGTTTATTATCAAAACTAGTAAACCTTTTGCTTTCACAATGAACCAACAATAACTTCAGCACAACTAATGTATCAAGTGGTTTCTCCAAATTCAACACAAAATGTGTCTTAAACAGCAAAATCTCAAGACTATTCAATCACTTAATAACAAGCATCTTTAATGTGTCCTTTGACTGTGATGACCTGTCCAAACATGTTGCATAGACAGACACCATCTTCTGGCAGTGTCTGGGCCGGTTTTAGATGAGGTGTAGACATGGGCCTAAATTAAAAGTGGGCATCAAATATTAACAGATTACACCATCACACAAATATTTTTTGTACATTTTACAGAACAAAACAAGACCAAAAGTGACTAAGGACTTATTGTTTCTTTGTTCTTAAAGGCTTTTTGGAGAACAATGTTGTTAGTGCCATTTACCTTTATTGCAGACAATACATGGAGCAGCAATCCTAGAGAAAGTCTGAAGATTAAAGGGTAGGGCACTTCATTGTTATTTTAACAGCTCCGTTTGGGATATGATTTTGTAGCTCCTACGACATACAAGTATTATAGGTCCTCCTTGTTAGCGTTGCTAGCCTCAGACTGGTGAACACTATCCTTAAAATGGCTGGGAGTGTATGAGCATTTGACCTGACCTAGCCTCCTTCATTTAAAAAAGATGTCACATGTGAAAGCTGAATTTCAGCTGTAGTAGGCCGCTGGACAGGTCTGATCACCTGCTCCTCCAGCAGCCATTTTAAGGACAGAAGCGCAGTATGTGAGAAAAGCTATACTAATATGGGCTTGTCATGTTTATAAATTAGTATGTGCCACAAAATCATGTCCTCCAAAAATTTGCAAATATCAAGATAAAATGGATAACCCCTTGAAGTGTAACCATGTCTTATAGGGAGGTCAGTGAGAAATAGGGATCTAAAGACAAGCAATCAGTCTGAAAGTCAACTTTAACATGCCTTAACACCAAGTAACACATCATACCAAGGAGTTAGTCTGCCTCTGATCTGATGTCACATGATTCAGCTTTGAGTTTTCCTTATGAATATCAAGGCTGACAAATGAGTGCGGTTTTTTCACAGGATGTGTTCCTTCACTGCCTTTAAACATAAAATAAGAAGTAATGATTTAAATGATGATTAACAGGTAATGATTATCTTAGGTTCCTTTCACATTGCATTTTTGCCCACGTTCATTGGTCCTGTCGGGGATTGATGCACAACAAAGGACGCGTGGACTGCCAGCACCATTATAGTCAAAGGCCTCGTTGACACATATGCTCGAATCCCGTTTTGCGAGGGGGTTCAGGCGCAAGCCCCGACCACACAAGCAAAAGTGGGCAAAAACACAATGTGAAAGAAGTCTTAGAACAAGTAGAGGCACAAATACTTTTCACAAACCCTTTATGACCTGAAAAAGACTTCAAGACAGCTTAGCACAACACACATAGTATACCAACCTATACAGTAAAAAGTGATACCCTGACACTAAGCTAAAGGTGCCCCTGAGCCATAGAAAGCTATTTTGTTCGTATAGTCAATGGTGTCCTTCCAGTGCCATTTAAATCACTTATGTAACAGGTTCATCTTCTGCATGAGGTTCCCAATTTCCCTTTTTTCACTATGGAATTATCAGGCAATTATAAATGCTGTAGTGGCCAATGTAAAAATGGAAATACTTTTTTGGGAAAGAAAATACTTTCCCTTAAAGGCCCTCTCAGGTCCCTTTACATTTTTAGTATATACTTGAATTACCCATAAATTAAAATAAATAATAAATATTATAGGAAAATCCCCTATGGGCAAGAGGAAACTCAATACCCATTTGTCAAATTATTCGTTAATTTCCAGGAAAAATAACAGAGAAACGGCAGCCCAGGGCATAGAAAAAGATGTTCTATATTTGTTACTTTATACAAGAGATATTTCCTAATACACAGGTTTTCATGAAAATTACCCAAGACACAAAATCAAAATGCATTTGTGGAAAGTACATTACCTTCACTATCTATGTCATCACTGTTAGCAAATACATCATCAAAACCATCATGTGAGAAGGAATCGTCTTTATCAAGTAAGTCATGCACAGAACTTAGATCTCCTGAAGATCTGCAGCCATAGTGTTTGCTTTGGTAACGAAAAACCATTCTTGCCAAAATGGGTCCGAAGTCTGAAAGAAATGTGAACGTTACATATAATAAATTCAAAACGCAGTAACAAAGTCTTATTATAGTAATTTTAATAAAATCTTCCAACAAATGTATGCACACTACAGACAGATATTCATACCCACTGTGAGCCCCATGGCTCTGGTGGTATATTTGGTACTCTGCAGAGTGTATAATTTATTTTGTCAATACGGTAAATTAGTTCTGTTCGAGTAACATATGAAACCTCAACATTGTGATTTTCAAAGGGGCAGAGTAAATGCATTAAAATGGAATTTGAAAGATGACTTTCAAAATAGAGTAGGTCCAGGTAAATACCAAAAGGTTTGGGGTCTTTTGGTAGGTAGATAGTCTAACCCTCGACCCTTAGGTATCACAGTAATTAAATTTGGTTTCTGTTGTGTTCTTTTCTACTACCGTATATACTCAAGTATAAGCCGACCTGAGTATAAGCCGACCCCCTAATTTTGCCACAAAAAACTGGGAAAACTTATTGACTCGAGTATAAGCCTAGGGTAGGAAATGCAGCAGCTACTGGTAAATTTCAAAAATAAAAATAGATGCTCCATACCGTTCATTATTGCCCCATAAGATGCTCCATATAAAGCTGTGCTATATATAATGCTCCATACTGTTCATTATTGCCCTATAGATGTGCCATAGAAAGCTCTGCCATATAGTGCTCTGCACCGTTCATTATTGCCCCATAGATGTGCCATATAAAGCTGTGCCATATAGTGCTCTGCACTGTTCATTATTGCCCCATAGATGTGCCATATAGTGCTCTGCACCGTTCATTATTGCCCCATAGCTATGCCATATAGTGCTCTGCGCCGTTCATTATTGCCCCATAGCTGTGCCATATAGTGCTCTGCGCCATTCAGTATTGCCCCATAGCTGCCATATAGTGCTCTGCGCCGTTCAGTATTGCCCCATAGCTGCCATATAGTGCTCTGCGCCGTTCAGTACTGCCCCATAGCTGCCATATAGTGCTGTGTGCCGTTCAGTACTGCCCCATAGCTGCCATATAGTGCTGTGTGCCCTTCAGTACTGCCCCATAGCTGCCATATAGTGCTGTGTGCCATTCAGTACTGCCCCATAGCTGCCATATAGTGCTGTGTGCCGTTCAGTACTGCCCCATAGCTGCCATATAGTGCTGTGTGCCGTTCAGTACTGCCCCATAGTTGCCATATAGTGCTGTGTGCCGTTCAGTACTGCCCCATAGCTGCCATATAGTGCTGTGCGCCGTTCAGTACTGCCCCATAGCTGCCATATAGTGCTGTGTGCCATTCAGTACTGCCCCATAGCTGCCATATAGTGCTGTGTTCTGTTCAGTACTGCCCCATAGCTGTGCCATAGAAAGTTCTGCCATTGCTGCTGCTGCTGCAATAATAAAAAAAAAAAGCCATACTCACCTCTCTTGCTTGCAGCTCCCGGCGTCTCGTTCCGGCGTCTCTGCACACTGACTGATCAGGCAGAGGGCGCCGCGCACACTATATGCGTCATCGCGCCCTCTGACCTAACAGTCAGAGCGCAGAGACGCCGGGAAGATGGAGCGACGCCCGGCGGCTGGAACGCGGACAGGTGAATATAAAATACTTACCTAGTCCTGGCGGTCCTGGCGCTCCCCGCCTGTCTCACGGTCTTCTGTGCTGCAGCCTCTTCCTCTATCAGCAGTCACCGTTACCGCTGATTAGAGAAATGAATAGGCGGCTCCACCCCTATGGGAGGTGGAGCCGCCTATTCATTTCTCTAATGAGCGGTCCCACGTGACCGCTGAACGGGGGAAGAGCTGCAGCACAGAAGACCGTGGGACGGCAGGGGGAGCGCCAGGATCGCTGGGACTAGGTAAGTATGCCTCAGCGCCCTCTCCCCCTCACCCGCCGACCCCACCGCTACCGTGACTCGAGTATAAGCCGAGAGGGGCACTTTCAGCCCAAAATTTTGGGCTGAAAATCTCGGCTTATACTCGAGTATATACGGTATATGTGTTCTGCTTTTCTTTTAGTTTCTTTCTTTTTTCTTTGTAGTGATGGAGACCTAGTACCAGCGTTGCTTTCACATTTTGCTTGGGTCTCTGAATCAGTCCAGATGTCTTTTTTAGCCCATATACATCTGCTCCATGTATATGTTCTCCCAGACTGTAACAATATGACTTCTTTTTTTCTTGTATATATGACCACTTGTTTGATTAGTGTGACAGGGTCACTGGCACGGTATATGAGGGGAGATATGTGTCACGAAGATTGCTTTCTTCCGTGATCTAAAAACCTGTAAGTTTCTCTTCATCACGCTATATGCTGAAGGCGTTAATCATCAATGTTGGGACAGATTTGTAGGAAAATAAGAGATGGGCTAGATGACTACTCACCATATCTCCACCTCAAGGGTGTTGCTGGGATGTTAAATGTACAGCCACTATTTTTTTTTCTGTGTTGTGGTTTGCAGAGGAGAGACACCAGACAACGTGGCTCCATGTGGAGTTGAAGACACATGATCGTCTGAGCGGGCAAATCCCTCAGACATATGGACTTTGCTACATTATCTTTTTGTTTTGTCATTATGCCAGAAAGGCCATGTTTACTTTGCTGAACCCTGCTAAGGTTTATGCTGTTCCATAATAAACCAGCAGGTATTGTACCACAAGACGCGTTCCTGTGTCTACCTTTGGAAGCAGCTGAGTGAGTCAACCCCTCACATTAGATAACAGTTTTGTATTGTTTTATTGCTGTTTTCTCTATCACTTCATTGGGGGACACAGGAAACCATGGGTGTATACTGCTGCCACTAGGAGGCTGCCACTATGTAGAAAAAAAATTAGCACCTCTTCCGCAGTGTACTCCTCACCGAGTGGCACTAGGTTAATCAGTTTTAGCTTAGTGCCAGTAGTAGGTGGACACATGTCTTTTACTATACCCATATCCACCTCAGTTTTTGGCGTTTTCCTGTAACATCTCCCTTATTTTTTAGATGGATCTTCTCCTTTACCTCTGGAGGGATACAGTGTGAACAGTCACAGAGACTGAGTACGGTGTGTACTGCCACCCCGTATTCTTATACGTCTACCTGGCAGGAACCCAAGGCCTAACACATGAAGAGTGTTTAGGTGATCCAAACTTTAGTCCTGGCCCCCGTCTCCTACCCACTTGCCCACCAGAACCTGTCGTTTCAGGAGGCATGGATGCCCCTCAATCCAAGAGGCTCGGACATAATAATAATAATAATCTTTATTTATATAGCGCCAACATATTCCGCAGCGCTTTACAGTTTAACAGTTTCAAACACAAAAGTCATAAGTAACAACGTTAACAATACAATAATTAAAGCAAAATAAGACGACCCTGCTCGTGAGAGCTTACAATCTACAATGAGGAGGGGGAGATGCAAAGTACAGGTGTGTATTTACAATGATGTATTTACAATGATGATCCAGCCATCTTCAGGGGTTGGGGAATAGATGGGGATAGTGAATGGGCTACACACACACAAACATAACATAACTTTGATTAGTGAACGTGATAGGCCGCTCTGAACAAATGTGTTTTGAGCGAGCGCCTAAAAATATGCAAATTATGGATGGTCCTAATATCTTGGGGTAGAGCATTCCAGAGGATTTGCGCAGCACGGGAGAAGTCTTGGAGTCGGGAGTGGGAGGTACGGATTAGTGCAGAGGTTAATCGAAAGTCATTTGCAGAGCGCAGTGGTCTGTTAGGCTGATAGACAGAAATGAGGGAGGAGATGTAAGGGGGTGCCGCACTGTGGAGAGCTTTGTGGGTGAGAACAAGTACTTTGAATTGTATCCTGTAATGAATGGGTAGCCAGTGTAACGACTGGCGAAGAGCGGACGCGTCCGAGTAACGATTAGCCAGATGGACGACCCTGGCTGCTGCATTAAGGATGGACTGGAGAGGGGAAAGTCGAGTGAAGGGGAGGCCAATTAATAGAGCGTTACAGTAGTCCAGGCGGGAGTGGATCAGGGTGACAGTGAGGGTTTTAGCTGTCTCCATGGTGAGAAAAGGGCGGATTCTAGAGATGTTCTTTAGGTGTAAGCGGCACGAGCGGGCAAGAGATTGTACAGGGTGGAGCGCGGTAATTTGCTTTTTTGCACTGCATGCTGTGGCGGCACTGTCGGTCGAAGAGAGGGGAGAGTGGGTGTGGCTTACAGTGGCTGATGGGAGATTTGTATTCCTCTGCCTTTCAGTTGCCATCATGCAGTGGACACGTGAGGAAAGGTCATTTTGTGTTGAAGCGTATTTTTCAAATGCCCACTCGATCATTGCAGTGCAGCGTGCTTTTCGTTTACAATTCGCTGTTCCTCCACGCGGACGTGTTCCTGGACGGCAATCAATTGTAAATTGGGTGAATGCATTCAGAACAGCAGGGAATGTGTCATGTGTACGAAGGGGACCTGAGAGAAGGATTACAACACCACAAAACATCGAGAGAGTTAGAGCAGCAGTACTGCAATCTCCGAAACGCTCTGCTCGGAAGCAATCATTTGCTCTTGGCATTTCAAGACGTTCTCTCCACCGGATTCTTCATGATGAACTGAATTTTCACGCGTATAAAATGTGCGTGGTCCAACATTTGTCAGCATGGGACTATTTGACACGACCGTCCCAACACCTTGGAAGACCTAAGGAACAATATTGAAGCTGAAATTGGCAGAATACCAGTGGACATGCTTGTTAGAGTTCATGAAAACTTCAGAAAACGTATGCAGCAGTGTGTGGATAGCGAAGGTCGACATTTGCCAGATACACTATTTAAAACCATGTAATTTAAAAATTCCATTACTGTTCAGTATAATTAAAATATAAAATAAATTTTTCTAATGATCATAATTTTTTTATTTCATTCCCAAATCAGCAAATTACCGCGCTCCACCCTGTATATGGGAGGTGAAGGAGAGATCGGAGTCAAACATAACACCCAGACAGCGCGCCTGCTGCCGGGGTGTTATTATGGTGCCACCCACAGAGAGGGAAATGTCAGACATCTATTGATGGTCTTCAATGAAGAGGTACATCTCCTTTTTTCTCCCTCTCAGGTTCTTGTCCAGAGGTGTTAAGGAGGTTCAGGTAGGTTATTCCCGGGGTGAACAATTGGGACTTTCTCAGCCACGAGGGTCTCACAGTGGGAGAGTGGTCTTTACATCGGAAGTCTTCCATTAGATTTGCCCTTCGATGGGGCACTCTGGATGTAGACCTCATGGCATCCCGGCTGAACAGGAAGGTTCCATGGTTCATTTCCAGGTCCCGCGATCCTCTCATGGTGGACGCTGACGCTCTTGCAATACCCTGGTCATAGTTTGTTCTTCCCTGTTTCCTCCCCTCCCACTTCTTTCAAAGGCTGTTGAAGAAGACCAAGGCGGAAGGGATGTCAGTCGTTCTGATAGCATCGGATTGGCCCAGGAGGTCTCGGTTCATAGAGATTGTCAATCTTCTCGCGGAAGCCCCCTGGAAGCTCCCAGAAAGACCAAATCTTCTGTCCCAAGGGCCGATCTGCCACCAGAATTCTTGCTCGCTCAATTTAATGGCGTGGCTGTTGTAACCGCAGTTTTAAGAGCCTCCAGGTTTTCAGATCGGGTGATTCAGACCATGGTCCAGGCTAATAAGCCGTCGTTGTTCCGGGTCTATTATAGGACTTGGAAAGTCTATTTCAGCTGGTGTGAGTCTAATCACATCCAGTCTATGTCCTTTGCGCTCCCTTCCATTCTGGCGTTTCTCCAGGCGGGACTTAACGCTGGTCTTGCTCTAGAGGTACCGTCACACTAAGCGACGCTGCAGCGATACCGACAACGATGTCGATCGCTGCAGCGTCGCTGTTTGGTCGCTGGAGAGCTGTCACACAGACAGCTCTCCATCGACCAACGATCCTGAAGTCCCCGGTAACCAGGGTAAACATCGGGTTACTAAGTGCAGTGCCGCGCTTAGTAACCCGATGTTTACCCTGGTTACCATTGTAAATGTAAAAAAACAAACACTACATACTTACATTCCCGGTGTCTGGTCAGGTCCCTCGCCTTCAGCTTCCAGCACTGACTGAGCGCCGGCCGTAAAGTACAGCGGTGACGTCACCGCTGTGCTTTGCTTTACGGCTGGCCGGCGCTCACCAGTCAGTGCGGGAAGCTGAAGGCGAGGGACGTGACCAGACACCGGGAATGTAAGTATGTAGTGTTTGTTTTTTTACATTTACAACGGTAACCAGGGTAAACATCGGGTTACTAAGTGCGGCCCTGCGCTTAGTAACCCGATGTTTACCCTGGTTACCAGTGACGACATCGCTGAATCGGCGTCACACACGCCGATTCAGCGATGTCAGCGGGAGATCCAGCGACAAAATAAAGTGCTGGACTTTCCCCAGCGACCAACGATCTCCCAGCAGGGGCCTGATCGTTGGTCGCTGTCACACATAACGATTTAGTTAACGATATCGTTGCTACATCACAAAAAGCAACGATATCGTTAACGATCGTTATGTGTGACGGTACCCTTAGTTAACTAAAGAGCAAGGTGTCAGCACTTCCTATTCTTTTTCAAAAAATTGTATCCTCCCGTTCTCAGATCAGAACCTTTCTCCAAGGTATAGCACCCGCGGCTCCCCCGTACCAGACACCAGTGGAGCCCTGGGACCTTAATCTAGTTCTGGAGGCCCTTAGGAGTTCTCCCTTTGAATCACTCCGAGAGGTCTCTCCTTCCATTCTGTCTTGGAACGTGGTGTTTCTTTTGGCCATCACCTCCATTAGGCACGTCTCGGAACTGGCGACTCTTTCCTGTCACCCCCTTTCCTGTCGCCTCCACAAGGACAAGGTGGTTTTGCAGTCTCTACCTCCTTTCCTTCCCAAGCTGGGGTCAGCCCTTCACCTAAATGAGGATATTGTCCTCCCTTCCTTTTGCCCGCATCCAACTTATCCTCTAGAGCAGGGGTGGGGAACCTCAGGCCCCAGGGCTATTTACAGCCCTTGATGACCTTTTATCAGGCCCTCCAGCAGATTCTCAGGGACCGCATTCTTGGGCAAGGAGCTGTATTTTGATTGCCACCAGCTCATTAATTTTTTCTTGCTCTGTTAGCGCACGCACACACACACACACACAGTGTTCACTACTGAACATTGAAGGGCATGCAATGAAAGATTACGTCCTGACATCAGTGCCAGAGTCAGGATATACTTTGTGGGCGGAGTTTGTACAGCCCCCGAAGGATGGTGTAAATATCCAAATGGCCCTTCACAGACAAGATTCCCCACCCCTGCTCTAGAGCATTCACTGAACAGGTTAGACCTGGTCAGGACGGTGTGGGTCTATGTGGCTAGAACCGCCCCTGTTAGGAATACAGACTCTCTTTTTGTCATTCCTGAGGGTGCGTGTAGAGGCCTTAAGGCCAAGATTGCTCGCTGGATCCGGAAGGCAATTTTGGAGGCATACTGGGTAAAGAACAGAGCACTTCCCCCTGGGATTAAGGCACACTCTACCTGGGGAGTGGGCACCCCCTGGGCGGTACACCATAGGGCGTCCACCCTGCAACTCTGCAAAGCGGCAACCTGGTCATCCATCCACACGGTCGCCAAATTTTATAGGGTCCATATCTACACTTCGGCAGACGCCAGCGTAGGTAGACGGGTCTTGCAGGTGGCAGTGATGTATTTTCCAACCTGAACGAAGTTTCTGCTCTTCCCTCCCGAAGCCCCCGAAGAAGCCGGAATACGCGAAACGCTCGTCGGGGCTATGGATACATGCATTTTTGATCATCGAGCCACTGCTTTTTGCTCCCCACATGGGTAAGAACTATCAGAATCTTGCACTATGAGTGGCACTTTATATGTAGGGATAGTAACAACACTTGTCTGCAGACATACATTATGCTAATGCAGACATACATTATGCTAACCCCTTCATATGTAGATATTTTATAAATTAATGATGACTCCTATTGGAGACTAATTATAATGAAGTTTTGATACTATGTGCCCTCATTTGATGCTTTGAGGGAATCAGATGGAGATGTTGTGTATCTGGCATTCCTCCCCTCTCTTTCACTTGTCCATATATTTGTATGTGGTAATTATAATTTCTGTTTGTGAGTGAGTTCTAAACAAAATCTATATTTTTTTACAATTTGCCTCACCACAGTTATTGAGAGCATTTTTGCTCCATTTTTCTCTATAGGACTAATATATGCTTGGGAGCAACCCTCAGTGTCAGTAGTAGGTTCACTTTTGACAATATATGTGTGTATTCGCAATGTCAGTTTTTGTTAACTGTTCCCCCCAGGGACTGTTTTGGGACATCCCATGGTTTCCAGTGTCCTCCAATGAAGTGATAGAGAAAACAGGATTTTTGGTTACTCACCGTAAAATCTGTTTCTCGGAGAATTCATTGGGGACACAGCACATTCCCATGTTTTACTGTGTTATATTGTTACAGTTTGAGTTGTGTTTGTTTCTTTTACAAGAAGCGTCTCCTACTGCTTTCTCACTAACTGATTAAACTAGTGCCAGTCGGTGGCGTGTACACTGCAAAGGAGGATCTAATATTTTTGTGCATAGTGTCAGCCTCCTAGTGGCAGTAGCATACACCCGTGGTTTCCTGTGTCCCCAATGAAGGCTCCGAGAAACAGATTTTACGGTGAGCAACCAAAATTCCTGTTTTTTTTCTTCATCATCTTAAATAGACTAATTAAAAAAAAGGACTTTTATATCTGTTTCTCTCTTTAGATTCTGCATCGGTTGATCATAGATTACTGTCTTGTGGCCGAGAGTTGTAGGTGATGTTTTGTTTCAGTGGAGAAAATGTGAACAGTGTGCTCTGGTAATGATAGCAGCCTCATTAGTATAAAAATAAGATAAAACATGCAAACAAAAAACATACCTTGGTTAGCTTCAAGATCTACTGAAGGATTTTTAAGTGCATTTTGTTTTTCTGAGAACAGAGGATTAAGCCATGAAGGTTGGATCTTTCCCATATGAAAACCTCCCAAGCAAATGCTGTTATTAGCCGCATCTAAGCCAAGTTTTTTCAGCAGCAAGCTGATAACCTCATTATTGCCATTCTTAATGCTCGCTTCAAGAGCCTTCCGTGAATCCTGTTCATGAACTCCATGATTTAGCAAAAGCTCCACCAGCTTAGCATTTGTTCCCTTCTCACAAACCTAAAAATATAAATATATATAAATATATATATATATAAAAAGTAAACTGAATTAGAACTAAACACAAAATTTCTCCCAGAAGAAATTCATACAATCTTCCAGAACATGCACTTCCGAACATCTTCAGTGAGATTCCAAGAACTTACTGTAACTATAAAATCATATCAAGATGGTATAAAACACCTGACATATTGAATAAAATAGACAGCTCAATCTCCCCTCTTTGTTGGAGATGCACCAAAGAGAAGGGTTCTGCATCTCATATTTGGTTGGAAGGCACAAAAATTAAAAGTTTCTGGGAGAGAGTTAGAGAGCATATGAAGAAAACCTTAAACGTAGACATCCCACTAACGTCAAGTTTCATTCTATTCAATCTGGATCCTTCAAATTTACACGTTAAAAAAGGCTCACTGATACCTCACCTGCTCAACGCAGCTAAAATAACTATCGCAAGACTTTGGATAGATGCAGAGACCCTTACTTGCAAAGAACGGATAAAAGAATCTAACCAAATCGGTATATACGAGAAAATTAGACTTTCAGGATCTAAAAACCAAAAGACTCTAAACGCATGGATAGCCTAGTTGAACGCCTCAGAGGATCACCAAATAGGCACAACCGGTAATCCTTAATTTCTGTCTCCCTACAAATTTCTTTTGTTATTCCCTTTTTCTCTTTCTTCTTTACATATAGTCTTTTCTGTAATGTTGATGCCTTGATTTGAGTTTGATCTCCCAAATCGCTCAGTTAATCTCTATATTTTAGGGAGGACTTTCTGACTCCCTACCCTTTCCTTTCCGTGTCCCTCCCCACCAGTGCCCCTTGTCTTTTAAATTCTTCTTACAACCATTTTGGTTCGCAAATCTGCAGCCTTGTAGCGTTATCGCTGTGGTTTATTACGATTGTATTTTTGTTTGTTTGTTTTTCTATACTTTTACTATTTCTGGAAAATATTTACATTTTTTTCCTTTCCTGTTATATTTTTTAAATTTTCAAATAAAGAATATATACAAAAAACAAAAAGTAAACTGAAGTGTGAAACCTTCGGAAGTGAAGGGATAAGCTATATTCAAATACTTCAATTATGCATGTTAAGTGTATGAAGCGGGATATAATCTGATTTTAACAGATTAACCCCTTAGTGAGAGAGCCAATTTGGTACTTAACCCCTCTGTGACCTTAGACGTACTATCCCGTCGAGGTGCCCTGGGCCTATCTGACCCTGGACGGGATAGTACGTCATAGCGATCGGCAGCGCTCACGGGGGGAGCGCCGCCGATCGCGGCCGGGTGTCAGCTGCGATAAGCACTATGTGCCAGGAGCGGTCACGGACCGCCCCCGCACATTAACCCCCGGCACACCGCGATCAAAGATGATCGCGATGTGATCGCGTTGCTGCGAGGGTCTTACCTCCCTCCCTGCTTGCTCCAGACCCGGATCCAAGATGGCCGCAGATCCGGGTCCTGCAGGGAGGGAGGTGGCTTCACAGAGCCTGCTCAGAGCAGGCACTGTGAAGCAGCCTGCACTGCTATCAGATCGGTGATCAGAGTGCTGTGCAAACTGTCAGATCATCGATCTGTGATGTCCCCCCCCTGGGACAAAATAAAAAAGTTAAAAAAAAAATTTCCAAATATGTAAAAAAAAAAAAATATTCCTAAATAATGAAAAAAAAAAAAAAATATTATTCCCATAAATACATTTCTTCATCTAAATAAAAAAAAAAACAATAAAAGTACACATATTTAGTATCGCCGCGTCCGTAACGACCCGACCTATAAAACTGGCCCACTAGTTAACCCCTTCAGTAAACACCGTAACAAAAAAAAAAAAAAAACGAGGCAAAAAACAACGCTTTATTATCATACCGCCGAACAAAAAGTGGAATAACACGCGATCAAAAAGACAGATATAAATAACCATGGTACCGCTGAAAGCGTCATCTTGTCCCGCAAAAAACGAACTGCCATACAGCATCATTAGCAAAGAAATAAAAAAGTTATAGTCCTGAGAATAAAGCGATGCAAAAATAATTATTTTTTCTGTAAAATAGTTTTTATCGTATAAAAGCGCCAAAACATAAAAAAATGATATAAATGAGGTGTTGCTGTAATCATACTGAACCGAAGAATAAAACTGCTTTATCCATTTTACCAAACGCGGAACGGTATAAACGCCTCCCCCAAAAGAAATTCATGAATAGCTGGTTTTTGGTAATTCTTCCTCACAAAAATCGGAATAAAAAGCGATCAAAAAATGTCACGTGCCTGAAAATGTTACCAATAAAAACGTCAACTCGTCCCGCAAAAAACAAGACCTCACATGACTCTGTGAACCAAAATATGGAAAAATTATAGCTCTCAAAATGTGGTTAACGCAAAAAATATTTTTTGCAATAAAAAGCGTCTTTCAGTGTGTGACGGCTGCCAATCATAAAAATCCGCTAAAAAACTGGCTATAAAAGTAAATCAAACCCCCCTTCATCACCCCCTTAGTTAGGGAAAAATAAAAAAAATGTATTTATTTCCATTTTCCCATTAGGGCTAGGGTTAGGGCTAGGGTTAGGGCTAGGGTTAGGGCTAGGGTTAGGGTTAGGGTTAGGGTTAGGGCTAGGGTTAGGGCTAGGGTTAGGATTAGGGCTAGGGTTAGGGCTAGGGTTAGGGCTAGGGTTAGGGCTAGGATTAGGGCTAGGATTAGGGCTAGGGTTAGGGTTAGGGTTGGGGCTAGGGTTGGGGCTACAGTTAGGGTTGGGGCTAAAGTTAGGGTTAGGGTTTAGATTACATTTACAGTTGGGAATAGGGTTGGGATTAGGGTTAGGGGTGTGTCAGGGTTAGAGGTGTGGTTAGGGTTACCGTTGGAATTAGGGTTAGGGGTGTGTTTAGATTAGGGTTTCAGTTATAATTGGGGGGTTTCCACTGTTTAGGCACATCAGGGGCTCTCCAAACACGACATGGCGTCCGATCTCAATTCCAGCCAATTCTGCGTTGAAAAAGTAAAACAGTGCTCCTTCCCTTCCGAGCTCTCCCGTGTGCCCAAACAGGGGTTTACCCCAACATATGGGGTATCAGCGCACTCAGGACAAATTGGACAACAACTTTTGGGGTCCAATTTCTCCTGTTACCTTAGGGAAAATACAAAACTGGGAGCTAAAAAATAATTTTTGTGGGAAAAAAAATGTGTTTTATTTTTATGGCTCTGCATTATAAACTTCTGTGAAGCCCTTGGTGGGTCAAAGTGGTCACCACACATCCAGATAAGTTCCTTAGGGGGTCTACTTTCCAAAATGGTGTCACTTGTGGGGGGTTTCAATGTTTAGGCACATCAGTGGCTCTCCAAATGCAACATGGCGTCCAATCTCAATTCCTGTCAATTTGGCATGAAAAGTCAAACGGTGCTCCTTCCCTTCCGAGCTCTACCATGTGCCCAAACAGTGGTTTACCCCCACATATGGGGTATCAGTGTACTCAGGACAAATTGTACAACAACTTTTGAGGTCCAATTTCTTCTTACCCTTGGAAAAATAAAAAATTGGGGGCAAAAATATAATTTTTGTGAAAAAATATGATTTTTTTTTTACGGTTCTGCATTATAAACTTCTGTGAAGCACTTGGTGGGTCAAAGTGCTCACCACACATCCAGATAAGTTCCTTAGGGGGTCTACTTTCCAAAATGGTGTCACTTGTGGGGGGTTTCAATGTTTAGGCACATCAGTGGCTCTCCAAACGCAACATGGCGTCCCATCTCAATTCCTGTCAATTTTGCATTGAAAAGTCAAATTGCCCTCATTCGCTTCCAAGCTCTGTCATGCACCCAAACAGTGGTTTACCCCCACATATGGGGTATCGGCGTACTCAGGACAAATTGAACAAGAACTTTTGGGGTCCATTTTCTCCTGTTACCCTTGGTAAAATAAAACAAATTGGAGCTGAAGTAAATTTTTTGTGAAAAAAAGTTAAATGTTCATTTTTATTTAAACATTCCAAAAATTCCTATGAAAC
Source organism: Ranitomeya imitator (assembly GCF_032444005.1). Classification (NCBI taxonomy): domain Eukaryota; kingdom Metazoa; phylum Chordata; class Amphibia; order Anura; family Dendrobatidae; genus Ranitomeya; species Ranitomeya imitator. The sequence goes on along the minus strand of NC_091285.1, from coordinate 352,966,265 downwards.
ACCTGAAGGGTTAATAAACTTCTTGAATGTGGTTTTGAGCACCTTGAGGGGTGCAGTTTTTAGAATGGTGTCACACTTGGGTATTTTCTATCATATAGACCACTCAAAATGACTTCAAATGAGATGTGGTCCCTAAAAAAAAATGGTGTTGTAAAAATGAGAAATTGCTGGTCAACTTTTAACCCTTAGAACTCCCTAACAAAAAAAAATTTGGTTCCAAAATTATGCTGATGTAAAGTAGACATGTGGGAAATGTTACTTATTAAGTATTTTGTGTGACATATCTCTGTGATTTAATTGCATAAAAATTCAAAGTTTGAAAATTGCGAAATTTTCAAAATTTTCGCCAAATTTCCGTTTTTTTCACAAATAAATGTAGGTACTATCAAAGAAATTTTACCACTATCATGAAGTACAATATGTCACGAGGAAACAGTGTCAGAATCACCAGGATCCGTTGAAGCGTTCCAGAGTTATAACCTCATAAAGGGACAGTGGTCAGAATTGTAAAAAGTGGCCTGGTCATTGACGTGCAAACCACCCTTGGGGGTAAAGGGGTTAATGACCGAGCCAATTTTTGCAATTCTGACCACTGTCACTTTATGAGGTTATAACTCTGGAACGCTTCAACGGATCCCGCTGATTCTGAGAACGTTTTTTCGTGACATATTGTACTTCATGATAGTGGTAACATTTCTTCGATATTACTTGCGATTATTTATGAAAAAAGCGGAAATATGGCGAACATTTTTAAAATTTTGCAATTTTCAAACTTTGTATTTTTATGCCCTTAAATCAGAGAGATATGTCACAAAAAATAGTTAATAAATAACATTTCCCACATGTCTACTTTACATCAGCACAATTGTGGAAACAAATTTTTTTTTTGTTAGGGAGTTATAAGGGTTAAAAGTTGACCAGCAATTTCTCATTTTTACAACACCTTTTTTTTTAGGGACCGCATCACATGTGAAGTGATTTTGAGGGGTCTATATGATAGAGAATAACCAAGTGTGACACCTTTCTAAAAACTACACCCCTCAAGGTTCTCCAAACCACATTCAAGAAGTTTATTAACCCTTTACGTGCTTCACAGGAACTGAAACAATGTGGAAGGAAAAAATGAACATTTAACTTTTTTTTGCAAACATTTTAATTCAGAACCATTTTTTTTTATTTTCACAAGTGTAAAAACAGAAATGTTACCATAAATTTTGTTATGCAATTTCTCCTGAATACGTCGATACCCCATATGTGTGAGTAAACCACTGTTTGGGCGCACCGCAGAGCTTGGAAGTGAAGGAGCACCGTTTTACTTTTTCAATGTAGAATTGGCAGGAATTGAGATTGGACGCCATGTCGCGTTTGGAGAGCCCCTGATGTGCCTAAACAGTGGAAACCCCCCACAAGTGACACCATTTTGGAAACTAGACCCCTTAAGGAACTTATCTAGATGTGTGGTGAGCACTTTGATCCCCCATGTGCTTCACAGAAGTTTATAACGTTGAGCCGTGAAAACAAAAAATCGCATTTTTTCTACAAGAATGATCTTTTAGCCCCCAAATTTTTATTTTCACAAGGCTAACAGGAGAAATTAGACCACAAAAGTTGTAGGGCAATTTCTCCTGAGTACGTCAATACCCAATATGTGGGGGTAAACCACTGTTTGGGCGCACCGCAGAGCTTGGAAGAGAAGGAGTGCCGTTTTACTTTTTCAATGTAGAATTGTCTGGAATTGAGATCAGACGCCATGTCGCGTTTGGAGAGCCCCTGATGTGCCTAAACAGTGGAAACCCCCCACAAGTGACACCATTTTGGAAACTAGACCCCCATGGAACTTATCTAGATGTGTGGTGAGAACTTTGAATGCCCAAGTGCTTCAAAGAAGTTTAGAATGCAGAGTCGTGAAAATAAAAAATATTTTTTTTTCCACAAAAAGATATTGTAGCCTCCAAGTTTTTATTTTCACAAGCGTAACAAGAGAAATCGGACCCCAAAAGTTGTTGTCCAATTTGTCCTGAGTATGCTGGTACCCCATATGTGGGGGTATACAACTGTTTGGGCGCACGGCAGAGCTCGGAAGGAAGGAGCGCCGTTTTGGAATGCAGACTTTGAAAGAATGGTCTGTGGGCATTATGTTGCGATTGCAGAGCCCCTGATGTACCTAAACAGTAGTAACCCCCCACAAGTGACCCCATTTTGGAAACTAGACCCCCATGGAACTTATCTAGATGTGTGGTGAGAACTTTGAATGCCCAAGTGCTTCAAAGAAGTTTAGAATGCAGAGTCGTGAAAATAAAAAAATATTTTTTTTTCCACAAAAAAGATTTTGTAGCCCCCAAGTTTTTATTTTCACAAGGGTAACAGGAGAAATTGGACCACTAAAGTTGTTGTCCAATTTATCCTGAGTACGCTGATGCCCCAAATGTGGGGATAAACCACTGTTTGGGCGCACGGCAGAGCTCAGAAGGGAGGGAGCACCATTTGACTTTTTGAGAACAAAATTGGCTGTCGTGTTTGGAGACCCCCTGATGTACCTAAAGAGTGGAAACCCCCCAATTCTAGCTCCAACCCTAACCCCAACACACCCCTAACCCTAATCCCAACCCGATCCATAATCCTAATCACTAACCCTAACGATAATCACAACCCTTACCCCAAAACAACCCTAATGTCAACCCTAACCATAACCCTAATCAAAACCCTAAATCCAACACACCCCTAATCCTAATCTCAACCCCAACCTCAAACCTAACCCTAATCCCAATACACCCCTAATCACAACCCTAACCTTAACCCTAATCCCAAACCTAACCCTAATCCCAAGCGTAACCCTAATGCCAACCCTAACCCCAATACCAACCCTAATCCAAACCCTAACCCTAACTTTAGCCCCAACCCTAACCCTAGCCCTAAGGCGACTTTCACACTTGCGTCGTTTGGCATCCGTCGCAATCCATCGTTTTGGACAAAAAACGGATCCTGCAAATGTGCCCGCAGGATGCGTTTTTTGCCCATAGACTTGTATTGCCGACGGATCGTGACGGATGGCCACACGTCGCGTCCGTCGTGCACTGGATCAGTTGTGTTTTGGCGGACCGTCGGCACAAAAAACGTTCAATGTAACGTTTTTTTGTACGTCGCGTCTGCCATTTCTGACCGCGCATGCATGGCCGTAACTCCGCCCCCTCCTCCCCAGGACATAGATTGGGCAGCGGATGCGTTGAAAAACTACATCCCCTGCCCACGTTGTGCACAATTTTCACAACGTGCGTCGGTTGTTATGACCTGGTGGTCAGGACAATAATGGACCTGGTGGTTAAGAGCACACGGAATGACCTGATAGTTACTGATAATAAAGGACGAGCTCTGGGACGTGGGAACTCTGCTGACCGCAATCCCTAATCCTATCAAACACACTAGAAATAGCCGTGGATTGCGCCTAACGCTCCCTATGCAACTCGGCACAGCCTAAGGAACTAGCTAGCCCTGAAGATAGAAAAATAAAGCCTACCTTGCCTCAGAGAAATTCCCCAAAGGAAAAGGCAGCCCCCCACATATAATGACTGTGAGCAAAGATGAAAATACAAACACAGAGATGAAACAGATTTAGCAAAGTGAGGCCCGACTTACTGAACAGACCGAGGATAGGAAAGGTTACTTTGCGGTCAGCACAAAAACCTACAAAAAGACCACGCAGAGGGCGCAAAAAAGACCCTCCGCACCGACTCACGGTGCGGAGACGCTCCCTCTGCGTCCCAGAGCTTCCAGCAAGCAAGACAACAATAAAAATAGCAAGCTGGACAGAAAAATAGCAAACCAAAGAAATACAAGCTGGAACTTAGCTTCTGCTGGGAAGACAGGTCACAAGAACGATCCAGGAGTGAACTAGACCAATACTGGAACATTGACAGGTGGCATGGAGCAAAGATCTAAGTGGAGTTAAATAGAGCAGCCAGCTAACGAATTAACCTCGTCACCTGTGGAAGGAAACTCAAACACCCACCAGAGGAAGTCAATGGACAGAACCAGCCGAAGTACCATTCATGACCACAGGAGGGAGCCCGACAACAGAATTCACAACAGTACCCCCCCCCCCCTTGAGGAGGGGTCACCGAACCCTCACCAGAGCCCCCAGGCCGACCAGGATGAGCCAAATGAAAGGCACGAACCAGATCGGCAGCATGAACATCAGAGGCAAAAACCCAGGAATTATCTTCCTGACCATAACCCTTCCACTTGACCAGGTACTGGAGTTTCCGTCTCGAAACACGAGAATCCAAAATCTTCTCCACCACATACTCCAACTCCCTCTCCGCAATAACGACCTATGGAACACATTATGGATGGCAAAAGAAGCAGGAAGGGCCAAACGAAATGACACAGGATTAATAACCTCAGAAATCTTATACGGACCAATGAAACGAGGCTTAAACTTAGGAGAGGAAACCTTCATAGGAACATAACGAGACGAAAACCAAACCAAATCCCCAACACGAAGTCGGGGACCCACACAGCGCCGGCGGTTAGCGAAACGTTAAGCCTTCTCCTGGGACAATGTCAAATTGTCCACCACATGAGTCCAAATCTGCTACAACCTATCCACCACAGTATCTACACCAGGACAGTCCGAAGACTCAACCTGCCCTGAAGAGAAACGAGGATGGAAACCAGAATTGCAGAAAAACGGCGAAACCAAAGTAGCCGAGCTGGCCCGATTATTAAGGGCGAACTCAGCCAACGGCAAAAAAGGACACCCAATCATCCTGATCAGCAGAAACAAAGCATCTCAGATATGTTTCCAAAGTTTGATTAGTTCGTTCGGTTTGGCCATTTGTCTGAGGATGGAAAGCCGAGGAAAAAGACAAATCAATGGCCATCCTAGCACAAAAGGATCGCCAAAACCTCGAAACAAACTGGGAACCTCTGTCAGAAACGATGTTCTCCGGGATACCATGTAAACGAACCACATGCTGGAAAAATAATGGCACCAAATCAGAGGAGGAAGGCAATTTAGACAAAGGTACCAAATGGACCATCTTAGAAAAGCGATCACAAACCACCCAAATGACCGACATCTTTTGAGAGACGGGGAGATCCGAAATAAAATCCATAGAAATATGCGTCCAGGGCCTCTTCGGGACCGGCAAGGGCAAAAGCAACCCACTGGCACGAGAACAGCAGGGCTTAGCCCGAGCACAAGTCCCACAGGACTGCACAAAAGAACGCACATCCCGTGACAAAGACGGCCACCAGAAGGATCTAGCCACCAAATCTCTGGTACCAAAGATTCCAGGATTCCCAGCCAACACTGAACAATGAATTTCAGAGATAACTCTACTAGTCCATCTATCAGGGACAAACAGTTTCTCCGCTGGGCAACGGTCAGGTCTATCAGCCTGAAATTTTTGAAGCACCCGCCGCAAATCAGGGGAGATGGCAGACAAAATTACCCCCTCTTTGAGAATACCCGCCGGCTCAGGAACACCCGGAGTGTCAGGCACAAAACTCCTTGACAGGGCATCAGCCTTCACATTCTTAGAGCCCGGAAGGTACGAAACCACAAAATCAAAACGGGAGAAAAATAACGACCATCGAGCCTGTCTCGGATTCAACCGTTTGGCAGACTCAAGATAAGTCAAATTCTTGTGATCTGTCAAGACCACCACGCGATGCTTGGCTCCTTCCAGCCAATGACGCCACTCCTCGAATGCCCACTTCATGGCCAACAACTCACGATTACCAACATCATAGTTACGCTCAGCATGCGAAAACTTTCTAGAAAAGAAAGCACATGGCTTCATCACCGAGCCATCAGAACATCTTTGCGACAAAACAGCCCCTGCTCCAATCTCAGAAGCATCAACCTCAACCTGAAACGGGAGCGAAACATCTGGCTGGCACAACACAGGGGCAGAAGAAAAACGACGCTTCAACTCCTGAAAAGCCTCTACAGCTGCAGAAGACCAATTGACCACATCAGCACCCTTCTTGGTCAAATCAGTCAACGGTTTAGCAACAGTAGAAAAATTAGCGATGAAACGCCGATAAAAATTAGCAAAGCCCAGGAACTTTTGCAGGCTCTTCACAGATGTCGGCTGAGTCCAATCGTAAATGGCCTGGACTTTAACAGGGTCCATCTCGATAGTAGAAGGGGAAAAAATGAACCCCAAAAATGAAACCTTCTGAACTCCAAAGAGACACTTTGACCCCTTCACAAACAAGGAATTCGCACGAAGGACCTGGAACACCATTCTGACCTGCTTCACATGAGACTCCCAATCATCCGAAAAGACCAAAATATCATCCAAATACACAATCAGGAATTTATCCAGGTACTCTCGGAAGATGTCATGCATAAAGGACTGAAATACTGATGGAGCATTGGAAAGCCCGAACGGCATAACCAGGTACTCAAAATGGCCCTCGGGCGTGTTAAATGCTGTTTTCCATTTATCGCCTTGTTTAATACGCACAAGATTATACGCCCCTCGAAGATCTATCTTGGTGAACCAACTAGCCCTTTTAATATGAGCAAACAAATCAGACAGCAACGGCAAAGGATACTGAAATTTGACTGTAATTTTATTAAGAAGGCGGTAATCAATACAAGGTCTCAAAGAACCATCCTTCTTGGCCACAAAAAAGAACCCTGCTCCTAACGGTGATGACGACGGGCGAATATGGCCTTTCTCCAAGGATTCCTTTATATAACTCCGCATAGCGTGTTCTGGCACAGATAAATTAAACAATCGGCCCTCAGGAAACTTACTTACTACCAGGAATCAAATCAATTGCACAATCGCAATCCCTATGAGGAGGTAGGGCACTGGCTTTGGGCTCATCAAATACATCCCGATAATCCGACAAAAACTCTGGAACTTCAGAAGGAGTGGAAGACGAAATAGACAAAAATGGAACATCACCATGTACCCCCTGGCAACCCCAGCTGGACACAGACATAGATTTCCAGTCCAATACTGGATTATGAACCTGTAGCCATGGCAACCCCAAAACGACCACATCATGCAGATTATGCAACACCAGAAAGCGGATATCCTCCTGATGTGCAGGAGCCATGCACATGGTCAATTGGGTCCAGTACTGAGGCTTATTCTTGGCCAAAGGCGTAGCATCAATTCCTCTCAATGGAATAGGATACTGCAAGGGCTCCAAGAAAAAACCACAGCGCCTAGCAAACTCCAAGTCCATCAAATTCAGGGCAGCGCCTGAATCCACAAATGCCATAACAGAATAGGGTGACAAAGAGCAAATCAGAGTAACAGACAATAGAAATTTAGACTGTACCGTACCAATGGTGGCAGACCTAGCGAACCGCTTAGTGCGCTTAGGACAATTGGAGATAGCATGAGTGGAATCACCACAGTAAAAACATAGCCCATTCCGACGTCTGTGTTCTTGCCGTTCAGCTCTGGTCAAAGTCCTATCACATTGCATAGGCTCAGGCCCATGCTCAGATAGTACCTCCAAATGGTGCACAGCTTTACCCTCACGCAAGCGTCGATCGATCTGAATGGCCAAGGACAGACTCATTCAGACCAGCAGGCATGGGAAACCCCACCATGACATCCTTAAGGGCTTCAGAGAGACCCTTTCTGAAGATTGCTGCCAAGGCACATTCATTCCACTGAGTGAGCACAGACCACTTTCTAAACTTCTGACAATATATCTCCGCTTCATCCTGACCCTGACACAGAGCCAACAATATTTTCTCTGCCTGATCCACTGAATTAGGTTCGTCATAAAGCAATCCAAGCGCCAGGAAAAACGCATCAACATCACGCAATGCCGGATCTCCAGGCGCAAGGGAAAATGCCCAGTCTTGAGGGTCACCACGTAACAAAGAAATAATGATCTTTACTTGTTGAACAGGGTCACCTGAGGAGCGAGGTTTCAAGGCAAGAAACAATTTACAATTATTTTTGAAATTCAAGAACTTAGATCTATCACCAAAAAACAAATCAGGAATTGGAATCCTAGGCCCTGACATCGGATTCTGAACCACAAAATCTTGAATGTTTTGTACCCTTGTAGTGAGATTATCCATCCAAGAGGACAGACCTTGAATGTCCATGTTTACACCAGTGTCCTGAACCACCCAGAGGTAAAGGGGAAAAGAGAGACAAAACACACTGCAAAGAAAAAAAAAATGGTCTCAGAACTTCTCTTATCCCTCTATTGAGATGCATTAGTACTTTGGGCCACCTGTACTGTTATGACCTGGTGGTCAGGACAATAATGGACCTGGTGGTTAAGAGCACACGGAATGACCTGATAGTTACTGATAATAAAGGACGAGTCGGTGCGGAGGCGCTCCCTCTGCGTCCCAGAGCTTCCAGCAAGCAAGACAACAATAAAAATAGCAAGCTGGACAGAAAAATAGCAAACCAAAGAAATACAAGCTGGAACTTAGCTTCTGCTGGGAAGACAGGTCACAAGAACGATCCAGGAGTGAACTAGACCAATACTGGAACATTGACAGGTGGCATGGAGCAAATATCTAAGTGGAGTTAAATAGAGCAGCCAGCTAACGAATTAATGGAAGTCCATGGACAGAACCAGCCGAAGTACCATTCATGACCACAGGAGGGAGCCCAACAACAGAATTCACAACAGTCGGTATGTCGGGCCGACGCATTGCAACCGCCCCGTACCGACGTAAGTGTGAAAGAAGCCTAACCCTAAATTTAGCCCCAACCCTAACCCTAAATTTAGCCCCAACCCTAACGCTAAATTTAGCCCCACCCCTAACCCTGAATTTAGCCCCAACCCTAACCCTAAATTTAGCCCGAACCCTAACTCTAGCCCTAACCCTAACCCTAGCCCTAACCCAAGCCCTAACCCAAGCCCTAACCCAAGCCCTAACCCTAGCCCTAACCCTAGCCCTAACCCTAGCCCTAACCCTAACCCTAATTTTAGCCCCAACTGCTCTTCTCCTGCCGGCCGGCAGATGGCGATAGATGGCGGGCGCACTGCGCATGCGCCCGCCATTTTCTTTTCCCCGGCAGCCAGGAGGAGCAGCAGGAGGACCCAGGGACACCGGTGAGTATGATAGGGTCCCCGAATCCCCCTATTTCTCTGTCCTCTGATGTGCGATCACATCAGAGGACAGAGAATTACACTTTGCTTTTTTTTTTTTTTTTTTTTTTTTGCGGTCGCCGGTAAACAGTTAATTACCGGCGATCGCAAAACAGGGGTCGGTAAAACCGACCCCGATCATGTTCTTTGGGGTCTCGGCTACCCCCGGCAGCCGAGACCCCAAAGATTCTCCCGGTGCGGGCCGGCGGGCGCACTGCGCATGCGCCCGCCATTTTGAAGATGGCGGCACCCATCGGGAGCCACGAGGAGCACCAGGGGAGACAGGTGAGTATCGGGGGGCTACCTGGGACCCCATTTCTCTGTCCTCTGATGTGCGATCACATCGGAGGACAGAGAAATTAAAAAGAAATCGCGTTTTTTTTTTTTTTTTTTTTTGCGATCGCCGGTAAACGGTTAATTACCGGCGATCGCAAATGCAAAGTCGGTAAAAAGAACCCCGAATCATGTTCTTTGCTAAGGGTCCTTAAACCACAGCGCCGTTAATTAACGGCGCTGTGGAAAAAGTAAATAGCGCCCCCCAGAGTCGGATTTTCTCCGGGGTCTCGGCTGACGGGGGTAGCCGAGACCCCGGTGAAAATCCGACTCTGGGGGGCGCTATTTACTTTTTCCACAGCGCCGTTAATTAACGGCGCTGTGGTTTAAGTACCCTTAGCGGCCGCCGTTAAAAGGCGTATCGGCGGTCGTTAAGGGGTTAAACCCTTAGATATCCTGGTCAACAACAACAATAGCACCTAAGTGGTTTGATGAAGGAGGGTAAGAAAAGAGACCTGTGACAAAAAGAAGAAAAGATTTACAAAGACAACCCAAAGTAGAGGCTAAATTGCAGTGTACCTGAAAAATTAAAGATGTGGGCTTGGTTATCTTATTGATATCGGCTCCAAGCAATAGTAAAGCTTCCACAATGACCAAATGATTTTCTGCACAGGCTTTCACCAGCAATCTGTTCTTTAAATCGTCTTCCAAGGTCATTTCAGCAAAACAGCGATAACATAAAACCTGAAACTAAACCACAGACAGCGATCGTATGAAGAATGCAGATAAAAAGAAAACATTTTTTACTCAGTATATAGCAGTAGATCACAAACAGAATTTTTAAAGGTCTACGCTAAATATGATGGGGCTAAAGTATTTAATTTCTCAACATTGACAATGTATCAAAAGTTTTTTTTCATTGAATCTTATGAGTACAAAACTGGGCTCTTGTTAGTTCTAAAATAAAAAACACACATTCATCTACGGTGCTGTACCCCTGTCACTTCTACGCACTGCTGCCAAAAAAAAGGAGCAAGGAGACCACTGGGGGTCGATGGCAAAAGTATGACAGGGGGTCAGTAAACATGTTTTTGGTTTGTTTTTTTTAATTCTAGCACAATCGTTGGATAATTTCTAAACTTATAAACATCTAATGGCCATTCTGTAAAGATTATTAACTTTGAAGGAAAATGTAACAAAATAAACAGAAATCGTGGATTACCTTCTGATCCCGTTTGTTTGCCAAGCACATAGACATTTGATAAAAAAGTACAGTGTCAAAATCCTGTAGCTCTAAAAGCTTTGCAAAACTGTATGAAAGCTTTATAAGGATTAGAGCAGCCCGAAATCCCTGCAAATGCAAAAATACAAGGGAAGAAAAATTTACAGCTGAGGGTTCAACCTATTTTATTCACAGAGTAATGAACAATACTAATAACTGCTGAAACACCACTGACCTCTTCTTGTATCCTGACAGCATCCTTATACCGTTGTAATGTAGAAACCAAATGACTTGATAATAAGTGCATTGTTGCAATGCACAAGTTTTTTCTTGATATTAGAAAAGACAAGAGAGAGATACCAAAGTATTGAATGTCTGAAAAAATGAGCAAAAATAAGTTTAAGAAACCACTTCTGACGCGTCACTCAAGAACAAACAAGGTTCATAAAACAAAATGAAAGATAGTGAGCAGATAAATAATGGAATATATACAAAGTACAGATGCGTCTTTCCTTCTTTTTTCTCTTGGCTTGACATATGCAGAGATAAAAAGCAAATTATGACCCAGTTTAAAAAAAAACATGATTTGTTTATACTTTCGCGGTAGATGTTCTTGCTCTATGCCGCCATCCAGTGGATGCAATATGAATTTCAGTCTCACTAGAAAGTCACAATAAAATATTGAATATTGTCAGATGATGGAATTCTTAAAAGGAACCTGTCACTAGGCTTTTGCTACCTCATCTGTGAGCAGCATGATGTAGGCAAAGAGACCATGAATCCAACTCACTCAAATATCACTTCGATTACTGGGTGCAGCTGTTTTCACACGATCAGAGTTCTTTTATATAGGATGAAGAAAGGTAACTCCACACACACCACAGCTCTCTATGTACGTTGTATATTCACAGACAGTCTGACTAGCATGCACCAGCTGCTGTAGTCCAGACAATGAATCACCAGGTGATAAAACTTAGCACCCAGCCTCTCGTGTGACACATCGCTGAAATTTGTGTTTTAACCCCTACCTCTTGCTGTCCTCAGATTAGATAGCAAAACCTGCTGACTGATTCAGCTTAATTAATTTTTCAGAAAGTAAATCAACTAATTGTGCAGATTAGCTCTCTGGCAAACAGGGTTGTGGAGTCGGAGTCCATTTTGGCGGAGTCGGTGTCCTGGAAATTGAGGAGTCGGAGGTTTGGCTTACCGACTCCACACAGCCCTGCTCACAAAACAGAAGAAGCCATTACACAAGTACCATCTAAGTTCTCTCATGGAGCACTGACTGTAAAGGTACCTTCACACTGAACGATATCGCTAGCGATCCGTGACGTTGCAGCGTCCTGGCTAGCGATATCGTTGTGTTTGACACGCAGCAGCGATCAGAATCCTGCTGTGATGTCGTTGGTCGCTGCAGAAAGTCCAGAACTTTATTTCGTCGCTGGACTTCCTGCAGACATCGCTGAATCGGCGTGTGTGACGCCGATTCAGCGATGTCTTCACTGGTAACCAGGGTAAAAATCGGGTTACTAAGCGCAGGGCCGCGCTTAGTAACTCGTTGTTTACCCTGGTTACCAGTGTAAACGTTAAAAAAACAAACACTATATACTTACCTTCTGCTGTCTGTCCCCGACGCTCTGCTTTCCTCTGCACTGGCTGTGAGCGCCGGCCAGCCGGAAAGCACAGCGGTGACGTCACCGCTGTGCTTTCCGGCCGCTGTGCTCACAGTCAGTGCAGAGGAGTGCAGAGAAGCACAGCGCCGGGGACCGACAGCAGAAGGTAAGTATGTAGTGTTTGGGTTTTTTTACGTTTACGCTGGTAACCAGGGTAAACATCGGGTTACTAAGCGCGGCCCTGCGCTTAGTAACCCTATGTTTACCCTGGTTACCAGGGGACTTCGGGATCGTTGGTCGCTGGAGAGCTGTCTGTGTAACAGCTCTCCAGCGACCAAACAGCGACGCTGCAGCGATCGACATCGTTGTCGGTATCGCTGCAGCGTCGCTGAGTGTGAAGGTACCTTAAGACTCAACTGGTCTCTTTGAAAGCACCATGCCGGCATTTTTATTCAGCGCTGGAGTGGTGCGTCTAATCTAAGGTCCCCGACCATAGTCTTATAGTTACCTGCCGGCCTCATCATCTTTTCTCGGTAACGTTCCTGTCCTATGCAGCCATCTGGAGACCATAACTTCTGACCGATCGGAAATTAGATAGTTGTCACAAGCTCTAAATGCAAGTCTACAGGAGCCAGAACGAGGCCCTCATAGACTTACATTGAAAAATGACCTTCAGTTCTCTCCAGAAAGTACTGGAGCGGTCCGGCAAGTCACAAAACTGATAGAGACCGAAGGGAGTGGTGGCAATAGAAGGTGAAGACGGCGGCTGTTAAGTATGAAACTAGGGGCAGAGACCTTAGATTAGAATCACCACTCCAGCACTGTAACAAACAAAAACGCTTTAAAGAGAACCAGTACTCCCCCCTCACATTAAAGCCCTCAGCCAAATAGTGAAGCAAAAAATGGGATCAAAACTGAGCCAGGAGGCAATTAATTTAACCATCAAGTAGCCATCATGACCTCATTTCCACAGTAACGTTTTGTTCCATGCATCACCTTCATTTCCAGGATACATCTGGATACTGTGTAAAATTGTATCGAAGGCTCCCTGCTCTGACAGCAGCTCCAGAGACCCCGAACATTGTGACAGACAACGCACTACTTTCAGCCCACATTCTTGTATTCCTGGATTAGAAATAAACTATGAAAACAAAAGGATGGATATAAAGTTACACTGGGAAAGGACTACTGGCTAATGAGAAATCGACATACAAAATCGGAAGAACATTTATTATATACTAGATGGCAGCCCGATTCTAAAGAATCGGGAGTCTAGAATCCATATATACTTTATTTATTCAAATGTAAAAATAATACAATTAATAAATAATAGTAAGAAAGAACAAAAAATGGCTGCACTCACCAGCTCTTGACAATTCTTGTTATTTAAGGTACAGTTACACAGGATCCATGAACATGCTTATGAGGGGAGGGATGAAAGACATCAGACGACAACTTTGCGTGTTGTGGCAAATGCCACAACAACGGTTCTTTGCTTAAGAACAGTGTCAGGTAGTAGGAAAATAGCCAGTTAATAATAGGCAATAGTTCTTTGCAGGAATGCAGATATTAATAAATAGGCAGTTTATATTGCAGAGAAATTGCTGGGCAATAATGGACAATGTCCTTATGTGGCAAATAATAGAGCAATATACCCAATGTGGCAAAGAAGAGGTTAATAAACGGCAGTCTCTCAGTATAACAGTCAGTGAATAATAGGCAGTATATGGAGAAAACACCAAACAAAAGTTCAAAATTGGTGTGAAAATGTCACTGAACCACTTCACAACTAAATATATATAGTTTTGGTAAATGGTATTATCATTTTTTTGACGAAATTCGGCAGGAGCTTGAAGAGCAACGTCACTGGGCCCGCCTCCACGCAGTAGAAACTTGCTGTGAGGTAAAAATTCAAAAATCACACCAAAATGGCGGGCGGAGTGTGTCACAGTACGGCACGTTTCTGATTGGTCGCTCGCAGCAGGCGGCAACCAATCAGACACTGGACACTGTTGACGTCACTTATCTCCAGACATTAGCTCCGGACATTAGCTCCGGACATTAGCTCCGGACAGGAAGTTGGCACAAATTGCAGGAAGTAGTATTCTAGGCAATTATATATTAGATATATAAAAAAAAAAAAAGAATGAAATTATTTGCTATTTTTTGGAATTTGTGACCGTGCTTATTGTAGGCTGTGACCATTCGATTGGTCTATAAACCATTTTAATTTTTGATAGCGCCTCTGAGAAATAAGGCCTGCACTTAGATTCGCTGCTATAAGCAACTCGTCCACTTTTCCGCTGCTCTCCACTTTGTCAAATCTCTCCAATAGTCTTATTACATGTTAACCCCTTCACACCATGGCCATGTTCCAACTATCCAAGAGCCATAACTTTTTTAGTTTTTCCATCAGTATAGCCGTACGAGGGCTTGTTGTTTGCAGGACAACTTGTACTTTTAAATGACATAATTCTTTCTATCACATAGTGTAATGGAAAAAATTCCAAGTGCGTTGAAGCTGCAAAAAAAAAGTGCAATTTCACAACAGCTTTTTGAAGGTTTTTTTGTTTTTTTTATTTACCATGTTCACTATATGGTAAAACGGACCTGCCATTAGGATTCCCCAGGTCAGGACGAGTACGCATATACCAAACATGGATTTTTTTTTTTTTAAATGAAAAGTTAAAATAGTTTAGGAAATTTGAAAGAAAAAAAACAATTATTTCCTTGCCATTTTCTGAGACCCGTAATGTCTTCATTTTGGGGATGTAGGGCTGTGTGAGGGATTATTTTTTGCGCCACGAGCTGACGTCTTTACTGATACAATTTGGGGTAGATACAATGTTCTGATCACATCTTATTACATTTTACTACACTGCTGCGACACCCACAAAAATGTAAAGTCTGTCATTTCTTGTTCATTACACCATTTAACCAATCAGATTAATTTATTACAATTTTTGATAGATCGGACTTTTACAAATGTACCAAATATAGATAGGAGCATAGAACAACGTGCGCCAATGTTTGAAATTGAGAGCAGGATTTAATGAGTTAACAACCACAAGCTCCGCTCCATCCTCGGCTGTTAGTGGCACATGATGGCTGATTAAATCAGCCATCATGTGCGGGGAGAGATTTGGGCGAGTCCGTATGAAAGGCAAGGACACAAGATATGATGTAAGTTTACGTCATATGTGGTGTAGGGGTTAAAGCAGCTGATGAATTACACTACATATTCGTTAATTAATGAATTTCAAGTCTAAATGTTGTGTTTATTTAGTGTTTAGTAAAGGGAATAAGGTTCAATTGCACGTACCTTGTTGAGGGCTTGCAAAATGAACTTGTGCGTGCCTTCCAGCAAGCACTGGTTCCTAATCACTTTACGTGGCAGATTTAGGAAGGAACTCTCTTCTGTTTTTATAGGACTATTTGTCTCATCGTATGTAGTGTCTGGAAAGAAAAGAAATATATTTTTAAGAACCTTGCAGGCTAATATGTACATAAAGACAATGATATATAAGCCCTTACCATCACATATAATCTGCACCATTACCCGCAAAGCCTTCAGCTGGACCCCAGGTACCTTTTTGTGCCTTTTCATGACATTCAACAGACTTGCCATTGTCACAGTCAGCACATCCAAATTAAAGAAGCTTGGGAAAAAGACAAAAAAAAAAGACAAATACTTAAAGAGTGACCCTTGCTTTAATTCTTTTTCGTCATAGATCAATAGTACCGTACATTTGAAAATAACAATTTTGCAATATATCTCATTAGAGAAAGCCACTTCTTTCTCCTCCTACATACACAAAATTCACAGGTGATACCTGTCATCAGTGACCGAAAGGAGTGGAAAATTGGTGAACTTGGTCTGCCGCTGCCTCCTCACGTTCCAATTTATTTTAACCCCTTCATGACCCTGGGATTTTCCATTTTTGCGTTTTAGTTATTTTACTCCCCTCCTTCCCAGAGCCATAGCTTATTAATTTTTCCATCAATATAGCCACTTTGGTATTTGCGGGACGAGATGTACTTTTGAATAACACCATTGATTTCACCATATATTGTAATAGAACATGGGAAATACAATTCCAAGTGAGGTGAAATTAAAAAAAAAAGTGCAATTCTACATTTTTTTTTTTTTACTATGTTCATTAAATGCTAAAACTGACCTGCTATTCTGATTCTCCAGGTCATTACGAGGTCACAGAAAGTGGGAAAAAAAATCCAAAGTTTGTAAAAATAAATAAATAAATAAATAGGGGGAAAAAAGGGGCCGTTTTCCGAGACCCATAGCATTTTTCAGGATCTGGGGCTGGGTGAGGGCTTAGTTTTTGTTCACCGAGCTGATGTATTTATTGATACCAATTTGGAGCAGATACGATGTTTTAATTGCCTCTCATTGCATTTTGTTGCAGGTACCAAACAAAGTGCAGTTCTGGGGTTTTTATTTATTTTTTTTCTCATTATGCCGTTTACCAATCAGATTAATGATTTTTATAGATCGGGCATTTTTTAACCCAGCGATACCAAATATGTGTATTTTTGATTTTTTTATTGTTTTATTTTGAATGGGGCAAAAAGGGGGTGATTTCAAGTTTTATGTCTTCGTATTTGTTTTATATTTTTTAAAACTTTTTTTTTTTTACTTGCTTCAATGGTCTTCTTAGAAGACTTGAAGCTGTGCTTCAGCCCTGCTATGTGTAGCAAAAATCACCATCTCCTATGAACGCCGGCCACAAGGTGGCGCTCATAGCAGATCTGTAATAATATGCACGGGGGTCTCCTACAGTGATCAGGAGACAAAGGGCGCTGATGGGTGTAGTTTCTGACACGCTTACAGAGCGCTCATGTTAAATGGCTGTCAGAGATTGACAGCGGGCATTTATATTAACAGGCGCGGGTGGATCGCGATTCCACCAGCGGCTGTTAGGTGCACATAACAGCTGATCAGATCAGCTGTCATGTGTCTAAAAAGACGCAGTCTCAGCGCCAGAGCCCGCATCAAAGAGGGTGAGGCCTATGACGCATAGGTATGTAGATCGTAAAGGGGTTCAAAGCACCAACCACCATCTCCTATCTCAGTAATGGGAAAGTCTGTCTTCACTGAATACAGATTATACCCATTAACTGAGAATGAAAGATCCAGGAGAGGAAAGAAGCAGATTTCTCTAATGAGATATATTACAAAGTTGTTTATTTTCATTTGTACTATTGATTTCTTAAATAAAAATTAAAATAAAGGTTACTTTTTAAGGTTAAAAGTGATATCTATTTAATAGTATATACACCTTAGAGAAAATATTTATGATGCAACTTTTCAAGGGAATCTGTCAGCAGGTTTTTCCTATGTAATTTAACAGCAACATGAAGTAGGGACACAGACCCTGATTCCAGCGATGTATCACTTAGTTTACTGGGTGCAGCAGTTGTAATAAGAGTCACAGTTTTCTCTGCTGCAGATCTAGCAGAGCTCAATTGTTGAGCTGTGTATAACCGCGCACACACCAAAGCTTTCTGTGCACAATGTGTAGTGACAGAGAGCATGCTGGGTGTCGTGGCTGGACTAGGAGGCACGTGGCAACTTGTCCTGTAGTGATAATCTCCTCCTGATAAAACACCCATTGTACTGGAACAGCAAAACACAGCCCAGTAAAGTGACACATCACTGTAATCAGATTCTCTGCTCCTATGATATTGTGCTCTCAGATTAAAGAGCAAAGACTTGGTGACAGATCCTCTAAGAAATACAGCGTCTTTGAACAGTATTTCAAGTTAAAACATGTTAAGCTCTCCCCATCTAGTTTTAGACAAGGTCATGAAACTCAAACCTCCAGCGAGCAAAATCTGGACAACTCATAGCACGGCTCATTTCTCACGACAATGCAAGGAGTTTGTAACTATTCCTGACAGCGACATTCTTCATAATCTATTACTGACCCACTATCCCTTTCCACAGCATGTATGGCAAATGTGAAATGATAAGTGTTCTAACAAGAACTTTCTAGGATGTTCATTTAATAGTAAAAAAAATGTATACGTACCTTCCATTAAAAAGCTGAAAAAGGACTCGACAGGCACTTTCTGCTGCTTCCGGAGAATCCAGATGTTCCTTCATGATTTCAAGCACATTGATATGAACGCCTTTCTCCAATAAAATCTTTCTGATGATTGCTGGAAATGAGGTAAAGTTATGAAATTTGGAGAATATTCGCAATGTAGCTTTCCTTTTTAATAACATGCCATAGTTTAAATTTAAAAAATGACCTCATGGAATAATGGCTGCAGAGTGGAATAAAATGTAGCTTTTATTTTTAATTTCTCATCTCTATTATGGAGATATTCGGTAGTAAAGTTAAGATTTCAACTTTCAGTAAAGGCCCCGTCACACATAGCAACGCTTGAGCGATTCCGACAACGATACGACCTGTCAGGGATCGCTCAAGCGTCGCTATGTGGTTGCTGGTGAGATGTCAAACAGTGAGATCTCACCAACGACGCAGCAGCGATGCGGCGACCTGTAGCGACCTGTACAACGATGCTATTTCATGACGATTCAATGGGACGTCCTGTCAACGAGGTCGTTGGTAAGGTGTCAAACACAGCGATGTGTGCTACCCAGCGGGACCTCAACGATCAAAAAATGGCCCAGGCCATTCCGACACGACCAGCGATCTCACAGCAGGGGCCTGGTCGCTGCTACGTGTCACACATAGCGAGATCGCTACTGAGGTCGCTGTTGCGTCACAAAACTTGTGACTCAGCAGCGATCTCGCTAGCGATCTCGCTGTGTGTGACGGGGGCTTAACACCAAGAGTGTGTTAGCAGAGATTCGTCTAGGGGACTGTATATTTTACCCACTATGATGTTGACCTTTCATTAACAGCAGAAGGACAGAACAGACTGAGTGAGATATAATGACACACAGCCCTGCTCTGCTCACTGGTATCACAGCCGACAACTATTGTGATTACAAGTATAGGTGGGAAGTAGAGCTGAGATCACATCATTACAAATACTTCTACAGCTCTCCTCTCACAACAATATCAGAGGAGAGCTGCAGATGTGTTTGTAGTGACATACAGATCTGGTCTACTTCCCCTTTAGAATCACAGTAGATGCTTGCAGAGAGATCAGTGAGGACAGCAGCATGTTACTACATACACATATGGTCAAAATTGTTGATACCCCTCGTTTAATGACAAAAAAACCCACAATGGTCACAGAAATAACTTGAATCTGGCAAAAGTAATAATAAATAAAAGCTCTACGAAAATGAACAAATGAAATATAGACATTGCTTTTCAACCATGCTTCCAAAGAATTTTAAAAAAAAGGAGATTTTTGTGTACTCACCGTAAAATCTCTCTCTCTTAGCCTCTAATTGGGGGACACAGGACCATGGGTGTTATGCTGCTGTCCACTAGGAGGCGACACTATGCACAATCTGAAAAAAGATTAACCGTGGTTCCTCCTCTGCAGTATACACCCCTGGACGGCGTCAGCCTTTTCCAGTTTTGTGCAAAAGCATTAGGAGGAACGTAACATGAATAACATAACCATGCCTATAAGAAGGCAACTATGTACGAGCTCAAGAAAACAATATGAGAACTCAACAGAAACAACGGCCTAGAAAGGGCAACAGGGTGGGAGCTGTGTCCCCCAATTAGAGGCTAAGAGAAAGAGATTTTACGGTGAGTATACAAAAATCTCCTTTACTCTGTCGCCTCATTGGGGGACCATGAGACGTCCCAAAGCAGTCCCTTGGTGGGAAGCAATGGACAAATATTGTGCAGACAGGCCCCTATACTTGGGGCACCGCCGCCTGCAGAACACATCTACCCAGGGTCGCGTCCGCTGAGGACTGGGTATGAACCCTGTGGTGTTTAGTAAACGTGTGTAGGGTAGTCCAAGTGGCCGCCTTACACACTTGTTGTGCCGAAGCCTGGTGCCGAATGGCCCAGGAGGCCCCTACCGCCCGTGTAGAGTGTGCCGTAACACCGGCTGGAAGAGGAGAATTCTTAAGGCGGTAGGCCTCTTGTATGGTGGATTTGATCCACCTGGCAAGGGTAGCTTTGGAAGCTGGCAGACCCTTGCGTCCGCCTTCCGGAAGAAGGAAAAGAGAATCAGACCTCCGAAAGGATGCAGTCCTAGACACATATATACGCAATGCCCTGACAAGGTCAAGCGTATGCAGAGCCTTCTCCACTCTATGAACCGGGGCCAGACAAAGGGATGGCAGTGAAATTTCCTCATTGAGGTGGAAGTGGGACACAACCTTCGGACGGAAGGATGGGACCGTACGGAGAACTACCTTGTCCTGGTGAAAGGCCAGGAAGGGCCGTCTGCAGGGGAGTGCTGTCAGTTCAGACACCATGCGTAGCGAGGTGATTGCCACCAGGAAAACCACCTTCTGGGACAGAAGACAGAGCGGGAGCTCCTTAAGGGGTTCAAAGGGTGGTTCCTGCAATGCTGTCAAGACCAGGTTGAGGTCCCACTTTTCTAGTGGTCGTCTGTAGGGGGGAACCAATCAGGAAACCCCCTGAAGGAAAGTCCTTACTTGCGGCTTGGTAGCAATGTGCCTTTGAAAAAGCACCGAAAGGGCTGACACCTAGCTCTTAAGTGAGCCCAGGGACAGCCAGGCCTCCAGACCCGATTGGAGAAAACCAAGTACTTTGGGTAGGGAATAAGGGAATGGGGTCTGGCCACGAGATTCACACCAGGTAAAGAAAGCTTTCCAGGTATGGATAATAAATCTTGGCAGAGGCTGGCTTCCGTGCCCTAATCATGGTTCCAGTGACGTCCGGCAAGAGCCCTGTCTGGGTTAGAACTCAGGTCTCAAGGGCCACGCCGTCTAATTGAGAGCCCCTGAGTTCTGGTGGTAGAACGGGCTTTGTGATAGAAGATCGGGGCGGTCGGGGAGACGCCAGGGGGCGTCTACTGTAAGTTGTACAATGTCGGCGTACCATGTACGTCTGGGCAAGTCCGGTGCGATTAGGATGGTTGGAACTCCCTCTTGCTTGATCTTCCTCACCACCCTGGATATCAGGGGGAGAGGTGAAAAAATGTCCAGTCCTGAACTAGAGCGTCTGCTCCGAGCGACCGCGGATCATGTGTTCTGGCCATGAAGTTGGAGACCTTGGCATTGAAGTGGGATGCCATTAGGTCCACATCCGGGGTCCCCCAGCGATGGCAGAACTGACGAAAAATGTTGGGATGGAGAGACCACTCTCCCGAGTCTATTCCTTGTCGGCTGAGGAAGTCTGCTTCCCAGTTGTCCACACCTGGAATGTGAACCGCCGAGAGAACCGACCCTGTGTCCTCTGCCCAGTGGAGGATATGTGACACTTCTCGCATCGCCTGGGTACTGCGGGTCCCCCCTTGGTGATTCACATATGCCACAGCCGTGGCATTGTCCGAATGTATTCTGATGTGAGAGGCTGCCAGTAAGTGATGAAAAACCCTCAATGCCAGGAGGACGGCACGAATTTCCAGGATGTTGATGGGCATGGTCGCTTCCACTGGGGACCACTTGCCCTGTGCCCTGTGGTGTAGGTGCACTGCACCCCAACCCATCAGGCTCGCATCAGTGGTAAGAACCTTCCATTGACCTGTGAGAAAGGATTTCCCCATTGCTAGCGAAGTTGGCTTGAGCCACCAGTGCAGGGACCTCTTGGTTGATGACGTTAGCCAGAACTCCCTGTTGAGAAAGGGTTCTTGTCCCAGGACTTGAGGATGGCTAGTTGGAGAGGCCTGAGGTGCAACTGGGCAAATGGGACGGCTTCTATTGCTGCCCCCATCCTGCCGAGGACTCTCATGGCAAACCGGAGAGATCGAGGGGGTTTGTGGAGGAGAGTGCAAGCTCCTAGGCGGAGAGCCAGTGCCTTGTCCTTGGGAAGCA
Source organism: Ranitomeya imitator (assembly GCF_032444005.1). Lineage (NCBI taxonomy): Eukaryota > Metazoa > Chordata > Amphibia > Anura > Dendrobatidae > Ranitomeya > Ranitomeya imitator. Next base: position 352,944,151 of record NC_091285.1, on the reverse strand, counting down.
GCACTAGACCCCTGGAGGTGTTGAATAGCATTCCCAGGAAGGTCTGAGACAGACTCGGGGTTGCTGATGACTTTTGTAAGTTTCAAATATTAATAGTAAAGCCGCACCCTATAATGGCAATGTCTCTATGGACAGCAGAGTGCACGTCCTCACCAGGGGATCCATCCCAGTAGGTAAATCCAGAAGCACATGAAGAGAAGGACAGCACCACAGCAATTGTGAAAAAACAGCTCCCGTATTTATTCTGCCATCTGCAAAGTTTCGGTCCATGGACCTTTTTCAAGCATAGTGAAAAGACAATACAACCACCATTATATACCCTTAGGCCAAACCCATTAATTAACAAGCAGCCAATGGTGTGGCTCCATACACCTGGAAAAAATACATCATAGTGCAACATACATATACACATATAAAAACAGTCCCACATTGCCAGCCCCCTATATATACTAGCCGCTAACATAGTCCAACTACCTCTGATCGCTCGCCGCTATTGTATCACACTCATAAATCCCCAATAAGTCCCCAAAGTCCACAATGTAAACAAATATCACTCGCACCAATCCGGGTACTGCATCCACGATCGTCATGGCATTGTGGGCGTGTTCAGAACAGGAGCAGTCCAATCAGCTCCTAAATCTTAGATCATGTGATCGACATATGCCCAGCATGCAGCGCTCCTCACCGCGCTAGTTCATAGGCTGCTGGTCCACTCAGAGTGTCGATTGTGATTGAGACGCTGAGCTCGCAGTCCTTGAAGGTGGGAGCCTTGATGAGTAGATCGTCCAAGTATGGAACAACTACTATGCCTCTGGAGTGCAGGACGTCCATGGTGGCTGCCATGACTTTGGTAAACACTCTGGGAGCCATGGCGAGTCCGAACGGGAGGGCCACAAACTGGTAGTGGTCCTGGTCGATTGCGAACCTGAGAAATCTCAGATGGGCAGGTGCAATCGGTATATGCAGGTATGCATCTTGTATGTCTATGAAGGCGAGATATTCTCCCTTCTCCATGGACGCAATGATGGACCGAAGGAACTCCATGCGGAAGTGACGGACCCGTACATATTTGTTGAGTTGTTTTAGGTCCAGTATGGGCCGTACGCTGCCTCCTTTCTTGGGGACTACGAATAGATTGGAGTAGAACCCTTGGAAGCGCTCGGCCGTGGGGACCGGTACTATGACTCCTGCTTGAAAAAGCGAGGCGACCGCTTGTCAGAAGGCACGAGCCTTGGCTGGTGGTTTTGCGGGGACAGAGAGGAAGAAACGGTCCGGTGGGTTGGAGGTGAACTCTATCTTGTATCCGGAAGACACTAGTTCCCTGACCCACCTGTCTTCTGTAATAGGCAGCCAGACTTGATGAAAGAGCAAAAGTCTCTGACTCTGCAGAGCCTGAAGCAATGTGGAGGTTAGGTTATCTATAGACTGCGTCATAGATTGCGACATCTGAGTGACCCATTCCGGCGTGGCATTAGTCACCGAAGCATTGGCAGGGGCTTCTTGGGGCTCTGACACAGTAGTCTGAGTGCAGTCCTGGCAGTGCGAGTATGTGCTGCTACTGGGGAGAGCGGTCCTGCAGGCTGTGCAGAATGCATAATAGCAGTCCTGCCTGGTTCTCTTGGACCTTGAGCCCGGCATAGTGCACAGAGTGCAGAAGGGATGACTATGCAGAGGACCTTACAGGGGTAGCTATGCAGAGGAACCTATAGGGGAGCCTTATAGGGAATATGGATTCACAGCTGAGTAAAACAACCCAGCTGTGATCTTACCCCATCAGTTTGCCCCTAGGTCCAGCGCCAAAGATCCACAGTTCTGTGCCCCCCGGAAAAAGAAATTGGGAAAGGAGGGGGGTCTCGACTTCGAACCAGCACCCGAGGGACTGAGGAAGGAGCGACCTGGGAAAAAAACCATCTCGACTTCAACCGGGCACCCCATAATAGGGGGCCGAGGAAGGAGCCATGCCGGGAGTCTCACAGGAGACCCACTTTACTTCATCTGTAATCCGTCGGGAAAAAAACGGAGTAAAAAATCTTAGGTGTGCCTCCTATGCGACACTAAGCAAAAACTGGAGAAGGCTGACGCCGTTCCAGGGTGTATACTGCAGAGGAGGAGCCACGGTTAATCTTTTTCAGATTGTGTATAGTGTCGCCTCCTAGTGGACAGCAGCATAACACCCATGGTCCTGTGTCCCCCAATGAGGTGACAGAGTAAAAACAAGATTCAAGTTATTTTTGTGACCATTGTGGGTTTTTCTGTCATTAAACAAGGGGTACCAATAATGTTAACCACGTGTGTATCTCACACTGTGATAACCTTCTCTGGGGGAATGTTCTTTTTTCCCCACTGCATGGCGTCTCATGCTCATGAATGGTCAACATCGTGCAAGGAAGATGTAAGAAAAAGTAAATAAATAATTAAACTATAGGTCACATTTAAGTCACATGTTGCCCACCTCTTACAATGAAGCCTTTGGGGCGAAGTTGCATAAGAAATGAGACCATGAATCAAACATTGTTTATTTTTGCGATGGCATAATTGGGGTCTCAGTAGGTCATGCATCATACTTGACTCTATAGACAATCATTAGATGCAATGTAACAATAAGACACTGCAATTTTTATATTGTATGACAAATGTTGCCATATAGCCCTAGCCTAATGGGATTGCCTTAGTAAGTGATCACCTGGCCACAGATGGTGCTCCCATGCTACGAATCTCGGAGGTGACAGAAGTGGGACCACCAACACTCCGTAATTTATCACCTATTCTGTCTGTGAATATCCAGAGTATCATAAGATCTCCAGCAATGGAAGACCAGCAAGATTCTGAAGTTAGCTTGAGACATATATAAGGCTAGGTTCAGATTGCGTTAGAGCAATCCGTTTAGCGCCTAGTGCTAGCGGATTGCGCTAACGCAATGTGTTTTAAGGGGTCGCGTTAAACGTCCCCGCTAGCGCAGATCTCCGATCGGCGAGAGCGGGAAACGGACCTCGGGGGCGCCTCGGACGCTGCAAGCAGCGTCCGCGGCGCGCCACAAAACACCGGCACATCGCTAGCACGTGCCGAAAATGGCAAGCGCTAGTGATGCGCTTTCCCATTGCTGTTAATGGGCGCGCTAACGGACGCGTTGCACGGCGTTAATTTCGCAGTGCAACGCTATCCGTTAGCGCTGTCCCATTAACGCAATGGGAACCTAGCCTAAGAAAACAACTGTAGTTCATTCAAGTGTAATGCAAAGTACAATATGAGAAAAGCAAAGTTACACAAGATAGTGTTTAAAAGTGCTTATCAAAAGCTACGTTTATGGAGTCTGGCATTTTTATCTGAATATTAACTAGTTGTATCATTGAGGCAAATTATAGCTCAACTCATTCTATAACACAAAGAAAATGAACTGAAAGCATATTACCATTGTGTCCAGAGAGAGTGGCCAAAGCAGTTGTGGTTGCCTGGAAAACCTCCTTGGAAGAAGAGTGCATCAGCATGGACAGCATGACTTCTCTATGTAAAGGGTACCTGATGGAGGTACGCATGGTTAAATCTCAAGGGCCTAGCCACATTTCTACCTAAGAAATAATGATTACTACTTACTGATTTTGCTCATCTCCGATTCTATCATGAAGCTCAGGATGGTACATAAGAAGATTATTCAAGGACCAGCAAGCAGCTTCCTAGTAATAAGAATAGTAAAAAAAATAATAATGCTCTTAAAAGTTTAGAAATGATCTTCAATTTATACTATTTTCCATCAGTACAATATTTATTAATCTATCATCAATGCAATTCAGAGAATGTATATGCGGCTTCTAATTTATTTATCATGTTGTGGTTAGGATTAGCCAATCTCTACATTTAAAGGGAACCAGTCATATGTTATGGGGATAATCTGCAGAGTATTCGAGTTATAAAATCTGTGCAGCCGCACACCTAAAAGCCTAGCTACCAGGAGAAAACCAACTTTATTCCCCCCAGCAGCCTCTGGCTTTCAGTCATAGGGGTGTGACTTCAGTAATCAATCAGGACATAGTGAGTGGCGGTCATAGCCAAGCCCCGGCAGTGACTGACAGCTGGCACTGCATTGCATAAGTGCTTACATGGTCAAAGCCGCCACCGCTCACTATGTACTGAGCAGTGACTGAAGCTGCACCTCTGACTGAAAACCAAGGGCTGCTGGGAGTAATACAGTTAATTCCTAAGCTTTCAGTAAGGGGGATAGGCAGCTTTAGAATGCTGTTAACCTGCAAATTAACCACACACCTGCAGGTTATTAGAGCTTTTTTACGTGACAGGTTCCCTTTAATACGGCATTTAATGGTTAAAAGTGCAAGGGGCCTTGAAGTTTTACAAACCTTATTTAGATATAAAGATCAGTTGCAGAAATTAACAAGATAATCTTAAAATTATTGACATGAAATACCTTAAACATCAAATTAACATTTTGGGTAGGTGCAGACGTTCAGTATTAGGCAGCGGTTAGGACACAGCACATGTGTCCAAAGCGCTGCTGGCTGAATGCAGGTGATTCCTCATGTTATCACTGAATTGTGCGGAATCACCGCGTCCAATTCATTGTACCGGTGACATTTATCTTGCGGAGACTGAGCGACTTCGCAAGATAAATAGACATGCTGCGGTCTGCAAAGACGTGCCACATGTCCGTCTCCACGGGTGAGCCACGGGCATCTATGCACGCATAGTGGAGATGGGATTTCTTAAAATCCCTTCCACTATGCTGTAACATCTGGATGCTGCGGGTTGGACTCTGCCCAAGTATGCAGCGTCCAACCCGCAGCGTTTACTTACCGTGTGCACCTACCCTAAGAAGTCTTAAGAACCAGATTTTTTTTCTAAAAAGTAGTCTGAACAGATCTCATAGAAGAGCGACAACGATTACCCTCCTAAATGTAACATTAGAGAATATTTTCTTGCATCTGGAGTAGAACTATTCTGCAGCACAATGAAAGAAAAACAATACATTTTGTATGAAAATTAACCATTTAAAGGGATTTCCAAATAACATTGTCATTTTTTCCTCACATGTTAAAAAAGTAAGGCTTGTAGAATCCCAGCTACTGATAATGTCGCTAATTGAGTTGTACTCAAACATTAAAAGAACACTAAAACTAATCGATAATAGTAAAGTGAAGATAAACTAGTCCATACGGCTTATCAGTCTGCACATTTTTGACACAAAGCATCTTGACAAATCTTTAAGAGAACACAAAGTTCTGCTCATCTGTACCAATTGAAAGGCAAACTGCAATCTACATGTCCTACTGTAAATGGTAGTGTTAGGGACTATCCAAACGTCTAAGAAAGCCAAAGTAGGACATGCACCAAGCTGAAAAGATCCGTAAAAAAAAAAAATAAAAACATAAAAATGATGTGTGAATGGTTCAATTCTTTTTTCTTTTTTAAAGTTCCATTACAAAGCAGCACAAGGACCAGAAATTCTGCTTTGTAGATTTTCCCTTTCAGCCATACACAAGACAGGGAGGAAGAGTGGGAAGGTGGCTGAGCTCCTCATATTTTTTTTTTATACATTTCTTAGGTTTGAGCTCTTGTATAACACAATAAGGATCAAAGGAAAGGTGAATATTAATTGGTAAATTGCTGAGATATTTGTCTTTTGTGAATGTTTAGTGTTCCTTTGAATGGTTGTCTCATGACATTTATAATAAGTTATGCCATCAATTAGAGATGGTGACAATTGACTCACAGCACCCGTTAAAGGGGCTAGGCCTGTATTCTGGAGCCATTAAATGGGAGCTCTGAAGACTGCCTCTTACCTCCCAGCACCTGTCGCTACTCCTTGCATCAAGCCAGCTGATCAAAAGAGTCCAACATGCCATTAGTTTAGAGGTAGTTCACCGGGCTCCCGTCTGATGCCCACAGGTTACTGACCTCTGGACCAGGTAATGTGAATCGGTTCCTACCATCTCTAACATCACTGTCTAATTAGTGGCAGTCCAACCACTGTGAGCCCATCTAATTGCCAGAAGTGACAAAAGTGCTACTAAGCAACATGGTGGAGCATTCATCAGCTGCAGAAAGCTTTGCAGGGCATCAGATAGTTCCATCATCCTTTCCACTTTGTTTTACTGTTTAATGAAGGTACCAAGGCTGGCAAACTTCCTCCAATCAGACATGAACGGCTTATCCAAGTGATATGTATGCCTGTCCCTGAGTGATTTGGTAGCTGTGCACATGTGGATCCCTTTACAAAACTGTACTGTACATTTGAAGATATGCCACGTCCAATGAGACAATCCTGCTAATAAATAACACATTTGTCAGATGTTACGCATCAATTTGCCAACCTGGACTTCTGTGTTCTTCTTATGAAGTTTTAAAGCTTTAAATGAAGCTTCAAACCAATACAGTTGCCCTTTAATATTGCCGGCGTCTTCTCCATCATCCAAGTCCTTGTTCAAAAATATAGTTTCCGCTTTATAAAGAAAATATAAAAGAAAACAAATAGAGATTAAAATGAAAAAAAAAAAAAAGTCAAATCCCACACAGGACAACATCTTAAAGGAGTTTGTATGTTCTCCCCGTGTTTGCGTGGGTTTCCTCAGGGTACTCCGGTTTCCTCCCACATTCCAAAGACATACTGATAGGGAATTTAGATAGTGAGCCCCAACGGGGACAGTGATGATAATGTGTGCAAAATGTAAAGCGCTGTGGAATATGTTAGCGCTCTATAAAAATAAAGATTATTATTACATGTAGCAGGGAAATCGTAACTTTGGGAATTATTTAACGTAAAACCATTATTTGTACTAGGCAAGTACTAATAACACCACTTTACTGAGTGCATCTGTACCAACCAAACTGCATGGCAAAGCAGGGCATGCCACAGGGATAATGACCAAAAGTTATCTTTGGCCATCCTGCTTCCTTGCATGCAATTTAGTTTGATTTCAAAGCACCCTTCTGAGGGGAAGGTCACACATGGCATGTTTGTTTTTCAGAATTAAAAACACTACAATAGAGTGTAGACTAAGCTATAAGTAGTACAACAATTGCAAGCAATTTTTGCAACTATTTTTTTTTCCTATAGCAATAAATAATAAATAGTAGCAAGTTGCACTGCAGTTATTGTTTCCTGAAACTTCTAGAAAAGGTGATTTTTGTGCACAGACTCAGTCATCCTTATGACCTTCATAAGAACAGTTGCATGGCTAAAGTTATAGGGGGCAGATCTATCAAAATACTTGATTTAACATTGAAAATCTACTATATAATTGTCTAAGGGTCAATTCTGTCTTTCTGTCTGTCCTTCTGTCACGGTTATTGATTCGCTGATTGGTCTCGCCAGCTGCCTGTCACGGCTGCCGCGACCAATCAGTGACGGCCACAGTCCGGAAGAAAATGGTCGCTCCTTACTCCCCACAGTCAGTGCCTGTCGCCCGCATACTCCCCTCCGGTCACCGCTAACACAGGGTTAATGCCGGCGGTAACGGACCGCGTTATGCCGCGGGTAACGCACTCTGTTACCGCCGCTATTAACCCTGTGTGTCCCCAACTTTTTACTATCGACGCTGCCTATGCGGCATCAATAGTAAAAAATGTAATGTTAAAAATAATTTAAAAAAATTTAAAAAAAAACTGCTATACTCACCCTCCGTAGTCGCTCGCGCCGGCCGCCATCTTCCGTTGCAGGTTCCGGTGGCAAAGATGGTATGGGAGAAGGACCTGCCATGACGTCATCACAGGCCCTGCGCGCCTACGCTAGAAAGACCTGCCATGATGTCATGGTCATGTGACCGCGACGTTATCACAGGTCCTGCGCTCATACCTACCCTGGGACCTTAAGCTGCCGTGAACTACAAGGAGCCCTCGGAAAGGTGAGTATATGTTTATTTTTTATTTTTTAACCTGTGACAAACCTGGCTGGGCAATATACTACGTGGCTCTGTGCTGTATACTACGTCACTGGGCAATATACTACGTGACTGGCCAATATACTACGTGGCTCTGTGCTGTATACTACGTCGCTGTGCAATATACTACGTGGCTCTGTGCTGTATACTATGTCACTGGGCAATATACTACGTGGCTGCGCAATATACGTCACTAGGCAATATACTACGTCACTGGGCAATATACTACGTGGTTGGGCAATATACTACGTGGCTGGGCAATATACTACGTGGCTGGGCAATATACTACATTGCTGGGCAGTACACTATGTCACTGGGCAATATACTACGTGGCTGGGCAATATACTACGTGGCTGGGCAATAAACTACGTGGCTGGGCAATATACTACGTGGCTGGGCAATATACTACGTGGCTGGGCAATATACTACGTGGCTGAGCAATATACTACGTGACTGGGCAATATACTACGTGACTGGGCAATATACTACGTGACTGTGCAATATACTACGTGGCTGGGTAATATACTACGTGGTTGGGCAATATACTACATCGCTGGGCAATATACTACGTCACTGGGCAATATTCTACGTGGCTGGGCAATATACTACATGGTTGGGCAATATACTACGTGGCTGGGCAATATACTACGTGGACATGCATATTCTAGAATACCCGATGCGTTAAGAATCGGGTCACTATCTAGTCTTCTATATATATAATTGTCTAAGGGTTCTTCCGTCTGTCTGTCTGTCTGTCCTGGAAATCCCGGCTCTCTGATTGGTCGAGGCCGCCAGGCCTCGACCAATCAGAGACCGGCACAGCATCGACGTAGAAATCCCGCGTCTCTGATTGGTCGAGGCCGCCAGGCCTCGACCAATCAGCAACGGGCACAGCGACGATGATGTCATAAAGGACGTAGACATCCCGCGTCTGATTGGTCGAGGCCGCCAGGCCTCGACCAATCAGCAACGGGCACAGCGACGATGATGTCATAAAGGACGTAGACATCTCACGTTTCTGATTCAGCGACGGGCACAGTATCGACGTAGATGTCATAATGGTTGCCATGGCGACGATGATGTCATAAAGGTTGCCTCGACCAATCAGCGACGGGCACAGTGTGCCGCGAATTCTGGAATCATCATTGTCCATATACTACGGGGACATGCATATTCTAGAATACCCGATGCGTTAGAATCGGGCCACAATCTAGTATTATTATAAAGCCCATAACCTCCTTTTCCATTATGTGCATTAGATGACCTATAAACCTATAGCAACCAATTAATATAACTTTACATGATATAGGGCCAGGATGTGTATAAAGCACTATAAGGAATTGAGGTTGCATCATACCCAGAAGGAACTTCAATCGTTGAGGTTTACATTTTTTAATGCCGCTGTCAATTACTGAAAGTGGCATTTAAATGGAACCCTTGACCACGTAATGTGACTGTGGAGTGCCAATAGGTTACTACAATAGTCAGGGTCCTGGTGAAGGCCCGTATAATCCTTGTTGATCCCCCTATGAAGCTCACTGTGCCTGGTCTATTTTGGAGAGCCTCAATTTAACTATAAACTGCCCACTTGCAGAACTAGTATAAGTGATCAAATTATAGCAGGTTCAAATCAAATAAGGAAGCAGAAAAAGTTAAATAACTGAATAAGATAAAATACAAACTTAAAATCACCTCCTTTTTTGGCCCCCGCACTACTAAAAATGCAATAAAAAGTGGTCAAAACATTGTATGCACCTGCATAACATTAAAGTCTTGAGGGGTTTTTTTTAGCAAGAAATATAAAAAAATAAAAGTTTGCCAGTAGTCGTACTGACCTGAAGAAAGATGTTGCCAGATCAATAGTGTAAAAAAAAGTCAAAAGAAAATGGAGAAATTGCATTTATGAGAACATTTCATTGTATTTTTAAGCACATTATATTGTAAAGTGTTTGGTGCCATTCAAAACTACAACTTGTCCATCAGAAAACAAACCCTAAAATGGCTATGTCAACTGAAAACTAAAAGAAAAAAAAAAAAGATCTTAAGAGGGGATAAAGAAAAAAAAGCTCAAAAACGGAAATTCACACGGTCATAATCAAGTTAGAGTAGGCCTCCGAGTGAGGCACTTAATGAGCTGTTTAAACCCCTTAGTGACTGAGCTCATTTCGATCTTAATGACCACAGTCCCTTTATGAGGTAATAACGTTTCAACAGATCCCAGTGATTCTGAAACTATTTATTTGTGACATATTGTACTTCATGTTAGTGGTAAATTTTGGTCGATATAAGCGTATATATATGAAAATATCGAGAGAAAAAAAAATGGCAATTTTCAAATTTTAAATTTGTATGAATTAAAATAAGACAGTTACACCACACAAATAGTTAATAAATAACATTTCCCACATGTCTATTTTACATCTGCATCATTTTTGAAACACAATTTTTTTTGTCAGTAAGTTATAAGGGGGGTTCAAAATTGATCAGCAATTTCTCATTTTTTCAACAAAATTTACAAAACTATTTTTTGTGGGGACCACATCACATTTGAAGGGACTTGGGGAGCCTTTATGACAGAAAATACTCAGAAGTGAAACCATTTTAAAAAGTGGACCCCTCACAGTCCTGAAAACCACATTCCAGAAGTCTATTAACCCTTCCGGTGCTTCACAGTGATTAAAGCAATGTGGCAAGAAAAAATTAACATTTATAACTTTTTATTTAATTTTTTTTTTTTTTTTTTTTACAAATTTTCACTTTAGCCCCAAATTTTTTTACTTTCACAACTTGTGCAACTTCTCTTTAGTAAGCCAATACACCATTTGAGGGAGAAAACGCCAAGTTTAAGAAGGGAAGGAGCATCTTTTGACTTTTTGAAAGCAAAAATAGCTGGAATCGAGAACGGACGCCATGTTGAGTTTGGAGGGCCCCTGAGGCACCTAAACAGTGGAACCCTCCCACAAATAACCCTATTTTGGAAACTGGACCACTCAAGGAATGTATATAGACGTGTTGTGAGCACCGTGAACCTCCAAGGTGCTTCACAGAGGTTTATAACGTAGAGCCATGAAAATAAAGAAATTAAAAATCATATTTTTCCCACAAAAAAAAAAGTTCTTTTAGCCCCAAATTTTACATTTTCAAAACGGTAACAGGAGAAAATAGACCATACAATTGGTTGTGCAATTTTCCTGAGTACGCCGATACCTCATATGTGGGGGAAAACTACTGTTTGGGTGCACGGAAGGCTCGGAAGGGAAGGAGCGCCATTTGACTTTTTGAATGCATAATTTACTGGAATCATCAGCGGACTTCGTGTCGCATTTGAAGAGCCCCTGATGTGCCTAAGAAGTCGAAACCCCCCATGAATGACCCCATTTTGGAAACTAGACCCCTCAAGGAATGTATCTAGATGTGTGGTGAGCACCTTCAACCTACAGGTGCTTCACAGCAGTTTAAAATAAAACATTGAACTATGAAAAAATTAAATTTTTCCCAAACAAATGTTGATTTGCCTCAAATTTTTTATTCAAACAAGGGTAACGCAGAAAAGAGGACCATATAATTTGTTGTGAAATTTCTCCTGAATACACAGATACCCCATATGTGGTCGAGAACTACTTTTGAGGCACAGAAGGAAAGAAGCACCAAATTGGAGTTCAGATTTTGCTGGATTGGTTTGTAATGGATAATCCCTTTAACATCTAATTACACCTTTAAAATAATTACTGCGCCACATGATAAATTAATGTGCCCCATTATAGCTGAACTGTTAGGCAGCAAAAACTTTTTAGGGGGGGGTGTACTGCATAAATATACAGATTTTTTCTTATGTGTAGAGGAAGGATGGGGAAAAGTGAAGACTTACTAAGAAGAGCCATGCATGTTAGCGCAGTTGCTTGCAGTCTTGAATTTGCAGAATAGCTTATCAGAGCTTTTATAATGACATCATGGGCTTCATTTAACACCAGGATATTAAAAAAGCTTCCTTTAAAAAGATATAAAGTAACAACATTATTATTTTAGTTACAAAATATGTGAAAGCAAAATAAGAAAAATATTTTCTCAACCATTCATAGTGTTTTCCAAGAATACAGTATTTAGTAGGGCTTTCAGAAACTTAAAAATCACCAAAGCTTTACTCTGCTCCAGCAGCGGCTTCCCATCACTGCTCCCATTCTGATGACAGGCCGCAGCGGTGATGCCACAACTACAGCGCACTTGACCATTGAAGTCAATCATAGGGCTCAGCGATCATGTTTCAATGACTTCAACATGAAGGATTGAAGATGCATACACAAATAAAATCACCAAACATATACACTGCTCAAAAAAAAAAAAAATACAACATCCCAGATATCACTGAATTAAATATTAGAGTTGCAAATCTTTATTCATTACATAGTGGAATGCGTTGACAACAATAAAACATACAAATGATCAATGTAAACCAAAAAACTAATATCCCATGGAGGTGTGGATTTGGAATGATACTCAAAATCAAAGTGGAAAATCAAATTACAGACTGATCCAAATTCAGTGGAAATGCTTCAAGATAAGAAAATAATGCTAAAGTTGTGTCCCTCCTACGCCCCCCTCCAATTCTCCTGGTGTAGTGGCCTGTCTCCTGGCATCTGCTCCATGTTCTGGACATGGTGCTGACAGACACAGCTACACTTCTTGCAACAGCTCGCATTGATGTGCCATCCTGGATGAGCTGCACTACCTGAGCAACTTTTGTGGGTTGCTACTGTACCTCTAGGGGTGAAAGCAATGACAAAATGCCAAAGTGACCAAAACAACAGCCAAAAAGGATAAGAACAGATAAATAGTCTGTGGTCACTCCTTGCAGAACCACTCCTTTATAGGGTTGTCTTGCTAATTGCCTATAATTTCTTCCTGGACAGGTTGATTCCACAGACGTGTGACTGACTTGGAGTTACATTGTGTTGTTGAAGTGTTCCCATTATTTTTTTGAGAAATGTACATATTACCAATTTGCTATTTCTCCCCAAATAAACAGTTGATTGCTTTCTTAAAATTATGTAGAAAACTGAATTGAGACACATTCATTTACCCACCAAATGTAAGTTTCTGGAACAAGCAACAGCAGACTTCTTGTATGTTTTCACAGTTTGGAAATGTTTTCATTGCTTCCATTATTATGTTGTAGCATCTGACATTGCCAGACATAAGCACTTCCACATTGCAAGCTGTAACAGAAATAAGATATTTTTTAGAAATATTCTATACTATAACATAATTTACATATATTTGGGCAAAGTGCAAGATACGTCTATAACTACATGCGAATAAGTGCGGAAAGTGGTCACATCTACGATCAGAGCAAGAACGTTAACGTTACAATGGAAAGGCATTAGAATGTATTCTCATATCCATGTATGAAATTTCACTCAAGATAATAAAAACTTTGGCTTGCAGTGGTGTTTCTACCCCAGGTAGTGCAGTATGTAAAAACATCAATGACACAAATTCTTCATTACTTTTCGGTTTTTTTTTCTAATTCTGTGTGTTATGCATTTGCTTTTTGTTTGATCTATAGTAATCTTTTCATTTTTGCCTTTTTTAAAGTCACTTTTTTATGTATTCATCTGGTCTGGGGGGTTTTTAGGTCGCCATTGTCGGTTGGGTTTAATTTGATTCATCATTTGCAACTTTTCAAAATATTGCAACATTTTTGCACAAATGCACGTGCAATTTCCCACTGGAGAGATTTTACATACAGCAGAATTCTTTTGCACAATTTTTCAAAAATATTGACGAACGTAAAAAGTTTTTAAAAAAAAGACAGTAAAATGTTACCTGCCCGATCACGCAGTGATCAATATGAAGTCACTGCATTGAGAAGATTTTAAAAAAAAGTCTATGGGGATTTAGAGCAAGGCTCTGTAGCCACATTATGAGTCCTATACAGAGCAATCCAAGCTTATAGAAGCAGTTGAATGGTGCCAGGGCGACCGAGCCAGGACTGAAAACAGATTAAGGCTATATTCACACTTAGCGGTTTTTACCGCGGAACCGCCGCGATTTTGATGCTGCGGGTCCGCAGCAGTTTCCATAGCGTTTACAGTAACATGTAAACCCTATGGAAACCGCAAACCGCTGTGCACATGCTGCGGGAAAAACCGCGCGGGAACGCAGCGGTTTACAACCCGCAGCATGTCACTTCTTTGTGCAGAATCGCTGCGATTCTGCACCCATAGGAATACATTGAACCGCTTACTTCCCGCATGGGGCTGTGCCCACGTTGCGGGAAGTAAGCGGATAATGTGCGGGTGGTACCCGGGGTGGAGGAGAGGAGACTCTCCTCCAGGCCCTGGGAACCATATTTGGGGTTAAAAAATAAAAAATCTGATTATACTCACCCTCTGATGTCCGGAGCTCCTGGGCGCTGCACGCGGCTGTCCGGTCAGAGTTGCTGTGCGACCAGGACCTGCGGTGACGTCGCGGTCACATGACCGTGACGTCACGAAGGGTCCTTCTCCCACAGCATCTTAGGAACCGGACCGCCGGGTGCAGTGCCCAGGAGATCCGGACATCAGAGGGTGAGTATAACCAATTTTTATTATTTTTAACATTACTATTGATGCTGCATATTGCTGCATATGCAGCATCAATAGTATAGGCGGAAACCCGCAGCGGAAAACGCGGAACAAACCGCGATAAATCTGCAGGGAGAACCGCAGTTGTTTTGCCCTGCAGATTTATCAAATCCGCTGCGGGAGAACCCGCAGGGACCCGACGCAAGGTGTGAACATAGCCTAAGACACTGACCGGGGAGTACTGACATAAACTGGGATCGAAAAAAAAAAAGTCTGAAGCGGTACTTTAACCCCTTAGTGACAGAGCCAATTTGGTACTTAATGACCGAGCCAATTTTTGCAATTCTGACCACTGTCACTTTATGAGGTTATAACTCTGGAACGCTTCAACGGATCCTGCTGATTCTGAGACTGTTTTTTCGTGACATATTGTACTTCATGTTAGTGGTAACATTTCTTCGATATTACTTGCGATTATTTATGAAAAAAACGGAAATATGGCGAAAATTTTTAAAATTTTGCAATTTTCAAACTTTGTATTTTTATGCCCTTAAATCAGAGAGATATGTCACGAAAAATAGTTAATAAATAACATTTCCCACATGTCTACTTTACATCAGCACAATTTTGGAAACAAATTTTTTTTTTGTTAGGGAGTTATAAGGGTTAAAAGTTGACCAGCAATTTCTCATTTTTACAACACCATTTTTTTTTTAGGGACCACATCACATTTGAAGTCATTTTGAGGGGTCTATATGACAGGAAATAATGAAGTGTGACACCATTCTAAAAACTACACCCCTCAAGGTGCTCAAAACCACATTCAAAAAGTTTATTAACCCTTTACGTGCTTCACAGGAACTGAAACAATGTGGAAGGAAAAAATGAACATTTAACTTTTTTTTGCAAACATCTTAATTCAGAACCATTTTTTTTTATTTTCACAAGTGTAAAAACAGAAATGTAACCATAAATTTTGTTATGCAATTTCTCCTGAATACGCCAATACCCCATATGTGGGGGTAAACCACTTTTTTGGGCGCACCGCAGAACTTAGAAGTGAAGGAGCGCCGTTTGACTTTTTCAATGCAGAATTGGCTGGAATTGAGATCGGACGCCATGTCACGTTTAGAGAGCCCCTGATGTGCCTAAACAGTGGAAACTCCCCACAAGTGACACCATTTTGGAAACTAGACCCCTTAAGGAACTTATCTAGATGTGTGGTGAGCACTTTGAACCCCCAAGTGCTTCACAGAAGTTTATAACGCAGAGCCGTGAAAATAAAAAAATCGCTTTTGTTTACACAAAAATTATCTTTTTGCCCACAAATTTTTATTTTCACAAGGGTAACAGGAGAAATTAGACTACAAAAGTTGTTGTGCAATTTCTCCTGAGTACGCTGATACCCAATATGTGGGGGTAAACCACTGTTAGAGCTTGGAAGAGAAGGAGTGCCGTTTTACTTTTTCAATGTAGAATTGGCTGGAATTGAGATTGGACGCCATGTCGTGTTTGGAGTGCCCCTGATGTGCCTAAACAGTGGAAAACCCCCACAAGTGACACCATTTTGGAAACTAGACCCCCCATGGAACTTATCTAGATGTGTGGTGAGCACTTTGAACCCCCATGTGCTTCACAGAAGTTTATAACGTAGAGCCATGTAAAAAAAAAAAAAAAAAATCACATTTTTTCTACAAAAATGATCTTTTTGCCCGCATATTTTTATTTTCACAAGGGTAACAGGAGAAATTAGACCACTAAAGTTGTTGTGCAATTTCTCCTGAGTACGTCGATACCCAATATGTGGGGGTAAACCACTGTTTGGGCGCACCGCAGAGCTTGGAAGAGAAGGAGTGCCGTTTTACTTTTTCAATGTAGAATTGGCTGGAATTGAGATCGGACGCCATGTCGCGTTTGGAGAGCCCCTGATGTGCCTGAACAGTAGAAATTCCCCACAAGTGACCCCATTTTGGAAACTAGACCCCCCATGGAACTTATCTAGATGTGTGGTGAGAACTTTGAATGCCCAAGTGCTTCACAGAAGTTTAGAATGCAGAGTCGTGAAAATAAAAAATATTTTTTTTTTCACAAAAAAGATATTGTAGCCCCCAAGTTTTTATTTTCACAAGGATAACAGGAGAAATTGGACCACTAAAGTTGTTGTCCAATTTATCCTGAGTATGCTGATGCCCCATATGTGGGGGTAAACCACTGTTTGGGCGCACGGCACAGCTCGGAAGGGAAGGAGCGCCGTTTTGGAATGCAGACTTAGATAGAATGGTCTGTGGGCGTTATGTTGCGTTTGCAGAGCCCCTGATGTACCTAAACAGTAGTAACCCCCCACAAGTGACCCCGTTTTGGAAACTAGACCCCCCAAGGAACTTATCTAGATGTGTGGTGAGAACTTTGAATGCCCAAGTGCTTCACAGAAGTTTAGAATGCAGAGTCATAAAAAAATATATATATATATATTTTTCCACAAAAAAAGATTTTGTAGCCCCCAAGTTTTTATTTTTACAAGGGTAACAAGAGAAATTGGACCCCAGAAGTTGTTGTCCAATTTATCCCGAGTACGCTGATGCCCCATATGTGGGGGTAACCCACTGTTTGGGTGCACGGCAGAGCTCAGAAGGGAGGGAGCACCATTTGACTTTTTGAGCGCAAAATTGGCTGTCGTGTTTGGAGACCCCCTGATGTAACTAAACAGTGGAAACCCCCCAATTCTAGCTCCAACCCTAACCCCAACACACCTCTAACCCTAATCCCAACCTGGTCCATAATCCTAATCACTAACCCTAACCATAATCACAACCCTTACCCCAAAACAACCCTAATGTCAAACCTAACCATAACACTAATCAAAACCCTAAATCCAACACACCCCTAATCCTAATCTCAACCCTAGCCTCAAACCTAACCATAATCCCAATACACCCCTAATCACAACCCTAACCTTAACCCTAATCCCAAACCTAACCATAATCCCAAGCGTAACCCTAATTCCAACCCTAACCCTAATACCAACCCTAATCCAAACCCTAACCCTAATCCCAACTCTAACCCTAACTTTAGCCCCAACCCTAGCCCTAACTTTAGCCCCAACCCTAACCCTAGCCCTAAGGCTACTTTCACACTTGCATCGTTTGGCATCCGTCGCAATCCGTCGTTTTGGACAAGAAACGGATACTGCAAATGTGCCCGCAGGATGCGTTTTTTGCCCATAGACTTGTATTGCCGACGGATCGTGACGGATAGCCACACGTCGCGTCCGTCGTGCACTGGATCAGTTGTGTTTTGGCGGACCGTCGGCACAAAAAAACGTTCAATGAAACGTTTTTTTGTACGTCGCATCCGCCATTTCTGACCGCGCATGCGTGGCCGTAACTCCGCCCCCTCCTCCCCAGGACATAGATTGGGCAGCGGATGCGTTGAAAAACTACAGCCGCTGCCCACGTTGTGCACTATTTTCACAACGTGCGTCGGTATGTCGGGTAGACGCATTGCGACGGCCCCGTACCGACGTAAGTGTGAAAGAAGCCTAACCCTAAATTTAGCCCCAACCCTAACCCTAAATTTAGCCCCAACCCTAGCCCTAACCCTAGCCCTAACCCTAGCCCTAGCCCTAACCCTAGCCCTAACCCTAGCCCTAGCCCTAACCCTAGCCCTAATTTTAGCCCCAACTGCTGTTCTCCTGCCGGCCAGCAGATGGAGACAGATGGCGGGCGCACTGCGCATGCGCCCGCCATTTTCTTTTGCCGGCGGCCAGGAGGAGCAGCAGGAGGATCCAGGGACACAGGTGAGTATAACAGGGTCCCCGAATCCCCCTATTTCTCTGTCCTCTGATGTGCGATTACATCAGAGGACAGAGAATTACACTTTACTTTTTTTTTTTTTTTTTGCGGTCGCCGGTAAACAGTTAATTACCGGCGATCGCAAAACAGGGGTCGGTAAAACCGACCCTGATCATGCTCTTTGGGGTCTCGGCTACCCCCGGCAGCCGAGACCCCAAAGATTCTCGCGGGGCTGGCCGGCGGGCGCACTGCGCATGCGCCCGCCATTTTGAAGATGGCGGCGCCCACCGGGAGCCACGAGGAGCACCGGGGGAGATAGGCGAGTATTGGGGGGCTACCTGGGACCCCTTTTCTCTGTCCTCCGATGTGCGATCACATCGGAGGACAGAGAAATTAAAAAGATATTGCGTTTTTGTTTTTTTTTTTGCGATCGCCGGTAAACGGTTAATTACCAGCGATCGCAAATGCGGGGTGGGTAAAAAAAAAACCCGAATCATGTTCTCTGGGGTCTCGGCTACCCCCGGCAGTCAAGACCCCGGAGAAAATCCGACTCTGGGGGGCGCTATTCACTTTTTCCACAGCGCCGTTAATTAACGGCGCTGTGGTTTAAGTACCCTTAGCGGCCGCCGTTAAAAGGCGTATCGGCGGTCGCTAAGGGGTTAAGAAAACCCTAATTGATAATTTGAGACTCAAGAAAATGCCAATAGTGCAAAGAATGAGGCTAACCTAAAAAAAAAAGTACGTTATGGGTACGGCTGAAGTACTGCAGAGGTTAAAATGTACATAAAACAATCTGTGTGAACGCATCATGCACACAGAATAAGAAAAACTAGGCTTTTTTGAAATGCTAATATTATAGTAACTTACGTGGGCCTGCCAATGGGATCAAAACACGTAAAGCTTGGTAAATGACAGACTCTGTATCTTTATACTGTGTAAGAACCTTCAGGATGATCAGATGATCTTTGCTCTCTACAAATTCGGTTAATTGCTCTTCTGGAACTGGACAAAAATGGAAAAAAAAGTTAAAAGTAATACTAATTCAATATACATTTAACAAAATAAATTCTGATCACATGCTGAATCTCTCCTGCCCATTGCTGCACCTAGAAAGGTGGACAGTGTCTGTGTGTGAAGGGTCACAATCTCAACTGGTAACTCCCAGTTACAAACTTATTCCCAAATTTCGAGGAGGAATAAAAGAGGAACAACACAAAGAAGAGCTATGAGAAAAGATGCTCCAGAATTATTATTTCAGGAAGAATACACATTTACTAAAATAGACATGTTAAGAGAACTGCCAGGTCCTGTTTCATCGCTTAGCTGCATCAAAGAGGAAGTTGATGACTACAGACTTTCACAATAAGTCAGAAACAAAATTTCCCTCAAATGGGTATTCCTAATGTAATGCTATGAGGCAACATGACAGTCATAACGCATACTGGTATTAAATAAAATATTAAAAATATGCTCAGAGATTATTAAAATGACGATTACTTTTGGGAATCGGATTTTCCAGAACCAACGACAGCACCATGGAGAAAGAATCCACCCCCAAGGACAGGAAACCCTACAGCTTTAAAAGATAGAGCCCTCTAGTACACTTCAGTGGTTTACAGAGCACAAGAGGAACTCCGTTTGCTTAGTTTAACTAAACTTTCCGACATCGGGCGTAATAATACGCCGATGTCGGACACCCTCCCTTTGATGTGAGCTCCGGGGGCGAACAGCTGACATTTGCCACTAACAGCCGCTTGAGGAAGCGCGATACTCCTGTGGCTGTTAACCCATTAAATGCCACTGAAACTCTGACAGCAGCATTTAACACGTACTTCCGGTGGTCGGTGCTCATAGCAAGTAAGCAATTCTGCTACATACAGGCGATCTGATCATCGCCTGTATGTAGCAGAGCCGATCGGGTTATGGCAGCTTCTAGTCTCCCATGTAGACTATTGAAGCATGCCAAAAGTTAAAAAAAAAGTTTAAATAAAATATACAAGTCCAAATCACCCCTTATTACCCATTCAAAATAAAACAATTTAAAAAAAAAATCAAACATGCACAAATTTGGTATCAGAATCCCCCAGTCTATCAATATAAAAAAAGACAACCTGTTCGCTAAACGGCGTAATGAGAAAAGAGTCAAAATGCAAGAATTACGTTTTTTGTTGCAGCAACATTGCATTAAAATGCTATAACGGGAGATCAAAAGTTTGTGTCTGCACCAAAACGGTATCTTTAAAGGGAAGGTGCCATCAAAAACAATTTTTTTTTCAGAAATTGTAAAAACGTAAAGAATTAATGATTACATTTTCTTAAAAAATATTATCATTTGTTTATAATTTAGTAAAATATGAAAAATAATTTGAAAAGTTTTGGAATTTCCACTTTTCAACACTAGGGGGAGCAGCTGCTGAAATTTCAGAAAAACCTAGTGTACAACTAGCTCACATTACTGCACTGCAGTAATTCTGGGCGGAGTCTGCTGACGTGTGTGATGTCTCCTCTCCTCCCCTTCTGGGTGTTTGCTAAGGGATTAGAGAGGATGATATTCAGGAACCCAGTGAGCAGCCATTTTGTTGGTGACTGCAGAGTATGGCTGCCGTCACACTATCAGTATTTGGTCAGTATTTTACCTCAGTATTTGTAAGCCAAAACCAGGAGTGGAACAATCAGAGGAAAAGTATAATAGAAACATATGCACCACTTCTGCATTTATCACCCACTCCTGGTTTTGGCTTACAAATACTGAGGTAAAATACTGACCAAATACTGAACGTGGACGGCAGCCTAAGGCTGGTTTCACACTTGCGTTTTTGTCTGCTGCGTTTTTTTTTTTTAAAAACGCATGCGTTTTTTTTTCCTATATTTAACATTGAAAACGCATGCGTTTTTTTGTGTATGCGTTTGGTCGCGTTTTGCAACGCATGCGTTTTTTTACTGCATGCGTTTTTTTTCTAAAATGCTATTTGTAGTATTTTTAGAAGCGTTTTTTGAACCAAAAAAAACGCATGCGTTTTCATGCGTTTTTTTTGTGTCAAAAAATGCATTGGAGTCAATGGGGACGCATGCGTTTTTTGGTGCATGCGTTTTTTGCGTTAAAAAACGCATGCGTTTTTTTATTAAAAACCCTGAAAACACACTAATATGCCACCACCCAACGTAAAGGTGATAAAGGGATCCTAACCCTACCCCTAACCCTAACTCTAACCCTACCCCTAACCCCTTTATGGTTAGGGGTAGGGTTAGGGTTAGGGGTAGGGTTAGGATCCCTTAGGGTTAGGGGTAGGGGTAGGGTTAGGGGTAGGGTTAGGATCCCTTAGGGTTAGGGGTAGGGTTAGGGGTAGGGTTAGGGTTAGGATCCCTTAGGGGTAGGGTTAGGGTTAGGATCCCTTAGGGTTAGGGGTAGGGTTAGGGGTAGGGTTAGGGTTAGGATCCCTTTAGGGTTAGGGTTATGATCCCTACCCCTAACCCTACCCCTAACCCTAACTATTTCTGTTTATAGTGGGTTTTTTACTTTTTTTTAATGATTGGCAGCTGTCACACATTTCTCAGCATGCGTTTAAAAAACGCAAACGCATGAAAAAACGCATGTAAACGCGGTAAAACGCAGCGTTTTTTACACCACATGCAAAAACGCATGCGTCAAAAAAACGCAGCGTTTGCATGCGTTTACATGCGTTTTTTCACCATGCGTTTTTTTGCGTTTTTTACCGCAAAAACGCACCCAAAAAAACGCAAATGTGAAACCAGCCTTACGCTACTTTCACACTAGCGTTGTTGGCTGTACGTTGCAATGAGTCATTCAGAAGAAAAAACGCATCCTGCAAAGTTGTCTGCAGGATGCGTTTTTTCCCCATAGACTAACATTACCGACGCATTGCGACATATTGCCACACGTCGTAACTGTCGTGCGACGGTTGCATCATGTTTTGGTGGACCGCCGCCACAAAAAAAGTTACATGTAACGTTTGTGCATCGAGTCCACCATTTTCGACCGCACATGCACGGCCGAAACTCCGCCCCATCCTCCCCAGACCTTACAATGGGGCAGCGGAAGCGTCGTAAGACTGCTTCCGTTGCCCACGTCGGACATTTCTTTCACAGCATGCGTCGGTACGACGCACTGCGACGGGCCCGTACCGATGCTAGTGTGAAAGCAGCCTTATACTGACAAGTCTACGGTCACCGAGGATGGCAGGCAGCAAGGATTCTGGGAGATATGTGGTGGAGGGAGCAGGGTGACAGCAGCACAGAGTATTTCAGGAGAGCGGTGTGCTGGTCTATGGGGGCCCCCTGTTCGGTGTGCGGAGCAGCTAGGGATTGTACATAGAGCGCTGTCTTTTATACTCATGGATGGACCATCTGCTTGTTTGCTCCACAGAAATCCAGGAAACATTTCTGCGGATTGATGGCCTGTTCTGATCCAGACTTTGCATGCAGACCCCATTCCCCTCCTCAGATCCTGTCTTCTCCATCCTGTCCTGGCAATGTGTGAAAGCAAGGTGACAGGCGCAGTCTGGGGTGACGCTGGGAAGGAAATGTAGCCATATAGTAACGATAAAAATGAGACCCCTCTCTTCAGCTGCCTCACCAGCCCTGACTGCACCTAACTGGAGGTCATGCTGCCCCCTCTATTACCCCAGACCCGCGTGCAGGTGCTCAGCCAGAACCACCATAGAATGGGTCCGCTTTCTGAAGATAATACTGCCATAGTGTTCTCACATAATACCGCCATATAGATCACACACAATACTATCAAATAGATCACACAATACTGTGTCATACAGTTCTCACATAATACCACCATACAGATCACACATAATACTGCCATAGTGTTCTCACATAATACCGCCATATAGATCACACATAATACTGCCATAGTGTTCTCACATACCGCCATATAGATCACACATAATACTGCCATAGTGTTCTCACATAATACCGCCATATAGATCACACATAATACTGCCATAGTGTTCTCACATAATACTGCCATATAGATCACACATAATGCTGCCATAGTGTTCTCACATAATACCGCCATATAGATCACAAATAATGCTGCCAGTGTTCTCACATAATACCGCCATATAGATCACACACAATACCACCATATAATTCTCACAATACTGATCAAGCATAATACCGCCATACAGATCACATAATACCATCATATAGATCTCACATAATGCCATAATACAGCATGACGCCCGCAGCTCCTGTTATCGCACGCATTGAGTTGTGTGTGCAATGGGGAAAGATATGCAGGGGGGAGAGGAGTGCATAGAAGTGGATTAGATACACGGTTCACCAGACAGTATTACACAGGAGAGGATTAGATACACGGCTCAGCAGACAGTATTACACAGGAGAGGATTAGATACACGGCTCAGCACAGTATAGTGATAGATGCAGGGTCTGATGTCCTGTGAGGAGCTGCAGTGAGAGGTCGGAGCAGCACAGAGCCTCCCCCATCCCCCTCTGTTACCTCTCTGCAGCTCCTGATAAGAGAACATCAGACCCCAGCACTTCAGACTCTCTAGCGATTCTAGAGATTCAGCCACACACCAGGCAGCAGAGGACAGGGAACGGCCGCTGAGTGTAAGGGGAGACAGATGGAGCTGCTCCTCCTACAGCACAGCTCAGTCACAGTGGAGCTCACAGGTACACTCCACTGTAGGCTGAAGCAAGATGGCGCCGATCTCCTGCCTCTGCTGTGATGTGGAGACAGCCCAGGGGGCGTGGCCACATCAGAGCAGAGAGCAGCATATAATGGCAGCTATGGGGTCGGCACCCGACTACAGATGTCTATGTCCAGGGCTGCCGTATGTGATGACTGTAAGTGTGTGCAGCTACACTTACAGTCCTGCAAATGAAAATGGCGGCGCCCAGTGGCACAAAAAAAAAATGAATTAAAAAAAAAACAATAAACACCGTGCACTTGAAAATAACTTATAAAAATAAGGAATTAAAGAGGTTTTTTTTTTTTTTTTACAATATTAAAACGCGGCACCTTCCCTTTAAAAACTTTTAAAAGCTCGGCGCGCAAAAAATAAGCCCTCACCCAACCAGAGATCACGAAAAATGGAAACATTACGGGTGTCGGAAAATGGCACAAATTAGTTGTTTTTTTTCACCACTTAGATAAAAAAAAAACCTAGACATGATTGGTGTCTATCAACTCGTAATGACCTGGAAAATCACAATGGCAGGTCAGTTTTAGCATGTAGCATAGTAAAAAAGTGAAACAAAAACAATTGTGGAATTGTACTTTTTTTCACTGCATTTGGAATTTTTTTCCCTTTTTCCAGTACACAATATGTTAAAACCAATGGTGTCGTTCAAAAGTACAACTCGTCCAGCAGACAGATAACGGTGATCACATTAAAACTGCGCATGCGTTCCTCCTGTACAAAGATGGTGGCGGTCAGTGAATCATTCGGCTGATCCCGGCGGCGGCGTGTTCGCGACGGTGTCCGCTGGTGGTACCCTGCAAAAGGCCGCATACGGCGTATACAGGGTGTGTGTGTGTGTTGCGTACGGCATATACAGTGTGTGTGTGGTGTGTGCGGCGTATAGTGTGTGTGTGTGTTGCGACGGTGTTCCGCTGGTGGAACCGCGCAGGAGACTGGTACCACCAGCAGTTTCCATATTGAGACACCCATCACTTGGGTGTCCCAATATGGCGGTCGGTGAACTTCCGCCGCTTGGAATTCTGGGATCTGGACACATCTGGACAGAACAGGATGTGAAGACATTATAAGGTAAGTATGTATTAAGATTTGTGCCTCCAATTGGCTAGGCCACACGCTCAGAGATCTCGCTTTGCATGTTGCTGCTATACTGGTTTAAAGGCTGATGCCCCGGATTACCATGCTTTCTTCAGAAAGTTTTGCGACTTCCTATTATTTGGGTCCTTTAAAAGGTCTGCATCGTCAAAAAGAAGCTCTATATTACGGGACTCCTTGTATAAAATAAAGCCACAACTATTTTGTGCACTTTACCCCAGGTTTCTGAATCCTCTACCTCAAAGGGATACTTCCGTTTAATTTCCTTCAGGGTAAAAGCATTCCTGTCTGTCTTTTTCCATTCCCTTCTAGTCAGCAAAGCTATGTTCTTCTGGATGGGGAAACCTTATGTTTCATGACCTCTAATTCACCAAACATAAGGTCTTGCATGATTTTGGTTCCTTAATGTCCTCTAGCTTCATGGTTGCCCTAACTGCCTTCACCAGTTTGCTTGTATCCCCTTCTGGAAAATGAGATTGATTTCCGCTGACATCAGAAGAGGAGGAGGAGGATGATGATGATGAGGAATCTGAATAGTAACCAACTAGTTTTCAAACTTCTATTTCTTCCTCTGAACTAGAGTTTACCCATGCGTCTCTTGATGACATGCTGGCTTTAATTCCATTTAAAGAATTTTTTTTTTATTTCAACCCTTATAATGGTTCTCATGTTCTCCATAAAGGAATGGGATTTTTCTGATAGGGTTCTTTCGATGCATTCCTTACATAGATTTTTAGTATACGAGACCGCTAGGCTGCCCTTCCATAATGCACATTCCTTGTGCTTTGATTTAGGCCATGTTCACACTATGTGGTTTTTACTGCGGAACCGCGGCGATTTTGCCGCTGCGGGTCCGCAGCTGTTTTCCATGCAGGGTACAGTACAATGTTACCCTATGGAAAACAGAAACCGCAGTGCACATGATGCGGAAAAACCCGAAAAAAAACGCGCAGAATTGCTGCGGAAAAAAAGAAGGACCATGTCACTTCTTTGTGCAGAATCGCAGCGATTCTGCACCCATAAAAGTGCATTGATCCGCTTACTTCCCGCATGGGGCTGTGCCCACCATGCGGGAAGTAAGCGGATAATGTGCGGGTTATACCCGGGGTGGAGGAGAGGAGACTCTCCTCCAGGCCCCGGGAACCATATTTGTATTAAAAAAAAAGAATAAAAAATCATGTATACTCACCCTCGGAAGTCTCAGCGCTGCACGCGGCCGTCCGGTCTCAGGTTTGCTATGCGACCAGGACCTTCGGTGATGTCGCGGTCACATGACCGTGAAGTCACCGAAGGTCCTGGTCGCACAGCATCTTTGGAACCGGACCGCCGCCTGCAGCGCCCAGGAGATCGGGACGTCGGAGGGTGAGTATATCATCATGATTTTATTATTTTTAACACTACTATTGATGCTGCATATTGCTGCATATGCAGCATCAATAGTAGGGGTAAATCCCGCAGCGGAACCCGCAGCGGAACCCGCAGGACAAACCGCGATAAATCTGCAGGGATAACCGCAGCGGGTTTGCCCTGCAGATTTATCAAATCCGCTGCGGGAGAACCCGCAGGATAAAAAGCAACGTGTGAATGTGGCCTTAGACTGCACTTTCCTGGGTCTGTCCTACAAAACATATAAATAAAAATACAGGTATTTAGGATCATTTACACAGGGATCAAACCCGATTCACCCCCACCTAACTCAGGACTACCAAGGTTGGAGGGGCTGTATCCGTAGGTTCTCCAGGCTGGTTATCATCCATATGGAATCCCTTTTCTGCAACATGGTCCTGTTGTAAGGAGAGGTTTTTATCCCCTATAAACCCTCTTCTGCCCGGTTCCACGTCAATCAAGTCAGGGTTGGGTTGGGTATGCGTCCTGCCCCACCCTCCCCAGGATAGTGCTGTTCCTGCCTGGGGATACACTGAACAATACCAGGCCGTGCTCCCTGAAGTGACTTCATCCAGCTTGATTCCGGGTATGCACTGCGCCATACCAGGCCGTGCCCCTGGTATTGACATCAAACGCTCTCCTCCGTTCCGTGGAAGCACGGCACCATGCCAAGCTGTGCCCACGGAGATGACGTCATCTATTAAGCTGGATGCCAAGGATGCACTGCTCCCCACCGGGCCATGCTCCTGCCAGAGATGCCCTTGTCTCCTGCTTGCACCATTCATGTAGCTGTGACAGACCAGAGACATTTGGCTTAAAACTGACCGATGTCGGCGATGCTGTCACAGCAGCCCAGGTAGACTTCTTTCTCCCTGGCAGCACTGGGGAACTGTAGTGTCTCTCTCAAGGACAGGAAACCACTGAAGTGTACTAGAGGGCTCCATCTTTTAAAGCTGTAGGGTTTCCTGTCCTTAGGGGTGGATCCTCTCTCCATGGCTCCAAAGCCTCCTATGTATAACATTGACCAGAATCAGCTGAGTTCTAGAGACTCTTGTCAAAAGCGGGTTATATAGTTTGACCTAATCTGAGCACTCACTGATTATTCACGCCAAGAAGTGTATTACATTGTATCCGACCTTTAGTGGAATATACTATGATTGTCAATTATTAGGCCTGTCTGCTTCAAACCACATTTTTGGAATTTTCAACTGCCTAATGTTTTTACAATTCTAAAAACAAACTGGGAGAACTGACACAAACAGTAGCACTGAAATGGAACCTGTCGGCAGGATTTATCACAATAAAGTAAAGGTATGGCCGTAATGGTGCTATAAGGCTATGTGCACACGTTGCGGATTTGCCTGTGGAATTTTCTGTGCGGTTTCATCCTCTCTTGGCAGAAAACACAGTTGAAAATCAGCGTGTTTTTGATGTGCTTTTTATGCGGATTTGATGCGGATTTTCATGCGTGTTTTTCATGAGGATTTGTATGCGTTTTTGTAAGCTAAATAAAGATATATTATTTAACAAAAAAAGAATTGTGATGTAATTTCCTTGTGCAACCTCCTCTTTTACATACTCCATTGAAGAATAATGTTTACACAGATAGATAGATAGATAGATAGATAGATAGATAGATAGATAGATCTATCTATAGGGACCAAAAAAATGGAAGGCAGCACTCCAGGTTTTAGCAAAAATATAAGTGGACTTTATAGGGCCCACATGGCGTGGTGCAACATTTCGGCTTCCAAAAGCCTTTCTCAAGCAGTTCGGGAGATGTCACTGTTCTACAGGGCCTCCGGTGTGCGCAGTGTGAGATTCCATGTCTGGTATTCAATAAAATGGCACCATAATTGGCGCATGCGCAGATCGAGATCCGAGCACATAAGAAGTCATCAGAAGAAAACTATGATTAAAAAAGAACCACTGATCAGATTCCTTCAACAAAGGTATCAATTTAATCTGTGTAATAGCACCATTATGGCCATACTTTTACTTTATAGTGATAAATCCTACTGACAGGTTCTCGTTAAAGCAAGTATATCCATGTTTTATCATAGACCTTGCATCCACATTTTTTTTTCTTATGGATCTGTCAAGGCTGGTGTTGAAAACGTCAGTCTTGCCAAACCAGGGTTAACATGTACACCAAGCCGCCTCCAGAGCTTATATCACCTGATCTGAGGGGGTGCTGGGTGGAGGACCCACACCAATCTGATGTGATGATCTACCTACCAATTCAATTGCAGCAATTCTGTATTTTTGACCCACTGCTGGTTTTCGCTTACAAATAGTAATGTGAAATACTGATGAAATACTCCAAAGCACTGGTACATTACAATTCAGGATTTCTAAGTTCTACTCATTTTCTTTTCCTTGATTGTTTTGCATAGAATCTTTGTGCACATTC
The DNA here is from genome assembly GCF_032444005.1 of Ranitomeya imitator. NCBI lineage: Eukaryota > Metazoa > Chordata > Amphibia > Anura > Dendrobatidae > Ranitomeya > Ranitomeya imitator. Next base: position 352,915,321 of record NC_091285.1, on the reverse strand, counting down.
ATGTAGAAGATACACTAAGCCTAAATATGACTAAGACGCCTAGAAGATCTCTAGAAGTAAATTAGGACTACTTTAATATTTGCATAATTCAGCACACTATACCTTTCATTAGAAGCAAATATAAAGCTTGGCAGCCATATATCTGAATATCTTCCTTGTCTGGAAACAGCTTCATGGCTTCAAAAATCAACAGAAAAACATCGGCTTCATGATCCAAAACTAGAAGATGTATTACATCTAGGAGAAAAATACTATATAAATATTTCAAATCTAGAAAGTACGGGTGCTGAATAAGTGTCAGTAAGACCGCCAGTGATCACGGTCATAGTTGAATGCTCTGTTCCTAAATGCAGAAGCCAAGGGAAATATCTGCCCTGGCCATGTGAAGGACATATATCCCTTTTCATTAAGCATTTTATTACAAAAGCCCTCCCATGAAGATTTTTTTTTTATAAATCTGTGTATATACGTGGTGTAGTGTCAGTAGATGAATTTACTCACCTACTGCCATCTTGTCCGGTGACCAGATCCGTTCTGCTTCTCTTCTCAGTGACATCACCGCTCTTCAAACAGTCCGGGTCACGCTGTGTGCTATGTGACCCACAAGGGGCTTTTACAATGTACATCTATGGAGGGTCACAACATTATACATTGTAAGAAACTTACGTCTCACACGTAGATCATAAAGTGAGCAGGATTGTCTGAATAATGGGGACATCACTGAGAAGGAGCAAAGCAAATCTGGATCCCGGAGAAGGCGGCAGGTGAATATATCAACAAACTACATACACATATACACAGATTTGGTAAAATAGAAAAATTAAACAAATCTTCATAGAAGGGCTTCTTTAAATTTATGCCCTGTAATTCCTTCCACTAATAATATAGGAGACTTTCTGATTTATTAGTAGTGTACCTGCTCATGCATGAATGATAATAACAGTACAAGGCATACAAGGGAAGAAACCTCTAAAGTAGGATGATAAAAACATAAGAAAACACAATCTCTACTGTTGAATGACTGGATAAACAGGACATGTGAAATTAGCGGTCCCATTTCTAGATTATTAGAGTCTGGAGACCGTGCCATTATGTGGTGAGATCAGCCCGTAAGAGAGGGAAATAAACATACAAAGACAGATTGTTCAGAAATGTCAAGGATTATAATTAAAAACAAACAGATTAAAAATGTTATCCAATGTACCCGATTCAAGGATTATGGTCAAAGCTTGTAATCCAACCGTCAAGACCCTGAGATTTGTGAGATAAGCAGACAGGATCTTCAGAATCTGTCTGAAAAGGCAATAAGAAAAAAATGTCGTGACAACAAGACGTAGAATTATCAGAAACAAATGTAAAAAAGGGTTAATAAAGGGAGTCTGTCACCCTCAAAAGTGAAAATAAAACTATTTATACCTTCTGGGTATGTGCACACGTCAGGATTTCTTGCAAAAATTTCCTGACAAAAACCGAACATTTCTGCCAGAAATCCGCATGCGTTTTTTATGCGTTTTTGACGCGTTTTTTTTTTTGGTGTTTTTTCCCAACGGATTAAATAGCAGGAAAAACCTGAAAAATCCGCAAATTTAATAAACATGCTGCTTTTTTTACAGTGATATGTTTTTTTCGCGGGAAAAAAAACGCATCATGTGCACAAAAATTGAAGAAAGCATTCTAAATGATAGTATGCATATGTCTGCGTTTTTAATGCGTTTTTACTGGGTTTTTATAGCGTTTTTATCGCGAAAAAACCTGAACGTGTGCACATACCCTCAGGTTGAGAACTTAGCCCCTATAAAAATCATACTGATACATTATACTTCAAGGGCTCGGTGTACCACTTCACTTCACTCAATTACAACACTCCTCCACTTTCCTCATGGTGATTGGCTGTGATCGCTCTGGAGCACTATCAGATCTAAGAACCGAGCCCTGCACATACTGACACTGGAGCGGCTGAGTGCCTGCATACACGGCGTCAGTGTGCACAGGGGCCGAGGTCTCATCGCTCTTTACAGCATCCTTACACTGCATGCAGCGCCGCATGACGCTGACAGAAGAGGGATGAGAACACGCACAATGTCAGTGTATGTACGCTCCCATCTGGCCCCCTGTAGTCGCCAATGTCAGTGTATGCACGCTCCCATCTACCCCTCCTGTGGTCGCCAATGTCAGTGTATGCACGCTCCCATCTACCCCTCCTGTGGTCGCCAATGTCAGTGTATGCACGCTCCCATCTGCCGCCCTGTAGTCACCAATGTCAGTGCATGCACGCTCCCATCTACCCCTCCTGTGGTCACCAATGTCAGTGTATGCACACTCCCATCTGCCGCCCTGTAGTCACCAATGTCAGCGTATGCACGCTCCCATCTACCCCTCCTGTGGTCGCCAATGTCAGTGTATGCATGCTCCCATCTGCCGCCCTGTAGTCACCAATGTCAGCGTATGCACGCTCCCATCTGCCCCCTGTAGTCGCCAATGTCAGTGTATGCACGCTCCCATCTGCCGCCCTGTAATCACCAATGTCAGTGTATGCACGCTCCCATCTGCCGCCCTGTAGTCACCAATGTCAGTGTATACATGCTCCCATCTACCCCTCCTGTGGTCGCCAATGTCAGTGTATGCACGCTCCCATCTACCCCTCCTGTGGTCGCCAATGTCAGTGTATGCACGCTCCCATCTGCCCCCCCTGTAGTCGCCAATGTCAGTGCATGCACGCTTCCATCTGCCCCCCTTTAGTCACCAATGTCAGTGCATGCACGCTTCCATCTGCCCCCCTTTTAGTCACCAATGTCAGTGTATGCACGCTTCCATCTGCCCCCCTGTAGTCACCAATGTCAGAGCATGCACGCTCCCATCTGCGCCCCTGTAGTCGCCAATGTCAGTGTATGCACGCTCCCATCTGCCACCCTGTAGTCACCAAAGTTAGTGCATGCACGCTCCCATCTGCCCCCCTTTTAGTCGCCAATGTCAGTGTATGCACGCTCTCATCTGCCCCCCTGTAGTCGCCAATTTCAGTGTATGCATGCTCCCATCTGCGCCCCTGTAGTCGCCAATGTCAGTGTATGCACGCTCCCATCTGCCCCTCCTGCAGTCACCAATGTCAGTGTATGCACGCTCCCATCTGCCCCCTTTAGTCACCAATGTCAGTGCATGCACGCTTCCATCTGCCCCCCTTTTAGTCGCCAATGTCAGTGTATGCACGCTCCCATCTGCCCCCTTTAGTCACCAATGTCAGTGCATGCACGCTCCCATCTGCCCCCCTGTAGTCACCAATGTCAGTGCATGCACGCTCCCATCTACCCCTCCTGTCGTCGCCAATGTCAGTGTATGCACGCTCCCATCTGCCGCCCTGTAGTCACCAATGTCAGTGCATGCACGCTCCCATCTGCCGCCCTGTAGTCACCAATGTCAGTGTATGCACGCTCCCATCTGCCGCCCTGTAGTTACCAATGTCAGTGTATGCACGCTCCCATCTGCCGCCCTGTAGTCACCAATGTCAGTGCATGCACGCTCCCATCTGCCGCCCTGTAGTCACCAATGTCAGTGCATGCACGCTCCCATCTACCCCTCCTGTGGTCGCCAATGTCAGTGTATGCACGCTCCCATCTGCCCCCTGTAGTCGCCAATGTCAGTGTATGCACACTCCCATCTGCCGCCCTGTAGTCACCAATGTCAGTGTATGCACGCTCCCATCTACCCCTCCTGTGGTCGCCAATGTCAGTGTATGCACGCTCCCATCTGCCGCCCTGTAGTCACCAATGTCAATGCATGCACGCTCCCATCTACCCCCCCTGTAGTCACCAATGTCAGTGCATGCACGCTCCCATCTACCCCTCCTGTGGTCGCCAATGTTAGTGTATGCACGCTCCCATCTGCCGCCCTGTAGTCACCAATGTCAGTGCATGCACGCTCCCATCTACCCCTCCTGTGGTCGCCAATGTCAGTGTATGCACGCTCCCATCTGCCGCCCTGTAGTCACCAATGTCAGTGCATGCACGCTCCCATCTACCCCCCCTGTAGTCGCCAATGTCAGTGTATGCACGCTCCCATCTGCCCCCTGTAGTCGCCAATATCAGTGCATGCACGCTTCCATCTGCCCCCCTTTTAGTCGCCAATGTCAGTGTATGCACGCTCCCATCTGCCCCCTTTAGTCACCAATGTCAGTGCATGCACGCTTCCATCTGCCCCCCTTTTAGTCGCCAATGTCAGTGTATGCACGCTCCCATCTGCCCCCTTTAGTCACCAATGTCAGTGCATGCACGCTCCCATCTGCCCCCCTGTAGTCACCAATGTCAGTGCATGCACGCTCCCATCTACCCCTCCTGTCGTCGCCAATGTCAGTGTATGCACGCTCCCATCTGCCGCCCTGTAGTCACCAAAGTCAGTGCATGCACGCTCCCATCTGCCGCCCTGTAGTCACCAATGTCAGTGTATGCACGCTCCCATCTGCCGCCCTGTAGTCACCAATGTCAGTGTATGCACGCTCCCATCTGCCGCCCTGTAGTCACCAATGTCAGTGAATGCACGCTCCCATCTGCCGCCCTGTAGTCACCAATGTCAGTGCATGCACGCTCCCATCTGCCGCCCTGTAGTCACCAATGTCAGTGCATGCACGCTCCCATCTACCCCTCCTGTGGTCGCCAATGTCAGTGTATGCACGCTCCCATCTGCCCCCCTGTAGTCGCCAATGTCAGTGTATGCACACTCCCATCTGCCGCCCTGTAGTCACCAATGTCAGTGTATGCACGCTCCCATCTGCCGCCCTGTAGTCACCAATGTCAGTGTATGCATGCTCCCATCTGCCGCCCTGTAGTCACCAATGTCAGTGCATGCACACTTCCATCTGCCCCCTTTTAGTCACCAATGTCAGTGTATGCACGCTCCCATCTGCCATCCTGTAGTCACCAATGTCAGTGTATGCATGCTCCCATCTGCTCCCCTGTAGTCGCCAATGTCAGTGTATGCACGCTCCCATCTGCCTCTGTAGTCGCCAATTTCAGTGTATGCACGCTCCCGTCTGCCCCTCCTGTGGTTGCCAATGGCAGTGTATGCACGCTCCCATCTGCCCCCCTGTAGTCGCCAATGTCAGTGTATGCACGCTCCCATCTGCCCCTCCTGCAGTCACCAATGTCAGTGTATACACGCTCCCATCTGTCCCAGAAGTCGCCAATGTCAGTGTATGCACGCTCCCATCTGCCGCCCTGTAGTCACCAATGTCAGTGCATGCATGCTCCCATCTGCCCCCCTTTTAGTCGCCAATGTCAGTGTATGCACGCTCTCATCTGCCCCCCTGTAGTCGCCAATGTCAGTGTATGCACGCTCCCATCTGCCCCTCCTGCAGTCACCAATGTCAGTGTATGCACGCTCCCATCTGCCCCCTGTAGTCGCCAATGTCAGTGTATGGACGCTCCCATCTGCCATCCTGTAGTCACCAATGTCAGTGTATGCATGCTCCCATCTGCTCCCCTGTAGTCGCCAATGTCGGTGTATGCACGCTCCCATCTGCCTCTGTAGTCGCCAATTTCAGTGTATGCACGCTCCCATCTGCCCCTCCTGTGGTTGCCAATGGCAGTGTATGCACGCTCCCATCTGCCCCCCTGTAGTCGCCAATGTCAGTGTATGCACGCTCCCATCTGCCCCTCCTGCAGTCACCAATGTCAATGTATGCACGCTCCCATCTGCCCCCTGTAGTCGCCAATGTCAGTGTATGCACGCTCCCATCTGCCCCTCCTGTGGTTGCCAATGGCAGTGTATGCACGCTCCCATCTGCCCCCCTGTAGTCGCCAATGTCAGTGCATGCACGCTCCCATCTACCCCTCCTGTGGTCACCAATGTCAGTGTATGCACGCTCCCATCTGCCGCCCTGTAGTCACCAATGTCAGCGTATGCACGCTCCCATCTACCCCTCCTGTGGTCGCCAATGTCAGTGTATGCACGCTCCCATCTGCCGCCCTGTAGTCACCAATGTCAGCGTATGCACGCTCCCATCTGCCCCCTGTAGTCGCCAATGTCAGTGTATGCACACTCCCATCTGCCGCCCTGTAGTCACCAATGTCAGTGTATGCACGCTCCCATCTGCCGCCCTGTAGTCACCAATGTCAGTGTATGCACGCTCCCATCTGCCGCCCTGTAGTCACCAATGTCAGTGTATGCATGCTCCCATCTACCCCTCCTGTGGTCGCCAATGTCAGTGTATGCACGCTCCCATCTGCCCCCTGTAGTCGCCAATGTCACTGTATGCACACTCCCATCTGCCCCCCTTTAGTCACCAATGTCAGTGCATGCACGCTTCCATCTGCCCCCCTTTTAGTCACCAATGTCAGTGTATGCACGCTCCCATCTGCCGCCCTGTAGTCACCAATGTCAGTGCTTGCACGCTCCCATCTGCCCCTCCTGTGGTCGCCAATTTCAGTGTATGCACGCTCCAATCTGCCCCCCTGTAGTCAACAATGTCAGTGCATGCACACTTCCATCTGCCCCCTTTTAGTCACCAATGTCAGTGTATGCAAACTCCCATCTGCCCCCCTGTAGTCGCCAATGTCACTGTATGTACACTCCCATCTGCCCCCCTGTAGTCACCAATGTCAGTGTATGCATGCTCCCATCTGCCCCCCTGTAGTCGCCATAGTCAGTGTATGCACGCTCCCATCTGCCCCCCTGTAGTCACCAATGTCAGTGCATGCACACTTCCATCTGCCCCCTTTTAGTCACCAATGTCAGTGTATGCAAACTCCCATCTGCCCCCCTGTAGTCGCCAATGTCACTGTATGTACACTCCCATCTGCCCCCCTGTAGTCGCCAATGTCAGTGTATGCATGCTCCCATCTGCCCCCCTGTATTCGCCAATGTCAGTGTATGCACGCTCCCATCTGCCCCTCATGTGATCGCCAATATCAGTGTATGCACGCTCCCATCTGCCCCCTGTAGTCGCCAATGTCAGTGTATGCACGCTCCCATCTGCCCCCCTGTAGTCGCCAATGTCAGTGTATGCACGCTCCCATCTGCCCCCCTGTAGTCGCCAATGTCAGTGTATGCACGCTTCCATCTGCCCCCCTTTAGTCACCAATGTCAGTGCATGCACGCTTCCATCTGCCCCCCTTTTAGTCACCAATGTCAGTGTATGCACGCTTCCATCTGCCCCCCTTTTAGTCACCAATGTCAGTGTATGCACGCTCCCATCTGCCCCCCCTGTAGTCGCCAATGTCAGTGCATGCACGCTTCCATCTGCCCCCCTTTAGTCACCAATGTCAGTGCATGCACGCTTCCATCTGCCCCCCTTTTAGTCACCAATGTCAGAGCATGCACGCTCCCATCTGCGCCCCTGTAGTCGCCAATGTCAGTGTATGCACGCTCCCATCTGCCGCCCTGTAGTCATCAATGTTAGTGCATGCACGCTCCCATCTGCCCCCCTTTTAGTCGCCAATGTCAGTGTATGCACGCTCTCATCTGCCCCCCTGTAGTCGCCAATTTCAGTGTATGCATGCTCCCATCTGCGCCCCTGTAGTCGCCAATGTCAGTGTATGCACGCTCCCATCTGCCCCTCCTGCAGTCACCAATGTCAGTGCATGCATGCTCCCATCTGCCGCCCTGTAGTCACCAATGTCAGCGTATGCACGCTCCCATCTGCCCCTCCTGTGGTCGCCAATGTCAGTGTATGCACGCTCCCATCTGCCACCCTGTAGTCACCAATGTCAGTGTATGCACGCTCCCATCTACCCCTCCTGTGGTCGCCAATGTCAGTATATACACGCTCACATCTGCCGCCCTGTAGTCACCAATGTCAGTGCATGCACGCTCCCATCTACCCCTCCTGTGGTCGCCAATGTCAGTGCATGCACGCTCCCATCTGCTGCCCTGTAGTCACCAATGTCAGTGCATGCACGCTCCCATCTACCCCTCCTGTGGTCGCCAATGTCAGTGTATGCACGCTCCCATCTGCCGCCCTGTAGTCACCAATGTCAATGCATGCACGCTCCCATCTACCCCCCCTGTAGTCACCAATGTCAGTGCATGCACGCTCCCATCTACCCCTCCTGTGGTCGCCAATGATAGTGTATGCACGCTCCCATCTGCCGCCCTGTAGTCACCAATGTCAGTGCATGCACGCTCCCATCTACCCCTCCTGTGGTCGCCAATGTCAGTGTATGCACGCTCCCATCTGCCGCCCTGTAGTCACCAATGTCAGTGCATGCACGCTCCCATCTACCCCCCCTGTAGTCGCCAATGTCAGTGTATGCACGCTCCCATCTGCCCCCTGTAGTCGCCAATGTCAGTGCATGCACGCTTCCATCTGCCCCCCTTTTAGTCGCCAATGTCAGTGTATGCACGCTCCCATCTGCCCCCTTTAGTCACCAATGTCAGTGCATGCACGCTTCCATCTGCCCCCCTTTTAGTCGCCAATGTCAGTGTATGCACGCTCCCATCTGCCCCCTTTAGTCACCAATGTCAGTGCATGCACGCTCCCATCTGCCCCCCTGTGGTCGCCAATGATAGTGTATGCACGCTCCCATCTGCCGCCCTGTAGTCACCAATGTCAGTGCATGCACGCTCCCATCTACCCCTCCTGTGGTCGCCAATGTCAGTGTATGCACGCTCCCATCTGCCGCCCTGTAGTCACCAATGTCAGTGCATGCACGCTCCCATCTACCCCCCCTGTAGTCGCCAATGTCAGTGTATGCACGCTCCCATCTGCCCCCTGTAGTCGCCAATGTCAGTGCATGCACGATTCCATCTGCCCCCCTTTTAGTCGCCAATGTCAGTGTATGCACGCTCCCATCTGCCCACTTTAGTCACCAATGTCAGTGCATGCACGCTTCCATCTGCCCCCCTTTTAGTCGCCAATGTCAGTGTATGCACGCTCCCATCTGCCCCCTTTAGTCACCAATGTCAGTGCATGCACGCTCCCATCTGCCCCCCTGTAGTCACCAATGTCAGTGCATGCACGCTCCCATCTGCCGCCCTGTAGTCACCAATGTCAGTGCATGCACGCTCCCATCTGCCGCCCTGTAGTCACCAATGTCAGTGTATGCACGCTCCCATCTGCCGCCCTGTAGTTACCAATGTCAGTGAATGCACGCTCCCATCTGCCGCCCTGTAGTCACCAATGTCAGTGCATGCACGCTCCCATCTGCCGCCCTGTAGTCACCAATGTCAGTGCATGCACGCTCCCATCTACCCCTCCTGTGGTCGCCAATGTCAGTGTATGCACGCTCCCATCTGCCCCCTGTAGTCGCCAATGTCAGTGTATGCACGCTCTCATCTGGCCCCCTGTAGTCGCCAATTTCAGTGTATGCATGCTCCCATCTGCGCCCCTGTAGTCGCCAATGTCAGTGTATGCACGCTCCCATCTGCCCCTCCTGCAGTCACCAATGTCAGTGTATGCACGCTCCCATCTGCCCCCTGTAGTCGCCAATGTCAGTGTATGCACGCTCCCATCTGCCATCCTGTAGTCACCAATGTCAGTGTATGCATGCTCCCATCTGCTCCCCTGTAGTCGCCAATGTCAGTGTATGCACGCTCCCATCTGCCTCTGTAGTCGCCAATTTAAGTGTATGCACACTCCCATCTGCCCCTCCTGTGGTTGCCAATGGCAGTGTATGCACGCTCCCATCTGCCCCCCTGTAGTCGCCAATGTCAGTGTATGCACGCTCCCATCTGCCCCTCCTGCAGTCACCAATGTCAGTGTATGCACGCTCCCATCTGCCCCCTGTAGTCGCCAATGTCAGTGTATGCACGCTCCCATCTGCCATCCTGTAGTCACCAATGTCAGTGTATGCATGCTCCCATCTGCTCCCCTGTAGTCACCAATGTCAGTGTATGCACGCTCCCATCTGCCTCTGTAGTCGCCAATTTCAGTGTATGCACGCTCCCATCTGCCCCTCCTGTGGTTGCCAATGGCAGTGTATGCACGCTCCCATCTGCCCCCCTTTTAGTCACCAATGTCAGTGTATGCATGCTCCCATCTGCCCCCCTTTTAGTCACCAATGTCAGTGTATGCACGCTCCCATCTGCCCCTCCTGTGGTTGCCAATGGCAGTGTATGCACGCTCCCATCTGCCCCCCTGTAGTCGCCAATGTCAGTGTATGCACGCTCCCATCTGCCCCTCCTGCAGTCACCAATGTCAGTGTATGCACGCTCCCATCTGTCCCAGAAGTCGCCAATGTCAGTGTATGCACGCTCCCATCTGCCGCCCTGTAGTCACCAATGTCAGTGCATGCACGCTCCCATCTGCCCCCCTTTTAGTCGCCAATGTCAGTGTATGCACGCTCTCATCTGCCCCCCTGTAGTCGCCAATTTCAGTGTATGCATGCTCCCATCTGCGCCCCTGTAGTCGCCAATGTCAGTGTATGCACGCTCCCATCTGCCCCTCCTGCAGTCACCAATGTCAGTGTATGCACGCTCACATCTGCCCCCTGTAGTCGCCAATGTCAGTGTATGCACGCTCCCATCTGCCATCCTGTAGTCACCAATGTCAGTGTATGCATGCTCCCATCTGCTCCCCTGTAGTCGCCAATGTCAGTGTATGCACGCTCCCATCTGCCTCTGTAGTCGCCAATTTCAGGGTATGCACGCTCCCATCTGCCCCTCCTGTGGTTGCCAATGGCAGTGTATGCACGCTCCCATCTGCCCCCCTGTAGTCGCCAATGTCAGTATATGCACGCTCCCATCTGCCCCTGAAGTCGCCAATGTCAGTGTATGCACGCTCCCATCTGCCCCTCCTGCGGACACCAGCTTCTGTGTGATCCTGTGTGTAGTGAACGGATGCTATACTGAGGAAAGGGATAATAACTCGGCTCCTGCACACAGATACTGTGGGAGCACGCGCTCAGCCACACCAGTGTTAGTGTGCGCAGGGCTGGGGAGTTACTGTAGATCAGGCAGGGCTCAGAAGAGGCTGCTGCCAATCACTATGTGGGGCGTAATTAAGGAGATGGAAAAGTGCAATGGGCCCTTGGCCTCATCAATAGTGCACCGAAGCCCGCTCATTTACATATGCAGTAAAACGTTTTTCCTATAAAAGCCCCATCTACCCCCCCTGTAGTCGCCAATGTCAGTGTATGCACGCTCCCATCTGCCCCCTGTAGTCGCCAATGTCAGTGCATGCACGCTTCCATCTGCCCCCCTTTTAGTCGCCAATGTCAGTGTATGCACGCTCCCATCTGCCCCCTTTAGTCACCAATGTCAGTGCATGCACGCTCCCATCTGCCCCCCTGTAGTCACCAATGTCAGTGCATGCACGCTCCCATCTACCCCTCCTGTCGTCGCCAATGTCAGTGTATGCACGCTCCCATCTGCCCCCTGTAGTCGCCAATGTCAGTGTATGCACGCTCCCATCTGCCATCCTGTAGTCACCAATGTCAGTGTATGCATGCTCCCATCTGCTCCCCTGTAGTCGCCAATGTCAGTGTATGCACACTCCCATCTGCCTCTGTAGTCGCCAATTTCAGTGTATGCACGCTCCCATCTGCCCCTCCTGTGGTTGCCAATGGCAGTGTATGCACGCTCCCATCTGCCCCCCTGTAGTCGCCAATGTCAGTGTATGCACGCTCCCATCTGCCCCTCCTGCAGTCACCAATGTCAGTGTATGCACGCTCCCATCTGTCCCAGAAGTCGCCAATGTCAGTGTATGCACGCTCCCATCTGCCATCCTGTAGTCACCAATGTCAGTGTATGCATGCTCCCATCTGCTCCCCTGTAGTCGCCAATGTCAGTGTATGCACGCTCCCATCTGCCTCTGTAGTCGCCAATTTCAGTGTATGCACGCTCCCATCTGCCCCTCCTGTGGTTGCCAATGGCAGTGTATGCACGCTCCCATCTGCCCCCCTTTTAGTCACCAATGTCAGTGTATGCACGCTCCCATCTGCCCCTCCTGTGGTTGCCAATGGCAGTGTATGCACGCTCCCATCTGCCCCCCTGTAGTCGCCAATGTCAGTGTATGCACGCTCCTATCTGCCCCTCCTGCAGTCACCAATGTCAGTGTATGCACGCTCCCATCTGTCCCAGAAGTCGCCAATGTCAGTGTATGCACGCTCCCATCTGCCGCCCTGTAGTCACCAATGTCAGTGCATGCACGCTCCCATCTGCCCCCCTTTTAGTCGCCAATGTCAGTGTATGCACGCTCTCATCTGCCCCACTGTAGTCGCCAATTTCAGTGTATGCATGCTCCCATCTGCGCCCCTGTAGTCGCCAATGTCAGTGTATGCACGCTCCCATCTGCCCCTCCTGCAGTCACCAATGTCAGTGTATGCACGCTCCCATCTGCCCCCTGTAGTCGCCAATGTCAGTGTATGCACGCTCCCATCTGCCATCCTGTAGTCACCAATGTCAGTGTATACATGCTCCCTTCTGCTCCCCTGTAGTCGCCAATGTCAGTGTATGCACGCTCCCATCTGCCTCTGTAGTCGCCAATGTCAGTGTATGCACGCTCCCATCTGCCATCCTGTAGTCACCAATGTCAGTGTATACATGCTCCCATCTGCTCCCCTGTAGTCGCCAATGTCAGTGTATGCACGCTCCCATCTGCCCCTCCTGTGGTTGCCAATGGCAGTGTATGCACGCTCCCATCTGCCCCCCTGTAGTCGCCAATGTCAGTATATGCACGCTCCCATCTGCCCCTGAAGTCGCCAATGTCAGTGTATACACGCTCCCATCTGCCCCTCCTGCAGTCACCAATGTCAGTGTATGCACGCTCCCATCTGCCCCTGAAGTCGCCAATGTCAGTGTATGCACGCTCCCATCTGCCCCTCCTGCGGACACCAGCTTCTGTGTGATCCTGTGTGTAGTGAACGGATGCTATACTGAGGAAAGGGATAATAACTCGGCTCCTGCACACAGATACTGTGGGAGCACGCGCTCAGCCACACCAGTGTTAGTGTGCGCAGGGCTGGGGAGTTACTGTAGATCAGGCAGGGCTCAGAAGAGGCTGCTGCCAATCACTATGTGGGGCGTAATTAAGGAGATGGAAAAGTGCAATGGGCCCTTGGCCTCATCAATAGTGCACCGAAGCCCGCTCATTTACATATGCAGTAAAACGTTTTTCCTATAAAAGCACATTTACTAAATTCTACTGTGTCAGGATGATTTTTATAGAGGCCAAATCTCCAATATGAAAGTGTGAATTGTTCAATTCTAGTTTTGGGGGTGACAGACAGGGGGGCAGTGATAATCGTGATATTAAGTCATTTATATCTGGGCAACATGGAATCCTGCATGACGTTTGTATGTTCCCGCTGTTGGTGTTGTTTTCCTTTGACATTTTAGTACAATTACTCCAAGAAATGCTGGACAAATACTGATGCATGCAATCTTTGCTTTCTGCCTGTGGTTTTTCCTCTTTGTAAATAATGTCATACCATGAGAGGGTTGCATTGTATAAAGAAAAATGCCAGCATGCTTCAGCACTACAACAAAACCACTTCCTAATCATTAATACTGGATGTGTGGACTCCAAAAACCACAGTCAAGTAAAAAGATTGTCCTCTTTCACAAACGTTTTCTGTCGGCTCAGTTATGAGTAAATATACAAACTAACTGAGCTCGCCATTCTTGGATCCAGCGCTGGGTCTCCACCACTGGTCCTAGCGATCAGCTGCATTGGTGAGGTCACATCTACACCCCCTTTACATCATTAAATGATCATTTAGTCATTGTAAACCAATTATGATCATGACACCTTTTAAACAAAAGATCTAAATGATAAAAGCCATTATTCTTATAAATTAAGAACACATCTACGGTACTTACTGATGGATGCCAAGGACTTCCCACTCATGCCCAATATCTGGTGTATGTAAACTATGTAGTATAATTGGGCACACCGTTATCAATCTGCATAGCAAAGACCAGCCCGCCTGAAACACAGAAATAGCATGGTGATGAGGAGCACAGACTGTCAGTCATTACATGTCTCACACTGGTAATGCCCCAATCATTTACAATAAGCTATGGAGGCAGGTTCTCAGGGAGATCTATGTCTGACCAATAGATCTTAACAGCTCATTTATAACTCAAGCAAAATGTGGATTTTTCTGGACTAAGACATTGGATCACAGATATCAAAATATCATTTTAATCAGTTTCCTATGAACTGCACATGCCCATATAGCCGACTTAGGAGGGTTAATCATAGTGACAGATTCCCTTTAAAGGGAACCTGTCATCCCAAAAATTGAAGGTGAGCTAAGCCCACCAGCATCAGGGGCTTATCTACAGCATTCTGGAATGCTGTAGATAAGCCATCCATGCATCCTGAAAATGAGAAAAAGAGGTTAGATTATACTCACCCAGGGGCGGTCCCGGTCCGGTTCTGGTCCGATGGGCATCACAGTCTGGTCCGGGGCCTCCAATCTTCTTACGATGACGTCCTCTTCTGGTCTTCATACTGCGGCTCTGGCGCAGGCGTACTTGGTCTGCCCTGTTGAGGGCAGAGCAAAATACTGCAGTGCGTAGGCGCAGGGCCTCTCTGACCTTTCCCGGCGCCTGCGCACTGCAGTACTTTTCTCTGCCCTAAACAGGGCAGACAAAGTATGCCTGTGCCGGAACCGCAGCGTGAAGGCAAGAAGAGGACGTCATCGTAATAAGATGGGAGGCCCCGGACCGGACCACGACACCCATCGTACCGGGACCGCCCCTGGGTGAGTATAATCTAACCTCTTTTTCTCATCTTTCAGGTAACATCGGGGGCTTATCTACAGCATTACAAAATGCTGCAGATAAGCCCCTGATGCTGGTGGGCTTAGCTCACCTTCGATTTTGGGGGTGACAAGTTCCCTTTAAATATACTTTGTGAGAAGACCCCTTTATCAATTATTCAGAGGATATGTGCTAATACAACAACCAAAACTCTAATTAGCGCCTCAGAACAAAATAAAGTAACTGAACAGGTGCAAACTGCATAATATACAAACAGAATACAGCAGCACTCTGCAAGAGCTACACTGCATGCAAACATTAAAGGAAGCTTGTCAGGTCCCCCATTCCCTCCAATCCAGCAGCATTCAGCTATGTGTGATTAAACTCCATCCCTAATCAGCCCTGTATAACATAATTCGGTTAAATAAATGCTTTAAAAAAGACATTTATAACCTCCGATTTTCTTATGCTAATGAGGGCTTTGACTAGCCAATGGGTTGTTAGTTCCACAGACTATAAAGGCACGGATGATTGACCTCGTGGAGACCAAAACATCCAACACCGCGGAGACACCATCACGTGTTTCTCAACGCAGTGATCCAGAACACTGCCCCCAAATATGCAAATGCATGTAGAGGAGCTGCGGAGACACCATCACGTGTTTCTCAACGCAGGCAGTGAATAGCCAGGCCTTTCCCCGGGTTCTGGATCACTGCGTTGAGAAACACGTGATGGTGTCTCCGCAGCTCCTCTACATGCATTTGCATATTTGGGGGCAGTGTTCTGGATCACTGCGTTGAGAAACACGTGATGGTGTCTCCGCGGTGTTGGATGTTTTGGTCTCCACGAGGTCAATCATCCGTGCCTTTATAGACTTTCTACTAGGCACTGCTCCTGATAGCCAGTTTTCTACTCCACACTGATGAGGGGCAAAACCCCGAAACAGCTGTCTGTGGATGGATACCATGCTTGGCATAGGTGGTTTTCCTTTATTGGATGTTTTCCTTTATTGGATGCTGCCCTTCCCTTGGTTGTTCCTTCCCGGGGAAATGCCTGGCTATTCACTGCCTGCGTTGAGAAACACGTGATGGTGTCTCCGCAGCTCCTCTACATGAAGTTCCACAGACTAGTCAGTCCTTTTTCCACGTTATCACGCCCCTGTGGGCGTTATAACAAAATGTGCACTAGCGCAGTCATCGCCACTTACACAAATCTAGCGCATGCGCGCTGCTCATTCCAGCAACATCACTGTGTCTCTGAAACCGGTTGTATGTTTATCGGCTTCAGATGTGCGTACTGGGCATGACCGGAAGCCATCTTCTAAACTTCCAGACATTCACAGTGCAGGCCTCTGATCCCAGGAAACATACGCCCAGCTTCAAAGGCGCACTACGCATGACTAAGTTCTGAAGATGGCTAATTAACCCATAAAATAAAAAATCTAAGTAGCCCTCATCTGTCTGCCGTTACTCCATAATGATGATCCCCAACTCTGCTACATCTGGATGGTCTGGTTAGCGGTGACATTAGGAACACTCACCACGCCAGCCAGGACACAATGAGAGAACCGTGAGAAATTCCCTCCTGCAGTGACATAATTAAGGTTACCGTAGGTCACAGGCAGCAGTTCTGAAGGCAAGCTCTGTGTGAGCTGGCATGTGAACCACTTTAACCTTACCGATGTCACCGCTTGCACCGTGAGAAATGTTGATATTTATTTTTAGATTAATAAATGGGTAAAAGAGGAAATTGTCGGGGAGTGATTTGTACTATTAAAATGACTTTTCTCTGTGTGTCCTTATTAATTTTGACTACCGGGGTTAGTAATGGGGGTGTCTGATAGACACCTCACCATTACTAACCTCTGGGCTTGATGTCAGCAGGCATCAACCCCAAAACTATTACCCCACTTGCCAACGCACCAGAGCAAGTGGGAAAGCTAAGCATCAGAATTGGTGCATTTCCTGGATGCCCCTTTTATGGAGCGGCTGAGGGCTGATGTTCAGTCTGGGAGGGGCTAATATCCATGACCCCATCCCAGCCTATTAATATTAGCCCACAGCTTTCTGTTTAGCCTTTGCTGGTTAGCAAAAATAGGGGGACCCCTGTTATGACCTGGTGGTTAGGACAAGAATGGACCTGATGGTCAAGAGCACCCGGAAAGACCTGATACCTACAAAATACAGGACAAGCTCTGGGAAGTGGAAACTCTGCTGACCGCAATCCCTAATCCTATCACGCACACTAGAAATAGCCGTGGATTGCTCCTAACGCTCCCTATGCAACTCGTCACAGCCTCAGAACTAGCTAGCCCTAAAGATAGGAAAATAAAGCCTACCTTGCCTCAGAGAAATTCCCCAAAGGAAAAGGCAGCCCCCACATATATTGACTGTGAGTAAGATGAAATCACAAACACAGAGATGAAATAGATTTAGCAAAGAGAGGCCCGACTTACTGAACAGACAGAGGATGGGAAAGGTAACTTTGCGGTCAGCACAAAAACCTACAAAAAGCCACGCAGAGTGTGCAGGGAAAAAATCCTTCCGCACCGACTCACGGTGCGGAGGCGCCCCTCTGCATCCCAGAGCTTCCAGCAAGCAAGGCAATATTCACAATAGCAAGCTGGACAGAAAAAATAGCAAACAAGAAAATAGCAAGAGGAACTTAGCTTCTGCTGGAGTAAACAGGTAACCAGAACGATCCAGGAGCGAACTAGACCAATAGTACAACATTGACAGCTGGCATGGGGCAAAGATCTAAGTGGAGTTAAATAGAGCAGCCCACTAACGACTTAGCCTCGTCACCTGTGGAAGGAAACTCAGAAACACCCACAGCCACCAGAGGAAGTCCATGGACAGAACCAGCCGAAGTACCATTCATGACCACAGGAGGGAGCCCGACAACAGAATTCACAACAGTACCCCCCCCCCCCCTTGAGGAGGGGTCACCGAACCCTCACCAGAGCCCCCAGGCCGACCAGGATGAGCCAGATGAAAGGCACGAACCAGATCGGCAGCATGAACATCAGAGGCAAAAACCCAGGAATTCTCTTCCTGACCATAACCCTTCCACTTGACCAGGTACTGGAGTTTCCGTCTCGAAATACGAGAATCCAAAATCTTCTCAACCACATACTCCAACTCCCCCTCAACCAACACCGGGGCAGGAGGATCAACGGATGGAACCACAGGCGCCACGTATCTCCGCAATAACGACCTATGGAACACATTATGGATGGCAAAAGAAGCTGGAAGGGCCAAACGAAATGACACAGGATTGATAACCTCAGAAATCTTATACGGACCAATGAAACGAGGCTTAAACTTAGGAGAGGAAACCTTCATAGGAACAAAACGAGACGACAACCAAACCAAATCCCCAACACGAAGTCGGGGACCCACACAGCGCCGGCGGTTAGCGAAACGTTGAGCCTTCTCCTGGGACAATGTCAAATTGTCCACCACATGAGTCCAAATCTGCTGCAACCTATCCACCACAGTATCTACACCAGGACAGTCCGAAGACTCAACCTGCCCTGAAGAGAAACGAGGATGGAAACCAGAATTGCAGAAAAACAGCGAAACTAAAGTAGCCGAGCTGGCCCGATTATTAAGGGCGAACTCAGCCAACAGCAAAAAGGACACCCAATCATCCTGATCAGCAGAAACAAAGCATCTCAGATATGTTTCCAAAGTCTGATTAGTTCGTTCGGTTTGGCCATTTGTCTGAGGATGGAAAGCCGAGGAAAAAGACAAATCAATGCCCATCCTAGCACAAAAGGATCGCCAAAACCTCGAAACAAACTGGGAACCTCTGTCCGAAACGATGTTCTCCGGGATACCATGTAAACGAACCACATGCTGGAAAAATAATGGCACCAAATCAGAGGAGGAAGGCAATTTAGACAAGGGTACCAAATGGACCATCTTAGAAAAACGATCACAAACCACCCAAATGACCGACATCTTTTGAGAGACGGGGAGATCCGAAATAAAATCCATAGAAATATGCGTCCAGGGCCTCTTCAGGACCGGCAAGGGCAAAAGCAACCCACTGGCAGGAGAACAGCAGGGCTTAGCCCGAGCACAAGTCCCACAGGACTGCACAAAAGAACGCACATCCCGTGACAAAGACAGCCACCAAAAGGATCTAGCCACCAAATCTCTGGTACCAAAGATTCCAGGATGCCCAGCCAACATTGAACAATGAATCTCAGAGATAACTTTACTAGTCCATCTATCAGGGACAAACAGTTTCTCCGCTGGGCAACGGTCAGGTCTATCAGCCTGAAATTTTTGCAGCACCCGCCGCAAATCAGGGGAGATGGCAGACAAAATTACCCCCTCTTTGAGAATACCCACCGGCTCAGGAACACCCGGAGAGTCAGGCACAAAACTCCTTGACAGGGCATCAGCCTTCACATTCTTAGAGCCCGGAAGGTACGAAACCACAAAATCAAAACGGGAGAAAAATAACAACCATCGAGCCTGTCTCGGATTCAACCGTTTGGCAGACTCAAGATACGGTAAGTCAAATTCTTGTGATCTGTCAAGACCACCACGCGATGCTTGGCTCCTTCAAGCCAATGACGCCACTCCTCGAATGCCCACTTCATGGCCAACAACTCTGGATTACCAACATCATAATTACGCTCAGCAGGCGAAAACTTTCTAGAAAAGAAAGCACATGGCTTCATCACCGAGCCATCAGAACTTCTTTGCGACAAAACAGCCCCTGCTCCAATCTCAGAAGCATCAACCTCAACCTGAAACGGGAGCGAAACATCTGGCTGGCACAACACAGGGGCAGAAGAAAAACGACGCTTCAACTCCTGAAAAGCCTCTACAGCTGCAGAAGACCAATTGACCACATCAGCACCCTTCTTGGTCAAATCAGTCAACGGTTTAGCAACACTAGAAAAATTAGCGATGAAGCGCCGATAAAAATTAGCAAAACCCAGGAACTTTTGCAGGCTCTTCACAGATGTCGGCTGAGTCCAATCGTAAATGGCCTGGACTTTAACAGGGTCCATCTCGATAGTAGAAGGGGAAAAAATGAACCCCAAAAATGAAACCTTCTGAACTTTAAAGAGACACTTAGACCCCTTCACAAACAAGGAATTCGCACGAAGGACCTGGAACACCATTCTGACCTGCTTCACATGAGACTCCCAATCATCCGAAGAGACCAAAATATCATCCAAATACACAATCAGGAATTTATCCAGGTACTCTCGGAAGATGTCATGCATAAAGGACTGAAATTCTGATGGAGCATTGGAAAGCCTGAATGGCATAACCAGGTACTCAAAATGGCCCTCGGGCGTATTAAATGCTGTTTTCCATTCATCGCCCTGTTTAATACGCACAAGATTATACGCCCCTCGAAGATCTATCTTGGTGAACCAACTAGCCCCTTTAATACGAGCAAACAAATCAGACAGCAACGGCAAAGGATACTGAAATTTGACTGTAATTTTATTAAGAAGGCGGTAATCAATACAAGGTCTCAAAGAACCATCCTTCTTGGCCACAAAAAAAGAACCCTGCTCCTAACGGTGATGATGACGGGCGAATATGGCCTTTCTCCAAGGATTCCTTTATATAACTCCGCATAGCGGCGTGTTCTGGCACAGATAAATTGAACAATCGGCCCTTAGGAAACTTACTACCAGGAATCAAATTAATTGCACAATCGCAATCCCTATGAGGAGGTAGGGCACTGGCTTTGGGCTCATCAAATACATCCCGATAATCCGACAAAAACTCTGGAACTTCAGAAGGAGTGGAAGCCAAAATTGACAAAAATGGAACATCACCATGTACCCCCTGGCAACCC
The DNA here is from genome assembly GCF_032444005.1 of Ranitomeya imitator. NCBI lineage: Eukaryota > Metazoa > Chordata > Amphibia > Anura > Dendrobatidae > Ranitomeya > Ranitomeya imitator. The sequence continues at coordinate 352,894,849 of NC_091285.1, read as the reverse complement.
CAGCTGGACACAGACATAGATTTCCAGTCCAATACTGGATTATGAACCTGTAGCCATGGCAACCCCAAAACGACCACATCATGCAGATTATGCAACACCAAAAAGCGGATATCCTCCTGATGTGCAGGAACCATGCACATGGTCAATTGGGTCCAGTACTGAGGCTTATTCTTGGCCAAAGGCGTAGCATCAATTCCTCTCAATGGAATAGGATACTGCAAGGGCTCCAAGAAAAAACCACAGCGCCTAGCATACTTCAAGTCCATCAAATTCAGGGCAGCGCCTGAATCCACAAATGCCATAACAGAATAGGATGACAATGAGCAAATCAGAGTAACGGACAATAGAAATTTAGACTGTACCGTACCAATGGTGGCAGACCTAGCGAACCGCTTAGTGCGCTTAGGACAATCGGAGATAGCATGAGTGGAATCACCACAGTAAAAACATAGCCCATTCCGACGTCTGTGTTCTTGCCGTTCAGCTCTGGTCAAAGTCCTATCACATTGCATAGGCTCAGGCCCATGCTCAGATAGTACCGCCAAATGGTGCACAGCTTTACGCTCACGCAAGCGTCGATCGATCTGAATGGCCAAAGACATAGACTCATTCAGACCAGCAGGCATGGGAAATCCCACCATGACATCCTTAAGGTCTTCAGAGAGACTCTTTCTGAAGATTGCTGCCAGGGCACATTCATTCCACTGAGTGAGCACAGACCACTTTCTAAACTTCTGACAATATATCTCCGTATCTCCGCTTCATCCTGACCCTGACACAGAGCCAGCAAGATTTTCTCTGCCTGATCCACTGAATTAGGTTCGTCATAAAGCAATCCAAGCGCCAGGAAAAACGCATCAACATCACGCAATGCCGGATCTCCTGGCGCAAGGGAAAATGTCCAGTCTTGAGGGTCACCACGTAACAAAGAAATAATGATCTTTACTTGTTGAACAGGGTCACCTGAGGAGCGAGGTTTCAAGGCAAGAAACAATTTACAATTATTTTTGAAATTCAAGAACTTAGATCTATCACCAAAAAACAAATCAGGAATTGGAATCCTAGGCTCTGACATCGGATTCTGAACCACAAAATCTTGAATGTTTTGTACCCTTGTAGTGAGATTATCCATCCAAGAGGACAGACCTTGAATGTCCATGTTTACACCTGTGTCCTGAACCACCCAGAGGTAAAGGGGAAAAGAGAGACAAAACACACTGCAAAGAAAAAAAAATTGTCTCAGAACTTCTCTTCTCCCTCTATTGAGATGCATTAATACTTTGGGCCAGCTGTACTGTTATGACCTGGTGGTTAGGACAAGAATGGACCTGATGGTCAAGAGCACCCGGAAAGACCTGATAGCTACAAAATACAGGACAAGCTCTGGGAAGTGGAAACTCTGCTGACCGCAATCCCTAATCCTATCACACACACTAGAAATAGCCGTGGATTGCTCCTAACGCTCCCTATGCAACTCGTCACAGCCTCAGAACTAGCTAGCCCTAAAGATAGGAAAATAAAGCCTACCTTGCCTCAGAGAAATTCCCCAAAGGAAAAGGCAGCCCCCACATATATTGACTGTGAGTAAGATGAAATCACAAACACAGAGATGAAATAGATTTAGCAAAGAGAGGCCCGACTTACTGAACAGACAGAGGATAGGAAAGGTAACTTTGCGGTCAGCACAAAAACCTACAAAAAGCCACGCAGAGTGTGCAGGGAAAAAAACCTTCCGCACCGACTCACGGTGCGGAGGCGCCCCTCTGCATCCCAGAGCTTCCAGCAAGCAAGGCAATATTCACAATAGCAAGCTGGACAGAAAAAATAGCAAACAAGAAAATAGCAAGAGGAACTTAGCTTCTGCTGGAGTAAACAGGTAACCAGAACGATCCAGGAGCGAACTAGACCAATAGTACAACATTGACAGCTGGCATGGGGCAAAGATCTAAGTGGAGTTAAATAGAGCAGCCCACTAACGACTTAGCCTCGTCACCTGTGGAAGGAAACTCAGAAACACCCACAGCCACCAGAGGAAGTCCATGGACAGAACCAGCCGAAGTACCATTCATGACCACAGGAGGGAGCCCGACAACAGAATTCACAACAGACCCCATATCATTTTTTGGAAGAGTCCCCCTTTCATACTAACCAGTAAAGGCTAAGCAGACAGCTGTGAGCTGTTATTAATAGGCTGGGAACCTTTATGGCTATTGGCTCCATCCCATAATAATAACAATAGCACCCAGCTGTCTTCTTTGCCTCAACTGGTTCAAAAAAATAAGGGGGACCTCATGCTGTTTTTATTAACTTTATGTGATTGATACACATATAGGGAGACCAGGCGACAATGATGAGAGTTGGATTCAGTAACCGGCGCCTTGAACAGCACTAACTGTAAAGCTTTTCCCAGTGGTCCGTAAGTGTCGCACTGATGACACACAGATGTGGCATGCTTTGTGGACTGTGCTGCTGGTAAAAAAACAGACATGTCTACATGTTTTGCACAGGGACATTTAGTCCTTGGAAACACACTCGTGTGCAGACCCACAGATTTGAATGGGTCTACCTAAAGGTACCTTCACACATAACGATATTGTTAACGATATCGTTGCTATTTGTGACGTAGCAACGATATCGTTAATGAAATCGTTATGTGTGACAGCGACCAACGATCAGGCCCCTGCTGGGAGATCGTTGGTCGCTGAATAAAGTCCAGAACTTTATTTAGTCGCTGGACTCCCTGGAGACATCGCTGGATCGGCGTGTGTGACACCGATCCAGCGATGTCTTCACTGGTAACCAGGGTAAACATCGGGTAACTAAGCGCAGGGCCGCGCTTAGTAACCCGATGTTTACCCTGGTTACCATGCTAAAAGTAAAAAAAAACAAACAGTACATACTTACCTACCGCTGTCTGTCCTCCAGCGCTGTGCTCTGCACTCCTCCTGTACTGGCTGTGAGCCGGAAAGCAGAGCGGTGACGTCACCGCTCTGCTTTCCGGCTCCCAGACAGTACAGGAGGAGAGCAGAGAAGCAGAGCGCAGCGCTGGAGGACAGACGGCTGTAGGTAAGTATGTACTGTTTGTTTTTTTTTACTTTTAGCGTGGTAACCAGGGTAAACATCGGGTTACTAAGCGCGGCCCTGCGCTTAGTTACCCGATGTTTACCCTGGTTACCGGCATCGTTGGTCGCTGGAGAGCTGTCTGTGTGACAGCTCTCCAGCGACCAAACAGCGACGCTGCAGCGATTCGGATCGTTGTCGGTATCGCTGCAGCGTCGCTAAATGTGAAGGGGCCTTAAGTGTCTCCAGTACGTGTGAAAACTGTCACCACAGGTACTGAAGACACTGAGATGTGAAAGAGCCCTATAGCAGTGATCACCCAGACATGCATCACTCACTCCATTTAATGCCTATGTTATTGATGTCAGCAGCCTTATGCAGTAATCAGTGGGACCCCACAATAAAAAAACCTTTCATCACCTAGCAAACGCATTGGAGATAAACATGTTTGGAAGTGGAAGATTGCTTTCATAACACTATCATAGTAGTGAAATTTACAGAAAGCAAATACAATATGGCTAGTTATTTGGTGGCCAACAAATGCATGTTACATGAATATTTGTAGCTGTAAAGCAAATAGTAGCCTTTACGCTTGCCATGCATGAAAGGTTACTATTGCTTAATGCTAATAGGTTTACTTTTGCAGGCAGATTGCTTAATTGAACAATTGATTCAAATACTTCCAAATCAAGGCAAGTTTAAAACAAACATTTCAGTATACATAGCTGGCGGTGAGATAAGAATCATTATGTCTGAAGGAGGCACTTGCTACTAATGGATGAAGGAACAGAATGTCCACATTCGATTTACCTTAGAGGGATTGTTCACTACTAGGAAAAGCCCTTCTTAAACTAAATGTTCGTCCTCAATAAAATAATAAAGCCTACACTGCCCTCCCGTGCCGGCGCCGGTCCCATGGTGTTGGCACTTGTTTTCCACGGGGTTGTGATGCGGTGTTGTGCCCAGTCAGTGCTGGCATCACTGTCTCCGCATTCGGACAAACTGAACATGAAGAGGAAGCCAGGGATCAGCTGCAGCCCAGACTTCTTCATGGTCAGTTTGTCTGAAGGCGAAGACAGTGACACCAGCGCTGATTGGGGTCCGGGCACCACTTGTCATTCCACTGCATCTCATCCCGGGACAGCGAGTGCTGAAACACCTGGAATGGAGGGGAGTATAGGCTTTTAAGAAGTGGACCTTAGTGGACAACCCCTTTGATCATCACCAGTACACTTTTTTTTTGTGTTCTGTTTTTTTTGGGGGGTGGTTATGATGTTACAGTTCCATAGAAAGGTACTGTTAATACAGCTACAGCCTTATTATGATATTAAAGAATGCATAACGCATTGTCATTTGTCCAACTAACCAATATGTATGACATAATGACTTTGGTTATGCCATACTAGATCGCACAAGACACTTTTGCTCAACTTTCAAGTGACTATTTTCTCCCCAACAGTATTGAATTTAGTAAAAATATCGGTATGTCGCACTACAAAAAAGTGAAACATGGGTCCATGCCAATGTATAGCATGTGACTGTTATATGATTTGGCACATCAAGCCATAGATACTGTCAGCCATAACTTTGGTGCAATCAGAAATGGCAGAGGAAGCAAGTTACACAAAGCTTCTATCTCAGCGTTTTCACCTAAATCTTCAGTCATAGGACTATACCGTTATGTAACGAAGATTGTCAAGTAGCCCCAGACATAGGCATTACACATACTGTGGAAGAGTACCAAATAAAAAAGGAATTCCCAACACAACACTTGTAAATATACAGATTTTTTTCAGTGCCCATGGTTGCAAGAGAAAACCCTAGGCATCTTTTAGGTGGATTCTGCCAATAATCTAATGTTTTGACTCCCCTTTACTGTGCCACAAAGGTAAACATTGAAGTAATGAGTATTTCATCATGCAAAATTTAGTTCTATTGGAAGATTTGCGTTTTTTTTTTTCAGAACAACTTGATTCTCTTTATCAATTAAAAAAAAAATTATGTCTGAGCTAGTACTCTTTTGGTTAGGGTGCACAGTTTTTTTTGGCTGGCAGTTAGATTAAAGGGAATCTGTCACCAGATTTGTACCATGTGAGATAAGGCCAGTATTTTTCAGCCTTGATATACAGCATTCTAATATGCTGTATACATGCCCCCAATCTAGCTGACAAGACAAGAAAAAGACCTTTTATAATCAGGGATGTGGAGTCGCGAAATATCCGACTCAGACTCCTCCATTTCCCTGACTCCCGACTCCACAGCACTGCCCTCTACTGAGCATGTACATAAAGTGCAGCACAGATTCATCCCCCCTACTGAGCATGTACATAAAGTGCAGCACAGATTCATCCCCCTTACTGAGCATGTACATAAAGTGCAGCACAGATTCATCCCCCCTACTGAGCATGTACATAAAGTGCAGCACAGATTCATCCCCCATACTGAGCATGTACATAAAGTGCAGCACAGATTCATCCCCCCTACTGAGCATGTACATAAAGTGCAGCACAGATTCATCTCAACTGAAAGCCGAGATCCTTAGATCAGGAACAGAACAGACATTTATAGGACATTTCGTAACTTTCCCAAATTATTATGAAAAACATTTACAGCACATCCTGCATTGTAGTACTGTACCCAATTTATTATATATTTTCAGTCTGAGTCGGTCCAATTTATACAGACTCCACCAAAATGGACACCGACTCCAACTCTACAGCCCTGTTTCAAATACCAACAAGGTTGTCGGGTCCAACGGGCATTGCAGTCTCGGTGCAGTGGCTCCCTTCTTACCTAATGTGGATGATGCGTCCTACGTGATCCACACAGTCTCCCTGACAGCACGCTCCTGTGCAGGCTTTACTTTTCTCTGCGCTGACCAAGTACTGCAATGCGCAAGTGCAGAGAAAGGTGAAAGTGCCCCGACATCTGTGCACTGCAGTACTTTACTTTAAGGCCGGCGTCACACTACCGTGTTTTACGGACGTAAGAGAGGTGCAGAAAATACGGATTGCATACGGTACAATGCTTCTCTATGCCCCTGTTCCTATCAGCCGTATTTTACTGATCCGTATTATACTGTCTTCTACGGCTGTAGAAAATCGCAGCATGCTGCGTTTGTCACCGTATTGCGCAAAAAATACACCAATGAAAGTCTATGGGGGCGAGAAAAATACGGATTACACACGGACCAACAGTGTGACTTGCGAGAAATATGCAGCGGTGTTCTAGAGAAAAGCCGGCAATTCAGTGCAGTGTACAGTAAAATCACACTGACAGGTTAGAATAGAATAGCTAAAATTAATGTCTACACAGAGTATAGGGGTATATATGTGTAGACATGTCAGTGAGACACATATATGTATATATATTAATATTTCATACAGCGCTAGATAGCTTAAAAGCCGGTAATTCAATTGCCGGCATTTGCGATCTCCTTTCCAAACCCGACATGATATGAGACATGGTTTACATACAGTAAACCATCTCATATCCCTTTTTTTTGTATATTCCACACTACTAATGTTAGTAGTGTGTATGTGCAAAATGTGGGCTCTGTAGCTAATGAATTAAAGGGTTAAATCGCGGAAAAAAATGGCGTGGGCTCCCGCGCAATTTTGTCCACCAGAATGGTAAAGCCAGTGACTGAGGGCAGATAGTAATAGCCTGGAGAGGGTACATGGTTATTGCCCCCCCCCTCGGCTAAAAGCATCTGCCCCCAGAAAAGGCACATCTGGAAGATGCGCCTATTCTGGCACTTGGTCACTCTCTTCCCATTCCCGTGTAGCAGTGGGATATGGGGTAATGAAAGGTTAATGTCACTTTGCTATTGTAAGGCGACATTAAGCCAGATTAATAATGGAGAGGCGTCAATTATGACACCTATCCATTATTAATCCAATAGTAGGAATTGGTTAATAAACACACACACACACACGTTATTCTAAAGTATTTTAATGAAAAATACACAGGTTTTTGTAATATTTTATTATTCTGGTAATCCACCTGAAGACCCTCGTCCTGTAAAAAAGTTAAAATAAAAAAACAACAATATCTCATACCTTCCGTCGTTCTGTAACGTCCCACGATGTAAATCCATCTGAAATGGTTAACTATTTTTACAAGCAGAAGCTCTGCTAATGCAGATGTGCTTCTGTCTGTAAAACCCCGGGGAATGAATGGAAAGTAGGTCAATGACCTGTATTTACCTTCAGTTGCGGTGAGGCGCCCTCTGCTTGATGTCCTCATATGAACTCGAGCGTGGGAAAATATTCAGAAAAGTTCCCAGGCTCGAGTTCATATGAGGACATCCAGCAGAGGGCGCATCACCGCAACTGAAGGTAAATACAGGTCATTGACCTACATTCCATTCCTTCCCCGGGGTTTTACAGACAGAAGCACAGCTGCATTAGCAGACCTTCTGCTTGTAAAAATAGTTAACCCCTTCAGATGGATTTACATCGTGGGACGTTACAGAACGACGGAAGGTATGGGATATTGTTGTTTTTTTATTTTAACTTTTTTACAGGACGAGGGTCTTCAGGTGGATTACCAGAATAATAAAATATTACAAAAACCTGTGTATTTATTTCATTAAAATACTTTGGAATAATGTGTGTGTGTGCTTATTAACCATTTCCTACTATTGGATTAATAATGGATAGGTGTCATAATTGACGCCTCTCCATTATTAATCTGACTTAATGTCACCTTACAATAGCAAGGTGACATTAACCCTTGATTACCCCATATCCCACTGCTACATGGGAATGGGAAGAGAGTGGCCAAGTGCCAGAATAGGCGCATCTTCCAGATGTGCCTTTTCTGTGGTGGTGGGGGCAGTTGTTTTTAGCCAGGGGGGGCCAATAACCATGGACTCCCTCCAGGCTATTAATATCTGCCCTCAGTCACTGGCTTTACCACTCTGGCAGAGAAAATTGCGTGGGAGCCCACGCCATTTTTTTCCGCGATTTGACCCTTTAATTCAATAGCTACAGAGCCCACATTTTGCACATACATACTACTAACAGTAGTGTGTAATATGCAAAAAAAAGGGATATGAGATGGTTTACTGTATGTAAACCATGTCTCATATCATGTCGGGTTTAGGAAGGAGATAGCAAAAGCCGGCAACTAAATTACCGGCTCTTAAGCTATCTAGCGCTGTATGAAATATTATATATATATATATATATATATATATATATATATATATATATAAAACAGTATATATGTTATTAAGATTTTTTTAACACATGGATCCATTGTATGTCCGTATGTCAGTTTTGCAAGCCTGCGAGAAAATCTCGCAGTACGGATGCCATACGGATTACATACGGAGGATGCCATGCGCAAAATACGCTGACACACCCGGCCTACGGAGTACTTACGGATCACCATTTTTTTACTTTTCTGGCGTATTACGGCCGTAAAATATGGACCGTATTCTTATATGCTGAGTGTGACGCCAGCCTAATAATGCACAGCAGACAGAGACACGTCTTCAGGAAAATCTGTGAGCCGTGCCCCCTTAGTTAAAACCTAAAAAATTAGCACTAAATAAATAGGTCCATATTTCTGGAACTGTACGGTGCGCTAAAAAAAAATGGATTACTCAGGAAATCACACAATGGAATAAAGTAAGTGTAAAAACTTGCCATTTTGAACCTGGTATCAAACCCTCGTTACACTTTCTACTGGCAGGTTATCAGATTACTTTGTAAAGAAAAATAAGGTTTGCTTCCTGCTTGATGAAATGTCCAGCAGGCTTTACCAGGTAGAAACTACCAAGCAATACACGCTACAGGAACCGAGGTATGTAAAACATGTAGTCATGAGGTTGACTCAAAAAGCAAATAATGAAAAAAAACAAACAAGCATTCTTGTATGAGGTTACATTACCTCCTGTATGACAGCGACTTTTATGTAGGACTCCAGCACCAGTAACAGGGGCAGATGGACGTTCACATCACTGAATATTTCTGGAGCTGATATTTAATTAAAAAATACATAACCGTGTTAGATGTCATAATCCCATAAAGAAAACACAGCAGCAATCCATGACAAAACGTACCGTCATCACAAAAGGTGTGAGCGTGCAAGTCTTCCAATATCTGAACCAGATTGTCTATCTGCTTCCCTTCCTCCACATTTCTAAGGCGGACAACCAGCTTCTTGACATTCTCTACTAGTTCTACCGTGCTGTTCATGGTTTCTGTCAGGGGGCTGGATCACTCCTTCATCTCATCAAAGGGGGCGCAACTTCCACTGCAGAATGGACAGAGCAGACCGAAACCTGCGGAAAGTGATAAAAGTGAGGTGAACTGACCGAAATAAGAAGATACTCGTCTTAGTCACACCCGTCACGTTTATATGATCACACCACAAGCCGCTGCCTCTCAGGTATGTTTACTCAAAGCGATGCCGAAAAAGGAAGCAAGAAGGAGAAACAACTCACAATCTGCAATAAGACTGAAAAATATCATACAAAACAGAAAATTTATTAACTATTAAGTCACAGAGCGTTAAAAAAAAGTGTGTGTACCTAAATAGTGCAGCAATACAGCTAGTTTAGTAGTGAGATATGGTGTAAGCAATACACTTTAGCGTTTTGGGTTTTTTTGCATTTCAGCGCTGGAATGGTGCCACAAATCTAAGTTTCTTGCCCCCAGTCTTATACTTATCAGCTGCCATCTTCAGCTGTTCCCTGCGCCGTTCTGGTCATCTTCGGCAGGTTGTGACTTCCCAGATCGCTCCAGTGTTTCCTGAGTGAGCCAGAAGTCACAACTCAATGTAAGTCTATGAGAGCCAGAACGAGCCCCCCACCCACCACAGACTTACCCTGAGAGCTTGAGGCGGTTACCTCTGACTTTCGGTCAGTCAGAAGTTGTGGTCACAAGATGGCGGATCAAGACCCGAGCAGCAACGGGAAGAGCTGAAGACAGCAGCAGGTGAGTATAATACTAGGGGCAGCAAACTTACATTGGTAGCACCATTCCAATGCCGAAATAAAATAAAGTGTGGGTTAATAACAATTAGTATGGGTGAAATCTGCAACAAGAACACTGAAAGAATGGATAGTCAGCAGATTTATATGTGCATGAGATGTCAGGATTCTCATTCCCTTTGCTGGCATCAGGAAACCCTTCAGGGCTTGTGACAAATCTGTGCGGAAGGAAAAGAATGCGACAAATCTGCAATGTGTGCACAGGACCATACACAGATTTCTCAAAAATAGCCTAGTGTATTACTCTATTGTGATTGAACTCAAGATATTAAGGCTGTGTTCACACGTTGTGTTTTTTTCGCGGTTTTTCCCGATAAAAACGCTATAAAACCGCAAAAAAAACCGCATACAATAAGCATCCCATAATTTAGAATGAATTCCGCATGTTTTGTGCACATGATGCGTTTTTTTTCCGCGAAAAAAACGCAGCATGTACTATAATTTTCCGGGTTTTTTTGCGGATTTCCCACTCCAAAATGCATTGGGAAGTGTCCGGAAAAAAACGCAGCAAAAACGCGGCAAAAACGCTGCAAAACCGCGGCAAAATCGCGGCAAAAACGCATGCGGTTTTCTTGCGGATTTCTTGCAGAAAATGTCCGGAATTCTCAGGAATTTTCTGCAAGAAATCCTGAACGTGTGCACATAGCCTAAAAACGATCCTGTAATTTAGGCTATTTTCCTATACTAATAAACTTAAAGGGGTTTTACCCTTCAACTTTTTATAGCTCACAGACTTCCAGATAATGAAAATAAGAACAGCAGCAATACTCCACCTCACTGCTCCAGCGCCTGCCGCCACTCACTGGGCTCAGAGTCTCGCACCACCTACATCTGCGGAGCAGCTGAGGGCAGTGAGTGGCTGCAGCGGTGATGGGTGCTGTCGCTGTTACCTCTCTGCAACAGCGGTGGAGAGCGAGCGCTGGAGCAGGGAAGGTGTGTACTGCAGCACTACAACATCTGCAAACCGATGATGTGAAAAAAGATGAAGTGTGAAAACTTTTGTAATTCAGGGAGTTGCAGGGAAAGCACTGCTTACAGGATGATATAGAAGTATGCTGAATTTCCTCATTGCGGTAAGCGGCCCCAAACACAACCACCAGTTTCACACAGACATTTACACATCACATAAATTTCACTTTTCCACAAAAATATACTGAAATGCTGGATGCACAAGCCTATCACAGTTTTAAATATAACCATACATATAGGACTTCTCTAGCAGTTCTAAAGGTGTTTTTCAACAAAGTACTGATGGCCAATCCATAGGAGTTGTGCAGTTTATGTATTGAGGCCAGGTTTACATACCGTATTTTTCGGACTACAAGACGCACTTTTTCCCCATAAAAAAGGGGGGAAAATGGGGGGTGCGTCTAATAGTCGCAATGCAGGCTTACCGTGGCGGCAGAGGTGTGGTGGCAGAGGAGGCGCAGTAAGCGGGGTCCCTTTCTCCGGTGAGGTGATGCAGCAGCCCGGTAAGCAGCAGAGCCGGGTGAATCCTGTTGTTATCGGTGGTGGCAGCCATTTTCCTGAGGCCGCGCGTGCGCAGATGGAGCGCTCTGCTTCCCGGGGCTTCAGGAAAATGGCCGCTGCGATCTCCATCTGCGCACGCGCGGCCTCCCGCGGCCATTTTCCTGAAGCCCCGGGAAGCAGAGCGCTCCATCTGCGCACGCGCGGCCTCAGGAAAATGGCCGCAACCACCGATAACAACAGGATTCACCTGGCCCTGCTGCTAACCAGCTGCTGCATCACCTCACCGGAGAAAGGGACCCAGTTTACTGCGCCTCCTCTGCCGCCGCACCTCTGCCACCGCAGGATTCAACCGGCTCTGCTGCTTACCGGGCTGCTGCATCACTATACCGGGGAAAGGGACCCCTCTCACGCCATACCTCTCACTGCTCCTCCTCATCCCAGCACCTCCTCATCCCAGCACCTCCCCACCTCTGCCGAAACCATGCCTCCTGTGACCCTGCTCTGCCACCGCCAGCCCTCAGGTAAGATACTGTAAATTTGGACAATAAGACGGACCCCCATCCTTTAAAAAATCTTTTTTTCTGCAATTTTCACCCCAAATTTGGGGTGCGCCTTATGGTCCGGTGCGTCTTATAGTCCGAAAAATACGGTAGTTTAGCTGGACTACTGAGGACCTGAAACCTACCTACTCAGGCAGTGATAATCTCTTGCAGATTCAACACTGATTGCATTGAAACTACAACACACAGCCTAGTAAGTGACACATCACTGGAATCGGGCTTTCTTGCTTTATTTTATGCTGCTCTCAGATTAAATAGCAAAAACCTGCTTCTAAATTCACCGTTACTCTTTTAATAAGGTACAGTTGATAACATATATAACTATAAATGGACATACAAATTGCATACAGGTGACAATAGAGATGAAGAATTAATCCGTTTTCTTCTGGATGAAAATCAGACAGTTTTTTCTCTGCTCATGTGAACGTTGCCATACTATGGATAGGAAAAAGCAGTCAGCTTATTGGGGAAAAAAAAGTGCTAGAAAATAGCAGAAAAATAGAACTTAAATATTCAACACAGCCAACCAGCAAGCAATGCTTTCTACTTTCCCCTTGTAAAATCTGGTTATTGAAGGCCTAGAATGAACGCACTGATGGATATGACCACTAAACCATTCAGCAATATCTTTAATATAACCCTTCTTCTGAAGGAATTACTTTAGGTGTTTACTAGCTGAAGAGCCCGGCGTTGCCTGGGCATAGTAAATATCTGTGGTTAGTTATAGCGCCTCACTTCTCTTATTTTCCCATCACGCCTCTCATTTTCCCAATCACATCTTTCATTTTCCCCCTCACATCTCTCATTTTCTCCCTCACACCTCTCATTTTCTCCCTCACTCCTCTCATTCCCCCCTAACACTTGTCATTTCAACCTCACATCTGTCATTTTCTGATCACTCCACTATTTTTCCTCACTCCTCTCATTTTGCACTCACGCCTTTTCATTTTCACCTCACACCTCTCATTTTCACCTCATCACCTCAGTATATACATGTTTGTCATCTCCCTTATATATAGTATACATCTGTATGTCATCTCCTGTATATAGTATATACCTGTATGTCATCTCCCCTGTATATAGTATATACCTGCTGTGTGTCATCTCCCCTGTATATAGTATATACCTGAATGTCATCTCCTTCTATATATAGTATATACCTGTATGTCATCTCCTCCTGTATATAGTATATACCTGTGTATCATCTCCCCTGTATATAGTATATATCTGAGTGTCATCTCCTCCTGCATATAGTATATACCTGCATGTCATCTTCTATATATAGCATATACCTGTATGTCATCTCCTCCTGTATATAGTATATACCTGTGTGTCATCTCCCCTGTATATAGTATATATCTGAGTGTCATCTCCTCCTGCATATAGTATATACCTGCATGTCATCTTCTACATATAGCATATACCTGTATGTCATCTCCTCCTGTATATAGTATATACCTGTATGTCATCTCCTCCTGTATATATATGTACCTATATGTCATCTCCTCCTCTATATAGTATATACCTGTGTGTCATCTCTCCTGTATATAGTATATATCTGTGTGTCATCTCCCCTGTATATAGTATATACCTGTGTGTCATCTCCTCCTGTATTAGACCTCGTTCACACGTTATTTGCTCAGTATTTTTACCTCAGTATTTGTAAGCTAAATTGGCAGCCTGATAAATCCCCAGCCAACAGGAAGCCCTCCCCCTGGCAGTATATATTAGCTCACACATACACATAATAGACAGGTCATGTGACTGACAGCTGCCGTATTTCCTATATGGTGCAATTGTTGTAGTTTGTCTGCTTATTAATCAGATTTTTATTTTTGAAGGATAATACCAGACTTGTGTGTGTTTTAGGGCGAGTTTCGTTTGTCAAGTTGTGTGTGTTGAGTTGCGTGTGGCGACATGCATGTAGCGACTTTTGTGAGATGAGTTTTGTGTAGCAACATGCGTGTAGCAACTTTTTGTGTGTCGAGTTACATGACAGGTTAGTGTAGCAAGTTGTATGCAGCAAGTTTTGCGCATGGCGAGTTTTGCGCGTTGCGAGTATTATGTGTGGTGCCTTTTGAGTATGTGCAAGTTTTGTGTGAGGCAACTTTTGCATGTGTTGCAACTTTTGTGCATGTGGCAATTTTTCCGCGTGTGCAAGTTTTGCGTGTGGCGAGTTTTTCATGAGGATAATTTTGCACTTGTGGCGAGTTTTGCAAGAGCCTAGTTTTTGCATGTGGCGAGTTCTGCGCGTGGCGAGTTTTGAGTGGCGACTTTTGTGTTTTGACTTTTATGTGGTGAGGTTGGTGTATTTGTGGTGAAATGTGTGCTGAGGGTAATATGTGTTCAAGCACGTGGTAGTGTGTGGCGCATTTTGTGTGTGTTCATATCCCCGTGTGTGGTGAGTATCCCATGTCGAGGCCCCACCTTAGCAACTGTACGGTATATACTCTTTGGCGCCATCGCTCTCATTCTTTAAGTCCTCCTTGTTCACATCTGGCAGCTGTCAATTTGCCTCCTACACTTTTCCTTTCATTTTTTCCCATTATGTAGATAGGGGCAAAATTGTTTGGTGAATTGCAAAGCGCGGGGTTAAAATTTCACCTCACAACATAGCCTATGACGCTCTCGGGGTCCAGACGTGTGACTGTGCAAAATTTTGTTGCTGTAGCTGCGACGTTTCCAACACTTTTCCTTTCACTTTTTTCCCCATTATGTAGATAGGGGCAAAATTGTTTGGTGAATTGGAACGCGCGGGGTTAAAATTTCACCTCACAACGAAGCCTATGACGCTCTCAGGGTCCAGACGTGTGACTGTGCAAAATTTTGTTTCTGTAGCTGCGACGCCTCCAACACTTTTCCTTTCACTTTTTCCCCATTATGTAGATAGGGGCAAAATTGTTTGGTGAATTGGAAAGCGCGGGGTTAATATTTCACCTCACAATATAGCCTATGACGCTCTCGGGGTCCAGACGTGTGACTGTGCAAAATTTTGTGGCTGTAGCTGCGACGGTGCAGATGCCAATCCCGGACATACACACATACACACACACATACACACACATATACACACATTCAGCTTTATATAGTAGATGGCTATTACAGTATAAAGATATCTCAGTATAGTTTATAAGAAGAATAAAAATACATGGGGGTCATCAAATCCACCTTATATTGCTACAGAGATCATCCAGAGGAATGCAAGAAAAAAGAAAGAGGGCAGACCGAATGAAGGGGCAGTTAGGAAACGCATCTGGTGACCCACATTCTTACACCATATACCGTACTGCATTTTAACCTTGAGGCCATAAAATGGTACAGGTGCTTCTCACTAAATTAGAATATCAAAAATTTTATTTACTTCAGTTCTTTAATACAAACAGTGAATCTCATATTATATAGAGTAATTACAAACAGAATTATCTATTTCAAGTGTTTATTTCTGTTAATGTTGATGATTATGGCTTACAGCCAATGAAAACCCCAAAGCAATTATTGACACACTCCACAAAGAGGGTAAGCCACAAAAGATCATTGCTAAAGAAGCTGGCTGTATCTAAGCATAATAATGGAAAGTTGAGTGGAAGGAAAAACTGTGGTAGAAAAAGGTGCACAAGCAACCGGGAAAACAGCAGCCTTGAAAGGATTGTTAAGAAAAGGCCATTCAAGAATTTGGGAGAGATTCACAAGGAGAGGTGTTATGATAAGGTAATTCAGTACCACAATGGACATAGGAGTCAGAGCACATACAGTGACCTGACAATAACCCAAAAACATAGAACGAGCTCTGAGACGTGGGAACTCTGCTGACCGCAATCCCTAATCCTCTCCAACACAACTAAAGGCAGCCATGGATTGCGCCTAACGCTCCCTATGCAACTCGGCACAGCCTGAGAAACTAGCTACCCTGAAGATAGAAAATAAGCCTACCTTGCCTCAGAGAAATACCCCAAAGGAAAAGGCAGCCCCCACATATAATGACTGTGAGTTAAGATGAAAAGACAAACGTAGAGATGAAATAGATTTAGCAAAGTGAGGCCCGACTTTCTGAACAGAGCGAGGATAGGAAAGGTAACTTTGCGGTCAACACAAAACCCTACAAACAACCACGCAAAGGGGGCAAAAAGACCCTCCGTACCGAACTAACGGCACGGAGGTACACCCTCTGCGTCCCAGAGCTTCCAGCAAGCACGAGAAAACAAATAAGCAAGCTGGACAGAAAAAAACAGTAAACAAAAGCAAAAGCGGAACTTAGCTATGCAGAGCAGCAGGCCACAGGAACGCTCCAGGAGGAAACAGGTCCAATACTAGAACATTGACTGGAAGCCAGGATCAAAGAACTAGGTGGAGTTAAATAGAACAGCACCTAACGACTTCACCACATCACCTGAGGAAGGAAACTCAGAAGCCGCAGTACCACTTTCCTCCACCAACGGAAGCTCACAGAGAGAATCAGCCGAAGTACCACTTGTGACCACAGGAGGGAGCTCTGCCACAGAATTCACAACAGAGAGGACTGCTGCTGGAGTCATTGGTTCAAGAGCCACCTCACACAGACGTATCCAGGACATGGGCTACAAGTGTCAAATTCCTTGTGTAAAACTACTTAAGGCCAATAGACAACGCCAGAAGCCTCTTACCTAGACCAAGGAGTAAAAGAAATGGACTGTTGCTCAGTGGTCCAAGGTGTTGTTTTCAGATGAAAGTAAATTTAGCATTTCATTTGGAAATCAAGGTCTCAGAGTCTGGAGGAAGAGAGGAGAGGCACACAATCCAAACTGCTTGAGGTCTAGTGTGAAGGTTCCACAATCTGTGATGTTTTGGGGAGCCATGTCATCTGCTGGTGTAGGTCCACTGTGTTTTATCAAGACCAAAGTCAGCGCAGCCGTCTACCAGGAAATTTTAGAGCACTTCATGCTTCCCTCTGGCGAGAAGCTTTTTGGAGATGGAAATGTTATTCTCCAGCAGGACTTGGCACCTGTCCACACTGCCAAAAAAAACAATATCTGGTCTAAAGACAACAGTATCACTGTGCTTGATTGACCAGCAAACCTGCCTGACCTTAACCCCATAGAGAATCTATGGGGTATTGTCAAGAGGAAGATGAGAGACACCAGACCCAACAATGCAGATGAGCTGAAGGCTGCTGTCAAAGCAACCTGGGCTTCCATAGCCCCTCAGCAATGCCACAGGCTGATCGCCTTCATGCCACGCCGCATTGATGCAGTAACTTATGCAAAAGGAGCCCCAACCAAGTATTGAGTGCATTTACTGAACATACATTTCAGTAGGCCAACATTTTGAATTTTAAACTCATTTTTCAAACTGGGGTTATAAAGTATTCTAATTTACTGAGATAATGACTTTTGGGTTTTCATTCATTTAGATATATTGCAGGCTGCGGGTGAGGAATACCCCCATCATCCACTCCTGCTGTCACTGTTCATAGCAGCAGCAGGTGTAAGTTGATGGGAGTAATAGTCCCAAAAGCCCCCACCTGCTGTCACTGTTCTGACATTACTATAACTCATCATTCTCCCCTGCTCCCGCCGATCACCGGCAGAGCAGGGGAGAACGATGAGAGTCGTGTTCAGCACCTGCTGCCAAGGAACAGCACTTACTGTAACGCTTCTTCCCTGGCGCTGATGCGTGTCACACGGATGACATCAATGTGTGCTCTCCGTGTGCGGGACATTTTGCGGCCCATGCTGACGGTAGAAAATGGACATGTCAGCGTGTTTTACCCATGGACACACAATCCGTGGAAACACACTGACATGTACACAGACCCATTCATTTGAATGGGTCTACGTGTGTCAGTGTCTCTGGTACGTATGAAAACTGTCACCACAGGTACTGGAGACATGGACGTGTGAAAGACGCCTTCGAGTGGTCTTCATGAAGCTTACACAGTGCTGAGCTTCACATCACCTGCTTCTCATCATATCACAACATTCTGGGGCCCAAACCCACCAATATAATAGCCACGAGTACAATCTATTACACATGGCTATCGTAGTGTAGTGCCTTCTCTGCACACGATGGCTGGAACAGTATGAATGCTCATTGCAGTACGAGGCTGGGTGGTAACTACAGTATTAGTTCTAGAAGAATAGAGCATGCATGGCTATGATAGTACTAGGCTATACCAGGCTATGCCATGCCTATTATAGTACAAGGCTATACCAGGCTATGCCATGGCTATTACAGTGAGGGATGCCAGGCTATGCCATGGCTATTATAGTACAAGGCTATGCCATGGCTATTACAGTGTAGGATACCAGTCTATGCCATGGCTATTACAGTACAGGATACCAGGCTTTGCCATGGCTATTACAGTACAGGATACCAGGCTTTGCCATGGCTATTACAGTACAGGATACCAGGCTATGCCATGGCTATTACAGTACAATGATACCAGGCTATGTCATGGCTATTACACTACCAGGCTATGCCATGGCTATTACAGTACTAGGCTATGCCATGGCTATTACAGTACTAGGCTATGCCATGGCTATTACAATGCACGACACCAGGCTATGCCATGGCTATTACAGTACAGGATACCAGGCTATACCATGGCTATTACAGTACAGGATACCAGGCTATGCCATGGCTATTACAGTACAGGATACCAGGC
The DNA here is from genome assembly GCF_032444005.1 of Ranitomeya imitator. Classification (NCBI taxonomy): domain Eukaryota; kingdom Metazoa; phylum Chordata; class Amphibia; order Anura; family Dendrobatidae; genus Ranitomeya; species Ranitomeya imitator. Next base: position 352,876,113 of record NC_091285.1, on the reverse strand, counting down.
TATGCCATGGCTATTACAGTGCAGGATACCAGGTTATGCCATAGCTATTACAGTACAGGATACCAGGCTATGCCATGGCTATTACAGTGCAGGATACCAGGCTATGCCATGGTTATTACAGGGCAGGATACCAGTCTATGCCATGGCTATTACAGTGCAGGATACCAGGCTATGCCATGGCTATTATAGTACAAGGCTATACCAGGCTATGCCATGGCTATTATAGTGAGGGATACCAGGCTATGCCATGGCTATTATAGTGCAAGGCTATACCAGGCTATGCCATGGCTATTACAGGGCAGGATACCAGTCTATGCCATGGCTATTACAGTGCAGGATACCAGGCTATGCCATGGCTATTACAGTACAGGATACCAGGCTATGCCATGGCTATTACAGTGCAGGATACCAGGCTATGCCATGGCTATTACAGTGCAGGATACCAGGCTATGCCATGGATATTACAGTACAGGATACCAGGCTATGCCATGGCTATTACAGTGTAGGATACCACGCTATGCCATGGCTATTACAGTACAGGATACCAGGCTTTGCCATGGCTATTACAGTGCAGGATACCAGGTTATGCCATGGCTATTACAGTGCAGGATACCAGGCTATGCCATGGCTATTACAGTGCAGGATACCAGACTATGCCATGGCTATTACAGTGCAGGATACCAGGCTATGCCATGGCTATTACAGTGCAGGATACCAGGCTTTGCCATGGCTATTACAGTACAGGATACCAGGCTATGCCATGGCTATGGCATAAACACCTTCTTCTCCACGGTATTCACGGTGGAAAATGAAATGCTAGGTGAAATCCCAAGAAACAATGAAAACCCTATATTAAGGGTCACCAATCTAACCCAAGAAGAGGTGCGAAACCGGCTAAATAAGATTAAAATAGATAAATCTCCGGGTCCGGATGGCATACACCCACGAGTACTAAGAGAACTAAGTAATGTAATAGATAAACCATTATTTCTTATTTTTAGTGACTCTATAGCGACAGGGTCTGTTCCGCAGGACTGGCGCATAGCAAATGTGGTGCCAATATTCAAAAAGGGCTCTAAAAGTGAACCTGGAAATTATAGGCCAGTAAGTCTAACCTCTATTGTTGGTAAAATATTTGAAGGGTTTCTGAGGGATGTTATTCTGGATTATCTCAATGAGAATAACTGTTTAACTCCATATCAGCATGGGTTTATGAGAAATCGCTCCTGTCAAACCAATCTAATCAGTTTTTATGAAGAGGTAAGCTATAGACTGGACCACGGTGAGTCATTGGATGTGGTATATCTCGATTTTTCCAAAGCGTTTGATACCGTGCCGCACAAGAGGTTGGTGCACAAAATGAGAATGCTTGGTCTGGGGGAAAATGTGTGTAAATGGGTTAGTAACTGGCTTAGTGATAGAAAGCAGAGGGTGGTTATAAATGGTATAGTCTCTAACTGGGTCGCTGTGACCAGTGGGGTACCGCAGGGGTCAGTATTGGGACCTGTTCTCTTCAACATATTCATTAATGATCTGGTAGAGGGTTTACACAGTAAAATATCGATATTTGCAGATGATACAAAACTATGTAAAGCAGTTAATACAAGAGAAGATAGTATTCTGCTACAGATGGATCTGGATAAGTTGGAAACTTGGGCTGAAAGGTGGCAGATGAGGTTTAACAATGATAAATGTAAGGTTATACACATGGGAAGAGGGAATCAATATCACCATTACACACTGAACGGGAAACCACTGGGTAAATCTGACAGGGAGAAGGACTTGGGGATCCTAGTTAATGATAAACTTACCTGGAGCAGCCAGTGCCAGGCAGCAGCTGCCAAGGCAAACAGGATCATGGGGTGCATTAAAAGAGGTCTGGATACACATGATGAGAGCATTATACTGCCTCTGTACAAATCCCTAGTTAGACCGCACATGGAGTACTGTGTCCAGTTTTGGGCACCGGTGCTCAGGAAGGATATAATGGAACTAGAGAGAGTACAAAGGAGGGCAACAAAATTAATAAAGGGGATGGGAGAACTACAATACCCAGATAGATTAGCGAAATTAGGATTATTTAGTCTAGAAAAAAGACGACTGAGGGGCGATCTAATAACCATGTATAAGTATATAAGGGGACAATACAAATATCTCGCTGAGGATCTGTTTATACCAAGGAAGGTGACGGGCACAAGGGGGCATTCTTTGCGTCTGGAGGAGAGAAGGTTTTTCCACCAACATAGAAGAGGATTCTTTACTGTTAGGGCAGTGAGAATCTGGAATTGCTTGCCTGAGGAGGTGGTGATGGCGAACTCAGTCGAGGGGTTCAAGAGAGGCCTGGATGTCTTCCTGGAGCAGAACAATATTGTATCATACAATTATTAGGTTCTGTAGAAGGACGTAGATCTGGGTATTTATTATGATGGAATATAGGCTGAACTGGATGGACAAATGTCTTTTTTCGGCCTTACTAACTATGTTACTATGTTACTATTACAGTGCAGGATACCAGGCTTTGCCATGGCTATTACAGTACAGGATACCAGGCTATGCCATGGCTATTATAGTACAGGATACCTGGCTATGCCATGGCTATTACAGTACAATGATACTATTATTTTTTTTTTATTATTATTATTATTATACATTTTTATAGCGCCATTTATTCCATGGCGCTTTACATGTGGATACGGGGCAAATATAGACGGGAACATTAAACATGAGCAAATAAGGCACACGGGTACATAAGGAGGGAGGACCCTGCCCGCGAGGGCTCACAGTCTGCAGTGGATGGGTGATGAAACACTAGGAGAGGGTAGGGCAGGTTGTGCGGCGGTTCAGTAACTTCAGGCTATGTCATGGCTATTACAGTACAATGATACAATTCTATGCCATAGCTATTACAGTGCAGGATACCAGGCTATGCCATGGCTATTACAGTACAATGATACAAGGCTATGCCATGGCTATTACAGTACCAGGCTATGCCATGGATATTACAGTACAGGATACCAGGCTATGACATGGCTATTACAGTACAATGATACAAGGCTATGCCATGGCTATTACAGTACCAGGCTATGCCATGGCTATTACAGTACCAGGCTATGCCATGGCTATTACAGTACCAGGCTATGCCATGGCTAGTACAGTACCAGACTATGCCATGGCTATTACAGTACCAGGCTATGCCATGGCTATTACAGTACCAGGCTACCATGGCTATTACAGTACCAGGCTATGCCATGGCTATTACAGTACCAGGCTATGCCATGGCTATTACAGTACCAGGCTATGCCATGGCTATTACAGTACCAGGCTATGCCATGGCTATTACAGTACCAGGCTATGCCATGGCTATTACAGTACCAGGCTATGCCATGGCTATTACAGTACCAGGCTATGCCATGGCTAGTACAGTACCAGGCTATGCCATGGCTAGTACAGTACCAGGCTATGCCATGGCTACTACAGTACCAGGCTATGCCATGGCTATTACAGTACAATGATACAAGGCTATGCCATGGCTATTATAGTACAATGATACAAGGCTATGCCATGGCTATTACAGTACCAGGCTATGCCATGGCTATTACAGTACCAGGCTATGCCATGGCTAGTACAGTACCAGACTATGCCATGGCTAGTACAGTACCAGGCTATGCCATGGCTATTACAGTACCAGGCTATGCCATGGCTAGTACAGTACCAGACTATGCCATGGCTATTACAGTACCTGGCTACCATGGCTATTACAGTACCAGGCTATGCCATGGCTATTACAGTACCAGGCTACCATGGCTATTACAGTACCAGGCTATGCCATGGCTATTACAGTACCATGCTATGCCGTGGCTATTACAGTACCAGGCTATGCCATGGCTAGTACAGTACCAAACTATGCCATGGCTATTACAGTACCAGGCTATGCCATGGCTAGTACAGTACCAAACTATGCCATGGTTATTACAGTACCAGGCTATGCCATGGCTATTACAGTACCAGGCTATGCCATGGCTATTACAGTACCAGGCTATGCCATGGCTATTACAGTACCAGGCTATGCCATGGCTAGTACAGTACCAGACTATGCCATGGCTATTACAGTACCAGGCTATGCCATGGCTATTACAGTACCAGGCTACCATGGCTATTACAGTACCAGGCTATGCCATGGCTATTACAGTACCAGGCTATGCCATGGCTATTACAGTACCAGGCTATGCCATGGCTATTACAGTACCAGGCTATGCCATGGCTATTACAGTACCAGGCTATGCCATGGCTATTACAGTACCAGGCTATGCCATGGCTAGTACAGTACCAGGCTATGCCATGGCTAGTACAGTACCAAACTATGCCATGGCTAGTACAGTACCAGGCTATGCCATGGCTACTACAGTACCAGGCTATGCCATGGCTATTACAGTACAATGATACAAGGCTATGCCATGGCTATTATAGTACAATGATACAAGGCTATGCCATGGCTATTACAGTACCAGGCTATGCCATGGCTATTACAGTACCAGGCTATGCCATGGCTAGTACAGTACCAGACTATGCCATGGCTAGTACAGTACCAGGCTATGCCATGGCTATTACAGTACCAGGCTATGCCATGGCTAGTACAGTACCAGACTATGCCATGGCTATTACAGTACCAGGCTATGCCATGGCTATTACAGTACCAGGCTATGCCATGGCTATTACAGTACCAGGCTATGCCATGGCTATTACAGTACCAGGCTATGCCATGGCTATTACAGTACCAGGCTATGCCATGGCTATTACAGTACCAGGCTATGCCATGGCTATTACAGTACCAGGCTATGCCATGGCTAGTACAGTACCAGGCTATGCCATGGCTAGTACAGTACCAAACTATGCCATGGCTAGTACAGTACCAGGCTATGCCATGGCTACTACAGTACCAGGCTATGCCATGGCTATTACAGTACAATGATACAAGGCTATGCCATGGCTATTATAGTACAATGATACAAGGCTATGCCATGGCTATTACAGTACCAGGCTATGCCATGGCTATTACAGTACCAGGCTATGCCATGGCTATTACAGTACCAGGCTACCATGGCTATTACAGTACCAGGCTATGCCATGGCTATTACAGTACCATGCTATGCCGTGGCTATTACAGTACCAGGCTATGCCATGGCTAGTACAGTACCAAACTATGCCATGGCTATTACAGTACCAGGCTATGCCATGGCTAGTACAGTACCAAACTATGCCATGGTTATTACAGTACCAGGCTATGCCATGGCTATTACAGTACCAGGCTATGCCATGGCTATTACAGTACCAGGCTATGCCATGGCTATTACAGTACCAGGCTATGCCATGGCTAGTACAGTACCAAACTATGCCATGGCTATTACAGTACCAGGCTATGCCATGGCTAGTACAGTACCAGGCTACCATGGCTATTACAGTACCAGGCTACCATGGCTAGTACAGTACAGGCTATGCCATGGCTATTACAGTACAGGGTATGCCATGGTTATTACAGTACCAGGCTCTGCCATGGCTAGTACAGTACCAAACTATGCCATGGCTATTACAGTACCAGGCTACCATGGCTATTACAGTACCAGGCTACCATGGCTAGTACAGTACAGGCTATGCCATGGCTATTACAGTACCAGGCTATGCCATGGCTAGTACAGTACCAGGCTCTGCCATAGTTATTACAGTACCAGGCTCTGCCATGGCTATTACAGTACCAGGCTACCATGGCTATTACAGTACAGGCTATGCCATGGTTATTACAGTACCAGGCTCTGCCATGGCTAGTACAGTACCAGGCTATGCCATGGTTATTACAGTACAGGCTATGCCATGGTTATTACAGTACAGGCTCTGCCATGGTTATTACAGTACCAGGCTCTGCCATGGTTATTACAGTACCAGGCTCTGCCATGGTTATTACAGTACCAGGCTCTGCCATGGTTATTACAGTACCAGGCTCTGCCATGGTTATTACAGTACCAGGCTACCATGGCTATTACAGTACAGGCTCTGCCATGGTTATTACAGTACAGGCTCTGCCATGGTTATTACAGTACCAGGCTACCATGGCTATTACAGTACAGGCTCTGCCATGGTTATTACAGTACAGGCTCTGCCATGGTTATTACAGTACCAGGCTATGCCATGGCTATTACAGTACCAGGTTCTGCCATGGTTATTACAGTACCAGGCTCTGCCATGGCTATAACAGTACAGGCTCTGCCATGGCTATTACAGTACCAGGCTATGCCATGGCTATTACAGTACCAGGCTATGCCATGGCTATTACAGTACCAGGTTCTGCCATGGTTATTACAGTACCAGGCTCTGCCATGGCTATTACAGTACCAGGCTATGCCATGGCTATTACAGTACCAGGCTATGCCATGGCTATTACAGTACCAGGCTATGCCATGGCTATTACAGTACCAGGCTATGCCATGGCTATTACAGTACCAGGCTATGCCATGGCTATTACAGTACCAGGCTATGCCATGGCTAGTACAGTACCAGGCTATGCCATGGCTAGTACAGTACCAAACTATGCCATGGCTAGTACAGTACCAGGCTATGCCATGGCTACTACAGTACCAGGCTATGCCATGGCTATTACAGTACAATGATACAAGGCTATGCCATGGCTATTATAGTACAATGATACAAGGCTATGCCATGGCTATTACAGTACCAGGCTATGCCATGGCTATTACAGTACCAGGCTATGCCATGGCTAGTACAGTACCAGACTATGCCATGGCTAGTACAGTACCAGGCTATGCCATGGCTATTACAGTACCAGGCTACCATGGTTATTACAGTACCAGGCTATGCCATGGCTATTACAGTACCAGGCTATGCCATGGCTATTACAGTACCAGGCTATGCCATGGCTATTACAGTACCAGGCTATGCCATGGCTAGTACAGTACCAAACTATGCCATGGCTATTACAGTACCAGGCTATGCCATGGCTAGTACAGTACCAGGCTACCATGGCTATTACAGTACCAGGCTACCATGGCTAGTACAGTACAGGCTATGCCATGGCTATTACAGTACAGGGTATGCCATGGTTATTACAGTACCAGGCTCTGCCATGGCTAGTACAGTACCAAACTATGCCATGGCTATTACAGTACCAGGCTACCATGGCTATTACAGTACCAGGCTACCATGGCTAGTACAGTACAGGCTATGCCATGGCTATTACAGTACCAGGCTATGCCATGGCTAGTACAGTACCAGGCTCTGCCATAGTTATTACAGTACCAGGCTCTGCCATGGCTATTACAGTACCAGGCTACCATGGCTATTACAGTACAGGCTATGCCATGGTTATTACAGTACCAGGCTCTGCCATGGCTAGTACAGTACCAGGCTATGCCATGGTTATTACAGTACAGGCTATGCCATGGTTATTACAGTACAGGCTCTGCCATGGTTATTACAGTACCAGGCTCTGCCATGGTTATTACAGTACCAGGCTCTGCCATGGTTATTACAGTACCAGGCTCTGCCATGGTTATTACAGTACCAGGCTCTGCCATGGTTATTACAGTACCAGGCTCTGCCATGGTTATTACAGTACCAGGTTCTGCCATGGTTATTACAGTACCAGGCTACCATGGCTATTACAGTACAGGCTCTGCCATGGTTATTACAGTACAGGCTCTGCCATGGTTATTACAGTACCAGGCTACCATGGCTATTACAGTACAGGCTCTGCCATGGTTATTACAGTACAGGCTCTGCCATGGTTATTACAGTACCAGGCTATGCCATGGCTATTACAGTACCAGGTTCTGCCATGGTTATTACAGTACCAGGCTCTGCCATGGCTATTACAGTACAGGCTCTGCCATGGTTATTACAGTACCAGGCTATGCCATGGTTATTACAGTACAGGCTCTGCCATGGCTATTACAGTACCAGGCTATGCCATGGCTATTACAGTACCAGGCTATGCCATGGCTATTACAGTACCAGGTTTTGCCATGGTTATTACAGTACCAGGCTCTGCCATGGCTATTACAGTACCAGGCTATGCCATGGCTATTATAGTACCAGGTTCTGCCATGGCTAGTACAGTACCAGGCTCTACCATGGCTAGTACAGTACCAGGCTATCCGTCCAGCCCTCCTGCAGTGGGTATCTAGGGTACATGTGTACACCCAGCACAGTGACGCAGGTATTACCCAGTGAAGCTCTGGTGATCCCTCCTCAGACGCCCGTACGTCACCTGCACATCTATAGCCGTCGCCTGGGACCGGACAGCTGATATTTCCCGATGTCTCCGCTGCTGGAAAACACAACAACCTCCTGTAGCGCCGCACACATGGAAGCCTAGAGAGTCCCCGGGAGCTGATTGGTCACATGCGCGGTCACTCACAGCCTCACGCGTCACTCTGCATTGTGATTGGTGCAGAAGTTCCACCTCTTGTGGAGGGAAGGACGTTGTAGTGCACTGTCCCAGGAGACGGGGGGGCGCGCCGGCGTCTTCCTCTGACGAGCGAGCGCGGTATCCTGCTCCTCACAGACCTGAGGGAGCCGGGACCGGGGGGCGTGTGTCCTGCCTGGCTCCTGGCGCTAGGGGGCAACATGGGAACGCTTCCTCCATTGTCGTCTATGAAAACTGGGGAACTGATGAGCAGGAGACGGGACACGATGGGCTCGTACATTGCTGCAGGCTTCTGGATTTGTGCGCGCAGCTGAAGTCGCAGTAGCGACTTTGGCTACGTTCACATTAGCGTCTTTGGGCGCAGCGTCTTCGACGGATACCGACGCATGCGTCATGCGCCCCTATCTTTAACATGGGGAAGCATGGAAATGCGACGGTATGCGTTGTCAAGCATGCGTCATTTGGGCGCACCAGACAGGGCACGGCCGACACTACATGTTGCATTTTTCCTGCGCCAAATTTCTGGTAAACAACGCATGCAACGCACTTGCGTCGTAAATGCGCCAAAAAAAACACATTAGTGTCTATGTAGAACGCATAGGGCGCAGGTGCCTGCATTGACCCGCGTTGTTCGACGCATGCGCCTTTTGAGTAAAAAACAAGTGATGAAGTGTCTAGACAGTGACAAGAGCATAAGCATTATAGCCAAGGCAAAATCCAACTCCATATTCATGTAGATACTCTCCATGGGATGCTCCATCTTGATGCTGGAAACACAAGCAAAATGGGAGGAATTCATCTCTGCAAGGGTATATATACACAAATTCCATTACACCCACCCTCTTCTATCCTATTGGTGGTCTTTCTCTTTATAGTGTCTAGACACTTTTTTGGGCGTTTTTTATCTTCAATTGTGTCAAGAATAATAACATTTTAGGACAACGCATGCGTCAAAAAACGCTGCGTTGTGTATGCGGTTTGACATGCGTTTTGGGTTGCGTCGACGACGCTGCACCCAAAGGCGCTAATGTGAACGTAGCCTTTCTTGCATTTTTGATTCCGAAAAATATGATGTGTTTTTGTCCTGCAGCTTATACAGAAATCATTACCCGGTTATAACCGATTTTCTCAGCTAAGCGGTATCCATGGGTTTCACGGATAGCACATGATATTCTTCAGGGATGTGCACACATGGGCGGATATACCGCCTGTTCAACCGGTGCGGCTGCATCGGGGGCCCCCTACAGTAGGTGGAGGATCGGGCAATGATGGGGGAGAAAGCAATAATGGGGTGGTGGGGGAGGAGGAAATGCTGGAGGTCGTGTAATGGGGGTGGTGGTGGAAAGAACAATAATGGGGGTGGTGTGGAGGATGAAATGATGGAGGTGGTGGAATGGGTAATAATGGGGTGGTGGGGAGAAAGCAATGATGGCGGTGGTGAAAAGGGCAAATCATGGTGGTGGGGGAGAGGGCAATAATGGGATGTGGGGGGAGAAGGACAAAGGGGATTGGGATGGGAGGAAGGGGGATTTATAATGGATTTAGGAACTTATTGTGTCTAACACAGTCCCTTAGTATAAAGTGTACTCACTTATTATGTATAGCACAGTCTCTTAGTGTATAGTGTACTCACTTAATGTGTTTAACACCATCCTTAGTTACATAGTTTCCGCTTTTGTTATGTATAACATGTCCCTTATTATGTACCATCCTCTCTAGTTATATATGATGCCCTCTCTTATTAGATAGCTTCCTTTGCTGTTATGTACAGTGCTGTCTCTTACATAGTGTATTCTTGTTATTTTTGCTCACAGCGCCCTCTTTTATTACATAGTCGCCTCTCTTGTTAGATATAAAATGACTACTGCTGGAGGAGCCAGTGACAAGACGACCAGTCCTTCAGCTCCTCTTCTCTTTTAGAAAAGAAGCTTTCCCATGCACCATCAGCCATCATTGCATTAGACAGCTAACAAGACAGTACAGTATGCAATAAAAAAAACAGGGCTCTATATAATGCAATATGTAAGGGAGGGTACTGTACATAAGAGAGGGAACTGTATAATAAGGGACGGCAATATACATAATAAAGCAGACTATGTAATATATACATGTATGGTGTGCTCGGCTATATATATATATACACACATATATATATATATATATATATAGCTTTGTCGCCTTAAAGGGCCCCCCCGGCCAGACAAGTTTCCTGCACAGGGGCCCCAAGCTGTCTGTGTCCGCCCCTGTGTGCACGTGTATGGTTTTTTTCCTCTGGTCCGCGGAAAATATCAGAGACATGTCGGATTTTGATCCGAGGGTCCACTGTTGGCACACGGACCACAGTCTGGTCAAACTGCGATTAAAGTCTGAGTAGAATAATCAGTCCATATTTCTCATACGTGGAAAAGACTGAAGTATCAGTGAGCCCTTAGCGTGTTTTTCCTATGTATGAACCTCTCCCCTCAAGGCGGACCTTTGCTAGTTTTAGCTTGTATTATTTAGTCCCTCCTCTCCAGTGTGGGGATATTCGCTTTTAAAGTTTAGGTTATAATTTTCTCTAAAAGCAACTGGGCGTTACCAGAGATTACTCTCTGGGGCGTGTGCTTTTTCCCCTGCATGAGTTTGGCCAATCATAAGCAGGCAGCGTCATTCAGGGGAAAAAAGACTATGCCCCTGCCACGGATCCCTACTCCGTGGTGTCACTAATTCGTCACGTGCCTGCTCTCACACGTGACTTGGGGTTGTGCCTGCAAGGGTTAATCTATCTCCCCACTCTCAGTCCAGCATTCAACCTCTGTCCTATGCTGTAATGGGAGCATAAATCACACACCGACCCAGGCCACACACCCGCTCATACGCGCTGCCACCACTCACCGAATACACGAGCGATGAGTCCCAGAAATAATAATACTAATAAAAATATGTCTATCACTCATAAGGCTCACACACCTTAGGCTATGGATTCTTTTAGAACATTTAAGGTTCAACTTGTTAAAGTTTTATACTTTAATAACAAAAGGGTTAGTGCTTACAATAAGAAGAGGTATAAAAATATGATAATAAAAAGACATACAACTTATGCAAAACAGTATCAAAATAAACAGGAGAAAACTTACAGAAATTATCTAACTGGTAGTTGCTTTCTACTCCCTGAGGGGGGGTGAATGGAGTTGGTGGAACACATCAGCTTCTCAGGCTGCCCTCACATGTGAACACAATTCTCTGTCTGCAGCCTAAATTTATAACTTTGGTCTGAGGTCAGGTTTCTAGACCGGCCCCTCAGGTTAATATCATAATTGCTGGCTTGTTGATTGGCCACGGCCGCTCTACTAATGAATATATATTATTTCCTCTTGAGACACTTGTGACCAGGTTCCCAGGAATAGATCACCTCAGGCCGCAATTTAGCATCTCCCCTCCAAGACCTCAGAGATGACAAATGTTACATTCTTCTTGGCCTTAGCTAGACCTCCTGGTGTGATAGGGAGACACAATTTCTACTAATCCCAAGGAAGTACCTATTAACACCTAGGTGCGACTTACCTTCAGGACAGTTGTTACATTATCTGTCACCCCATTTAAGGGTATGTGCACACGTCAGGATTTCTTGCAGAAATTTCCTGAAGAAAACCGGAAATTTTCTGCAAGAAATCCGCATTTTTTTTTTTGCGGTTTTTTTGCGGTTTTCTTAGCATTTTGCAAGAGCAATTAGCTTGCAGAATGCTCAAGTTTTCCAAGCGATCTGTAGCATCGCTTGGAAAACTGACTGACAGGTTGGTCACACTTGTCAAACATAGTGTTTGACAAAGTGTGACCAACTTTTTACTATAGATGCTGCCTAAGCAGCATCAATAGTAAAGGATATCATGTTAAAAATAATAAAAAAAATTAAAAAAATGGTTATACTCACCCTCTGCAGACAGCCGATGTCATCAGCGGTGTCCGTTCCTATAGATCGTGCGCGCAGGACCTTCGATGACGTCGCGGTCACGTGAGCGGTCACATGAGCGGTCGCGCGACCAATCACAGGACCGCGACGTCACTGCAAGTCCTTCACACAGAGCATCTATAGCAACAGAATCGGCAGCGTGCACCGCTGAGAGGCGGGAAGACATCGAGGGTGAGTATATCACTATTTTTTATTTTAATTCTTTTTTTTGTTACCAATTATATGGTGCCCAGTCCGTGAAGGAAGGTCTCCTTTCCTCCACCCTGAGTACCAACCGCACATAATTTGCTTACTTACCGCATGGTGTGCACAGCCCCAAGCGGAAAGTAAGCAGATCAATGCATTCCTAGGTGTGCGGAATCCCCGCAATTCCGCAAATTTAATGAACATGTTGCTTTTTTTCCGCGATGCGATTTTTTTCGCGGAAAAAAATGCAACATTTGCACAAAAAATGCGGAACACATTGTAAATAATAGGAGGCATATGTAAGCGAAAAAACGCGAAAAAAAACGCGAAAAATACTGTACGTGTGCACATGGCCTAAGGCCACCACCATCAGGGGCTTATCTGCAGCATTTTGTAATGCTGTAGATAAGCTCCCTATGAAACCTGAAAGATAAGAAAAACAAGTTACCGTATATATTCGAGTATAAGCCGACCCGAATATAAGCCGAATCCCCTAATTTTGCCACAAAAAAATGGGAAAACTTAATGACTCTAGTATAAGCCTAGGGTGGAAAATGCAGCAGCTACCGGTAAATATGAAAAGTAAAAATAGGTACCAATAAAAGTAAAATTAATTGAGACATCAGTAGGTTAAGTGTTTTTGAATATCCATATTGAATCAGGAGCCCCATATAATGCTCCATAAAGTTTATGATGACCCCCATAAGATGCTCCATATTAAAATATGCCCCATATAATCCTGCATAAAGGTTAATAATGGCCCCATAAGATGCTCCATAGACACATTTGCCCAATATAATGCTGCACAAATGTTGATTATGGCCCCATAAGATGCTCCATACAGACACTTGCCCCATATAGTGCTGCACAAACGTTGATTATGGCCCCATACAGACACTGGCCCCATATAGTGCTGCACAAACGTTATGGCCCCATACAGACACTAGCCCCATATAGTGCTGCACAAACGTTATGGCCCCATACAGACACTTGTCCCATATAGTGCTGCACAAACGTTATGGCCCCATACAGACACTGACCCCATATAGTGCTGCACAAACCTTATGGCCCCATAGATGCTCCATACAGACACTTGCCCCATAAAGTGCTGCACAAACGTTATGGCCCAATACAGACACTTGCCCCATATAGTGCTGCACAAATGTTATGGCCCCATACAGACACTGGCCCCATATAGTGCTGCACAAACTTTATGGCCCCATACAGACACTTGCCCCATATAGTGTTGCACAAATGTTGATTATGGCCCTATAGATGCTCCATACAGACACTTGCCCCATTTGCTGTTGCTGCGATAAAAAAAAAATCACATACTCCCCTCTCCGTCGCTCAGGCCCCCGGCACTTTCAATATTCACCTGCTCCTCGTTCCGGTGCCGCTCCATCTAAAGCGTCTTCTGCACTGACTTTCAGGGAGAGGGCGCGCACTAACCATGTCACCGCGCCCTCTGACCTGAGTTTCACTGCAGAAGACAGAGCTGCGCCAGAACGGGGAGTAGATGAATATCGCGCAGCGCTCCCCTCTCCGTTATACTCACCTGCTCCTGGCGCTGTGCAGTCCCTGTTTTCCCGCAGCTTCTTCCTGTATTGAGCGGTCATCGTTACCGCTCATTACAGTAATGAATATGCGGCTCCACCCCTATGGGAGGTGGAGCCGCATATTAATTACTGTAATGAGTGGTACCATGTGACTGCTCAGTACAGGAAGAAGCTGGGGCGCTGGGAAGCCAGGGATGTGCAGGGACCGCGCCAGGAGTAGGTGAGTATAATTAGACAGCCCCCGCTCCCCCTCCCCTGTCGACCCCTAGGTGTGACTCGAGTATAAGCCGAGAGGGGGACTTTCAGCCCCAAAAGAGGGCTGAAAATCTCGGCATATACTCGAGTATATATGGTGTATTATACTCACCCAGGGGCGGTCCGGTGCGATGGGGGTCGCGGTTCGGGTCCGGCACCTCCCATCTTCATACGATGACGTCCTCTTCCTTGCTTCTGTTGCGACTCTTGTGCAGGCGTACTGATTTGCCCTGTTGAGGGCAGTATAAAGTACTGCAGTGCACAGGCGCCGGGCCTCTCTGACCTTTCCCAGCGCCTGCGCACTGCGGTACTTTGCTCTGCCCTCAACAGGGCAAATCAGTACACCTGCACAGGAGCCGCGACAGGAAGCAAAGAAGAGGACGTCATCGTATGAAGATGGGAGGCGCTGGACGTGCGAAGCCCATCGGACCGGACCGCCCGTCCAGGTGAGTATAATATAACTTGTTTTCCTTCTCTTTCAGGTTACATCGGGGGCTTATCTACAGCTAGTGCATTGCCGCTGTGGCGATGGTTGGCACACGGCTCCGCTCCGTTAGGGCGGTAGGACCCACTACGAGGTTTGCCGTGACGTGGCAGTGGGCTTCATACAGTCTGATCAGAATTTTAATCTAAGAACTTCATGTTCAGTTATATATATTTTTGCCAAGAGGCATTAGATCATTGTATGATTTTTGGTGGTGCTTTCCATTCTGTTTTTCAACATATTGTCATTTACATGTTAGAAAACCGTGGATTTCTCTGGAATAAGACATCAGATCACGGACCTCAAGGTGTCATTTTATTCAGCTGCCTATGACCTACATGCCCATATTGATGGCTTAAATTGATCCTAATAATCGGTAATTGTTTTACGTTCCGACATTATTTTCAGGATCTGTGGTTTCCTATAGTGTCTCCTTTTCTAAGAATAATAAGCCTTTAGCCAATTACTGTTCACTTCATCAGTCGTTTTGCTGATCACTCGATAGAGACTGACTGTAATTGTGTCTTAATTGATGTCATCAGTAATTTTTATTGCTTTTTGTGGACACTTTGCATACCATAATTCTAACACACACAAGCTGTTTACCACATACTTTCATATGTTTCATGCTGGCAACTAAAAGAACCAATTCTTCCCTGAGCAAAACAAAGTGGCCAAATCCAATCTGTTTTATGAGGAGAGACAGAGTTCCTCTTCTGAAGCTGATTGCTTCATTACACATTGTATTGTGGTCACCGTGCTAATTGCTTCACTGCACAATGTCTTCCGCCTGTCTCGTCAAGACTTCTATTCACATGAGTAACTTCAACAGTGAGAGTCTTAGAAATGACAAAAACGATTTTTGAAAATTTTACGCTTTACCTTAAAAAAAAAAAAACACCCCTAAACCTCATTACTGTACATAGTGGTTGATATACAGCATGTTTTTTAGGTTATAGAGCACTAGGGATGTGTTATATGTGATCCCTAGTTACGATTGTCTGATGTTGAAAAACAAAAAATCATACCACTGACCTCTCTGGTCGCGCCGTCCAGTCCTATTCTTTACGCTGTCATGCCTCTTCACTATAGACTTAGACGCCTGGCTTCATCCAGGCTGGAGCTCTAACCTCTAAGGCTTTGTCACTGCCAGAAGTCCTGGCCTATAGTGAAAAGTCTGGGGAAGTGGTCTGCCTGTAGACCAAAAGAAGATCAGAAAGCAAGCAGCGAGGCAGCTGGAGAGGTGAGTATTGGTTAATAAAATAAATAACAATACTCACCTCTCCGGCCGCCCCACTGCTTGCCGTCTGTTTTTCTCCTTTCTGCCACTGTGTGCTGGAGCTCCAAGCCTTTTGGAGGCCTCCAGGCCACGGAGGTCGCTGCGCATCTTAAGATTGACTTTATGACACTCAGTAATCTCCAGACCTGGACACAGCTTGAAAACCTAGGGTATAGTGAAAAGGTTGGAGATACAGCATGCAATGGTGGAAAGAAGATGACTGGATAGTGAGCATCGGAGCAGAGGCATTTGTGAGGTGAGTATTAGTTTTTTTTCCCAACTCTATTACAACTTACAGTTGTGCTCAAAAGTTTACATACCCCGGCAGAATTTTTGCTTTCTTGGCCTTTTTTCAGAGAATATGAATGATAACAACAAAACTTTTTCTCCACTCATGGTTAGTGGTTGGGTGATACCATTATTGTCAAACTACTATGTTTTCTCTTTTTAAATCATAATGACAACCCAAAACATCCAAATGACCCCGATCAAAAGTCCAGAAGCCCCATTTCTTAATACCGTGTATTGCCCCCCTAACGTCAATGACAGCTTGAAGTCTTTTGTGGTAGTTGTGAATGAGGTTCTTTATTTTCTCAGATGGTAAAGCTGCCCAATCTTCTTGGCAAAAAGCCTCCAGTTCCTATAAATTCCTGGGCTGTCTTAGATAATGGTCAACCATAAAATTAAAACCATCTGCCATACAGTGGGTAAGTTTCCTGTTGCCAATAGAACAGCACTGGCAGGGCCGGCTCCAGGTTTTCGAGGGCCCCAAGCAAAAGACTCTCAATAGGCCCCTATATCACATACCACGATTCATAATGCACAGATACGGCAGAGAAATATAGGTATAGTACAATGCCAAAGATTTCACTTGCTTCTTACATTACATGAGTAATATCTATTGTAAATTCTACAACAGCTCAGAAACCAGACAGTATAGTCCTCCATACAGGAATATGGGCACCACATAGTGCTCCATACAGAATAATTAGCCCCATATATTTCTCTATACAGTATTATGGGCACCACATAGTCCTCCATACAAAATAATGAGCCTCACATAGTGCTCCATACAGTATTATGGGCACTGCATAGTCCTCCATACAGTATTATGGGCACCACATAGTGAACCATACAGTATTATGAGTGCCACATAGTGCTCCATATAGAATAATGAGCCCCATATATTGCTTCATACAGTAATATGGGCACCATATAGTGCTCCATACAGAATTATTAGCCCAATATATTGCTTCATACAGAATAATGGGCCCAATATATTGCTTCATACAGAATAATGGACCCCATATATTGCTTCATACAGGATAATGAGCCACATATATTGCTCCATACAGTATAGTGAGCCCCATATATTGCTCCATACAGTACAATGGGCCCCATATAATGTTCCATACAGTATAATACGCCCCATATAATGCTCCAAACAGTATAATGAGCCCCATATAATGCTTCATACAAAATGAGACCCATAAATTGCTTCACACGGTATATGATGTGTCCCATATATTGCTCCATATTGTTAAGTCCTTCTCAGTCCCTGGCTTACTAGAGGTAGGGATCCTGAGTAAATGACACGCAAACAAGGTATTGTGTGATCATATACAGGGGAAGCCCAGGAGCATATCTCATCTCTCTGGGCTTTGCCCTCCCTTTATATAGAAAAGAATTATTCTTTTACAGACATGCGCACAAGCGCTCATATTTCACTATCTCTTACATAAACAATCTATACCAGTCTTTATCAGTAGAAAGTTACATCATCTGGAAGGTGAATGAAAGGCTGCTATTGAAAGAAGGAATGCACACATGATTACTTCCATAAAAGGAAATGTCAAGTCAGCAGAAATGTATCTTGTTGTAAGCGAGATTTCTCAGGAAGAAGATAAGATGGATTCCTTTAGTTCAGTCTGATCTCCACAATTCCCCCCTTTGACATTTTCTTTTATTTATTTTATTACCACAGGGCCAAAGACAAAGCCTTTATTTGGTATTACACATGTACATGCTTGTATTCAATAAGAGAATCAAATCTAGTATTAATTCTTCCGTTTAACTCTCGCAACCTTTTCTTTGTTTTGCAATAAGTACAGATATTACAAAGGGATAGCAAAATAAGCGCAATAATCAGTATTAGCAAAGGATAACATAAGAGAAGAAGGAAAAAAAAAAAAAAAACTTTATACTCTTGCATCTATTACACAAAGTTTATCTGTGCATACTGAGATACTCTTGAGCACAATCTGGAATAGTACGTATATGACTACAATAATCATAACTATATGTATTATGCTCTGCATAATCCCGGTAACCCACCCACCGATTCCTCTGAACCAGTTGGCTGGGTTAAGAAAAGAAAAGGTATCTGACCACCAGCTATCCTTATTCTGGTCATTGTCTTTGTCATACTGATCTCTGAGTCGTTGTACGTCCTTTAATTTAAATGTCATACTCATAGTACTATTCGGGTCTATATAATGACAGCAGGTGGGTCCGATGATTTGACACATACCCCCTTGTGAGGCAGTTAGGTAATCCAATACCAGGGTATGTTGGTTGACGACTATTATAAGCTGATTCTGTACAGCTATACTAGTGTTTAGTATATCCAATATATCCCAGATCTGATCATCTAGATAATCCGTGGCTCTAACTAATTTATCCCACATCTGTGTTAACATAGGATAAATAAAAATGGTACTAGCAATTTTGTTAGGAATTCCCATTTGTACTATATGTGGCCTCCCCGAGGGACGTGGTGAGTTATCTGCAGCTCTTTTATACAGTGTGTGCTTGGGCACGGCTTGCATATTCACTTGTTTATTTGAAATTATGAATGTAGCCGGGGTTAGGCGTCCTAATGTACAAGTACCCTTTATACCTACGGGAAGCCATTTATATGCTCCTTCTCCGCATATCCAAAATGTACCTTCAGGCAGATCCCATAGAGCTGAGTGCTGCAATACCAATCTGTGAGCCAAGTCCACAAATCTAGATACATTCTGAAGCATACACCAAGAGGGTTTTTGTCCCAAGGGGCTACAGTACCCGGCTGCGGGATTCCCACATACAGGCATTCCTTTGATATACTCATTGGATTCATTACAAACCAGGTTCCCCAGCTTACTTGTACAACTGTTTGCATCACCTTGGGGGAACAATTTAGAATGTTTCCATTTTCTATTATGTATGTATCTTTCCAATACTACAGGTTTGAAAGCATCAGAGGGGGGGACGGTTGTACTGAAACTAAGCTGTAGATTTTCTGTGGGGACCTGTCCTAAATTAGTTAATCCAGTCTTATTTCTAGGTACCCATTTTCCTCCCCTAAATGCTAAATATTGTAGATGTGTGTTACTCCCTGAGAGATTGCCCTGCCACCAAGGAAATTCTACCCATCCCACAATTGGTATGGCGATTGTAGTATTCCACAGCCTAGCATTACCAATTTGGTTGTTGGCCAGGTTGTCTGAACAATTAGGCCAAGCGAATATTTCTTCTGCTGATACGGGAACTGCTAGAAAAGGTATACTTGTGGCTGATACCGGCGAATGGGTACAGATCCAACAATCTGTCAGGGTTTGTGTATTGTTTAACAAGTCATGCACTAATTTTCTATGATGTTGTACGAATCTATTGTTCAAAGGGGCTAGAGAATTCAGTCTATCCCACGCCTCCGTTGAGGTTATCATTATTAACATCAATATCATGAGTTTATACTGCTTTTCTTGCAATGGCTTGCATGTATCCATGATGCCTTTCCTTCAAGCTTGACTGATGTAGGTGTTGTCAACAGGACTTGGAAGGGTCCGTCAAACCTTGGTTCTAGAGCCTTTCTGGTGTGTCTTTTTACATAGACTTGATCACCTGGTTCCAACTTGTGACTTCCTTCTGTGTTGTCAGGATCTGGAAGGGAAGCAAAAACTTGTGCATGCACCTTAGTTAATTGTTTCTGAAGATTTTGCACATAAGAAGTCAATGACTCAATATTTAACACAAGTTGCTGTGGAAAATAACATCCTAAATTGGCAGTCCTGCCAAACAAAATTTCATATGGAGACAGTTTAGTCTTACCCCTTGGGGTATTGCGTATTGAGTAAAGGGCCAGTGGAAGGCATTCTGTCCAAGGCTTTCCTGTTTCAGCCATGGCTTTCTGTATTTTTAATTTTAAAGTTCCATTCATGCGTTCTACCTTACCAGAACTTTGAGGATGGTACGGAGTGTGTAACTGACTTTCAACACCCAACATTTTCAGTACATTTTGAAATATTTCTCCAGTGAAATGAGTACCCCTATCTGACTCGATCACTTCAGGGAGACCGTAACGGGGTATCAGTTCGGCAACTAGCTTTACAGCAGTGTTTTTAGCTGAAGCCTTCCGAACTGGATAGGCCTCTGGCCACCCCGAGAACATGTCCACACATACCAACACATACTCATACCCATTACTTTTTGGCAGCTGGATAAAGTCTATTTGTAATCGCTGAAACGGGTAGAGAGGTCGGACGTGGTGCTTCATAGGGGTCTTTGCTGTCTGTCCGGGATTATGTGTCAGGCATATAGCGCATGCAGCACAATAGTCTCTTGCATAGTTGCCAAAACCTGGAGCCAACCAGACTTGCTTTGCCAGTAGTGTCATTGCATTTGCAGACACATGAGTAGGGTGATGTAATCCACCAACTACTATCGGGTACCAGGCTCTAGGTAGACATATTAGTCCATCTTTCTTCCAAATTCCCGCTTGTTCTTCTGCCCCTTCCTTTTTCCACCTGTCCCTCTCCTCTTCTCCTGCATCTTCCTGTGCTTGTCTCAGTCTATCTTCAGTATTTTCTGTGGGGTTTACAGTATGAACCTGTTGTAAGGGTTTGACAGCTGCTGCTTTGGCTGCTTTATCAGCCCTATCATTTCCCCTAGATTCCCTAGTGTCGAGTCTCACATGTGCAGCTACCTTGATTACTGCTACTTCTTTTGTTTCTTGTGCAGCCTCTAAGATCTGTTTGATCAGAGAAGCATGTTTTACAGGTTGTCCTGACGCTGTCATGTAACCTCTAGCTCTCCAGATTACTCCAAAATCAAACACAATACCATGTGCATACCTAGAATCAGTGTATATATTAGCTGTCTGGTTCTCAGCTATTTTAAGAGCTTCAATCAATGCTGTTAGTTCTGCTTCTTGTGCAGACTGTTTCGGTGGAAGTGGTTCTGCTTTGAGAGTTTCAGATTCTGACACAACTGCATACCCTGTATGGAAGTTACCTGTGTCATCTGCAAACC
Source organism: Ranitomeya imitator (assembly GCF_032444005.1). Taxonomy (NCBI): domain Eukaryota; kingdom Metazoa; phylum Chordata; class Amphibia; order Anura; family Dendrobatidae; genus Ranitomeya; species Ranitomeya imitator. The sequence continues at coordinate 352,854,675 of NC_091285.1, read as the reverse complement.
TACTACCATCTATAAACAGCTCTAAATCTGGATTTTGAAGTGGTGTTTCGGATACATTGGGTAAGCCTACCGTTTCTTGTAAAATGAGCTCTGTACAATCATGTGTGTCTGTAGGGAAAAAATTTGCGTGTGGATCAGTGTCCTTATTCCCCCCTTCAGACTCGAGAGGTAGCAGTGTAGCTATATTGAGAGTCTGAAGCCTAGCAAATGTGATAGTAGAGGGGAGCAACAAAGAACACTGTAGCCGCTAATGTCTGGCCATGGAAATGTGTTTTGGTTGGACCTGGTTTAATATCCCATAAACATCATGTGTAGTTTGAACTGTGAGTGGATACTCTAGGACAATTTCTGATGCTTTGTCCAACAATAGTGAGACAGCAACAACTACACGTACACAGGTTGGCGCTGCTCTAGCTACGGGATCTAACCTTGCTGAAAGATATGCAATTGGTCTTTGTTTCCCTGCATGCTTCTGGGTAAGAACTCCTGTAGCATGGGAATCAACTTCTGCAGCCATAAGCTGAAACGGTTTGGTGTAGTCTGGTAGCCCTAACGCTGGAGCTGAAATAAGGGCATCTTTTAATTGTTGGAACGAAATCTGACCTTCTTTTGTCAACAAATAAGGTTCACTTTTTACACAGTCATACAGTGGTTGCATTAGTTGACTGGCATGTATAATCCATTGTCTACAATGAGACACTATTCCTAAAAATGCTCGTAGCTGTTTATGATTTCTAGGCTCATTCATCTGTCTTATTGCTTCAGTTCTTTGTGGTGTAAGATGCTTTTTACCTTGAGAAATGCAATGACCTAGAAAGACCACTTTGGTCTGACAAACTTGTAGCTTTTGTCTATTCACTTTACACCCTTCTTTTTCTAAAAAACATAGTAAACTCACAGTGGACCTTTCTGCAGTTTCTAGATCTGGGCAGCAAAGTAGTAGGTCATCCACATACTGCAAAATTACTACCTGTGGTTCGGGTTCAAACCTCTGAAGGACTGTTTGTAGGGCATTTGAATAAAGAGTAGGGGAGTGTATCATTCCCTGTGGAAGGCGTGTCCACGCCAACTGTTTGCCCTTAAATGTAAATGCAAACAAATGCCAACTATCTTGGTGTAAAGGAACCGAGAAAAATGCATTTGAAAGATCTATTACAGTAAATACTTGAGAACTGGCTGGTATCTGTGATAGTAACGTATGAGGATTGGGTACAACTGGGGTGATTGGATCTAGAACTTTGTTTATTTCTCTTAAATCATGTACCATACGATATTTGGGCATAGAACTCTTATCAAGAGTTCTCTTTTTGACTGGATACAGAGGAGTGTTAGCAGGTGATTGTATCTCTACCAAAACCCCTTTCTCTCTATATCCCTCTATCTGTTTTGTAATCGCTAGTTCCTGCTGGGCACTCACAGGGTATTGTCTGAGCTGTGGGAGAACAGTTCCTGGTTGCACAGATAGTTTTACAGGAGAGATATGCAATAGTCCCACATCGGTGTCACCCTGTGCCCACAGTGTTTCTGGGACCATTGAGAGGTCTAGATCTGTGGTGTACTCTTTTTCTTCAGCATAATCCTCAAAAGCCTGAATTCTAACATATTGTTCTAATGTTTCTGCATCATCAGGGATAGTCAGTATAACTGTGCCATCTTCCCTAAAATTGATGTTAGCTTCTAATTTCTTTAGGACATCAGTTCCTAACAAACATGTTGGGGCACCTCTGGCATACAAAAATCTGGATGCAAAACATTTAGGTCCTAATGAGACCTCTAGGGGCACAGTATATGGCAGTGTTCGAATTACCCCATCATAACCCTCAGCAAAAGTTGTTTGTTCTGAAATATCTTCCGGATTCGGAAGAAAATCTTGATTCAAAATTGAGGAAGTTGCACCTGTATCTATCAAAAATGGAATCTCTCTCCCCCCCACATTCACCTGTATCATAGGTCTTCTAGCTGGTAGGGAAGTTTGTAACACATCGAGTCAATCTGAATCTGGTATGGGACCATCTATGATGGTAGATTTCTGCTGGTTGTCCGTTTGGGGAGGGTTATTTCTGGGAACAAATTTGCCTGACTTTATATCTGCCAACTTCTTCCTGCACTCTCTTTGGAAATGACCTGGCTTTTTACAGTAGTGGCAAGGAAAGTTGTGTCTCACTCTTCCTCCTGTATTAGCTTGTGCTATTCTAACAGGCTTACGATTCTCTCTCATATCCATGACTATTCCTAAACATCGTTGTTTCACAATATTTGGTTGTTCAATTGTTCTCCAATCTGGAGTAGAGGATTTAAATTTTTCTCTGATTTTCGGATCTAGCCCCTCTATTAATTGTTTTGTAAAAAGTCTCCTTACTGAAGCATCAGTCAAATCCAATCCTTCATCCCTAAAGCTATTTTCTAATTCTTGACTATATTCTTCAATACTTTGCCCAAATTTCTGCATAATCACACCCGTAGATCCCCTTTCCCTCTGTTTTTCTCTCATGAAAATTATTAATGCCTCTGTGAACTGGGTACCTGATGCTTCTGTCTGTAAGGCACCCCCTTCTGCCACTGGTCTATTGGGCTGTAGGTGTGTCAATAATTCCTGAAAAAGTCCGGGGGACATTTTCATTCTACATAATTCTTCCCCGTCCGCCCAGACCCCAGCATGAGTCTGCATGATTTGTTGTATGTATTGTGCAAATCGGATGGGATATTGAGTGGGATCAGGCGCATTATGCAGGAGGGACATACCTTCAGCAGGGGACCAAGGAAAATACTGTCGGGTCTGGTGATATCTAGTTCCCATTACCCCGTCAGCACCAGGTTCCCTAAAGGGTCTTGGTACTACCCTAACAGGGGCAAGTACAGCGCCATGTCTAGGTGTACCACAGACTAGGCAATCATTTCTCCAATCTGGATTTTGTTGTCCACAGTGTGAACATACCCATCCTCCTACCCCACCAAGATTGGGATACAAGGCTGGAAATTGTTTTCCTCCTTCTGCTCCTCCAGATGGTACAAATGATTGGGCTTTTGGATCTAGGTAAGGTGGTGGGATTATGTCACAACTTTTTCCCTTCCCCATAATCCATTTGGAAGTGTCTGGATCATACTTCCAATTCTCCTCTTTAGCTGTTTTTGAGACCTCTATCATACAGTGTATGATTTCTTCCCACCCATTGTCTTTGATAATTCCACCTCGTTCTTTACTCAGTTTTTCCCATTCTGTACTGAACATAAGTGCTTCTGAAATTCCCAATTTTTCTCTTACCCTTCTAATCTGACTTCTGACTGTCTTCCCACATCTTTCCTGTATGATATCTGCTGCTTCCACTTGTCCTAAGACGGTTTTTGTCTGTTTATTTCCCATTTTCCTTTTTTATTTTTTTTCAATATTAGCTATTTCTACCCCAGGTGACGTTTGGACAATCACTTATCCTAGGTGATGTCTCGTTGCCTTCTCTCCTAGGGAGCTAAAATATTGAAGGGCTGATCTGCTCCATTCTTTCTAATGTGCAGAATGTACTTAAGTGCTATTATGCACGCAAACAGACCCAGCAACACCATACAGATCACAAAACTTTCTGTGTCAGTTAGCATACTTGTCCCAGGCTCATGGACCCGCGTCCTGGGCTCATTCTATCAAACCTTATCCAGAAATGAAGGAGGTTAAGCACTTAAATGAGAGTCAAGCATGGGCGGAGGTCTCCCCGAAAGGACGCAACCACATGACCCAGTTAGGCTGACTTCCGTGTATAAGGCTTATACCCCAACTATTTCGGCTTATTTTTCTACGCACTTTTGCTCTTCTTTCACAACATACCACAACCTTCACACTGTTCACACACTGCCAGGGACAGGACTCATAAATCTATACAATATAGTAACCCGAGTTTTATAGGTATCTACTCACTACTAGACTAACCCAGCGTGACACGGCTCATAGAGATCTTTCGGATAATACAAGGCAGATAAAAGAGAACTAATAATGTCTCTTACCTGGCCAGGTTTTTCAGTTCATTTGCCGTCCATTATCCCAGATCTCCATTGTCCGTATCTGCAGGTGAATCTCGAGCAAATACTCTCATCTCGGGTCCCTGTTCGGTGCGCCAAAGAAATGTTAAGTCCTTCTCAGTCCCTGGCTTACTAGAGGTAGGGATCCAGAGTAAATGACACGCAAACAAGGTATTGTGTGATCATGTACAGGGGAAGCCCAGGAGCACATCTCATCTCTCTGGGCTTTGCCCTCCCTTTATATAGAAAAGAATTATTCTTTTACAGACATGCGCACAAGCGCTCATATTTCACTATCTCTTACATAAACAATCTATACCAGTCTTTATCAGTAGAAAGTTACATCATCTGGAAGGTGAATGAAAGGCTGCTATTGAAAGAAGGAATGCACACATGATTACTTCCATAAAAGGAAATGTCAAGTCAGCAGAAATGTATCTTGTTGTAAGCGAGATTTCTCAGGAAGAAGATAAGATGGATTCCTTTAGTTCAGTCTGATCTCCACAATATATAAAGGGCCCCATATTATCCTCCATACAGAATGGGCCCCATATAATCCTCCTGACAGCATGGTCCCCATATATTGCTCCAAACATGAAAAAAGATGAAATGTCTTCTGGCTCTCTGCACTGTGACTGTTCAGAGCAGAGAGCGTGCTGTAGTGACGTGATTGCGCCCTCTGCCCTGAGACGTCACAGAGTCAGGAATCGCAAAAGACTCTGGAGCTGCGTAGGAATAGGAAGAGGTAAGTATTGCAAGTGGGGGGGCCACTTGTGGGCTCTGGCACAGGCCCTATAGCGTGTCGGTGTCCCTGACGACGAGTGGGCCCACCGCCTGCTCAGGGCCTTGGCACTTGCCCAGGTGCAGATGCTGGCCCTCGGAGAAGGAGCCAAGGACTACTCAAGACCTCAACAGAAATGCTCAACTGGTGCATCAGTGCATACACAGGAGAATATGGGCTCAATAGAAATTCAATCAGACCCTACACTGCTTTGTGCGCAAATGCATGTACTGTAGGAGCAGAGTGCTTCTGCCTGTTGAGATTCTGCCTGCTAAGAAGTGCACTTTTGATGGTTTTAATGAGCCGAGGCCAGGCTGGATGGCTTGAGTGCACAGTAAGCTCCTACAGCCCCATAGTGCTTCCAATGCTGCAAATACTAGTTTGTTTCATATAGCATCATCAGAAGTGCACCATTCAGGCCAAAAGCACAGTAATGCTGCTGGCCTGAAGTGTCACTCAGGCAGGGGTTCCCGCCCCCAGGAAACTAGCCCACCAAGGTGGCTGAGGAGCAGGGAGCTCTTGAAAAGAGAAAGTAAGAAACACAGCACTGTCATAAGATGCTATCTTTGACATAACTCAGTTTTCAACTTTCTGATCTGCTAGATGTTCAATGGTCAAGTGAAGCGTGTAGCACATAAAAATAGTTCCTTCTCTGTTCACATCGCTAAAGAGTCACAAGCTGCCTCTGTCTAGTCCCACTTTAATCCTTGGCCTACACTGGATGACTATTCAGTAGCCTGTTTTACTGCTGGGGCATGTGACTCGGGCAAGTCAAACCTTTTGGGTTAACTTCTAGTTAGTTGGTCTTTCTTCCTGCTGTCAGCCCTGGGTTTGGGCTGTTCACTATTTAAACCCCTGAGAATCAGTTCCCACTGCTGGGTATGGCCTAACTAGCTCTTGCATGAATCAAAGCTTCTGGATCTAATTGCATAGTCCTGATTTTGGCTTAAGGTTGTTTACTGGCTTTTCTCCTCCCTGATGATTTTGTACTTACCAGTACCTCCTGGTTCTCACCCAGCTACCCGACTATTCATGTTGCAAGATTGCACCATCAGCCAGCAGCCAACTTTGTGGACCCTGTGTGAGTCCATATTCCTGTACAGTGCTTAAAGGATGAAGGCCAAGACAAGCCTGTGGATCTGGTAAATGGAGTGGCTAGCGCCAAGACTGTTCATGGTAGCCATTTTTACAACTGCCAGATGACCACTAACAGTTACCTGTCTGACCAGTATAAACACAAGGCCTGTGCATTGGGAGCTTCATGAATTCCATAGTCCAGGAGATGCACACTAAGATAGATGACCATGCATAATAACAAAATATAAATTTCACCGCACTCTCACAGGGAATGTGATGCCAAAATATTAACAAATTTATTCAATGTGTTCAGGGAGCATAACAGAATATTTCAAAAAAGCGATAAGAGACGTTTCGGCTCCACCAGAGCCTTCATAATACTCGCTTGTTTAGAGAGTTTTTAGAGCGTATAGGGAGAGTAGGGATAAGGATCCCGGTGATGCTAAGTTTACGTAATGCCCAGGCGTATCTGCGCAATGTTGGGACAACTTTTGATCTGGGTAGAGGAAGGAGGTAGCGGCGCTCCCGTGCCTAGCTGTAGCGATCACTACAGCTAGGCACGGGAGCGCCGCTACCTCCTTCCTCTACCCAGATCAAAAGTTGTCCCAACATTGCGCAGATACGCCTGGGCATTACGCAAACTTAGCATCACCGGGATCCTTATCCCTACTCTCCCTATACGCTCTAAAAACTCTCTAAACAAGCGAGTATGATGAAGGCTCTGGTGGAGCCGAAACGTCTCTTATCGCTTTTTTTAAATATTCTGTTATGCTCCCTGAACACATTGAATAAATTTGTTAATATTTTGGCATCACATTCCCTGTGAGAGTGCGGTGAAATTTATATTTAGTTATCTACGAGACCATTTGGTCCGTTACACCTGCACCCCAATTCTCTGACAGAGTGCACGCTATATCCGTTACTCATGCATAATAACAAGCATTGGCTGAAGTGTGGTAAATCAGACTGCCAAGTGACTCATGAGCAGTGGAAAAATGTGCTATGACGTGATGAATCAATGTGATGATAGATCAATCTGGCTTTAGCTGATGCATGGAGAATGCTACCTTGTCTACAGTTCATACTGTTAAATTAGAGGATGAATTGGGCCTGAACTGTTCCCTTTATTTCTAGTCTAAAGTAACATAAATGCTGCATCACACAAAAGAATTTTAGACTGTTGTCTCATATTTGTGGCAGCAGTTTTGGAAAGGCCCTTTCACGCCCCCGAAGAAGCAGTGTGCAAAACGTGCGTTGGGGTCTCACTCCTTCCACATCCATTGCAGGTTGGTTCTACCATGCATGTATCTGTTACCTATACTTTATTTCATTTCAGTATTGCGGGGTTTCCTATAAGGTTGCAGGACTTCCCATATTATTAGGTACCTTTATGTCTTTTCTTTAATGTCCTTATACTAAAGGACCTTCCATTTTTTAAGCCAACTGTGGCCATGCTATCTTTCATTTTATATTGCACTATGGCACTATGCACCTTGCTATATCTACTTTTCTAATTAACTCTGCTGTGATTTGATTATTTCTTGAGCCTCCATCATATCCATGTATATACGTATATTCTAACTACTGAAGGGGAGGTTATATCTGCAATTATGTCATTGGGACTATGGATTTGTACTAAATAATTTTCTGTATATAGCCTTCACTATTAGGGATATTACCTCATATATATTTGATTACATCATCTGTATTTAGTCTATTGTTATAGATATCAATTTGGATTGATTTTGCTCAGTTTGACCGATTGGCTCACTGATTATATTCTCCAATGCCTCCTGCCTGGACGTGGCACTTTGGTGTTGTTTTCACATTTTTAAATTGTTTTTGTCTCTATTGTATTTATTAATTTTTGTTTTAATTATCTTGCAATAAAATTAAGAGTTTTTTTATTTAGCTCAGGTGTCCATTTTCCTTTGGTTTCCCTTTCATTCTCTAGCATGACTGTGTCTGAACAAAGCAAATCATGACCCTAAAAACCATGGTTTGGATGAGGTCAAAAGATCAGCACAGATCACTGGTCTCTTAGGATGAATTGAAGCATGTATTAGAAGTGTCTGACCTTACAACGCTTACATGTTTTTTTGGGGTGAAAAGGCACACATACTCCACAAGAGTGCGGTATATAAATTTGTCAGCAAGTAAGGCCTATGTCACTGTCTATTGTTTTTGAACCGGATGTTCAATAAATTCATATTGGTGAGGTGGTGAGATGTCCACTCGAGATATTGTTCATATGGCCATACAGTGTGCATTAGAGATTAACAATCATATGCGTTTATTTCAGTGAAATGTAAAACTTTTTGGGATAAAAATTAGAATGTTAATATGGATTTTGAATGATTTTTATATAAACATAATAGATATTGCTTGTGCACCTTTCATATTCACACTTAGTTCTGGGCAAAAATAGTTTCATTTACACTGTTACTTATAAATATTACATGTATCTAACCACAAGTCTGGATTTGAAACCAGGAATTTATAATTTTGTGTAACAAATAGTATTCTTCTTAGAAAATGGGAACAATGTCTTGACAACTGAAATCCCCCTTTCAGTTGTCAACTGAAAAACCGTGTCCAGATGTCTATTTTATAATGTAATCTTCATGTAGTGAAAACCTTGCAGTCTTTAAGAGGAGGTGTGAAATGACGTGTGAAGGGAACCTGGCAGCTTATACATGGCCTCTGATCCATAGGTGGCACTTATCAGAAAAACAAGGGACCCAGCCGAATGGGAGACTAGTTGGAAAGGCAGATCCCTTATAGCTTCTCTCCTCCCCTTTCCCTTTGAGTAACATGTCTCTCCCTGCATGCGTGTGTAGGGATGTGGACTATCTTACCCTGTCCCTGCCTCTGAAGACAACAGACGTACTATTTGAATACCATTGTGCGGTTTTATATGTGGAGTAACGTGTTCCTAATGCAATATGATGTAATGTATTACGGTGACGTACAGTATATAAAGTGTTATAGCCTAATGTGAATATAGCATAGGGATAGGCTTAGGACAGCATACTATATACTGTAGAACAGGTTAGCTTAGAGATAGGTAATGGTTAAGGTTAGGATTAGCCCAGTGAGAGGGCATTAGTGCTGATAAGAAGGTGGGCAATTCTTGTTTAGATGGAGTTCAGTGTCAGCCAGTGAAGTGTGGAGGAGAGTTCAGGTGGCGGGTTGCTAGGGGCTGCATGTGCCAAACGTTTAGGGCAGTGGATGGCCTAATGGAGAAACCCTGATGGATATTCCAAGAAAGTCTGGAACTTAGGGCTCGGGCCAGGTACTATGGAGCGGGCCTGGTCTTCCGACATCACAAGGCCGGAGGACATGGAGTTACATGAGGGGCAGGTGGCTGGTCCTGGGTGCACTGCTGGAGTGGACAACAAATCCCTGGGGCTGATGGAGTCAGTGGGATTGGGGGTAGTCCAGAATAAACGTGTGGCAGAACAGAATAGGGGTGCTAAGAAGGAAGGAAGTCTGAATTGCTGTGCCCTATCCCACCTGTATCCACATGATGAACTTGGACTATTTAGTAAAAGTTTGACTGTTTCAAAGAACCTGGTGTTCCATGCATTGAGTGCGGCGGGTCCTGAGGATGAAAGCCTGGAGGCAGCCGAGGTCTGTGGCCTACAAGTGAGTGTGATGCATTCCACATCCTAGAGCACACTAGGACTGGGACACTCACTGTTTGTAAAATGACAGAGCACAACCGGACAGCAACTCTGTCGCGACTACCGCTCTACAGCACTCCACATGTGTATAGGGAGAGAGAGTCAAAGGCAGTGGGTGGTGTAAAGTCACCAGGGACTTGCCTGTTCCACTATTAGGATATTATTATATGAACTATCTAATCCTCTGGATTTATCTCCAATATCCTATCTATTATTAATTCCATAGAGTTGGTGCAGCCGCTACCACTACTCTCATTGGGAGTTTATACACACTCTACTAGCTAGCTCCTAAAAACAACTCTTAGACCTCCCCCAAGAGGTCAAGATCAAAATCAGCACAGCCGTCTTCCAGGGAATTTAAGAGCACTTCATGCTTCCCTCTGCTGACAAGCTTTTTGGAGATGGACATTTCATTCTCCAGCAGGACTTGGCACCTGTCCACACTGCCAAAAGTACCAATACACAGTTTAAAAACAACAGTATCACTGTGCTTGATTGGCCAGCAAACTTGCCTGACCTTAACCCCATAGAGAATCTATGGGGTATTGTCAAGAGGAAGATGACAATAGATGACACCAGAGCCAACAATGCAGATGAGCTGAATGCTGCTATCAAAGCAACCTGGGCTTCCATAACATCTCAGTAGTGCCACAGGCTGATCGCCTCCATGCCACGCTGCATTGATTCAGTAATTGATGCAAAAGGAGCCCCGACAAGTATTGAGCGCATTTACTGAACATACATTTCAGTAGGACAACATTTCAGATTTTAAACTCGTTTTTCAAGCTGGTGTTATAAAGTATTCTAATTTACTGAGATAATGACTTTTGGATTTTCATTGGCTGTAAGCCATAATCATCAACATTAACAGAAATAAACACTTGAAATAGATCACTCTGTTTGTAATGACTCTACATAATATGAGTTTCACTTTTTGTATTGAAGAACTGAAATGTATTAACTTTTTGATGATTATTTTGTGAGAAGCACCTGTACATAGTGACTGCAGACTCATCGATTTGTTCCAGACAACCCCTTTAATATCCACAGACATATGTAGGAAAATATTACTGATAGCTTTTGGGTCGTCTTAGGTATCTAGGGTTACTATATAAGGCATTTTACAGAATAAAACTAGTATATCATTAAATAGTACCAATGACTAAGGAGTGAGGGGAAGAAAGAGGGAGAAAAGTGGCAATGTAAACTAGCACAGGGTGGTTATTTTCTATTGAATTAGGTAAGGGTAACCCTCAGGGACCCTGCAGGTGAAATATACTGCTAAGAAATAAGTGAAACATATAGAGGAGGAGAGATTGACGAGCAGGAACAGCAATATAAACATGGAAGCACCTGTAGCAGGCTGCATTATCTTGGCACAGTGTGGAGGAGAGGTGCTCCTGTGCCAAACTCTAGCTTGTATGGGGAGTATGCAGGCGTTTATGCTGATTTTTCAGATTCGACATTGGAGTCGTGTGCACTTCATGGATAAGAGCACATTTAATCTGAGCACATGTGACAGAGTCTGGAGACGCCATGGAGAACATTCTGCCGCCTGCAACATCCTCCAGCATGACCAGTGTGCAAGTGGGTCAGTAATGGTGTGGGGAGGCATTTCTTTGGACAGCCGCACAGCCCTCCATGTGCTAGCCAGAGGTGGCCTGACTGCCATTAGGTGCTGGGATGACATCCTCAGACCCATTGAGAGACCATATGCAGTTGCCGTGGGCTCTGGGTCTCTTCTGATGCATGACAATGGTGGCTGAAGTGTGTCAACAGTTCCTGCATGATGAGTAAAACAAAGGAAGAAAAACGATCATCAAGCCCAAAAATACTGTACATGAAAATATAGAAATACTTTATTGAAAATCCATACAAAGAGCAGATTTGAAAGGTGGAAGAGACCACAGTGCATATGTACAATTTACAAAAACGGGACGTGAACGTGTTGACGCAATTATAAAAAGAAATGAAATATTAAATTATCATGGTCAGCAACAGTATCACTGTGCTTGATTGGCCAGCAAACTTGCCTGACCTTAACCCCATAGAGAATCTATGGGGTATTGTCAAGAGGAAGATGACAATAGATGACACCAGAGCCAACAATTCAGATGAGCTGAATGCTGCTATCAAAGCAACCTGGGCTTCCATAACATCTCAGTAGTGCCACAGGCTGATCGCCTCCATGCCACGCTGCATTGATTCAGTAATTGATGCAAAAGGAGCCCCGACAAGTATTGAGCGCATTTACTGAACATACATTTCAGTAGGACAACATTTCAGATTTTAAACTCGTTTTTCAAGCTGGTGTTATAAAGTATTCTAATTTACTGAGATAATGACTTTTGGGTTTTCATTGGCTGTAAGCCATAATCATCAACATTAACAGAAATAAACACTTGAAATAGATCACTCTGTTTGTAATGACTCTACATAATATGAGTTTCACTTTTTGTATTGAAGAACTGAAATGTATTAACTTTTTGATGATTATTTTGTGAGAAGCACCTGTACATAGTGACTGCAGACTCATCGATTTGTTCCAGACAACCCCTTTAATATCCACAGACATATGTAGGAAAATATTACTGATAGCTTTTGGGTCATCTTAGGTATCTAGGGTTACTATATAAGGCATTTTACAGAATAAAACTAGTATATCATTAAATAGTACCAATGACTAAGGAGTGAGGGGAAGAAAGAGGGAGAAAAGTGGCAATGTAAACTAGCACAGGGTGGTTATTTTCTATTGAATTAGGTAAGGGTAACCCTCAGGGACCCTGCAGGTGAAATATACTGCTAAGAAATAAGTGAAACATATAGAGGAGGAGAGATTGACGAGCAGGAACAGCAATATAAACATGGAAGCACCTGTAGCACAGTGTGGAGGAGAGGTGCTCCTGTGCCAAACTCTAGCTTGTATGGGGAGTATGCAGGCGTTTATGCTGATTTTTCAGATTCGACATTGGAGTCGTGTGCACTTCATGGACAAGAGCACATTTAATCTGAGCACATGTGACAGAGTCTGGAGACGCCATGGAGAACATTCTGCTGCCTGCAACATCCTCCAGCATGACCAATGTGCAAGTGGGTCAGTAATGGTGTGGGGAGGCATTTCTTTGGACAGCCGCACAGCCCTCCATGTGCTAGCCAGAGGTGGCCTGACTGCCATTAGGTGCTGGGATGACATCCTCAGACCCATTGAGAGACCATATGCAGTTGCCGTGGGCTCTGGGTCTCTTCTGATGCATGACAATGGTGGCTGAAGTGTGTCAACAGTTCCTGCATGATGAGTAAAACAAAGGAAGAAAAACGATCATCAATAGTGTTGAGCGATACCTTCCGATATCGGAAAGTATCGGTATCGGTTTGGATCGGCCGATATTCAAAAAATATCGGATATCGCCGATACCGATACCCGATCCCAATGCAAGTCAATGGGACCAAAATATCGGAATTAAAATAAACCCTTTCTTTCCTTGTAGGTTCATTCTACCTGAAGGAAAACAACTAAGAATAATGTAGGATGTATGGGGGAGGTGGCGGAGACATTAAAGGCAATGAGGATTAGTCCAATCAAATAGAATAGCATGTTTTTTTTTTTTTTTTAAAGACGTTCGGATTGAAAAAGATATTGAGTATGTAAATTTTTTTTATTTTGTCAGATATTGATGTTTCACTATTCCACGCCCTTCCCCTTCTTTTTTTTCTTTTTTTTTTTTCTTTTCCCACACTTTCATCTTCATCATCATCAGCATCCTTGACATCAACTTCTTCACCTTATTCATCTTCTTCTTCATCTTCTACCTATTTTTTTTTTTTATTACATTCTTCATATTCATTTTCTTCAACTATTATTATTCTTCCTATTCTACATATTCTTTTTATTCCACTGTTATTATTCTTCCTATTCTACTTCTTCATCATATTCTCATTTGTGACAGGCATTCCCGTAGTTGTTATCTATAAAAGTTGGAAGATTACACCTTCCGTTCTGCCAGTCACAAAAGTTACATTTGTCCGCGTTCAGTTTGGCCTGCAGCATCAGGCTTTATCCAGGGGCACCACGAGGAGGAACGGACTCACCCCCATACACTGCTTAGTCTTCTTCTGCATATAATTTAGATAATATCTTTTGCTCTGATATTAAGTCTTATGCTTAATGTTCTTCTGCTCTTTGTTCTGCAGCCTCTTGTTCTTCTGCTTCTCGGTCTTCCATGTTGTCGTCTCCAGGGTCTTCGTCTCCAGTGTCGTCATCTCCGCCGTCGTCGTCTCAGCCGTCGTCGTCTCCGCCGTCGTCGTCGTCGTCGTCATCGGGGTGGTCTTCCGGGTCGTCGTCATCGGGGTGGTCTTCCGGGTTGTCGACGTTAGGGTCTTCAACTTGGAAATGTAGCAGAAGGTACAAGAAGGCTGAGAAAATGCCAAGAACCAGCTGATGGAACTGGAACTCGGATGGCTACCCGAAGGTTCAAGAGCCTATGGAACTACCGAGGACCAGCTGACGTTACTGGAACCCGGTTACTAAGCAGGAGGTACCCGTGCTAAAAAGCACTACCAAGGACCGCCTGACGTTGGCGGAACTCGGATACCCAGAAGGAGGCACCTAAGCCAAAGGCTCTGCCCGGAACCAGATGACGTTACTGGAACCAGGATGGGGAGCAGAAGGTACAAGAGCAAAAGACACTGCCGAGAACCAGCTGACGGTACTGGAACCCGGATGGGTAGCCGAATGTCCAAGAGCCAATGGAACTACCAAGGACCAGCTGACGTTACTGGAACCCGGTTACTAAGCAGGAGGTACCCGTGCCTGAAAGCACTACCAAGGACCACCTGACATTGGTGGAACTTGGATACCCAGAAGGAGGCACCTAAGCCAAAGGCTCTGCCCGGAACCAGCTGACGGTACTGGAACCAGGATGGGGAGCAGAAGGTACAAGAGCAAAAGACACTGCCGAGAACCAGCTGACGGTGCTGGAACCAGGTGGTGGACCCCAAGGCCCACAGGAGAGGAGAGAACAGCTAGGCCGCGAGGCAGCCGCAGTTACCGAACCCCAACAGTCCTACAGGGGGAGCTGGGCCTACTGGCACTACAGAACCAGCCTTGACTACCAGTTCACGCAGCCCACATAGGAAGCTCCTAAACTGGAGGCACCCTGGAGTTGGCTAACTCGACCGCCCCACGACGGGGCAAGCATAGGCGTCTCAGTGAAGTTGACACAACCCGGAAACAGCTGACGGTGCTGAAACCAGGCTTGGCACGAGGGAGTACCTGTGACAAGAACACTGCCGAGAACCAGCTGGCGGTGCTGGAACCCGGATGCGTTGCCCCAGTGTGCAAGAGCCAATGGCACGACCGAGGACCAGCTGACGGTGCTGGAACCCGGTTACTAAGCTGTAGGTGCCCGCGCTTAAAAGCACTACCAAGGACCGCCTGGCGTTGGCGGAACTCGGATACCCAGGAGGAGGCACCTAAGCCAAAGGCTCGGCCCGGAACCAGCTGACGGTGCTGGAACCAGGTGGTGGACCCCAAGGCCCACAGGAGAGGAGAGAACAGCTAGGCCGCGAGGCAGCCGCAGTTACCGAACCCCAACAGTCCTACAGGGGGAGCTGGGCCTACTGGCACTACAGAACCAGCCTTGACTACCAGTTCACGCAGCCCACATAGGAAGCTCCTAAACTGGAGGCACCCTGGAGTTGGCTAACTCGACCGCCCCACGACGGGGCAAGCATAGGCGTCTCAGTGAAGTTGACACAACCCGGAAACAGCTGACGGTGCTGAAACCAGGCTTGGCACGAGGGAGTACCTGTGACAAGAACACTGCCGAGAACCAGCTGGCGGTGCTGGAACCCGGATGCGTTGCCCCAGTGTGCAAGAGCCAATGGCACGACCGAGGACCAGCTGACGGTGCTGGAACCCGGTTGCTAAGCTGTAGGTGCCCGCGCTTAAAAGCACTACCAAGGACCGCCTGGCGTTGGCGGAACACGGATACCCAGGAGGAGGCACCTAAGCCAAAGGCTCGGCCCGGAACCAGCTGACGGTGCTGGAACCAGGTGGTGGACCCCAAGGCCCACAGGAGAGGAGAGAACAGCTAGGCCGCGAGGCAGCCGCAGTTACCGAACCCCAACAGTCCTACAGGGGGAGCTGGGCCTACTGGCACTACAGAACCAGCCTTGACTACCAGTTCACGCAGCCCACATAGGAAGCTCCTAAACTGGAGGCACCCTGGAGTTGGCTAACTCGACCGCCCCACGACGGGGCAAGCATAGGCGTCTCAGTGAAGTTGACACAACCCGGAAACAGCTGACGGTGCTGAAACCAGGCTTGGCACGAGGGAGTACCTGTGACAAGAACACTGCCGAGAACCAGCTGGCGGTGCTGGAACCCGGATGCGTTGCCCCAGTGTGCAAGAGCCAATGGCACGACCGAGGACCAGCTGACGGTGCTGGAACCCGGTTACTAAGCTGTAGGTGCCCGCGCTTAAAAGCACTACCAAGGACCGCCTGGCGTTGGCGGAACTCGGATACCCAGGAGGAGGCACCTAAGCCAAAGGCTCGGCCCGGAACCAGCTGACGGTGCTGGAACCAGGTGGTGGACCCCAAGGCCCACAGGAGAGGAGAGAACAGCTAGGCCGCGAGGCAGCCGCAGTTACCGAACCCCAACAGTCCTACAGGGGGAGCTGGGCCTACTGGCACTACAGAACCAGCCTTGACTACCAGTTCACGCAGCCCACATAGGAAGCTCCTAAACTGGAGGCACCCTGGAGTTGGCTAACTCGACCGCCCCACGACGGGGCAAGCATAGGCGTCTCAGTGAAGTTGACACAACCCGGAAACAGCTGACGGTGCTGAAACCAGGCTTGGCACGAGGGAGTACCTGTGACAAGAACACTGCCGAGAACCAGCTGGCGGTGCTGGAACCCGGATGCGTTGCCCCAGTGTGCAAGAGCCAATGGCACGACCGAGGACCAGCTGACTGTGCTGGAACCCGGTTGCTAAGCTGTAGGTGCCCGCGCTTAAAAGCACTACCAAGGACCGCCTGGCGTTGGCGGAACACGGATACCCAGGAGGAGGCACCTAAGCCAAAGGCTCGGCCCGGAACCAGCTGACGGTGCTGGAACCAGGTGGTGGACCCCAAGGCCCACAGGAGAGGAGAGAACAGCTAGGCCGCGAGGCAGCCGCAGTTACCGAACCCCAACAGTCCTACAGGGGGAGCTGGGCCTACTGGCACTACAGAACCAGCCTTGACTACCAGTTCACGCAGCCCACATAGGAAGCTCCTAAACTGGAGGCACCCTGGAGTTGGCTAACTCGACCGCCCCACGACGGGGCAAGCATAGGCGTCTCAGTGAAGTTGACACAACCCGGAAACAGCTGACGGTGCTGAAACCAGGCTTGGCACGAGGGAGTACCTGTGACAAGAACACTGCCGAGAACCAGCTGGCGGTGCTGGAACCCGGATGCGTTGCCCCAGTGTGCAAGAGCCAATGGCACGACCGAGGACCAGCTGACGGTGCTGGAACCCGGTTACTAAGCTGTAGGTGCCCGCGCTTAAAAGCACTACCAAGGACCGCCTGGCGTTGGCGGAACTCGGATACCCAGGAGGAGGCACCTAAGCCAAAGGCTCGGCCCGGAACCAGCTGACGGTGCTGGAACCAGGTGGTGGACCCCAAGGCCCACAGGAGAGGAGAGAACAGCTAGGCCGCGAGGCAGCCGCAGTTACCGAACCCCAACAGTCCTACAGGGGGAGCTGGGCCTACTGGCACTACAGAACCAGCCTTGACTACCAGTTCACGCAGCCCACATAGGAAGCTCCTAAACTGGAGGCACCCTGGAGTTGGCTAACTCGACCGCCCCACGACGGGGCAAGCATAGGCGTCTCAGTGAAGTTGACACAACCCGGAAACAGCTGACGGTGCTGAAACCAGGCTTGGCACGAGGGAGTACCTGTGACAAGAACACTGCCGAGAACCAGCTGGCGGTGCTGGAACCCGGATGCGTTGCCCCAGTGTGCAAGAGCCAATGGCACGACCGAGGACCAGCTGACGGTGCTGGAACCCGGTTGCTAAGCTGTAGGTGCCCGCGCTTAAAAGCACTACCAAGGACCGCCTGGCGTTGGCGGAACACGGATACCCAGGAGGAGGCACCTAAGCCAAAGGCTCGGCCCGGAACCAGCTGACGGTGCTGGAACCAGGTGGTGGACCCCAAGGCCCACAGGAGAGGAGAGAACAGCTAGGCCGCGAGGCAGCCGCAGTTACCGAACCCCAACAGTCCTACAGGGGGAGCTGGGCCTACTGGCACTACAGAACCAGCCTTGACTACCAGTTCACGCAGCCCACATAGGAAGCTCCTAAACTGGAGGCACCCTGGAGTTGGCTAACTCGACCGCCCCACGACGGGGCAAGCATAGGCGTCTCAGTGAAGTTGACACAACCCGGAAACAGCTGACGGTGCTGAAACCAGGCTTGGCACGAGGGAGTACCTGTGACAAGAACACTGCCGAGAACCAGCTGGCGGTGCTGGAACCCGGATGCGTTGCCCCAGTGTGCAAGAGCCAATGGCACGACCGAGGACCAGCTGACGGTGCTGGAACCCGGTTACTAAGCTGTAGGTGCCCGCGCTTAAAAGCACTACCAAGGACCGCCTGGCGTTGGCGGAACTCGGATACCCAGGAGGAGGCACCTAAGCCAAAGGCTCGGCCCGGAACCAGCTGACGGTGCTGGAACCAGGTGGTGGACCCCAAGGCCCACAGGAGAGGAGAGAACAGCTAGGCCGCGAGGCAGCCGCAGATACCGAACCCCAACAGTCCTACAGGGGGAGCTGGGCCTACTGGCACTACAGAACCAGCCTTGACTACCAGTTCACGCAGCCCACATAGGAAGCTCCTAAACTGGAGGCACCCTGGAGTTGGCTAACTTGACCGCCCCACGACGGGGCAAGCATAGGCGTCTCAGTGAAGTTGACACAACCCGGAAACAGCTGACGGTGCTGAAACCAGGCTTGGCACGAGGGAGTACCTGTGACAAGAACACTGCCGAGAACCAGCTGGCGGTGC
The DNA here is from genome assembly GCF_032444005.1 of Ranitomeya imitator. Lineage (NCBI taxonomy): Eukaryota > Metazoa > Chordata > Amphibia > Anura > Dendrobatidae > Ranitomeya > Ranitomeya imitator. Next base: position 352,836,071 of record NC_091285.1, on the reverse strand, counting down.
TGGAACCCGGATGCGTTGCCCCAGTGTGCAAGAGCCAATGGCACGACCGAGGACCAGCTGACGGTGCTGGAACCCGGTTGCTAAGCTGTAGGTGCCCGCGCTTAAAAGCACTACCAAGGACCGCCTGGCGTTGGCGGAACACGGATACCCAGGAGGAGGCACCTAAGCCAAAGGCTCGGCCCGGAACCAGCTGACGGTGCTGGAACCAGGTGGTGGACCCCAAGGCCCACAGGAGAGGAGAGAACAGCTAGGCCGCGAGGCAGCCGCAGTTACCGAACCCCAACAGTCCTACAGGGGGAGCTGGGCCTACTGGCACTACAGAACCAGCCTTGACTACCAGTTCACGCAGCCCACATAGGAAGCTCCTAAACTGGAGGCACCCTGGAGTTGGCTAACTCGACCGCCCCACGACGGGGCAAGCATAGGCGTCTCAGTGAAGTTGACACAACCCGGAAACAGCTGACGGTGCTGAAACCAGGCTTGGCACGAGGGAGTACCTGTGACAAGAACACTGCCGAGAACCAGCTGGCGGTGCTGGAACCCGGATGCGTTGCCCCAGTGTGCAAGAGCCAATGGCACGACCGAGGACCAGCTGACGGTGCTGGAACCCGGTTGCTAAGCTGTAGGTGCCCGCGCTTAAAAGCACTACCAAGGACCGCCTGGCGTTGGCGGAACACGGATACCCAGGAGGAGGCACCTAAGCCAAAGGCTCGGCCCGGAACCAGCTGACGGTGCTGGAACCAGGTGGTGGACCCCAAGGCCCACAGGAGAGGAGAGGAGAGAACAGCTAGGCCGCGAGGCAGCCGCAGTTACCGAACCCCAACAGTCCTACAGGGGGAGCTGGGCCTACTGGCACTACAGAACCAGCCTTGACTACCAGTTCACGCAGCCCACATAGGAAGCTCCTAAACTGGAGGCACCCTGGAGTTGGCTAACTCGACCGCCCCACGACGGGGCAAGCATAGGCGTCTCAGTGAAGTTGACACAACCCGGAAACAGCTGACGGTGCTGAAACCAGGCTTGGCACGAGGGAGTACCTGTGACAAGAACACTGCCGAGAACCAGCTGGCGGTGCTGGAACCCGGATGCGTTGCCCCAGTGTGCAAGAGCCAATGGCACGACCGAGGACCAGCTGACGGTGCTGGAACCCGGTTACTAAGCTGTAGGTGCCCGCGCTTAAAAGCACTACCAAGGACCGCCTGGCGTTGGCGGAACTCGGATACCCAGGAGGAGGCACCTAAGCCAAAGGCTCGGCCCGGAACCAGCTGACGGTGCTGGAACCAGGTGGTGGACCCCAAGGCCCACAGGAGAGGAGAGAACAGCTAGGCCGCGAGGCAGCCGCAGTTACCGAACCCCAACAGTCCTACAGGGGGAGCTGGGCCTACTGGCACTACAGAACCAGCCTTGACTACCAGTTCACGCAGCCCACATAGGAAGCTCCTAAACTGGAGGCACCCTGGAGTTGGCTAACTCGACCGCCCCACGACGGGGCAAGCATAGGCGTCTCAGTGAAGTTGACACAACCCGGAAACAGCTGACGGTGCTGAAACCAGGCTTGGCACGAGGGAGTACCTGTGACAAGAACACTGCCGAGAACCAGCTGGCGGTGCTGGAACCCGGATGCGTTGCCTTGCCTATTAAAGATTGTCTTCCTAGAGCCCCAACTAGCGGTGTTGGAGCAAAGGGTAAGCAGGGGGAGATGAGTGTAGGCCGAAGCCTGCACTGGAGGCAGCTTTGTGTCTGCGTTGCGTTTGCAGGACACTTTGCCGGCTACACACTGGGGGAACAGCTGGCGTTGCTGAACCCCACTAACACAATGGCGTGTGTTTTTATCTGTGCAGCTAGCACTTGCGGGCAAAAACTAGCGATGTTAGAGCCCGTGTTGAAGCAGGAGGAGGAGGAGAGGAGCAGAGTGTAGGCCGAAGCCTAGTTGAACCAATTTCAAAGGAAACCTTTAACCCCCCCCTCAGGTGTTACAAAGTACAAGAGACACACCTTGTGCAGTATTAATGCTGCACAAGTGAAAGGTTGCTCTATTAATTTGTCTACTTGCACACGCTGAATGAAAGACATACACAATTTACCCCATTCTACAGTCAAACTGTAGTGGATGCGTGACTTGGTTTTTTGATGAGACGCAGCACAGGTGTCCAAAATAACGCCTTGGTGCTTGGCGCAGCTTCCTGAGCGTTGTTATTTGCTGTACAGGAGTCTGCGCTCTTGTGTTATCCCTTGGCAATGCCCTGTTAGCGCTGCCCATCTTATGACCTCATTTCATGTTGGCCGGTGCGGTTAACGATGGCCATAAATCCCAGACCCACAGTGTCTTTTCATAAAGCCACACTGCGGTGCTGGGATTCGTGGCCTTGAGCAGTAAATATTTTGGCCGCTCACACACGTCCTTACACCTGCTTCAGACTGGGCGGCCTCTGCTGATCCCTTCTCGCATGCCGCGGCCATGAGGCTGCACAGTCTGAAGAAGGCGGAAGGAGATGAGTTAAGACAGGCGAAGATATGCACTGCTCGTGCCCATCAATCACACCCTCGCAGTCAAAATAATTAAGACAACGAGGAGCATTTTATTCAGGCAGGGCGGACGAACAGGCGCAAGTAGCCAACCAATGATGTCAGAAGACGGGAAGCGCTACCAAGGGGGGTGCTGCGTATCATTAGAAAGGAAAGTCACACCTCAGGGACAGTGGAATGGTCTCAAAGAGACACATTTTGTACGTGTTGAGTTCCACGTGGGCAAGGAGAAAACATCAGCCACCTTGTACAAATGCAGCAGTACTGCTGTACAAGGTGGCTGTTATACATAGAAACACCTGGGGGTGGGGGCCAGGCTCCCTTCAATTTCAGTTCATGTGCCTGCGTGGCGTTTGCAGGTCACGTTGCAAGCTGCACAGCAGGGGAACAGCAGGCGGTGCTGAACCCCACTAACACATTGGCTGGTGTTTTTCTCTGTGCAGCTAGCATGTCCGGGCAGAAACTGGCGTTGTTTGAGCCCAGGGTCAGCAGGAGGAGGAGAGGAGCAAAGTGTAGGCCGAAGCCTGCACTGGTGGCAGCTTTTGTTCTGTTGTGCCAGCGTGGCTTGTGCTGGACACGTTGCCGACTACACAGCAGGGGAACAGCTGGCGGTGCTGAACCCCACTAACACATTGGCTGGTGTTTTTCTCTGTGCAGCTAGCATTTCCGGGCAAAAACTAGCGGTGTTTGAGCCCAGGGTCAGCAGGAGGAGTAGAGGAGCAGAGTGTAGGCCGAAGCCTAGTTGAACCAATTTCAAAGGTTACCTTTAACCCCCCCCTCAGGTGTTGCAAGGTACAAGAGCCACACCTTGAACAGCATTAATGATGCACAAGTCAAAGGTTGCTCTATTTAATTTTGCTCCTTGCACACGCTGAATTAAACACGTACACTATTTAGCCCATTATACTGTCAAACAGTAGTGGAGGCGTGACTACTAGTCTTTTTAAGGAGACGCAGCACAGGTGTACAAATTTACACCTAGGTGCTGTGCGCAGATTCCTTACCGTTGTTATTTGCAGTACAGGAAACTGCGCTCTTGTGTTATCCCTTGGCAATACCCTGTTAGTGCAGGCCGTCTCATGACCTCATTTCATGTTGGCCGGTGCGGTTAACGATGGCCATAAATCCCAGACCCACAGTGGCTTTTCCTAAAGTCACACTGCGGTGCTGGGATTCGTGGCCTTGTGCAGTAAATATGTTCGCCGCTCACACATGTCCTTACACCTGCTTCAGACTGGGCGGCCTCAGCTGATCCCTTATCGCATGCCGCGGCCATGAGGCCGCACAGTCAGAAGAAGGCGGAAGGAGGGGAGTGAAAACAGGGGAACATATGCACTGCTCGTGCCCATCAATCACACCCTCGCAGTCAAAATATATGAGACAACGGGGGGCGTTGTGTCGGGCAGGGGGGACGCACAGGCACAGCCAGCCAACCAATGATGTCAGGAGACGGGCAGCGCTAACAATGGGGGTGCTGCGTGTCATTAAAAAGGAAAGTCACACCTCAGGGACATTGTAATGGTCTGTAATGAGACACATTTTGTACTTGTTGAGTTCCACGTGTGCAAGGAGAAAAAGTCAGCCATCTTGTACAAATGCAGCAGTACTGCTGTACAAGGTGGCTGTTATACATAGAAACACCTGGGGGGGTGGGGGGCAGGCTCCCTTCAATTTCAGTTCATGTGCCTGCGTGGCGTTTGCAGGTCACGTTGCAAGCTACACAGCAGGGGAACAGCTGGCGTTGCTGAACCCCACTGACACATTGACTGGTGTTTTTCTCTGTGCAGATTGCATGTCCGGGCAAAAACTAGCGGTGTTAGAGCCCAGGGTCAGCAGGAGGAGGAGGAGAGGAGCAAAGTGTAGGACGAAGCCTGCACTGGTGGCAGCTTTTGGTCGGTTGTGCCAGCGTGGCTTGTGCTGGACACGATGCCGGCTACACAGCGGGGGAACAGCAGGCGGTGCTGAACCCCACTAACACATTGGCTGGTGTTTTTCTCTGTGCAGCTAGCATGTCCGGGCAGAAACTGGCGTTGTTTGAGCCCAGGGTCAGCAGGAGGAGGAGAGGAGCAAAGTGTAGGCCGAAGCCTGCACTGGTGGCAGCTTTTGTTCTGTTGTGCCAGCGTGGCTTGTGCTGGACACGTTGCCGACTACACAGCAGGGGAACAGCTGGCGGTGCTGAACCCCACTAACACATTGGCTGGTGTTTTTCTCTGTGCAGCTAGCATTTCCGCGCAAAAACTAGCGGTGTTTGAGCCCAGGGTCAGCAGGAGGAGTAGAGGAGCAGAGTGTAGGCCGAAGCCTAGTTGAACCAATTTCAAAGGTTACCTTTAACCCCCCCCTCAGGTGTTGCAAGGTACAAGAGCCACACCTTGAACAGCATTAATGATGCACAAGTCAAAGGTTGCTCTATTTAATTTTGCTCCTTGCACACGCTGAATTAAACACGTACACTATTTAGCCCATTATACTGTCAAACAGTAGTGGAGGCGTGACTACTAGTCTTTTTAAGGAGACGCAGCACAGGTGTACAAATTTACACCTAGGTGCTGTGCGCAGATTCCTTACCGTTGTTATTTGCAGTACAGGAAACTGCGCTCTTGTGTTATCCCTTGGCAATACCCTGTTAGTGCAGGCCGTCTCATGACCTCATTTCATGTTGGCCGGTGCGGTTAACGATGGCCATAAATCCCAGACCCACAGTGGCTTTTCCTAAAGTCACACTGCGGTGCTGGGATTCGTGGCCTTGTGCAGTAAATATGTTCGCCGCTCACACATGTCCTTACACCTGCTTCAGACTGGGCGGCCTCAGCTGATCCCTTATCGCATGCCGCGGCCATGAGGCCGCACAGTCAGAAGAAGGCGGAAGGAGGGGAGTGAAAACAGGGGAACATATGCACTGCTCGTGCCCATCAATCACACCCTCGCAGTCAAAATATATGAGACAACGGGGGGCGTTGTGTCGGGCAGGGGGGACGCACAGGCACAGCCAGCCAACCAATGATGTCAGGAGACGGGCAGCGCTAACAATGGGGGTGCTGCGTGTCATTAAAAAGGAAAGTCACACCTCAGGGACATTGTAATGGTCTGTAATGAGACACATTTTGTACTTGTTGAGTTCCACGTGTGCAAGGAGAAAAAGTCAGCCACCTTGTACAAATGCAGCAGTACTGCTGTACAAGGTGGCTGTTATACATAGAAACACCTGGGGGGGTGGGGGGCAGGCTCCCTTCAATTTCAGTTCATGTGCCTGCGTGGCGTTTGCAGGTCACGTTGCAAGCTACACAGCAGGGGAACAGCTGGCGTTGCTGAACCCCACTGACACATTGACTGGTGTTTTTCTCTGTGCAGATTGCATGTCCGGGCAAAAACTAGCGGTGCTAGAGCCCAGGGTCAGCAGGAGGAGGAGGAGAGGAGCAAAGTGTAGGACGAAGCCTGCACTGGTGGCAGCTTTTGGTCGGTTGTGCCAGCGTGGCTTGTGCTGGACACGATGCCGGCTACACAGCGGGGGAACAGCAGGCGGTGCTGAACCCCACTAACACATTGGCTGGTGTTTTTCTCTGTGCAGCTAGCATGTCCGGGCAGAAACTGGCGTTGTTTGAGCCCAGGGTCAGCAGGAGGAGGAGAGGAGCAAAGTGTAGGCCGAAGCCTGCACTGGTGGCAGCTTTTGTTCTGTTGTGCCAGCGTGGCTTGTGCTGGACACGTTGCCGACTACACAGCAGGGGAACAGCTGGCGGTGCTGAACCCCACTAACACATTGGCTGGTGTTTTTCTCTGTGCAGCTAGCATTTCCGGGCAAAAACTAGCGGTGTTTGAGCCCAGGGTCAGCAGGAGGAGTAGAGGAGCAGAGTGTAGGCCGAAGCCTAGTTGAACCAATTTCAAAGGTTACCTTTAACCCCCCCCTCAGGTGTTGCAAGGTACAAGAGCCACACCTTGAACAGCATTAATGATGCACAAGTCAAAGGTTGCTCTATTTAATTTTGCTCCTTGCACACGCTGAATTAAACACGTACACTATTTAGCCCATTATACTGTCAAACAGTAGTGGAGGCGTGACTACTAGTCTTTTTAAGGAGACGCAGCACAGGTGTACAAATTTACACCTAGGTGCTGTGCGCAGATTCCTTACCGTTGTTATTTGCAGTACAGGAAACTGCGCTCTTGTGTTATCCCTTGGCAATACCCTGTTAGTGCAGGCCGTCTCATGACCTCATTTCATGTTGGCCGGTGCGGTTAACGATGGCCATAAATCCCAGACCCACAGTGGCTTTTCCTAAAGTCACACTGCGGTGCTGGGATTCGTGGCCTTGTGCAGTAAATATGTTCGCCGCTCACACATGTCCTTACACCTGCTTCAGACTGGGCGGCCTCAGCTGATCCCTTATCGCATGCCGCGGCCATGAGGCCGCACAGTCAGAAGAAGGCGGAAGGAGGGGAGTGAAAACAGGGGAACATATGCACTGCTCGTGCCCATCAATCACACCCTCGCAGTCAAAATATATGAGACAACGGGGGGCGTTGTGTCGGGCAGGGGGGACGCACAGGCACAGCCAGCCAACCAATGATGTCAGGAGACGGGCAGCGCTAACAATGGGGGTGCTGCGTGTCATTAAAAAGGAAAGTCACACCTCAGGGACATTGTAATGGTCTGTAATGAGACACATTTTGTACTTGTTGAGTTCCACGTGTGCAAGGAGAAAAAGTCAGCCACCTTGTACAAATGCAGCAGTACTGCTGTACAAGGTGGCTGTTATACATAGAAACACCTGGGGGGGTGGGGGGCAGGCTCCCTTCAATTTCAGTTCATGTGCCTGCGTGGCGTTTGCAGGTCACGTTGCAAGCTACACAGCAGGGGAACAGCTGGCGTTGCTGAACCCCACTGACACATTGACTGGTGTTTTTCTCTGTGCAGATTGCATGTCCGGGCAAAAACTAGCGGTGTTAGAGCCCAGGGTCAGCAGGAGGAGGAGGAGAGGAGCAAAGTGTAGGCCGAAGCCTGCACTGGTGGCAGCTTTTGGTCGGTTGTGCCAGCGTGGCTTGTGCTGGACACGATGCCGGCTACACAGCGGGGGAACAGCAGGCGGTGCTGAACCCCACTAACACATTGGCTGGTGTTTTTCTCTGTGCAGCTAGCATGTCCGGGCAGAAACTGGCGTTGTTTGAGCCCAGGGTCAGCAGGAGGAGGAGAGGAGCAAAGTGTAGGCCGAAGCCTGCACTGGTGGCAGCTTTTGTTCTGTTGTGCCAGCGTGGCTTGTGCTGGACACGTTGCCGACTACACAGCAGGGGAACAGCTGGCGGTGCTGAACCCCACTAACACATTGGCTGGTGTTTTTCTCTGTGCAGCTAGCATTTCCGGGCAAAAACTAGCGGTGTATGAGCCCAGGGTCAGCAGGAGGAGTAGAGGAGCAGAGTGTAGGCCGAAGCCTAGTTGAACCAATTTCAAAGGTTACCTTTAACCCCCCCCTCAGGTGTTGCAAGGTACAAGAGCCACACCTTGTGCAGCATTAATGCTGCACAAGTAAAAGGTTGCTCTATTTGTTTTGCTCCTTGCACACGCTGACTAAAACACGTACACTATTTACCCCATTATACTGTCAAACAGTTGTGGAGGCGTGACTTGTCTTTTTAACGAGACGCAGCACAGGTGTCAAAATTTGCACCTAGGTACTGGGCGCAGATTCCTGAGCGTTGTTATTTGCTGTACAGGAGTCTGCGCTATTGTGATCCCTTGGCCATGCGCTGTGAGCGCTTCCTGTCTTCTGACCTCATTTCATGTCGGCCGTTGCGGTTAGCGATGGACATGAATCCCAGACCCACAGTGTGTTTTCAAAAAATCACACTGCGTGGCTGGGATTCGTGGCCTTGTGCAGTAAATAGGTTTGCCGCTTACACATGTCCTTACACCTGCTCCAGACTGGGCGGCCTCAGCTGATCCCTTATCGCCTACCACGGCCAGGAGGCCGCACAGTCTGAAGAAGGCGGAAGGAGATGAGTTAAGACAGGCGAACATATGCACTGCTCGTGCCCATAAACCACACCCTCGCTGACAAAATAAATATGACAACGAGGGGCGTTGTTTCTAGCAGGGCGGATGCACAGGCGCAGCCAGCTAACCATGATGACAAAAGACGGGAAACGCTACCAAGGGGGGTGCTGCGTATCATTACAAAGGAAAGTCACACCTCAGGGACAGTGGAATGGTCTCAATGAGACACATTTTGTACGTGTTGAGTTCCACGTGGGCAAGGAGAAAAAGTCAGCCACCTTGTACAAATGCAGCAGTACTGCTGTACTAGGTGGCTGTTATACATAGAAACACCTGGGGGGGTGGGGCCAGGTTCCCTTTTAATTTCAGTTCCTGTGCCTGCATGGCGTTTGCAGGTCACGTTGCCGGCTACACAGCAGGGGAACAGCTGGCGTTGCTGAACCCCACTAACACATTGGCTGGTGTTTTTCTCTGTGCAGCTAGCACTTCCGGGCAAAAACTAGCGGTGTTTGAGCCCAGGGTCAGCAGGAGGAGGAGAGGAGCAGAGTGTAGGCCGAAGCCTGCACTGGTGGCAGCTTTTGTTCTGTTGTGCCAGCGTGGCTTGTGCTGGACACGTTGCCGACTACACAGCAGGGGAACAGCTGGCGGTGCTGAACCCCACTGACACATCACCTAGTGTTTTTTTCTGTGTAGACAACACTTCCAGGTGGCAACTGACAGTGTTGAAACCCAGGGAATCAAAGAGGAGCAGAGTGTAGGCCGAAGCCTGCAGTGGAGCAAGTTGAAAGGGAACCTTTAACCCCCCCCCCCAGGCATTTGTTGCTGAAAGAGCCATCTTGTACAGCAGTAATACTGCACATGGAAAATGGTGGCTCCGAAAATTATGCTCCTTGCAAACGCTGAAGTACACACTCATATAATGTGTCCCCTCACACCGTCAAACCATCCCGGAAGTGGGACTTTCCTTTGTAATGTGACACAGCACAGCCGTCATTCCAACCCCCTTGGTGCCGGGCACCACCTCCTCAACGTTGTTTGGTTCTGTCACGGAGCCCGCACTGTAATGTTATCCCTTGGCCATGCACAGTTAGCGGTGCCCGTCTTCTGACATCATGTAGGTGTCAGGCTGGCAGTGCCTGTGCGTCCAAGCTGCCCGAGATCCAACCTTGCAGTGTCATCTAATGTAGTCCCACTGCGGGCCAGGGATCCATGGGCATGCGCAGTGCATATCATCGCCTCTCACTCACCTCCTTCCTGCTTCTTCAGACTGTGCGGCGTCACGGCCGTGGCATGCTATTAGGGATCAGCTGACGCCGCCTAGTCTGAAGAAGCGTGAAGAAGGGGAGTGAGAGGCTAGTATATGCACTGCGCATGGCCATGGATACCAGGCCCACTGTGGGATCACATTAGACGACACTGCGAGGTGTGATTTCGGGCAGCGTGGACGCACAGGCGCAGCCAGGACGACAACAAATGATGTCAGAGGACGGGCAGCGCAAACTGTGCATGGCCAAGGGATAACATAACAGCGCAGGGTCCATGACGGAATCAAACAACGCTAAGGAGGCAGCGCACGGTGCCAAGGGGGTAGCAATGACGGCTGTGCTGCGTCACATTACAAAGGAAAGTCCCACCTCCGGGACGGTTGGACGGTGTGAGGGGACACATTACATGAGTGTGTAGTTCAGCGTTTGCAAGGAGCATAATTTCAAGAGCGACCTTTCCCTTGTGCAGTATTAGTGCTGCACATGGTGGCTCTTTCAGTAACAAACGCCTAGGGGGGGGGGGGGACAGGTCCCCTTACATTTTAGTTGTGCCAGCGTGGCGGTCGCATGACACGTTGCCGGATACACAGCTGGGGATCAGCTGACGTTACTGAACCCCAATAACAGAGGAGCGACTGTTGACTGTGCACACAGCACTTCCAGGCACCAACTGGCGGTGTTAGAGCCCAGGGACAGCAGGAGGAGCAGATTGGAGGTATTGCCGCACACACAGCTGGGGATCAGCTGACGTTACTGAACCCCAATAACAGAGGAGCGACTGTTGACTGTGCACACAGCACTTCCAGGCACCAACTGGCGGTGTTAGAGCCCAGGGACAGCAGGAGGAGCAGATTGGAGGTATTGCCGCACACACAGCTGGGGATCAGCTGACGTTACTGAACCCCAATAACAGAGGAGCGACTGTTGACTGTGCACACAGCACTTCCAGGCACCAACTGGCGGTGTTAGAGCCCAGGGACAGCAGGAGGAGCAGAGGAACAGAGTGTAGGCCGAAGCCTGATTGGAGCAAGTTGAAAGGAAACCTTTAACCCCCCCCCCCCCAAGACGTTTGTAGCTGAAAGAGCCATGTTGTGCAGCACTAAGGATGCAAAAGGAAAAGGTTGCTCTTTTAATTATGCTCCTTGCAAACACCGAAGTAAACACTAAAAATGTGTCCCTTTATACCGTTAAACCGTTCCGGAGGTGCGAATTTCCTTCGTAATGGGACACAGCACAGCTGTCATTCCTATCCCCTTGATGCCGTGCGCTGCCTCCTCAGCGTTGTTTTAAGCTGCCACGGAGCCTGCGCTGTTCTGTTAGCCCTTGGCCATGCCCAATTAGCGCTGCCTGTCTTCTGACATAATTTGGTGTCAGGCTGTCAGTGCCTGTGCGTCCACGCTGCTCCAGATCCCACCTCGCAGTCTCATCTAACGTAATCCCACTGCGGGCCTTGGAACCATGGGCATGCACAGTGCATAACCTCGACTCTCACTCCCCTCCTTCCCTCTTCTTCAGACTGTGCGGTGTCACGGCCGTGGCATGCTAGGGATCAGCTGACGGCGCACAGTCTAAAGAAGGCGGAGGGAAATGAGCGAGAGCCCGAGGGGAAGATATGCACTGCGCATGCCCATGGATCCCAGGCCCGCAGTGTGACTCAATCAGAAGACACTGCGAGGCGGGATCTCGGGCACCGCGGCCGCACAGGCGCAGCCAGCCTGACACCAAATTATGTCAGAAGACAGGCAGCGCAAATAGGGCATGCCCAAGGGATAACAGAACAGCGCAGGCTCCGTGACAGCTTAAAACAACGCTGAGGAGGCAGCGCATGGCACCAAGGGGGTAGGAATGACGGCTGTGCTGCGTCACATTACGAAGGAAAGTCCCAGCTCCGGGACGGTATAACAGTATCAGTGAACACATTTTATAAGTGTTAAGTTCTGCGTGTGCAAAGAGCTAAAAAAAAAGAGCTACCTTTTCCTTGTGCAGCATTACTGCTGCACAAGATGGCTCTTTCAGTAACAAACGACGGGGGGGGGGGGGACAGGTTCCCTTACATTTAGGTTGTTGTGCCAGCGTGGCGGTCGCAGGACACATTGCCGGCTACACAGCTGGGGATCAGCTGACGTTACTGAAACCCAATAACACTGGGTCGTATGTTTTTACTGTGCAGCCTGCACTTCTGAGCCGCAACTGGCGGTGTTGGAGCCCAGGAATAGCAGTTCAGGTGGTAGAAAGATGAACACAGCAGGAGACCTGGATGACACCCAATTACTTAATCAGGCAGAGGAGTGGCAAATTCCTGCGAGATCCAGGCCTGGTTCATTTTCAGGAAAGTAAGCCGGTCAACGTTATCGGAGGATAGTCGCATGCGACGGTCTGTTAGTACACCACCTGCGGCACTAAAGACACGTTCCGATAAGACACTAGCCGCAGGGCAAGCCAGCACCTCCAATGCATACTGGCTTAGCTCTGGCCATGTATCCAGCTTAGAGACCCAAAACTTGAACGGGGAAGAGCCGTCTGGGAGTACAGTAAGAGGGCAAGCCATGTAGTCTGTCACCATCTGACGGAACCGTTGCCTCCTGCTGACTGGAGCCGCCGGTGATGGTGTAGACATTTGGGGCGGGCACACAAAAGTGTGCCAGAGTTGTGCCATACTGGGCTTGCCTTGGGCAGAGGCACTGCTTCTGCTCCCTCTTTGGGCAGAGCCTCCCCCACTGCCTCGACGCACTGAGCTGCTTTGTAAAGCACTAGCAGCACTCCTCTCAGTTGGACAGGAGAAGATGATGGAATTCACCAGTGTGTCGTGGTACTCCCGCAATTTACGCTCCCGGGTCAACGCAGGGATGAGGTTTTGGACGTTGTCCCGGTAGCGAGGATCGAGGAGGGTGAACACCCAATAATCAGGCATGTTGAGAATGTGGTCGATGCGGCGGTCGTTTCTCAGGCACTGCAGCATGAAATCCACCATGTGCTGCAGAGTGCCAACCGGCCCAGAAACGCTGTCCCCTGCTTGAGACATGATCTCTGCCCGCTCGTCATCACCCCACCCTCGCTGTACACACTGACCACTGGACAATTGTGTCGCTCCCTCCTCTGGACGGAGCTCTTCCTCCTCCATTGACTCCTCCTCATCCTCCTCACAAATTGGCCCCTGCGTACCCCTTTGTGAGGAACCACGTGGCGCTGACTCTCCAGAAGCTGATGGAAAAGGTGACTCCTCATCCTCCACCTCTTCCACCACATCATCCCTTAACCCTTGCAAAGTTTGCTGAAGCAGGCAGATAAGGGGGACAGTCATGCTGACTAGTGCATCATCTGCACTTGCCATCCGCGTGGAATAATCAAAAGGACGCAAAACCTGGCAGACGTCCTTCATAGTGGCCCACTCTGTGGTTGTGAAGTCTGATCGGCGCTGACTGCGACTTCTTTGCGCCTGATGCAGCTGGTACTCCATAACTGCTTGCTGCTGCTCACACAACCGCTCCAACATATGTAACGTGGAATTCCACCGGGTAGGTAGGTCACATATGATGCGGTGTTCCGGAAGGCGGAATCGGCGCTGCAGAGCAGCAATGCGGGATCTGGCCAAGCTGGAACGCCGCAAGTGAGCACACTCTAGGCGGACCTTGTGCAGCAGGGCATCAAGATCCGGATAGTCCCTCAGAAAACTCTGCACAACCAAATTGAGCACATGTGCCAGACATGGGATGTGAGTGAGGTTGCCAAGGGCCAAAGCTGCCACCAGATTTCGGCCATTGTCACACACTACCATGCCTGGCTGGAGATTCGCTGGCAGTAACCACACATCGCTCTCCTGCTTTATGGCATTCCAGAGCTCCTGCGCTGTGTGGCTTCGATGCCCCAATGAAACTAGTTTCAAGACGGCCTGCTGACGTTTGGCCACGGCTGTGCTCATGTCGGTCATAGGTAAACGTTCACGGGTCCATGTGGGGGTGGACTGTGACGGATCCTGCAGAGAGGAATCAGAGGAACTGGTGTAAGAGGAGGAGTCGATGCGTACAGACTGGATTCCTGCAATCCTTGGAGTGGGCAGGACACGTCCTGCGCCACTCGCACGATCTGTACCTGGCTCAACAACATTAACCCAATGGGCAGTGAGGGAAACATATCGCCCCTGTCCATGCTGACTGGTCCACGCATCGGTGGTGAGGTGGACCTTGCTACTGACGGCGTTCAGTAGCGCATGTTTTATGTTTGCCTCAACATGCCTGTGCAGGGCAGGGACAGCCTGCCTGCTGAAGTAAAAGCGGCTGGGCACCTTGTACTGTGGGACTGCCAATGCCATCAAGTCACGGAAGCTGTCAGTCTCCACCAGCCTGAACGAGAGCATTTCCAGGGACAACAGTTTGGCAATGCCTGCATTCAGAGCCTGTGCTCGGGGGTGGTTGGCCGAGAATGCCCGCCTTTTCTCCCATGCCTGTACTACCGATGGCTGTAGAGTAGACTGGGAGTGTGAGGATGACTGGGAAGGTGGTGCTGTGGGTGGAATTACACAAGGTCTCTGGGAGGAAGCCAAACCAGCTGTGCGTGAGCTGGAGGAAGAGGCAACACGAGCTGAAGAGGTGGTAGCTGCCGCTGTTGGTTGGCCTACATCTTCAGTGTGTTTCTGTAACTCCACCGCGTGCCTGGTCCGCACATGTTTCCACATATTTGTGGTATTGAGGTTGCTGACATTTTTCCCTCTTTTTACTTTATGATGACACAGCTTGCATTTGACAAAACAAATGTCATCTGCAACTGTGTCAAAAAAGGACCAGGCACTGCAAGTCTTGGGAGCGCCCTTTTTGGCTTTGGAAAGAGACAGGCTCCTAACGGGTGCCAAAGTGGAGGCTACAGGCTCCGCAGTCTTCCCCCTCCCTCTCCCTCTTTGGCCCGTAAGAGGAAGCTCTTCCTCTGAGCTGCTCCCACCACCTTCCTGTTCCTCACGCCACGATGGGTCAAGGACCTCATCATCTCCACTACCCTCTGCCACCAACTGCTCCTCCTGGGTAGTCTCAGCAGCACAGTACGCACGAGAAAGCGGCACCTGAGTTTCATCATCAGATGCGTACTGCGCTGTGGTCACCGGAGGCACTGGCCCACCTGCCTCTTCAGAGTCAGAGAGAAAAAGGTGTTGGGCATCACTGCACACTGCCTCTTCTTCCATTTCTCCAATGCTGCTTGGCTGGCCCCCTGTTTCCAAGCCAAGAGATTCAGAGAACAGAAGTAGAGACGGCTCCTGTCCTGGGCTCTCTGACTGCCTGGCCAATTTGGCAGGTGGTGAAGAGACAGATGGCTGCTCTCCAGTGCTCTGTGCCTGAGAGGATGTGGCACTAACTGAAGTCGATGCCGAGGCGTTAGCTGCCATCCACCCGACAACGGCTTCAATTTGGTCTTCACGCAGCAGCGGTGCACGGCGCTCTCCGACAAAGCTGCGCATGAAGGACTGTTCCCTGCTGAAACTGAGTGACGACGAGTCACCGGCGCCCGCAGCAGGCACAGAATCACCACGTCCTCTCCCTGCTCCTCTCCCTGCTCCGCGCCCACGCCCACGTGCCTTACTCCCTGCCCTCTTCATCTTGGTTGACAGATAAAGATAAGCAGAAAAGTACTAAGGCCTTAGTGTGCTTATTCCTGTAATGCTCCTCCTAACAGGTGTAAGAAACACTAATGTTGTAAATTGTGGACTAAACTTTATTATTTTTCAAATGTGGCCTACACAAGTGTAAGTTGTGTTTGGTGAACTTAACCTTTTTTTTGGTGCAGATCGGGCTACAGAGCTAGTTTAAATCACACGGAGACCGTGCAGACAGCCGTAAACGGCGCTGCAAGGCCAAGAAACCCTCCTCTAGGTTATCCTATATAGTGTTTTTCCACTATTTAGCTGGATACAAGTGGAAAGACACTAATAGGAATTTTTTTTTTCAAATTTTAAACTGGCTGCACTATTTGAAAAAAAGGAAATTGTTTTTCAAGGTATGAGGCAGTAACGCACCCTGAGCTGAATCCAACCGGCTATGGCTGCACACAGACTACAGGGCGAGCTGCGCTCACACAGAGACCGTGCAGACAGCCGTAAACGGCGCTGCAAGGCCCCCAAAAAAACCTCTAGGTTATCCTATGTAGTGTTTTTCCACAATTGAGCTGGAGACTGGTGGAAAGACACTAATAGGAATTTTTTTTTTTTTCAAATTTTAAACAGGCTGCACTATTTGAAAAAAAGGAAAATTTTTCTCAAGGTATGAGCCAGTAACGAACCCTGAGCTGAATCCAACCGGCTATGGCTGCACACAGACTACAGGGCGAGCTGGGCTCACACGGAGACCGTGCAGACAGCCGTAAACGGCGCTGCAAGGCCAAAAAACCCTCCTCTAGGTTATCCTATATAGTGTTTTTCCACTATTTAGCTGGATACGAGTGGAAAGACACTAATAGGAATTTTTTTTTTCAAATTTTAAACAGGCTGCACTATTTGAAAAAAAGGAAAATTTTTCTCAAGGTATGAGCCAGTAACGAACCCTGAGCTGAATCCAACCGGCTATGGCTGCACACAGACTACAGGGCGAGCTGGGCTCACACGGAGACCGTGCAGACAGCCGTAAACGGCGCTGCAAGGCCAAAAAACCCTCCTCTAGGTTATCCTATATAGTGTTTTTCCACTATTTAGCTGGATACGAGTGGAAAGACACTAATAGGAATTTTTTTTTTCAAATTTTAAACAGGCTGCACTATTTGAAAAAAAGGAAAATTTTTCTCAAGGTATGAGCCAGTAACGAACCCTGAGCTGAATCCAACCGGCTATGGCTGCACACAGACTACAGGGCGAGCTGGGCTCACACGGAGACCGTGCAGACAGCCGTAAACGGCGCTGCAAGGCCCAAAAACCCCCCTCTAGGTTATCCTATGTAGTGTTTTTCCACAATAGAGCTGGAGACTGGTGGAAAAACACTAATAGGAAATTTGAGAAAAAATGTGCAGCAGGCTGCACTAAGAGCAAAAAAGAACAACTGTGTGAGGCAGTGTGAACCCCCCCTGAGCTGAATACAACCGGGTATATGGCTGCACACAGACTACAGAGTGAGCTGCACACACACACACACACACACAGAGACCTTGCAGAACGCTGTTAAAACAGCGCTGCAAGGCAAGAGCAAGGTGAACAGTGAAGAACACACAGCGTTTTGCTAAATTAGCCTTTGGAAAGGAAAATAAAGCAATTAGCTAGCTCAACTGGCCCTCAGTTAGAACACAGCGTCCTGTCCCTAACTGAAATCACAGCAGAGTGAGCGCAAAATGGCGGCAGCGCTTTTTTATAGTGCAGAGTGACATCATTTCAGCAGCCAATCCAAGCCTTGCCAGTACTTACATGCCCACCATGCTAAACAGGATGTGCCCACACTTTCATTCATTCCTCATTGGCTGCTGCGTTCAATTTGAATTCTGGGAACTTCCGATTCCGGTATCCGATACGCGGGAAGTATCGGAATTCAGTATCGGAATTCCGATACCGCAAATATCGGCCGATACCCGATACTTGCGGTATCGGAATGCTCAACACTAATCATCAAGCCCAAAAATACTGTACATGAAAATATAGAAATACTTTATTGAAAATCCATACAAAGAGCAGATTTGAAAGGTGGAAGAGACCACACTGCATATGTACAATTTACAAAAACGGGATGTGAACGTGTTGACGCAATTATAAAAAGAAATGAAATATTAAATTATCATGGTAAGCAACCATTAATAAATATACAATATTAGAAATATATTATCCTCCAAAAAAGTCATCTGCAGTAGGTTAGTCTATTGTATGCTAGGAACAATGATATCATGCAGCAATTCATCACAAAAGCAGCGTGCATGGGACAACATCAAAAAAGCATTCATATGCAGTATATATCCCAGATTAACATACCTATAGCGATGACCTATAGACCAACCAAAGAGGCAAAGTGGGGGGGGGGGGGGGCGCCAGCAACACCCGCGTCTCCCCTGCATGATGAAGGCATTGATGCTATGGAATGGCCTGCCCGTTCCCCAGACGTTATTCCAATCGAGCACATCTGGAACATCATGTCTCATTCCATCCACTAATGCTACGTTGCACCATAGACTGTCCAGGAGTTGATTGTGGGAGAACATCTGCGGACATGCGCACACCACTACGCCACCAACGGAAAGCTGGGGAAGAAAAGAGCGCTGTGAACACGCCCACCTGACCAGACCAGCCTGATTGACAGGCGAAAACGGCGACTTTGGTAATGTATTTCTCAGCATACATGGGGAATCAGGGTACACTACATACACTATAGTAACGCACAGCGCAGGCCCTATTTAACAGTATTTATAGCTCAATCTGAAAAAACGGGGTGACAGGTTCCCTTTAAAAGTGCAAAATGCAACAAACAAAGAGAAACACAGCAGTCATATCCTAATATAGGGAAAATGACAACCCACAACCCTATCCTCTCCCAAGATAACAAGAATATATATATGTACACAAACGTGGTGACCCAAGAAACAGTCCTGTGATCACATACACTATATAGACAAACAATATGAAACTCTCAACCTCAGTAGAAACAATGCAATGCATACAAGCGCATGGCGCTACTTGATATCACAGTACCATATAGACCTACAAAAACCATAATATAATGCTCACCGGCACGTAACAATCCCATGCCTGGGCAGCTGTTGAAAAAGGGCTCATTGCACATAGGTAAAGAACATGCTGGACATGGTGGTCACATACATGTCAAAATTGGACAAGAGCCCACGCCTAAAGAGAGAGAGTTTCATATTGTTTGTCTATATAGTGTATGTGATCACAGGACTGTTTCTTGGGTCACCACGTTTGTGTACATATATATATCCTTGTTATCTTGGGAGAGGATAGGGTTGTGGGTTGTCATTTTCCCTATATTAGGATATGACTGCTGTGTTTCTCTTTGTTTGTTGCATTTTGCACTTTTAAATGTTTTTATACCTTATGTTTTTTTTTGTGTGTGGTACATTATCTTGTTGATCTATAATAAAAACTTTGCATTTTACATATCTGTCTGAGGTGCTCCCATTTTTATGGACATGATCTTTTCTTTCTTTTGGGCTGATCGTAGCTTTTCAAGTCCATGGTGAGCCCCAGCATGTAATCATTTAGACATATATTTAGTGGTGCCCTCCACCTTTCTCTATTTCATCTACAAACCAGAAATACAATCATAGAAAATACAGCTATAAACTTTTATATATTTTTTATGATTATATTTTTTATGATTGTATTACCTCCCTTTTGTATTGTCGCTATGCGATTTTAAGGATGATATAAAAGCTAAGTTTTTTTCCCTAAATATGAACAATCTCTGGTGCCTTGGATTCCTTGCCACTTCTACTGTTTTTGGACCTAGTAAGGAGGAGGGGGTGTCATACCGAGTTTGTTATAGCGCTGTTGTCAGGTGTCCCGGGACCAGGAGCTCCTTCCCTCTCCCTAATGCTAGGGGCGCTCTAACTTGTCCTGTTCCCCATATTCTGATGGTGAAGACGCCGGGGCCACGTATCTTGCCTTAGTACCATTCCCCCACCCTGGGAACAAGGGAGTTGTAATGTACCATAATACATCAACCAGACTAACAATGTAAATACAAACAGGGATAAAGGAAAATATCAATCATACAAATATACTCACAAACAACAGAGGAATGTACCGAGGAATGGAGGATGGGGTAAAACTAAAGTAGGAGAAGGAAGGTAAATTAGCATGCACCCAAAATCTAGCAACAGTCACAGATAAATCCACCAAACGGCTTCTCAAATAACAACCAACAACCTTCCACCATGTAGCATGAAGCTTACTCTGGCAATGAGTGCTTGTGAGAGCCCAGATTATATTAGGAGATGGGAGTGGCTAACAGTGAACAGGTGAGAGCTTTAACCCCTTCCCGACCTTTGACGCATACGCTGCGTCATGAAAGTCGGTGCCATTCCGACCCATGACGCAGCATATGCGTCATGGAAAGATCGCGTCCCTGCAGGCCGGGTGAAAGGGTTAACTCCCATTTCACCCGATCTGCAGGGACAGGGGGAGTGGTAGTTTAGCCCAGGGGGGGTGGCTTCACCCCCTCGTGGCTACGATCGCTCTGATTGGCTGTTGAAAGTGAAACTGCCAATCAGAGCGATTTGTAATATTTCACCTAAAAAACTGGTGAAATATTACAATCCAGCCATGGCCGATGCTGCAATATCATCGGCCATGGCTGGAAACACTTATGTGCACCCACCCCACCCCTCCGATCGCCCCCCCAGCCCCCCGATCTGTGGTCCGCTCCCCTCCGTCCTGTGCTCCGCTCCCCCGTCCTCCTGTCCGCTTCCCCGTGCACCAATCACACCCCCCGTGCTCCAATCAAACCCCCCCGCACTCCGATCCCCCCCCCGCACACAGCGACCCCCCCCCCCCGTGCTCCGATCCACCCCCCCCGCACAGCGATCCCTATTTATTATTTTCACGGCTCTGCGTTATAAACTTCTGTAAAGCACTTGGGGGTTGAAAGTGCTCACCACACATCTAGATAAGTTCCTTTGGGGGTCTAGTTTCCAAAATGGGGTCACTTGTGGGGGGTTTCTACTGTTTAGGCACACCAGGGGCTCTGCAAACGCAATGTGACGCCCGCAGACCATTCCATCAAAGTCTGCATTTCAAAAGTCACTACTTCCCTTCTGAGCCCCCACGTGTGCCCAAACAGTGGTTTACCCCCACACATGGGGTATCAGCGTACTCAGGAGAAACTGGACAACAACTTTTGTGGTCCAATTTCTCCTGTAACCCTTGGGAAAATAAAAAATTCTGGGCTAAAAAATTATTTTTGAGGAAAGAAAACGTATTTATTATTTTCACTGCTCTGTGTTATGAACTTCTGTGAAGCACTTGGGGGTTCAAAGTGCTCACCTCACATCTAGATAAGTTCCTTTCGGGGTCTAGTTTCCAAAATGGGGTCACTTGTGGGGGGTTTCTACTGTTTAGCCACATCAGGGGCTCTGCAAACGCAACGTGACGCCCGCAGAGCATTCCATCAAAGTCTGCATTTCAAAACGTCACTACTTTACTTCCGAGCCCCAGCATGTGCCTAAACAGTGGTTTACCCCCACATATGGGGTATCAGCGTACTCAGGAGAAACTGGACAACAACTTTTGGGGTCAAATTTCTCCTGTTACCCTTGGGAAAATAAAAAATTGCGGGCTAAAATTCATTTTTGAGAAAATAATTTTTTTTTTTTATTTTCATGGCTCTGCGTTATAAACTTCTGTGAAGCACTTGAGGGTTCAAAGTGCTCACTACACATCTAGATTAGTTCCTTTGGGGGTCTAGTTTCTAAAATGGGGTAATTTGTGGGGGATCTCCAATGTTTAGGCACACAGGGGCTCTCCAAACGCGACATGGTGTCCGCTAATGATTGGAGATAATTTTCCATTTAAAAAGCCAAATGGCGTGCCTTCCCTTCTGAGCCCTGCCGTGCGCCCAAACAGTGGTTTACCCCCACATATGGGGTATCTGCATACTCAGGACAAACTGGACAACAACATTTGTGGTCCAATTTCTCCTATTACCATTGGCAAAATAGGAAATTCCAGGCTAAAAAATCATTTTTGAGAAAAGAAAAATTATTTTTTATTTTCATGGCTCTGCATTATAAACTTCTGTGAAGCACCTGGGGGTTTAAAGTGCTCAGTATGCATCTAGATAAGTTCCTTGGGGGGTCTAGTTTCCAAAATGGGGTCACTTGTGGGGGAGCTCCATTGCATAGGCACACAGGGGCTCTCCAAATGCGACATGGTGTCCGCTAACAATTGGAGCTAATTTTCCATTCAAAAAGTTAAAAGGCGCGCCTTCCCTTCCGAGCCCTGCCGTGTGCCCAAACAGTGGTTTACCCCCACATATGAGGTATCGGCGTACTCGGGAGAAATTGCTCAACAAATTTTAGGATCCATTTTATCCTATTGCCTATGTGAAAATGAAAAAATTGAGGCGAAAATAAATTTTTTGTGAAAAAAAAGTACTTTTTCATTTTTACGGATCAATTTGTGAAGCACCTGAGGGTTTAAAGTGCTCACTAGGCATCTAGATAAGTTCCTTGGGGGGTCCAGTTTCCAAAATGGGGTCACTTGTGGGGGAGCTCCAATGTTTAAGCACACAGGGTCTCTCCAAACGCGACATGGTGTCCGCTATCGATGGAGATAATTTTTCATTCAAAAAGTCAAATGGCGCTCCTTCCCTTCCGAGCCTTACCATGTGCCCAAACAGTGGTTTACCCCCACATGTGAAGTATCGGTGTACTCAGGAGAAATTGCCAAACAAATTTTAGGATCCAATTTATCCTGTTGTCCATGTGAAAATGAAAAAATTGAGGCTAAAAGAATTTTTTTGTGAAAAAAAAGTACTTTTTCATTTTTACGGATCAATTTGTGAAGCACCTGGGGGTTTAAAGGGCTCACTATGCATCTAGATAAGTTCCTTGGGGCGTCTAGTTTCCAAAATGGGGTCACTTGTGGGGGAGCTCCAATTTTTAGGCACACGGGGGCTCTCCAAATGTGACATGGTGTCCGCTAAAGAGTGCCGCCAATTTTTCATTCAAAAAGTCAAATGGCGCTCCTTCCCTTCCAAGCCCTGCCGTGCGCCCAAACAGTGGTTTACCCCCACATATGAGGTATCAGCGTACTCAGGACAAATTGGACAACAACGTACGTGGTTCAGTTTCTCCTTTTACCATTGGGAAAATAAAAAAATTGTTGCTGAAAAATCATTTTTGTGACTAAAAAGTTAAATGTTCATTTTTTCCTTCCATGTTGCTTCTGCTGCTGTGAAGCACCTGAAGGGTTAATAAACTTCTTGAATGTGGTTTTGTGCACCTTGAGGGGTGCAGTTTTTAGAATGGTGTCACTTTTGGGTATTTTCAGCCATATAGACCCCTCAAACTGACTTCAAATGTGAGGTGGTCCCTAAAAAAAATGGTTTTGTAAATTTCGTTGTAAAAATGAGAAATCGCTGGTCAAATTTTAACCCTTATAACTTCCTAGCAAAAAAAAATTTTGTTTCCAAAATTGTGCTGATGTAAAGTAGACGTGTGGGAAATGTTATTTATTAACTATTTTGTGTCACATAACTCTCTGGTTTAACAGAATAAAAATTCAAAATGTGAAAATTGCGAAATTTTCAAAATTTTCGCCAAATTTCCGTTTTTATCACAAATAAACACAGAATTTATTGACCTAAATTTACCACTAACATGAAGCCCAATATGTCACGAAAAAACAATCTCAGAACCGCTAGGATCCATTGAAGCGTTCCTGAGTTATTACCTCATGAAGGGACACTGGTCAGAATTGCAAAAAACGGCAAGGTCTTTAAGGTCAAAATAGGCTGGGTCATGAAGGGGTTAAATGCAGGAATGCTACCAGGAGCTCTCAAAACCATGACAGAGTCAGCATGGAGCCACCAATGGTGCATGAGAAATACTCAGTGGATCAAGTTAGTTGATGTTTTCCATGACATTATTCTCCTTTACATACAACATTTTGATCGCTTTTTATTCCATGTTTTGTGTGGCTCTATGATAACATAGCAGTATTTTTTTTTTTTTGGGGGGGGGGGTATTAATTTCTTTACAGACCATCATACAAGTAAAATATTCTGACAATTTTATAGCTTGGGTATTTCTGGACATGCCTGTTGGACCCTTCTTATGACAGGACATTAGAGGCAACTGTAGCTGGGAGACTGCTGAGGAAAAAGGACTGTTAATGACTGCCATAAAAGGCATATTGGCATTTATTAAGGGACTAATAAAATATTAACCCCTTCCTGACATCGGGCGTAATGGTACACCAATGTCGAACTCCCCTTGTTTGGTGTGTGCACCTGCGCTGAGCTCGCACCTTTCCGGGCACATGTCAGTTGATCTATACAGGTGGCATGTGCCCACAACAGCTGTGGGTGGAATCGCGATCCACCCGTGGCTGTTAACTAATTAAATGGCACTGACAATTTCTGACAGAGGCATTTAACTCACGCTTACCGGAAGCGCGTCACTAATCCTGCCCATCAGTGACCCCATCAGGTCTCCTGCAGACTTCTATGGTTGTCGTAGCTGGATTGCTATGAGCGCTAACCCGGTGGTCGGCGCTCATAGCAAGTGACCATTTCTGCTACAGACAGGTGATCTGATCATCGCCTGTATGTAGCAGAGGCAATCAGACATCTGCAGCTTCTATTCTCCAATAGAGACTATTCAAGCATGCAAAAAGAAAAAAAAGTTTTAATAAATATTTACAAAATTTTAAAAATATAAAAGTTCAAATCATCCCTCCATTCGCTCCATTCAAAATAAAACAATTAAAAAATATATAAAATATACACATATTTGGTATCGCAGCTTTCAGAATCGCCCAATCTAGCAATATAAAAAAGAAATAACCTGATCGCTAAACGGCGTAACGAGAAAAAAAATTAAAAACGTCCATATTATGTTTTTTTAGTTGCCGCTACATTGCAATAAAATACAATAACGAGCGATCAAAAGATTGTATTTACCCCAAAATAGTTTCAATAAAAATGTCAGCTTGGCATACAAAAAATAATCCCTCACCCAGTTCCAGATCACAAAAAATGGAGACGCTACAGGTCTCGGAAAAATGACGCCTTTTTTTTAACCCAACTTTTACCACACTCCAATACTGAGCCACTGCTGCCATATGTGTCCCTATTACTTGTGACGGTTCAAGGAGTGAAAAACAGAAAGTGGACCCTTGCAAGGATGTGCAGGTCAGGTTTTTGAAATGTATTCTCTAGCCTTCTGATCGTGCACTCCGCCTTCTAGCCACAGGTGTTTTAATTACAGCAGGTCCAATACCCCTCCATAGAGAGAGAGAATTTTAGTCTAGGAAGAGGTTTCACATGTACCCATTCAGATGGAGACGTTTATTCTCAGCGAGGAAAGGCAAGCGTAGGACCTGGTATAAGAGAGATGCCGTAAAGTGGCTACCAGGTACACATAAAATTGGCCATTTTTATGCGCTAAACGCACTCATTTTTCATATTTCTAGTGCAGTAATGCAGTTCAAGTTTCGTATTTCAGGTTTGTATGTTCTAGCGCTGCAGTGTGCTGCCTTATTTATTTAACTATATACGAGTTGGCGACTCTAGGTTCAGCACCTGTTCACACTTAGTCTATGAGGATGTGCAGGTCAGGTTTTTGAAAAGATGAGGATTGGTGCCCTTCTTTATCAAGGAGGAGATGGAAGCTGACAAGGAGGAGAAGTGAGGAATAAACTGCCGATAGTAATTCGCGAATCCTAGAAAACGCTGAATCGCCTTAACTCCAAGGGGATGAGGCCAGTTGAGTATGGCAGAAACTTTATCCGGATCCATACACAGACCAGAATCGAAAAGTATGAAACCCAAGAACGGCAGAGACGACTGTTCGAAAGCACACTTCTCAAGTTTTGCATACAGACAATTCTCCCTTAGATGAAGAACTTGCCGCACATATCTCCTATGAGAAAGCAGATCCGGAGAAAACACAAGGATGTCGTCTAAATACACCACAACACAGATGTAAAGTAGGTCTCAAAAAACATCATTCACCAACTCTTGAAAAACTGCTGGAGCACTGCATAAGTTGAAGGGCATCACCAAATATTCATAATGACCGTCTCTGGTGTTAAACGCAGTCTTCCATTCGTTTCCCGAACGAATTCGGATCAAGTTATAAGCTCCTCTGAGATCAAGTTTAGTAAAGACTCGTGCTCCATACAGACGATCAAAGAGTTCTGGAATGAGAGGAAGTGGATATTTGTTCTTAATGGTGATGTTATTGAGGCCACGGTAATCAATGCAGGGACGAAGAGAACCGTCCTTCTTCTTGACAAAGAAAAAAACAGCTCCTGCAGGTGAGGAGGACTTTAGAATAAAGCCTCTCGCCAGATTCTCTTGAACGTATTACGACATGGCTTGAGTCTCGGAGGGTGACAGAGGATAAATACGACCTCTAGGAGGAGTAGAGCCAGAAACAAGATCAATCGGACAGTCGTATGGTCGAGGCGGAGGTAAGACCTCAGCCTCCTTTTTGTTGAAAACGTCTGAATTAGAATGATAAGCCGCAGGTAGATTCGCTAGTTCAGGAGACGAGGGAGAGAAAGTAGCAGGCTTGACGGACAGCAGGCATCTGTTTTGACAAAACTGTCCCCAGGATAGGACGTCTCCAGTACGCCAGTTCAGAGTAGGTTCATGATTTCTTAGCCAGGTGAGTCCTAAAAGAAACGCATGGGATAAAGACGGTAAAACATAGAACGCCAACTTTTCTCGATGTAGAGCTCCAATTTGAATCTCAATCTCCTCAAAGACGGAAGTAATAATGTCCCAAGTCTCCACCTTTACATCTCCCATATACACAGTATGATGTTCTCTTATACACATTATAATGCCCCCTCACTGTATAATGCCACCCACACAGTATACTGACCACTTAGTAGCCCCCAAACTGTTTGATAGCTCCAACAATGTATGATAGCCCCCTCACTGTAATCTCTACACTGTATGATGGCCCCTTAGATAGCCTCCATATAGCACAATGCACCAAATAGTACTCAATATAGTATAATGCAATCCCCATAGGCCTCCATATAGCATAATGCACTCCCCATAGGTAGACTCTATATTGTATAATGCACCACCCATAGGAAGGCTCTATATAGTATAATGCACTCCTCATAGGCAGACTATGTAGCATAATGCACCCCACATAGGTATATTCTATATTGCATAATGCACCCCCATATGCCTGTATAGTATAATGCACTCCCCATAGTCAGACTCTATATAGTATAATACACCTCCATAGGCAGACTCTATAGTATAATACACCCCTCATAGGCAGACTCTATGGTGTAATGCATCCCCCATAGGCAGACTCTATATTGTTTAATGAGACCCCCACAGGCAGATTATCTAGTATAATGCACCCCCCATAGGCAGACCCTGTAGTATAATGCACCCACCATAGTCAGACTCTACAGTATAATGCACCGCCTCATAGGTAGACTCTATATTGTATAATGCACCGCATAAAAAATGACTAACTTCTCCTCCTCGTCCCCCCGATGCTCAAAGCACCCGGCGCCCACCTATTTCCAGACAGCGGGTGCAAGGTAATGACGTCATCATGCCCAGTGTCAGTGTCTGCGTCAGTGACATCAGGACTATAACCAGGCCATATGTCCACTGGAGGCAGTCAGCTGGGGAAGCTGAATGAACAGAGAAGGTTGTGATGGAGAGAGACAAGCCAGAGTCTCTCTGAGAAGAGACTGCACAGGCTGTGTGCACAAAACTGCAAGTATCACTGGTTGCTGTAGACAACAGCCATTTTGTGTGACCAAACTGGAAAAAGCTCAGTCATGTCTGAGTAACCTTTGAATGTGAAAGTAAGCACACTGAGCCTAAAGGAGGACTTGAATTTATGTGTGGGTGAGACCCTGTTATTGTTTCGTCTTCATTGAAAAAGGACTGTGATTTTTGTTATTACGTTGTTTCCATACAAAAGATGTGTTTCATTTAAAGAACTGTCCAAGTTCATGGAGTTCAATAAACCTCACATTATTTGGACACAAGAATCCGGTGCCTGTGTGAACCTTAATGCCTACCTGAGATCATGAATCCCTACAACAGGTAGCCAAATTAGAATCTCAATATCTTAAGTCAAATTGCAAGGCTCCTTAACCCCTTCATGACCCAGCCTATTTTGACCTTAAAGACCTTGCCGTTTTTTGCAATTCTGACCAGTGTCCCTTCATGAGGTAATAACTCAGGAACGCTTCAATGGATCCTAGCGGTTCTGAGATTGTTTTTTCGTGACATATTGGGCTTCATGTTAGTGGTAAATTTAGGTCAATAAATTCTGTGTTTATTTGTGATAAAAACGGAAATTTGGCGAAAATTTTTAAAATTTCGCAATTTTCACATTTTGAATTTTTATTCTGTTAAACCAGAGAGTTATGTGACACAAAATAGTTAATAAATAACATTTCCCACACGTCTACTTTACATCAGCACAATTTTGGAAACAAAATTTTTTTTTGCTAGGAAGTTATAAGGGTTAAAATTTGACCAGCGATTTCTCATTTTTACAACGAAATTTACAAAACCATTTTTTTTAGGGACCACCTCACATTTGAAGTCAGTTTGAGGGGTCTATATGGCTGAAAATACCCAAAAGTGACACCATTCTAAAAACTGCACCCCTCAAGGTGCACAAAACCACATTCAAGAAGTTTATTAACCCTTCAGGTGCTTCACAGCAGCAGAAGCAACATGGAAGGAAAAAATGAACATTTAACTTTTTAGTCACAAAAATGATTTTTCAGCAACAATTTTTTTATTTTCCCAATGGTAAAAGGAGAAACTGAACCACGTAAGTTGTTGTCCAATTTGTCCTGAGTACGCTGATACCTCATATGTGGGGGTAAACCACTGTTTGGGCGCACGGCAGGGCTTGGAAGGGAAGGAGCGCCATTTGACTTTTTGAATGAAAAATTGGCTGCACTCTTTAGCGGACACCATGTCACATTTGGAGAGCCCCCGTGTGCCTAAAAATTGGAGCTCCCCCACAAGTGACCCCATTTTGGAAACTAGACGCCCCAAGGAACTTATCTAGATGCATAGTGAGCCCTTTAAACCCCCAGGTGCTTCACAAATTGATCCGTAAAAATGAAAAAGTACTTTTTTTTCACAAAAAAATTCTTTTAGCCTCAATTTTTTCATTTTCACATGGACAACAGGATAAAATGGATCCTAAAATTTGTTTGGCAATTTCTCCTGAGTACTCCGATACTTCACATGTGGGGGTAAACCACTGTTTGGGCACATGGTAAGGCTCGGAAGGGAAGGAGCGCCATTTGACTTTTTGAATGAAAAATTATCTCCATCGTTAGCGGACACCATGTCGCGTTTGGAGAGACCCTGTGTGCTTAAACATTGGAGCTCCTCCACAAGTGACCCCATTTTGGAAACTGGACCCCCCAAGGAACTTATCTAGATGCCTAGTGAGCACTTTAAACCCTCAGGTGCTTCACAAATTGATCCGTAAAAATGAAAAAGTACTTTTTTTTCACAAAAAATTTATTTTCGCCTCAATTTTTTCATTTTCACATGGGCAATAGGATAAAATGGATCCTAAAATTTGTTGAGCAATTTCTCCCGAGTACGCCGATACCTCATATGTGGGGGTAAACCACTGTTTGGGCACACGGCAGGGCTCGGAAGGGAAGGCGCGCCTTTTAACTTTTTGAATGGAAAATTAGCTCCAATTGTTAGCGGACACCATGTCGCATTTGGAGAGCCCCTGTGTGCCTATGCAATGGAGCTCCCCCACAAGTGACCCCATTTTGGAAACTAGACCCCCCAAGGAACTTATCTAGATGCATACTGAGCACTTTAAACCCCCAGGTGCTTCACAGAAGTTTATAATGCAGAGCCATGAAAATAAAAAATAATTTTTCTTTTCTCAAAAATGATTTTTTAGCCTGGAATTTCCTATTTTGCCAATGGTAATAGGAGAAATTGGACCACAAATATTGTTGTCCAGTTTGTCCTGAGTATGCAGATACCCCATATGTGGGGGTAAACCACTGTTTGGGCGCACGGCAGGGCTCAGAAGGGAAGGCACGCCATTTGGCTTTTTAAATGGAAAATTATCTCCAATCATTAGCGGACACCATGTCGCGTTTGGAGAGCCCCTGTGTGCCTAAACATTGGAGATCCCCCACAAATTACCCCATTTTGGAAACTAGACCCCCAAAGGAACTAATCTAGATGTGTAGTGAGCACTTTGAACCCTCAAGTGCTTCACAGAAGTTTATAACGCAGAGCCATGAAAATAAAAAAAAAAAATATTTTCTCAAAAATGAATTTTAGCCCGCAATTTTTTATTTTCCCAAGGGTAACAGGAGAAATTTGACCCCAAAAGTTGTTGTCCAGTTTCTCCTGAGTACGCTGATACCCCATATGTGGGGGTAAACCACTGTTTAGGCACATGCTGGGGCTCGGAAGTAAAGTAGTGACGTTTTGAAATGCAGACTTTGATGGAATCCTCTGTGGGCGTCACGTTGCGTTTGCAGAGCCCCTGATGTGGCTAAACAGTAGAAACCCCCCACAAGTGACCTCATTTTGGAAACTAGACCCCGAAAGGAACTTATCTAGATGTGAGGTGAGCACTTTGAACCCCCAAGTGCTTCACAGAAGTTCATAACACAGAGCAGTGAAAATAATAAATACGTTTTCTTTCCTCAAAAATAATTTTTTAGCCCAGAATTTTTTATTTTCCCAAGGGTTACAGGAGAAATTGGACCACAAAAGTTGTTGTCCAGTTTCTCCTGAGTACGCTGATACCCCATGTGTGGGGGTAAACCACTGTTTGGGCACACGTGGGGGCTCAGAAGGGAAGTAGTGACTTTTGAAATGCAGACTTTGATGGAATGGTCTGCGGGCGTCACGTTGCGTTTGCAGAGCCCCTGGTGTGCCTAAACAGTAGAAACCCCCCACAAGTGACCCCATTTTGGAAACTAGACCCCCAAAGGAACTTATCTAGATGTGTGGTGAGCACTTTCAACCCCCAAGTGCTTTACAGAAGTTTATAACGCAGAGCCGTGAAAATAATAAATACGTTTTCTTTCCTCAAAAATAATTTTTTAGCCCAGAATTTTTTATTTTCCCAAGGGTTACAGGAGAAATTGGACCACAAAAGTTGTTGTCCAGTTTCTCCTGAGTACGCTGATGCCCCATGTGTGGGGGTAAACCACTGTTTGGGCACACGTGGGGGCTCAGAAGGGAAGTAGTGACTTTTGAAATGCAGACTTTGATGGAATGGTCTGCGGGCGTCACGTTGCGTTTGCAGAGCCCCTGGTGTGCCTAAACAGTAGAAACCCCCCACAAGTGACCCCATTTTGGAAACTAGACCCCCCAAGGAACTTATCTAGATATGTGGTGAGCACTTTGAACCCCCAAGTGCTTCACAGACGTTTACAACGCAGAGCCGTGAAAATAAAAAATCATTTTTCTTTCCTCAAAAATGATGTTTTAGCAAGCAATTTTTTATTTTCTCAAGGGTAACAGGAGAAATTGGACCCCAGTAATTGTTGCGCAGTTTGTCCTGAGTATGCTGGTACCCCATATGTGGGGGTAAACCACTGTTTGGGCACACGTCGGGGTTCGGAAGTGAGGGAGCACCATTTGAATTTTTGAATACAAGATTGGCTGGAATCAATGGTGGCGCCATGTTGCGTTTGGAGACCCCCTGAAGTGCCTAAACAGTGGAAACCCCTCAATTCTACCTCCAACACACCCCTAACCCTTATCCCAACTGTAGCCATAACCCTAATCACAACCCTAACCCCAACACACCCCTAACCCTAACCACAACCCTAATTCCAACCCAACTCTAAGGCTATGTGCCAACGTTGCGGATTCGTATGAGATTTTTCAGCATCATTTTTGAAAAATCCGCGGGTAAAAGGCACTGCGTTTTACCTGTGGATTTACCGTGGATTTCCAGTGTTTTTTGTGCGGATTTCACCTGTGGATTCCTATTGAGGAACAGGTGTAAAACGCTGCGGAATCCGCACAAAGAATTGGCATGCTGTGGAAAATACAACGCAGCGTTCCCGCGCGGTATTTTCTGCACCATGGGCACAGCGGATTTGGTTTTCCATATGTTTACATGGTACTGTAAACCTGATGGAACACTGCTGCGGATCCGCAGCGGCCAATCCGCACCGTGTGCACATAGCCTAATTCTAAAGGTATGTGCACACGCTGCGGAAAACGCTGCGGATCCGCAGCAGTTTCCCATGAGTTTACAGTTCAATGTGAACCTATGGGAACCAAAAATCGCTGTACACATGCTGCGGAAAAACTGCACGGAAACGCAGAGGTTTACATTCCGCAGCATGTCACTTCTTTCTGCGGATTCCGCAGCGGTTTTACAACTGTTCAAATAGAAAATCGCAGTTGTAAAACCGCAGTGAAATGCGCAGAAAAAAACGCGGTAAATCCGCCATAAATCCGCAGCGGTTTAGCACTGTGGATTTTTCAAATCCGCTGCGGAAAAATCCGCAGAGGACCAGAATACGTGTGCACATACCGAAACCCTAACCCTAGCCCTAACCCTAACCCTACCCCTAACCCTAACCCTACCCCTAACCCTACCCCTAACCCTAGTTCTTACCCCAACCTTAGTGAAAAAAAAAAATTCTTTATTTTTTTATTGTCCCTATCTATGGGGGTGACAAAGGGGGGGGGGTCATTTACTATTTTTTTTATTTTGATCACTGAGATATAATCTATCTCAGTGATCAAAATTCACTCTGGAACGAATCTGCCGGCCGGTAGATTCGGCGGGCGCACTGCACATGCGCCCGCCATTTTGGAAGATGGCGGCGCCCAGGAAAGAAGACGGACGGACCTCGGGCGGCCAGGTAAGTATAAGGGGGGGAGATCAGGGCACGGGGAGATCAGGGCATGGGGGGGGGCGTCGGAGCACGGGGGGGTGGATCGGAGCATGGGGGGGTGGATCGGAACACGGGAGGGAGGATTGGAGCACGGGGAAGGATTGGAGCACGGGGTGAGGGATCGCTGTGCGGGGGGGGTGGATCGGAGCACGGGGGGGGGGGGTCGCTGTGTGCGGGGGGGGGGATCGGAGTGCGGGGGGGTTTGATTGGAGCGCGGGGGGTGTGATTGGTGCACGGGGAAGCGGACAGGAGGACGGGGGAGCGGAGCACAGGACGGAGGGGAGCGGACCACAGATTGGGGGGCTGGGGAGGCGATCGGAGGGGTGGGGTGGGTGCACATAAGTGTTTCCAGCCATGGCCGATGATATTGCAGCATCGGCCATGGCTGGATTGTAATATTTCACCAGTTTTTTAGGTGAAATATTACAAATCGCTCTGATTGGCAGTTTCACTTTCAACAGCCAATCAGAGCGATCGTAGCCACGAGGGGGTGAAGCCACCCCCCCTGGGCTAAACTACCACTCCCCCTGTCCCTGCAGATCGGGTGAAATGGGAGTTAACCCTTTCACCCGGCCTGCAGGGACGCGATCTTTCCATGACGCATATGCTGCGTCATGGGTCGGAATGGCACCGACTTTCATGACGCAGCGTATGCGTCAAAGGTCGGGAAGGGGTTAATGGGTCAATATTGACTTGTAGGGTTGCTACTTCCAATAGGTGGCACTAGAGTTCAAGTCCTCTTCCTTTCTGAAGAGACAATTTGCATATTTAATTTTCCAGAGGAGCATGCAAGGCATTTAAGTCTCCTCATGCTGGTGTAGCATACCTGGCATGTCACTCTCCATAAGGAGAAAGCTTACCCCTTAGATCCCAGTGTTAGCCTCTCACCCAGCCAAATCAGATTTCACACTTTGCACTGACGAGGTGGAAAGACTTGGAAACACCTTGAGGCTATGTGCACACGTTGCGGATTCTCTGCGGATCCGCAGCGTTTTTTGAGGTGCAGAAACGCTGCAGATCCGCAATTGATTTACAGTACAATGTAAATCAATGAGAAAAAAAAAATGCTGTGCACACGTTGCGGAAAATCCGCTGCAGAAACGCTGCGGTTTAAAAGAAGTAGCATGTCACTTCTTTTTTGTGAATCTGCAGCGTTTTTGTACCCATTCCATTATCGAAAACCGCAGAGGTAAAAACCGCACCAAATTTGCAAGAAAACCGCAGCAAAAACGCACAAAAAAAACGCTGCGTAACCGCACAAAAAACGCGACAAATCCGCAGGTGCGTTTTCTGCCAGGAGAGGCAGAATCTGCACCAGAAATTCCTAAGCCTAATTCGCAACGTGTGCACATAGCCTAAGTGCTGTCTCTTGGCCTTCTGGCATTGCCATGTCGGTGGCTTAAGCCGGTCACTGCTTTTGGGGGACAGCCAGGTAGAATCGGGAGGGAGATCCTGGAAGCTTTGGATGATGGGAGTCAAGCTTCAGTTCTCTGGGACCAGTGATACCCAAGTCAAAAATGAATTCAAGATTGACATTGCTGAAGATAATGATGTACAATAACAAATTGTATTGTGGTACCGTGTTAGTCAGAAAAATCGATGTGAATACTTTTCTGCCAGAAGTATTCTGGGAGTGATACCTTTATTGGCTAACCAGAAAATACCGTAATATGTTTGCAAGCTTTCAGAGCACAGTGGCTCCTTCTTCAGGCAAGATTACAAAAATAAATAATTTAAAAAAAATGAATTGTAATCTGCCTGAAGAAGGAGCCACTGTGCTCTGAAAGCTTGCAAACATATTATTTTCTGGTTAGCCAATAAAGGTATCACTCCTAGAATACTTCTGTCATCATTGGGCAGAAAAGTATTCACATCGATTGCTGAAGATAAGAAGATGCATTTTTCTTTGGAATATTTAGTCAACATAATGTTTTATGACATCCTGAAGATTTGGAAGTCTGACATAATATGCCTACATGAATTCAGGAGGGAAGGCAGGTACAGTTAAGTCCATATATACAGTTAGGGCCAGAAATATTTGGACAGTGACACAATTTTCGCGAGTTGGGCTCTGCATGCCACCACATTGGATTTGAAATGAAACCTCTACAACAGAATTCAAGTGCAGATTGTAACGTTTAATTTGAAGGGTTGAACAAAAATATCGGATAGAAAATGTAGGAATTGTACACATTTCTTTACAAACACTCCACATTTTAGGAGGTCAAAAGTAATTGGACAAATAAACATAACCCAAACAAAATATTTTTATTTTCAATATTTTGTTGCAAATCCTTTGGAGGCAATCACTGCCTTAAGTCTGGAACCCATGGACATCACCAAACGCTGGGTTTTCTCCTTCTTAATGCTTTGCCAGGCCTTTACAGCCGCAGCCTTCAGGTCTTGCTTGTTTGTGGGTCTTTCCGTCTTAAGTCTGGATTTGAGCAAGTGAAATGCATGCTCAATTTGGTTTAGATCTGAAGATTGACTTGGCCATTGCAGAATGTTCCACTTTTTGGCACTCATGAACTCCTGGGTAGCTTTGGCTGTATGCTTGGGGTCATTGTCCATCTGTACTATGAAGCGCCGTCCAATCAACTTTGCAGCATTTGGCTGAATGTGGGCTGAAAGTATATCCCGGTACACTTCAGAATTCATCCGGCTACTCTTGTCTGCTCTTATGTCATCAATAAACACAAGTGACCCAGTGCCATTGAAAGCCATGCATGCCCATGCCATCACGTTGCCTCCACCATGTTTTACAGAGGATGTGGTGTGCCTTGGATCATGTGCCGTTCCCTTTCTTCTCCAAACTTTTTTCTTCCCATCATTCTGGTACAGGTTGATCTTTGTCTCATCTGTCCATAGAATACTTTTCCAGAACTGAGCTGGCTTCTTGAGGTGTTTTTCTGCAAATTTAACTCTGGCCTGTCTATTTTTGGTATTGATGAATGGTTTGCATCTAGATGTGAACCCTTTGTATTTACTGTCATGGAGTTTTCTCTTTACTGTTGACTTAGAGACAGATACACCTACTTCACTGAGAGTGTTCTGGACTTCAGTTGATGTTGTGAACGGGTTCTTCTTCCCCCAATTAAGTATGCGGCGATCATCCACCACTGTTGTCATCCGTGGACGCCCAGGCCTTTTTGAGTTCCCAAGCTCACCAGTCAATTCCTTTTTTCTCAGAATGTACCCAACTGTTGATTTTGCTACTCCAAGCATGTCTGCTATCTCTCTGATGGATTTTTTCTTTTTTTTCAGCCTCAGGATGTTCTGCTTCACCTCAATTGAGAGTTCCTTTGACCGCATGTTGTCTGCTCACAGCAACAGCTTCCAAATGCAAAACCACACACCTGGAATCCACCCCTGACCTTTTAACTACTTCATTGATTACAGGTTAACGAGGGAGACGCCTTCAGAGTTAATTGCAGCCCTTAGAGTCCATTGTCCAATTACTTTTGGTCCCTTGAAAAAGAGGACGCTATGCATTACAGAGCTATGATTCCTAAACCCTTTCTCCGATTTGGATGTGGAAACTATCATATTGCAGCTGGGAGTGTGCACTTTCAGCCCATATTATATATATAATTGTATTTCTGAACATGTTTTTGTAAACAGCTAAAATAACAAAACTTGTGTCACTGTCCAAATATTTCTGGCCCTAACTGTATTTGGACAGAGACAACATTTTTCTAATTTTGGTTATAGACATGACCACAATGAATTTTAAACAAAACAATTCAGATGCAGTTGAAGTTCAGACTTTCAGCTTGCATTTGAGGTATCCACATTAAAATTGGATGAAGGGTTTAGGAGGTTCAGCTCCTTAACATGTGCCACCCTGTTTTTAAAGGGACCAAAAGTAATTGGACAATTGACTCCAAGGCTATTTCATGGACAGGTGTGGGCAATCCCTTCATTATGCCATTCTCAATTAAGCAGATAAAAGGCCTGGAGTTGATTTGAGGTATGGTGCTTGCATTTGGAAGGTTTTGCTGTGAAGTAAACATGCGGTAAAGGAGCTCTCCATGCAGTTGAAACAAGCCATCCTTAAGCTGCGAAAACAGAGAAAACCCATCCGAGAAATTGCTACAATATTAGGAGTGGCAGAATCTACAGTTTGGTACATCCTGAGAAAGAAAGAAAGCACTGGTGAACTCATCAATGCAAAAAGACCTGGGCGCCCACGGAAGACAATAGTGGTGGATGATCGGAGAATAATCTCCATGGTGAAGAGAAACCCCTTCACAACAGCCAACCAAGTGACAACACTCTCCAGGAGGTCGGCGTATCAATATCCAAATCTACCATAAAGAGAAGACTGCATGAAAGTAAATACAGAGGGTTCACTGCACGGTGCAAACCACTCATAAGCATCAAGAATAAAAAGGCTAAAAAACATCTAAAAAAAGCCAGCACAGTTCTGGAAGAACATTCTATGGACCAATGAAACCAAGATCAACCTCTACCAGAATGATGGAAAGAGAAAAGTATGGCGAAGGCGTGGTCCAGCTCATGATCCAAAGCATACCACAACATCTGTAAGACACAGTGGAGGCAGTGTGATGGCTTGGGGCATGCATGGCTGCCAGTGGCACTGGGTCACTAGTGTTTATTGATGATGTGACACAGGACAGAAGCAGCTGAATGAATTCTGAGATCTTCAGAGCCATACTGTGTGCTCAGATCCAGCCAAATGCAGCCAAACTACATACTACAGATGGACAATGACCCAAAACATAAAGCCAAAGCAACCCAGGAGTTTATTACAGCAAAGAAGTGGAATATTCTTGAATGGCCAAGTCAGTCACCTGATCTCAACCCAATTGAGCAGCATTTCACTTGTTAAAGACTAAACTTCAGACAGAAAGGCCCACAAACAAACAGCAACTGAAAACCACCGCAGTGAAGGCCTGGCCGAGCATCAAAAAGGAGGAAACACAGCGTCTGGTGATGTCCATGAGTTCAAGACTTCAGGCAGTCATTGCCAACAAAGGGTTTTCAACCAAGTACTAGAAATGAACATTTTATTTCAAATGGTTGAATCTGTCCAATTACTTTTGGTCCCTTTAAAAACAGGGTGGCACATGTTAAGGAGCTGAAACTCCTAAACCCTTCATCCAATGTTAATGTGGATACCCTCAAATGAAAGCTGAAAGTCTGAACTTCAACTGCATCTGAATTGTTTTGTTTAAATTTCATTGTGATAATGTCTATAACCAAAATTAGAAACATGTTGTCTCTGTCCAAATATATATGGACTTAACTGTATGTGCTGGTGCTTTATTATATGGCTGCTTGCCAGAATTTGTTCACTGCCCTGAAAAATGGAGTTGCAAATCCTTTGCTGGAAGGTCTTACCTTTATTGTGCTTTACTCGAAGGGAGATGTCCCACTTGTAGTTTTTATGCACAACCCTTTTGTTTCCCTGGATGACATTACTTTATTTTTTAAGAGACATTGCATTTATATTCAGTACTCCTACAGGATCCTGAATAGAGAAGGGCTCTGGACCAGGAAATTCAATTTTTTTGTGAGATTTGGGACCGATCGCCAAAGCCCGAGAGGCATCCATTACTCCCCTCTTAATTTTTCAATTATGGAGAATTTTTTTTTTGTTTTGCCCGGTGTACTGCAGGAGGTGTAAGCATTTCGTGCATACCCAGGATAGCTGCAGGGAGCTGCCAACTTGCAGGAATTGCAATGGTTCTGGCCATATGGCAAAAGAGTGCACAAATCCTGTTGTGTGCAATGCTTGTGGTGTGGAGGGCCATAAGTATCGGGACTGTAAGACCAGGACCAGTCCTATTTCTTATGCTGAAGTCTCAGCTGGTGCACCAGCGCCCTCTGCTGCTGTTGTGAACATTCCACAGGTTACATTCCCAGATCTTAGTGGGGAACCGGATCCTCCCGATAGCATGGAAGCACATGAGCAGGTCCTGCCCCAAACAGAATCTCCCAGCCCAGAGGCTGTGTTTTTGGAACTTTCTAAGTTAATTGTGAGCTCCTCCATCAGACTGATGTCTGCGGGGAGGATGAGTTGGACTGTTCTCATGGCAAGCCCATCCAGTGTATCGTGGATAGCTACTGATGAGAAGTTGGCTGGTATTGGAGGTCAAGGTGACTTCATTTTGGCGAGGTCCTCAGAGGACAAGGAGCCAGGAACTTCCTGTAAGAAGCCCAGAACAGATTGAGGAGATGCCGATCAAGATAGTGCAAATCTAGTGAGTGAATGTAGTTACCCTCACAATATCTTCTTTCCTGAGACCAGTGCTTTTTTAGGCATTCCCAGATTTGAGGAGTTGCAGGTCCAGATAGAAGACTAAAACAGTTGAACAGAAAGCGCCTGTTTGCCGATATGCATGTAATACCATCATTTTATGACTCCCAAAGCTGGTTTGGGGCATTATGTCCCTGAAAGGCAAATTAGATTCAAATCCAGGAGGGCAACCCTCCATCAGAGAAGGACAAAAAAGGAGCTGCTGTCTCTTTTTAAAAAATTAAGTTTGTTTCTCCAGGGCAAAATGCCTACAGTTTTAGTTGGGGACATTAATTGTATCACAAAAGGGAATTGTGACATAACTGTTAAAATGTTATCCAATCTTATTTCTGATCTATCCCTTCTAGATGATGCTGTTCTTGAGTTTAGCATTACACCACCGCCAACATACCATGCTGATAGGGTTGGTATTGTATCCAGAATAGATAAAATTGTATTTTCCAAAAATATTTTGTGTATAAATTTTGAACAAACTGTTGTACCTTTTTCTGATCATGAGTGTTTGAGAGGTATGTTTAGTGCGATTGATTACCGTGTGTGGGGGTGGGGTGCGGAAATTGAATGTACGTTTGTTAGAAGATAATGATGTGACAAATAAAAATAAAGTATAAAGATTGGAGAGAGTGTAAGAGGAATTTTGCGTGTATGCTTGAATGGTGGGACTGGGTTAAGGTGAGTTGCAAAAATTTCTTCAAAATATGCGGCTATAAAAAAGCTGTTACTTATTAGAGCAGATTTAATGATTTGAACAGGGGGATAGATAGACTGGTTAAGAAAGTGTGGAGCAATTGGGTGTGTCTGACTTGCTGGTTGAGACGAAAAATTAAAGCGTGTTATGGATGAAAAAGGGAAATAAATAATTTATCAAACCAAATTAAACATTTTGAGAAAAATGAGAAGTGCACAAGGTTCTTTTTTAAAAAAAATGAATAAGAGGAATGTTGATTAATGTTGAGGAATGTTGAATGAAGTCCTGGATAGGAACGGTTTATATCTGTCAGGTGAGAATGTGATAAAGGAGATGAATGGATTCTATAGCAAGTTACAGGTGCATCTCATAAAATTAGAATATCATCAAAAAGTTAATTTTATTTCAGTTCTTCAATAAAAAGTGAAACTCATATATTAGATAGAGTCATTACAAGCAGAGTGATGTATTTAAAGTGTTAATGTTGATGATTATGGCTTATAGCCAATGAAGACCCAAAAGTCATTATCTCAGTAAATTAGAATACTTTATAACACCAGCTTGAACAAAATGATTTTAAAATAGGAAAGATTTCCTGGCAGACGCTGACTTTGGTCTTAATAAAGCACAGTGGACTTACACCAGCAGATGACATGGCTCCCCAAAACCATCACTGATTGTGTAAACTTCACACTAGACCTCAAGCAGCTTGGACTGTGTGCCTCTCCACTCTTCCTCCAGACTCTGGGACATTGATTTCCAACGTCTAGTCTGAAGTATCCACAATCAACGATGGTTTCGGCAGCCATGTCATCTGCTGGTGTAGGTCCACTGTGTTTTATCAAGACCAAAGTCAGTGCAGCCGTCTACCAGGAAATTTTAGAGCTCTTAATGCTTCCCTCTGCTGACAAGCTTTTTGGAGATGGAAATTTAATTCTCCAGCAGGACTTGGCACCTGTCCACACTGCCAAAAGTACCAATACACAGTTTAAAAACAACAGTATCACTGTGCTTGATTGGCCAGCAAATTCGTCTAACCTTAACGCCATAAAGAATCTATGGGGTATTGTCAAGAGGAAGATGAGACAGCAGACCCAACAATGCAGACGAGCTGAAGGCTGCTATCAAAGCAACCTGGGCTTCCATAACACCTCAGCAGTGCCACAGACTTATCACCTCCATACCACGCCGCATTGATGCAGTAATTGATGCAAAAGTAGACCCCACCAAGTATTGACTGCATTTACTGAACATATATTTCAGTAGGCTAACATTTCAGCTTTTAAAATCATTTTTTCAAGCTGGTGTTATAAAGTATTCTAATTTACTGAGATAATTACTTTTGGGTTTTCATTGGCTGTAAACAATAATCATCAATATTAGCAGAAATAAACATTTGAAATTGATCACTTTTTGTAATGACTCTTTCTAATATATGAGTTTCACTTTTTTATTGAAAAACTGAAATAAATTAACTTTTTGTTGATATTCTAATTTTGTGAGATGCACCTGTATGTGATAAAAAAAATGTATGATTCTGGTTGTGTTACAGAAGTGATGAATGGGTTGGAGAATAAGTTGATGAATGCGTTAGTTTGAATGAGGATGTGATTATGGATGAAGTAGAAAACGTGATTAAGATTACTAAAAAGAATAAGACACTGGGTAAAGATGGGTTGCAGGTAGAATTCTACGTGAAAGAATGGGAATTTCTGGGTGCTGATTTGACTGAGATATGTAAGTATATGTGGAGGAATGGTAGGTTGTGTGAATCTATGAAAGAGGGTGTGGTTGTGCTTGTGTATAAGAAAGGTGAGAGAAAGTGCTTAGAGAATTGGAGACCTATAACATTGTTGAAATCTACATCAAATTGTTGGCGAATTGTATGCGTGAGGTGATTGGTAATGTTGTGGATGAGGATCAAGTGTGTGCTGTGCCTGGAAGGAGTATGAGTGACAGCTTGTTATTACTAAGGGATTTGATTGGAGACTGCACAGTGAGGAAACAGAAGTGTATGATTCTTGCAATTGATTTTGTGAAAATGTTTGATAGAGTTTCACATGTGTTTTTGTTTAAAGTTCTGGAGAGAATTGGATTTCCTAAAAAAAAAAAAAAAAAATTAGTGAAAGGTATAATGTTTTTGCATGATCGTGTGTCATGCGAATTTCTTGTTAACGGGTGGCTGAGTGAGAAAGTAAATATAATGTCTGGTGTAAGGCAGGGTGTCCCCTGTCTTGTTTGTATGTGTTATTGAACCTTTGTTATGTTTGGTGAGACAAGATAAAATGATGTGAGGATTGTTGGTACCTGGGAGTGGTGGGGAGCATGTGAAAGTTCTTAGATATATGATGTTGCATCTATGAGTAGGTTTAAGTTCCTTTTTGAGTTTTCCTGTTGTGCGTCTGGCTTTAGATTGAATTGGAATAAATGTAGTTTTAAATGTTTTGGGGATGGCATGGTTAAAATGGAGAGGGTAAAGTGTGAGTGAGGTGCTATCAAAGTGCTGGGAGTATTATTTAACCCCTTTCTGACATTAGATGTACTATCCCGTCGAGGTGAGGTGGGCCCCTATGCCCACCGACGGGATAGTACGTCATATGCGATGGGCCGCCCTCACAGGGGAAAGCGCGGCCGATTGCGGCCGGATGTCAGCTGACTATTGCAGCTGACATCCGCCACTATGTGCTAGGAGCGGTCAAGGACCGCTCCCAGCACATTAACCCCCGGAACACAGCGATCAAACATGTATAGGGAAGCATCGCGCAGGGAGGGGGCTTCCTGCGGGCTTCCCTGAGACCCCCGGAGCAACGCGATGTGATCGCATTGCTGTGAGGGTCTCTTACCTCCTCCATGCAGCAAGCCCGGATCCAAAATGGCCGCGGGGCTGCATCCGGGTCCTGCAGGGAGGTGGCTTACCAGCGCCTGCTCAGAGCAAGCGCTGGTAAGCCTGCAGGAGTGCACGTCAGATCAGCACAGCACAGTGCACAGCAAAGTGTCAGATCAGCGATCTTACACCATAACATGATGATTTTAGAATGGTGTCACACTTGGGTATTTTCTATCATATAGACCCCTCAAAATGACTTCAAATGAGATGTGGTCCCTAAAAACAAATGGTGTTGTAAAAATGAGAAATTGCTGGTCAACTTTTAACCCTTATAACTCCCTAACAAAAAAAAATTTTGGTTCCAAAATTGTGCTGATGTAAAGTAGACATGTCGGTAAATGTTACTTGTTAAGTATTTTGTGTGACATATCTCTGTGATTTAATTGCATAAAAATTCAAATTTGGAAAATTGCGACATTTTTAAAATTTTCGCCAAATTTCCGCTTTTTTCACAAATAAAAGCAGATAATATCAAAGAAATTTTACCACTATCATGAAGTACAATATATCACGAGAAAACAATGTCAGAATCACCGGGATCCGTTGAAGCGTTCCAGAGTTATAACCTCATAAAGGGACAGTGGTCAGAATTGTAAAAATTGGCTCGGTCATTAACGTGCAAACCACCCTTGGGGGTAAAGGGGTTAATAATAATTTGGAAGGTAAGGAGAGCTGGGAGGAGGGTGGATTGCGCATAGAACACAAGTTAAATATTTGGCGCCTGAGAGACTTGACCTTGAGTGATAAGATTTTGCAGTGATTCTTCCAGTTTTTGCTTTTTGTTGTGACAGTTTTTCCACCTCCTCAGGGAATGTTTCCACGTCAGGAATGGCTCAGTATTTGCTCAAGATTTGACGCAGGTAAAATCTGCTCCAAATCTGCATCTGCGGTCACTGGCAGGTCACCTGCTTTTTTTATGCGCTTTTCATGCGCTTTTTTCATGTGGAATTGTGTGTGTTTTTGTAAGCTAAATAAAGATATGCAAAAAAAAGAATTGTGATGTAATTTCCTTGTCCAACCTCTTCCTTTACATACTCCATTGAAGAATAATG
The DNA here is from genome assembly GCF_032444005.1 of Ranitomeya imitator. Taxonomy (NCBI): domain Eukaryota; kingdom Metazoa; phylum Chordata; class Amphibia; order Anura; family Dendrobatidae; genus Ranitomeya; species Ranitomeya imitator. The sequence goes on along the minus strand of NC_091285.1, from coordinate 352,792,829 downwards.
TTTACACACTCAGATAGATAGATAGATATATAGATACATCTATAGATAGATAGATAGATGATAGATAGATAATAGATATAACTATAGATAGATACATCTATAGATAGATAATAGATAGATGATAGATAATAGATATAACTATAGATAGATACATCTATCTATCGTATGTATCTATTATCTACAGATCTATCTATAGATCTATTTATCGATATACCTATTGTGATGCAGTGACCCCTGTAACAGGTAGGGGGGCGCTGCATGGTCTCCCCAGTATGCGCACGGAGGCGTATTGAGGCCGTGAGAGTGCGTGGCAGTTGTGTGCATGGATGTGATAGTGAGACAGTGCCTGGCATTGTGGTTAATGGGAGGTATGTGTCACAGGGATGGATGCTCCCTGCGATGCAACCCGGAGTATCTTGTCTTTAGAGCACGTGAGCACTGAAGATGTCATTTAGTGCACCTGGGTCCGGGTTGCGGGTAGCTATGAGAGATGGGAGGGTCTGGCTACCCACATACCTCACTCTGAGTGGGGGTGCTCACTGTATGTTTTTCCCTGCAGGAGTTTGAGGACCTGCAGTGATGTCATGGTCATGTGACTAGTGCATGTGATGTTACCTCACCTGTGGGTGTGGTTACAGGCTACCTAAAGGAGGTGTGTTAGCACATGGGGAGAGTGTTGGTGAGTCTGTCAGGATGGACAGACTTCCATGTGTCCAGGCAGGACACTACAGAGCATTCCTGTATGCTGTCTGAGTGAGGGGACCTGCATAGTCTATGTGCAAGGTCCTGGCAGATATCTCAGTGTTGGGTGTGCTAAGCCCTGAAGAGCACGTGGTGGGACTTTGCTCTGCAGAGCCAGAAACAGCCCGTGTGGTACTGCCAGTGGAAAACCTGCAGCACTGACAAGCAGGTAATACCAGACTGTGTGCTTGGCTCCAGAGCGAGCCTGAATATTGGACTCGACCAAGAGTGTATGGTCACAGTCCTGATGGAACAGAGTCACGCTGTGAACATTGTTACTTTGTTTTGCCGTGATATGAAGATTGTTGTTTTGTGTTTTCTGCCACTGGGGTTTATGGGGTAATAAACCCAGTTGACCTTTTAGAAGAAAATACGGTCTTGTGTGTTAATCCCGTGCCAAGCGAGTAATCCTCTACCCGTTAGTAAGAGCAATCTTACATATGGTGCTTCGAATGCGGGCAACGTTCCAGGTGGCACATTCATTGTTAATTGCTGTTGCTCGGCGTGGCCACGAAGATGGCGTCTAGCCTGTAACTCGGGGGGGTTACGAAGGTGACAAGCATCTGGCTGTGGATCGGCAGGTCCACGAAGGTGACAAGCGGCTTGCTGTGGATCGGTGGGTCCACGAAGTTTGCGGTGGAGCCGTGCAGAGCCTTGTGGAGCATACCTGCAGTTGCAGCAAGAGGTTTCGCAGCAGCCGGAGCTGCAGTGGCAGTGGCTTGTCGTTGGCAACCGGAGGTGCCGGTTATATGTGTTTGCAGCGGGAGCTGTGGCAGTACCAGCAGGAGCTGGTGAAGTGACATATATATATATATAAAAAAATTAAAATTTTTTTTTCCTTTTTCCGTGCAGACTCTTAAAGGGAACCTGTCACCTGAATTTGGCGGGACTGGTTTTGGGTCATATGGGTGGAGTTTTCGGGTGTTTGATTCACCCTTTCCTTACCCGCTGGCTGCATGCTGGCTGCAATATTGGATTGAAGTTCATTCTCTGTCCTCCATAGTACACGCCTGTGCAGTGCAATCTTGCCTTGTGCAGGCGTGTACTATGGAGGACAGAGAATGAACTTCAATCCAATATTGCAGCCAGCATGCAGCCAGCGGGTAAGGAAAGGGTGAATCAAACACCCGAAAACTCCGCCCATATGACCCAAAACCAGTCCCGCCAAATTCAGGTGACAGAGTCCCTTTAAAGGGCCAGTGCAAGCCCAGGGATATAGTGTGTACTGTGCGAACTGGGGCCTGAGTGCTGTGGGGAAGTCCACGGGGTGTACCCCAGGGAAGGAAGTGTCCCTAGAAGTGGACGGGGACCCAAAAGGGGATGGTTGCCCAAAAGGGGGTGGAGTCCCAAAAAGGGGCGGTAACCCGAAGAGGGGTAGAAGCCCAAAAAGAGGTGGAAACTCAGGAAATGGTGGTTTCCCAAAAGGGGGAGAAGCGTCCCAAAGAGGTACCGCAGACAAATGGGTACCCAGGGCGTATAAGTTATGTGTGTCCGGTATGCGGTGTGAACTATCCACCTGGTGAATGTTTACGAGGGTGTGCCCTGCGGATGCATGAGATGGAGATGTACGGACTGGTCGATTCTGGGGGCCTGGTGACTTTAGTGAGGGTTGCACCTGATGGATTCGAAATACCCGATAGGAGGGTCAGGGTCACCTGCATCCATGGGCACACTAAGGGCTATCCAGTAGCCAGGGTGGTCCTCGAGACGGCAAGGGACAGTGCAATTCATGATGTCGCCATAGTCCCAAACTTACCCTGCCCAGTGATAATTGGCCGGGACTCTGGGCTGTTCAGACTTGTGGGAGAAGGGAGCTTCTTTGCAGCAGGAGAATGGAGGGCTCTCAGCTGGTGGGGATGCGTACCTTAAAACATTTATTCCTCCCAAGGTTGAAGGGTCAGATGTCGGGTTGTCCAGTGGGGAGGGAGCGTCTGCCCAACTTACGGACGTGTTACCTGACGTATACCCCAAGAAGACTGTAAGTGACGTGGGTAATAAAGCCTCTAAAGCTGACACTCTGTTAGGGAGCAGCTGGAAGGTTCACCATGTTGTGGGGTGTAAGACTGACTCTGGGGGTGACTGTGACATGTCATGGCCAGTAACAAGCGCTAGAGCGGAGTCTGACGCTGTGCTACCAGAGGTACTGACACAGAGTAATGACAGGGCTCCACAGGCTGAAGTCACGATAGCGGTGGCAGCCATTCCAGTAAATGTAGCCTGTCTAGATGGAGACGGCTGGCTCCCGGATGACCGATCGGGTGGTGGTGACTCCCATTCAGACGGTGACAAAAGCAGAAAAGAGGGCAGTAAGACTGATTCTGATATAAATAGCAAAACTTTGTCCCATCGCCGGAGACGTAAAAAGGAGACAGGGACAGGTGACAACAAAGATAATGTCCCTGAGATAGAAGTCACATTGTCCTTGACAAAACTCAGCACTGAAGAAGCCAAGGATGTGGGAAATGTAAAACTGTCCCTTGGTCGTGGTAAGGCTCCAACAGCTGGTATCGCAGTTGGAGAACAACTCCAAAATAAAATACAGAGCCTGCAGGAGAAGCTGACCAATTTGGCCGCAATCACCCGACAACTAGAGGATAAAGTTGACAAGCTGACCAAGGAAATGTGCACGTGGAAAGAGCAAGCTGACAGCTTTCGCCAGATAGAAGCGCACGTACAAAGCTTGGAAAAAGAGCGCGAAAAAGTCTGTCACCAGCTGGCAAAGGAAAGTTTGAAGGTGTCGAGTATGGAAGTCGCCAACTCCGCGCAGCTGGATCAGATGCGTCACCTGGAGTCTGAGCTCTCAGCGGTCAAGGCTCGGCTTGTAGCGAAGGAAGCACAGGGGTTCCAGGAACTCGCTAAAGGTTTATCTCATGAGAAGAAAATGGTGGCAGATTTACAGGCCGAATTAAAAACACTAAAAGGGCATGTTGAACAAGAAAAGGCCCCGAAACAAATGGCGGAGCACAGGTTGGATGAGCTGGAGAAGGACGTCTCTGAGCTCAGAGGTCACCTGACAGTGTGGCACAGTGAGAATAAGGCCTTAGGCGAAAATGTGGTAGTGCTCCGAGAAGCAGTAAGAAGTCTTCTGTCAGAGGAGAAGTTACGGGTCTGAGACGTACATCAGTCATTCCCTAGTGATAACACGGCGGAGCTGCCGATACCCATCGTGGCAAAGGATGTTGAGAAGGGTAAAACTGAGGAAGAGCTCGCGCTAAAGGCAGAACAAGACAGTCGCCCGGTTGTGACAGATGTCTTGATGGAAGTTCCAGAGGTAAACCAGGAACCATCTGTTCATGAAGAAAATGAGACCTCGTTCTTCAAGTGCGTGGTAGAGATACCCGAGGACGTGCGGGGTGCATGTACCACTGAGGGTGCGCATGAGGCCTTTAAAAAGGCGGTAGAAGCAAGTAGTGTGCACTGGGCACCAGAGACAGAACAGTTGGTGATACTGTTGACTAAGGAAGTCACAGTGAAGCGGGTGGCTATACTGAGGGATATGCACTGTAGCGTGGCTAAAGGTCATGTGATTAATGGACGGTATGTATCGCAGAGGTGGGTGGCCCTGTGATGGAAGCCTGGGTATGTTTTGCTCAAGCAGATCTACTGCTGAGGGATTTGTTTACATTGGGAAGGCTTCCAGGTGATTGGAGAGATGGGTGGGTTCAGTCACCTACAAACCCACCCTAAGAGGCGTGTTTGAATACCTAAGATGGTTTTGTGTTGAAGGACCTGTGGTGATGTCACACTCACCTGACTGGCCATGTGACAGGTATCTGGGTGTGGTTACACTTATGTAAAGAGGTGTGTGTAGCCCATGTGGAGAGTGTGTTTGGGAGTCTGTCAGGGTGGACACACTTCCATGTGTCCTGGCTGGACACTGCAGAGTGGCCTGTGTGTTGGACGGTTCCACGTGGGGACAGATGTCCTGAACAGCACATAGAGACCATATTTAGGCTGGAGAGCCTACGTGCTGGACATAGCACAGCCTGAATGCTTACAAGTCTGAGAGCGGAGCTCTACTATGGACACTGAGGACTTTTCCGTCTGATGTAAGACTGTTTACCCTTGTGTTCCTGTTGCTAAATGGTTTATGGAGTGAATAAACCTACATGAACGCTGAAGAGAATGTGCCTCCTGTTTCCTCCTATGCATCCGAGCGAGTACAATCCTTACAATTGGTGTTTCGAATGCGGGCAACGATCCAAGGAGCACATGTTGCAGCGATGGCTGGTCTGAGCCAGAAGAGTGGACGGTCTTGACAACCGTGAGTAATGCTGATCGGGATCAGTGAGAACTGCTGTATATGGGATACCTCTGTGGAGAAGAGCGATCCGGGAACCTGTGTGGCTGCCACCAACAGGTAACGGATGGAGATCCGTGTTATGCTGATTGGGATCAGTGAGAAAATGTGTTTGGGCTGTAAAGCTGAGAACGGATGGAGATCCGTGTTGTGCTGACCGGGGTCCGTGTGAAACAAAGAAAGAGACATTGTGTCTGGGGCACCTCTGAGGCCAAGAGGTGTCCAGGAACCCGTGCAGGTTGCCAGCGGGTAACGGTCTGAAAACCGTGTATTGTGCTGATTGGGATCAGTGATTTTTTTTGTAACAGACAGGAGTCTGTGCTATGCTGACCAGAGGTAACTGAGAGACTGTGTTTTTTTTTTTTCTATAAGCACATGTGCAAGTGCTTGCTGTGGACTGGCGAGTCCATGTATTTCTTTTTTTTCTTCTGTGATCGACTTGCTGTGGCTCGGCGGGGCCACGAAGACTGAAGGCGTCTGGCGGTAACTCGGCGGGATTACGAAGTTTTGCTGTGGATCGGCGGGTCCACGAAGTCCGCGGTGCAGAGCCTTGTGAAGTGCAGTTGCAGCAAAAGAAAAAAAAAAGACATTGCTGGTTTAGAGTGTGCAGACTCTTAAAGGGCCAGAGTCACATTGGTGTGCTGTGCAAACTGGGGCCTGAGAGTACTGTGGGAAGTCCACAGGGTGTACCCCAGAGTGGGGTGGTGTCCCTAAAAGTGGGGTGGAGTCCCAAAACGGAGCGGTAACCCCAAATAATTATGGTTGGCCAAAAAGGGGCTGCGTCTCAAAAGGGGGTAGTTGCCCAAAAGGGGGTGGAGTCCCTAAAAGGGGCGGTGGCCCAAAAGAGAAAATGGTCCACAAGGGGGCGGTAACCCAAAAGGGGGTGGAGTCCCTAAAAGGGGCGGTGGCCCTAAAGGAGAAAATGGTCCACAAGGGGGTGGAGTCCAAAAAGGGGGCGGTGAACCAAATAGGGGTGGTGGCCCAAAAAGGGTGGCGGTGAATGCACTGATGGACTGTTGCCGGGTTCAGTGTTCGAACAGCACATGTTCAGAATATTGTACTGACTTTTCATCTGGCAAGATGACACAGAGCTGTTCTGTAGAAGTCAATGAAGTGTGCGTGACTGTACTTCTGGACTCAGGGAGCCTGGTGATGCTGGTGAGCGCCACACTACCCGTCTATCTGATTCGTGGAAGGAAGATGGAACTTCACTGCATTCATGGGGTCGCTAGGGATTATCCGGTGTCCAGGGTAATCATTGAGACGCCCACGTTTATTGCCAGCCATGATGTACCTGTAGTCCCAGACTTACCATTCCCTGTTGTAATAGGCCAGGACTTTGAAAGGTTTTGGGACTTGTGGGAGGAAAGGGGAGTGTCTGATTGCTCAGAATGGAGTCGGAATGACTCTAAGGGAGCCCCACCACAACAGGCGGCTGTAGTGATTCCGGATTGTGTGATGTGTGAAAAGGAGATAGCGACACCTAAGGTCGATAGTCCAGAGTTCCGGGTGACTGGAAGAAAGTGTGGGTCTGACACGTGTTTAAATGGGGAATTGCTGTTCCAGGATGACAGAGTGAGAGGGGGTGACTCCTATTCAGACTGTGACTCGAGCACAAAGGGAAAGGAGTGCAGTAAGGAGGAGTCGAGTAAAAATCACAGATCTTCATCACGTCGCGGGGCCGCAGAAAGGTGGGACAAGTTATACCCTCTGAGAAGAAAGATGATGAGGAAGAGACAGGGTCAGGTGCAGATAACGTTATTGTCCTTGATGAGGGGGTCACTTTATCTCTGACAAACCCTAGCACTGAGGTGGTTAGTGACGGGCTGGGGTTAGAACAGACCTGTAGTAGACCCACATCTGCAATGCCCGCAAAGAGTGAAGTGGCTCAGTTTGAGGAAGTCACTGTGATGCTGAAGAAACAGGTGGAACTCTGAAGAGGCAGAGTGTGGGTGGGCAAGAGACTCCATCTGAAAATCTAATTAAAGAGGTGATGGTGCGGAATGTGCTGGCCAAAAGAGAGCAGGACCATGAGATAGAGCTGCTTAAAGAAATAGTTGAGCGAGAAAGGGTCCTGAGAGAGGTGATTGAGCACAGAGTGGGTGAGCTGGAAAAGGAAGTCGCTGAGCTCAGAGGTCACCTGTCAGCATGTCAAACCATAAATAAGGCCGTATTAAAAGATATGGAGGTGCTCAGAGAGGCCCAAGAGAAGAATCAGCAGGAGCTTCTCCAGAGAGAGGATGAGCATCGTTGCTTGGTAGAAGAGCAAGATAAAGTTCTCCAAGAGCTCAAGACAAAGGAGACTAATCAACAGCTCCAGAAATCCACAGATGACCAGGAAATCGAACTGTTGCGCTCTCCCGATCTGATCACAGTGAATGAGAGTAAGCTGGAGAGGCTGACCAAAGAACAGGCCTCCAAGAAGGAAGAAATCCAGCAAGGGAAGTGCCACGCAGATGGCCGAACAAAGGACATCGAGGTCTTGGAAAACTGCGCTGACGCTAAGGACGAGGAGGTCCAACGATATGACCAAGAAGGTGAGACTTCGATTTTCAAGTGCGTAATAGACGTACCCAAAGACATGCAAGAAGTGTGTGCCAGTGAGGAGGTGCATGAAGTGTTTAAAAAGGCGGTCGACGCGTGTAGGGTGCACTGGGCACCTGAGACCCATCAACTGGTCATACTGTCCACTAAGGAAGTCACAGTGAAGCGGGTGGCTGTTCTGAGAGAGATGCATCTACAATGCCTCCGCACAAAACAAATGATCATGTTGAAGAATAAGGAAGCCGCTCGACGTCTGGAGCTAGCAAGAGAAGCTCAAAGTCGGTTGGGTATTGTAGAAGATGTCGTACAAGTGCCCAGAGGTCTGGTGGGGAAAGTCATTGGAAGATTTGGCAAGGTGATGCAAGAGATGGTGAATAGGTCCGGTGTTATGAGAGTGAGCATTCCGACTGATGATGAAGCCCAGGTCGTGGGTGAAGATGGGATGGTTCCATTCCTTGTCATCGGATCCATGGAGAGCCTTGGGAATATCCAAATGCTCCTGGCGTATCGTGTGGCATACCTGAAACAGATAGAGCAGCTAAGACATGAGAGGGACCAGATCAATATAGAGCTGCAAGGATTGGCAAACAGGTTGCCACCACCTTCAACTCGTGGTCTAGAGATGCAAAGAGGTTCTCTAAAGACTGGAAGTCCTCAAGCAGAAGTTAACAGAGGATATAGAGGTAAAGTGAAGAGCTGCTCTCCGAAGAAAGACAATAGGAGAGATCAAGAACCGAGAGAGAACCGAAGGTGGTCAGATGGAAGAGTTAGAAGTAGTGACTCCTCAGTTAGTTCAGGGCTCAGTGACCTAAGCGGGAGATCCTATAGCAGACGAGATGACAAGTGGTCATCGTTGTCAAAGGATGTGATGGAAAGGGATGACGAATGCCGACGAAAGGGTTCAATAACAGGCCCTGACTTAGACAGACGGTTTTACTGTCAGGGACGACTGAGAGGGGTCTCTAGTCGGTTTAGGACAAGTGCCAAGCCCCACGGCTTTAGGCAGAGGGGGGAAGTATGTAGCGTGGCTAAAGGTCATGTGATTAATGGACGGTATGTATCGCAGAGGTGGGTGGCCCTGTGATGGAAGCCTGGGTATGTTTTGCTCAAGCAGATCTACTGCTGAGGGATTTGTTTACATTGGGAAGGCTTCCAGGTGATTGGAGAGATGGGTGGGTTCAGTCACCTACAAACCCACCCTAAGAGGCGTGTTTGAATACCTAAGATGGTTTTGTGTTGAAGGACCTGTGGTGATGTCACACTCACCTGACTGGCCATGTGACAGGTATCTGGGTGTGGTTACACTTATGTAAAGAGGTGTGTGTAGCCCATGTGGAGAGTGTGTTTGGGAGTCTGTCAGGGTGGACACACTTCCATGTGTCCTGGCTGGACACTGCAGAGTGGCCTGTGTGTTGGACGGTTCCACGTGGGGACAGATGTCCTGAACAGCACATAGAGACCATATTTAGGCTGGAGAGCCTACGTGCTGGACATAGCACAGCCTGAATGCTTACAAGTCTGAGAGCGGAGCTCTACTATGGACACTGAGGACTTTTCCGTCTGATGTAAGACTGTTTACCCTTGTGTTCCTGTTGCTAAATGGTTTATGGAGTGAATAAACCTACATGAACGCTGAAGAGAATGTGCCTCCTGTTTCCTCCTATGCATCCGAGCGAGTACAATCCCTACAGCACCTACAGTGTCTCCACATGAAACGGATGATCCTGTTGAGAAATGAGGAAGCCGCTCGACGTCTGGAGAGCTTGCGAAAGAAGCTCAAAAACAGCTAGGCTTTGTGGAAGAAGTCATCCTGGTACCCGATAGTTTGGTGGGGAAAGTCATCGGAAGACTTGGGAGAGTGATGCAGGAGATAGTGAATAAATCCGGTGTGAAGAGACTGAGGATTCTGGCTGATGACGAGGCCCAGGACGTGGGTGAGGATGGGATGGTTCCATTCCTTTTTGTCGGGTCCATTGAGAGTCTTGAGAATATCCGGATGCTCCTGGGGTATCGAGTGGCGTACCTAAAAGAAATGGAGCAGCTAAGACGTGAGAGGGAGCAGATCAATAAAGAGCTGCAGAAAATGCAAAACAGATGGCCGCCAGCATCATCTCACGGGATAGAGAGGCGAAGAAGTTCGCTAAAGGCTGAAGGTCCTCAGGATGAAGCTAACAGAGGACATAAAGACAATGGAAGAAATGGCCAGCAGAGAGGTTACAGAAAGAGGCCTGATGAAAGAGACAAAAGTAGTGTTGTCTCAGTTAGCTCAAGGCTGAGTGACTTAGGTGGGAGACCCGGTAGCGGACGTGTTGACAAACAGTCAGTCCAGACAGGTCGTATGGGTGCAAGGGGATTGCGACGCCAGATTGACCATGATGCCCAAACCCGACTGAGAGGGCCCTCTCGACTGATAGGGCAAGGTAACTTTGGTACCCGGTCTCGAGGCCCCTGTGTCAAGACAAATGTTCAACCCCACAAGTTTGAACAGAGGGGGGGGTATGTGATGCAGTGACCCCTGTAACAGGTAGGGGGGCGCTGCATGGTCTCCCCAGTATGCGCACGGAGGTGTATTGAGGCCGTGACAGTGCGTGGCAATTGTGTGCATGGATGTGATAGTGAGACAGTGCCTGGCATTGTGGTTAATGGGAGGTATGTGTCACAGGGATGGATGCTCCCTGCGATACAACCCGGAGTATCTTGTCTTTAGAGCACGTGAGCACTGAAGATGTCATTTAGTGCACCTGGGTCCGGGTTTGCGGGTAGCTATGAGAGATGGGAGGGTCTGGCTACCCACATACCTCACTCTGAGTGGGGGTGCTCACTGTATCTTTTTCCCTGCAGGAGTTTGAGGACCTGCAGTGATGTCATGGTCATGTGACTAGTGCATGTGATGTTACCTCACCTGTGGGTGTGGTTACAGGCTACCTAAAGGAGGTGTGTTAGCACATGGGGAGAGTGTTGGTGAGTCTGTCAGGATGGACAGACTTCCATGTGTCCAGGCAGGACACTACAGAGCATTCCTGTATGCTGTCTGAGTGAGGGGACCTGCATAGTCTATGTGCAAGGTCCTGGCAGATATCTCAGTGTTGGATGTGCTAAGCCCTGAAGAGCACGTGGTGGGACTTTGCTCTGCAGAGCCAGAAACAGCCCGTGTGGTACTGCCAGTGGAAAACCTGCAGCACTGACAAGCAGGTAATACCAGACTGTGTGCTTGGCTCCAGAGCGAGCCTGAATATAGGACTCGACCAAGAGTGTATGGTCACAGTCCTGATGGAACAGAGTCACGCTGTGAACATTGTTACTTTGTTTTGCCGTGATATGAAGATTGTTGTTTTGTGTTTTCTGCCACTGGGGTTTATGGGGTAATAAACCCAGTTGACCTTTTAGAAGAAAATACGGTCTTGTGTGTTAATCCCGTGCCAAGCGAGTAATCCTCTACCCGTTAGTAAGAGCAATCTTACACTATCTATAGATAGATCTATAAATAGCTAGATAGATATATCGATAGATAATAGATAGATGTATCGATAGATGATAGATAAAAGATAGATAGATGATAGATAGATAGATAATAGGTAGATAATATATTGATAATAGATATATCTATAGATAATACCAAGCCCGATGTTTAGTAAAAAAAATAATAAAATGGTACATAAAGAGTTAGGCCGGGATCACACATGCGCAAAACTTGGACGAGTCTCACATCTAAATACCCGGCACTGCCACCGACACTCGGGAGCGGAGCGTATGGCTGCATGTATTTCTATGCAGCCACAAGCTCCGCTCCAGAGTGATTGCGGCAGTGCTGGGTATTAAGATGCGAGACTCGTCCAAGTTTCTCGCATGTGTGATCCCTGTCTTAAATACAGACACATACATGCGAAATCTGCATTAGGCCGGAGTCACACTTGTGAGAAACTCGCACCTCAATACCCGGCACTGCCAACGGCACTCGGGACCGGAGTGTGCGGCTGCATGAATTTCTATGTAGCTGAACGTTGCGGTCCTGAGTGCAAGGCAGTGCCTTGTATTGAGGTGCGAGACTCGTGCGAGTTTCTAACAAGTGTGACCCTGGCCTTAAACGCAATATCTGTTTAATTTAAAAAAAATAGCATGGGCTCCCGCGCAATTTTTTGCGCCAGAGAGGGAAAGCCAGTGACTGGGGACAGATGTTTATAGCCTGGGAAGGGGGTAATACCCATGAATCTTCCCCAGCTATGAATCTCAGCCCGCAGCTGTATATTTAGCTTTTACAGGCTGTTAAAATAGGGGGACCCCCCAAAAAAATGACGTGGGGACCCCCTATAATTGATAGCCAGAAAGGCTATGCAGACAGCTGCGGGCTGATATTCATAGCCTAGAGAGAGACCATGGACATTGGCCCCCCTGGCTACAAATACCAGCTCCCAGACGCCCCCAAAATGGTGCATCTGTAAGAAGCGCCATTTCAGGTGCTTAGCCTCTCTCTTCCCACTGCCCTGTAGCGGTGGCATATGGGGTAATAAGGGGTTAATGTTACCTTTGTAAGGTGACATTAAACTGGCTTAGTAATGGAGAGACGTCAATAAGACTCCTACCATTACTAATCCTATAGTTGGTAAAGGGTTAATAAAACACACACACATACACAATAAAGTATTTTAATGAAATAAAACACCAAACAGTTTTGCCATCTTTATTATACTGGTAATCCAATCGAAGCCATCTGTCTTCTGAAAAAAATAAATAAATAAACCAACAGTATACTCCCTGTTCCAACGCAGTCCTTAACCTTCGTCAGGCAGCATCATTTTACAACGTTAACAGGCTGCAGAGGTACAATTGTACCTTCATATATATTTTATTGAAATTTGGCCAATATATTCTGGACCAAAACTGCAGAGATGTCACGAAATTTCAGCCCTCTACGGCTTTTTGACAAAAAAGTTATTGCAATTTTAAAATGGAATAGTTACAATTGTACCTACTCAGCCAAACGAAGGTTAATAACGAATGTGTCTCATGACAAGTCAAGCTCTGCTGCATCTGGATGTTCACTTTTTCATCTGAAAGAAACCATTTGAGTGCCAAGTGATTTATTACTACATCTGGATGCCTGACATCCAGACATAGCAGAGCTTGTAGATGACCGCCGGAGATAACTCTCCAGTGATCACCTACACTCCAGCTCTCGCAGTCAGCTGACCATGAGAACTAGCCTAGGGTGACCTGAGAACCCCCGGTCACGTGCACGACACTTCTCGTTGTAAGCTAAGTTATCGCGAGAACTGCAGTGGACGCGGACTTCCGGCGGTGTGACAGGTAAGACCTTATTTAAATTAGTAAACCTGTGTAGTAAGCTGCATTTACTCAGTTACTACGCATGTGACTAATCATTAGATGTGGTTTTACCGAATCTAATGATAGTCTATGGGATATTTACGGTGCGGCGACGGAGCTTCGTCGCATTGTAAACAGACATGCTGCGCTCTAGAAAGACGCGTTGCATGTCCGTTCACGCGGGTCTGCCGCAGGAGTCTTTTAGCGCATAGTGGAGAAGGGATTTCATGAAATCCCCTCCACTATGCTGTAACATCTGGATGCTGAGTGTTTGACGCTGCAGCTGTACACAGCGTCAAACACGCAGCGTTTCCTGACTGTGGAAACATACCCTTATAGAAAAATCAAAAGAGTGCAGGAGTTAGTTTTTACCCTTTCCTGGAGCAGTAAAATAGAGAAACTTAACAGTGAGAGTCTTAGAGCTTGTCACCATGGTGGCATGGCCTTTCTAAACACTGAGATTTTTGGGCGCTTCAGTATATTAAAACAGTAGTTATGTTGCTGAATAAAAGAGGATATATGGCAAGTTTTTCAGCTGGTTGGATGTTGTAAGGCTTATGTTGGAGAAAGAGGCATGCTAGAGTGCCTGTTGCTTTCAAGTGTCCGGTCTGGTATGAGGTGATTGAAAAGTTTGTGAGGAAGCATCATTTACTGAGTGTACTGATTTAGAATGGCTAAGAATGTGATGAAAAGAATATATAGGAATGAGGCGGAATGTAGTATTTTGGGGTTGAGACGGAATGAAGTTTCGGTTGCATGGAAGAGTTTGGAAATGCATGGGATGTCTAATAAGCAGAGGGATATTGTATGGATGTCCTTACACAATATTTTGCCTATGAGACAGGTTTAGAAGAGTAGAAATCTGATCAGAACAGATGTGTGCCGGAGAGAGGGATGTGGTGGATGAGAGACCGTGTGGCATACTATATGGGACTGTGATTACGTGTACAGTGTGTGGAAGAGTGATGGTGGTTTGTGTAAAGAGTTAAGGGTGTGAGATTTAATGATTGGTATGTTGTGATGTTTGGGATTGGTGCGTGTGCAGTAGTTGTGTGAAAGATAGAGTATAAGGGTATGTGCAGACGATCAGTAAACACTGCGGGTTGGACTCTGTGTACTTGTGCAGCGTCCAACCCACAGCATCCAGATGTTACAGCATAGTGGATGGGATTTCAAGACATTCCATGCCCACTTTGCGTCCATAGACGCCCACGGCTTACCTGCAGAGGTCAACATGCGGCAGACCGCAGCATGTCAATTTCTCTTGCGTAGACACTAGTCTCCACAAGAGTATCCAAAGCGATGCCACTTCCGGATTGTGTGCACATATCCTTATGGCTTGTGGATGTGAGGAACTTAGGGCTTTTCAAAGAGAACCATGTACCTGAGAATGAGTATGTCAGGCTGATCCTTTCTAAGTTATTCTTGATTTATAAATTAGACAGCTAAGACTGTGCTGGTTCTGATGTAGATGGTGTTTGGAAGTTTAAGAAATGGCAGCACCTGATCAAATATCAGTGAGTTAATTGATGTTTAGCTATAGGGTTTTTTTTCCCTAGAGATTTTAGGATGTCTTTTCCATGTATAGCGTTGGTTTGCTATTTTAGAATAAATATGATGTTTAAGTTGATGATCTTATAGTGAGTTGTTTATAACTAATAGTGATGAGCGAGTATACTCGTTGCTCGGGGTTTCCCAAGCGCGCTCGGGTGGTCTCTGAGTATTTGTTAGTGCTCGGAGATTTAGTTTTCGTCTCTGCAGCTGCATGATTTACAGCTGCTAGACAGCTTGATTACATGTGGGGATTCCCTAGCAACCAGGCAACCCCCACATGTACTCAGGCTGGCTTACAGATGTAAATCATGCAGCTGAGTATTTGTTAGTGCTCGGAGATTTAGTTTTCGTTTCTGCAGCTGCATGATTTACAGCTGCTAGACAGCTTGATTACATGTGGGGATTCCCTAGCAACCAGGCAACCCCCACATGTACTCAGGCTGGCTTACAGCTGTAAATCATGCAGCTGAGTCAACAAAAACTAAATCACCGAGCACTTACAAATACTCGGAGACCGCCCCAGCATGCTTGAGAAAACCCGAGCAACGAGTATACTCGCTCATCACTAATAACTAACCTAAAAAAAAATTTTCTTTTTTTAAACACCATGTCTGCAAACTGAGATTCTGATTTGGCTTTTATCATAAGTCATATTGTAAGGCTCATTAAAGGTTGGTATAGACTTGTAGGACTGCTACTTGCAATAGATAGCTCTCGAGTTCTAGTTAGAATAGGGGCAAGTGCTATGGGAGAAAGCATCGCATAGCACTCGGACCAGTGATAATCTGTGTGGCAGGTCGCATCACCATTTATTTTCTCGGGCGTATTCAGTGTGCGTATAAAATTGCACCATGCTGCGATTGTCCCCAAGACTCGGCCGAGACTCGCCAATGCAAGCCTGTGGGTGCGAGTGCTGTCCAATTTTTATGCACCGGTGTCCTTTGAAGAGCTGGCAATTCATGTGCCGCATACAGTAAAATCACAGTGACAGGTTAGACTAGAATAGATAGAATAGATATATACACATAGAACACATAGATATAGAGATGTCAGTGAGATACACTTATATACATGTATTTATTAATACTAGGTCACATCTGTATAATTAGTCTTTACTGGCTGTTAAAATGGGGGATCCTAAAAAAAATGACATAGGGTCCCTCTATAATAAATATATTAAAAGCCTAGGAAGGGGCCATGGATACTGCCCCCAGGTTACAAACATCAGCTCTCAGCCATCCCAGAAAAGGCACATCTCTAAGATGTGTTATGATTAGGTAATTCAGTACCACAATGGACATAGAAGTCAGAGCACATACAGTGATCTGACAATAACCCAAAAAACATAGAACGAGCTCTGAGACGTGGGAACTCTGCTGACCGCAATCCCTAATCCTCTCCAACCACACTAGAGGCAGCCGTGGATTGCGCCTAATGCTCCCTATGCAACTCGGCACAGCCTGAGAAACTAGCTAGCCTGAAGATAGAAAATAAGCCTACCTTGCCTCAGAGAAATACCCCAAAGGAAAAGACAGCCCCCCACATATAATGACTGTGAGTTAAGATGAAAAGACAAACGTAGAGATGAAATAGATTTAGCAAAGTGAGGCCCGACTTTCTGAACAGAGCGAGGATAGGAAAGGTAACTTTGCGGTCAACACAAAACCCTACAAACAACCACGCAAAGGGGGCAAAAAGACCCTCCGTACCGACTAACGGCACGGAGGTACACCCTCTGCGTCCCAGAGCTTCCAGCAAGCAAGAAAAACCAAATATGCAAGCTGGACAGAAAAAACAGCAAACAAAAATAACATAAGCGAAACTTAGCTATGCAGAGCAGCAGGCCACAGAAACGATCCAGGAGGAAGCAAGTCCAATACTAGAACATTGACTGGAGGCCAGGATCAAAGCACTAGGTGGAGTTAAATAGAGCAACACCTAACGACTTCACCACTCACCTGAGGAAGGAAACTCAGAAGCCGCAGTACCAATCTCCTCCACCAACGGAAGCTCATAGAGAGAATCAGCCGAAGTACCACTTGTGACCACAGGAGGGAACTCTGCCACAGAATTCACAACAGTACCCCCCCCTTGAGGAGGGGTCACCGAACCCTCACCAGAGCCCCCAGGACGACCAGGATGAGCCATATGAAAGGCACGAACAAGATCGGGAGCATGGACATCAGAGGCAAAGACCCAGGAATTATCTTCCTGAGCATAACCCTTCCACTTAACCAAATACTGGAGTTTCCGTCTTGAAACACGAGAATCCAAAATCTTCTCCACAATATACTCCAACTCACCCTCCACCAAAACCGGGGCAGGAGGATCAACAGATGGAACCATAGGTGCCACGTATCTCCGCAACAATGACCTATGGAATACGTTATGGATGGAAAAAGAATCTGGAAGGGTCAAACGAAAAGACACTGGATTAAGAACCTCAGAAATCCTATACAGACCAATGAAACGAGGTTTAAACTTAGGAGAGGAAACCTTCATAGGAATATAACGAGAAGACAACCAAACCAAATCCCCAACACGAAGTCGGGGACCCACACAGCGTCTGCGATTAGCGAAACGTTGAGCCTTCTCCTGGGACAAGGTCAAATTGTCCACTACATGAGTCCAAATCTGCTGCAACCTGTCCACCACAGTATCCACACCAGGACAGTCCGAAGACTCAACCTGCCCTGAAGAGAAACGAGGATGGAACCCAGAGTTGCAGAAAAACGGCGAAACCAAGGTAGCCGAGCTGGCCCGATTATTAAGGGCGAACTCAGCCAAAGGCAAAAAGGACACCCAGTCATCCTGATCAGCAGAAACGAAGCATCTCAGATATGTTTCCAAGGTCTGATTGGTTCGTTCGGTCTGGCCATTAGTCTGAGGATGGAAAGCCGAGGAAAAAGACAAGTCAATGCCCATCCTAGCACAAAAGGCACGCCAAAACCTCGAAACAAACTGGGAACCTCTGTCAGAAACGATATTCTCTGGAATGCCATGTAAACGAACCACATGCTGGAAGAACAATGGCACCAAATCAGAGGAGGAAGGTAATTTAGACAAGGGTACCAAATGGACCATCTTAGAGAAGCGATCACAAACCACCCAAATGACTGACATCTTTTGAGAGACGGGAAGATCTGAAATAAAATCCATAGAGATATGTGTCCAAGGCCTCTTCGGGACCGGCAAGGGCAAAAGCAACCCACTGGCACGAGAACAGCAGGGCTTAGCCCGAGCACAAATCCCACAGGACTGCACAAAAGAACGCACATCCCGCGACAGAGATGGCCACCAAAAGGATCTAGCCACTAACTCTCTGGTACCAAAAATTACAGGATGACCAGCCAACACCGAACAATGAACCTCAGAGATCACTTTATTCGTCCACCTCTCAGGGACAAACAGTTTCTCCGCTGGGCAACGATCAGGCTTATTAGCCTGAAATTTTTGCAGCACCCGCCGCAAATCAGGGGAGATGGCAGACACAATTACTCCCTCTTTGAGAATACCCGCCGGCTCAGATAAACCCGGAGAGTCGGGCACAAAACTCCTAGACAGGGCATCCGCCTTCACATTTTTAGAGCCCGGAAGGTACGAAACCACAAAGTCAAAACGGGCAAAAAACAGCGACCAACGAGCCTGTCTAGGATTCAACCACTTGGCAGACTCGAGATAAGTCAAGTTCTTATGATCAGTCAATACCACCACGCGATGCTTAGCTCCTTCAAGCCAATGACGCCACTCCTCGAATGCCCACTTCATGGCCAGCAACTCTCGATTGCCAACATCATAATTTCGCTCAGCAGGCGAAAACTTCCTGGAAAAGAAGGCGCATGGTTTCATCACCGAGCAATCAGAACTTCTCTGCGACAAAACAGCCCCCGCTCCAATCTCAGAAGCATCAACCTCGACCTGGAATGGAAGCGAAACATCTGGTTGACACAACACAGGGGCAGAAGAAAAACGACGCTTCAACTCTTGAAAAGCTTCCACAGCAGCAGAAGACCAATTGACCACATCAGCACCCTTCTTGGTTAAATCGGTCAATGGTTTAGCAATACTAGAAAAATTGCAGATGAAGCGACGATAAAAATTAGCAAAGCCCAGGAACTTTTGCAGACTTTTCAGAGATGTCGGCTGAGTCCAATCATGGATGGCTTGGACCTTAACAGGGTCCATCTCGATAGTAGAAGGGGAAAAAATGAACCCCAAAAATGAAACCTTCTGAACACCAAAGAGACACTTTGATCCCTTCACAAACAAAGAATTAGCACGCAGGACCTGAAACACCATTCTGACCTGCTTCACATGAGACTCCCAATCATCCGAGAAGATCAAAATATCATCCAAGTATACAATCAGGAATTTATCCAGGTACTCTCGGAAGATGTCATGCATAAAGGACTGAAACACTGATGGAGAATTGGCAAGTCCGAATGGCATTACTAGGTACTCAAAATGGCCCTCGGGCGTATTAAATGCAGTTTTCCATTCATCGCCTCGCTTAATACGCACAAGATTATACGCACCACGAAGATCTATCTTGGTGAACCAACTAGCCCCCTTAATCCGAGCAAACAAATCAGATAACAATGGCAAGGGGTACTGAAATTTAACCGTGATCTTATTTAGAAGGCGGTAATCTATACAAGGTCTCAGCGAACCATCCTTCTTGGCCACAAAAAAGAACCCCGCTCCCAATGGCGACGATGACGGGCGAATATGCCCTTTCTCCAAGGACTCCTTCACGTAACTCCGCATAGCGGCGTGCTCAGGCACAGATAAATTAAACAGTCGACCTTTTGGGAATTTACCACCAGGAATCAAATCGATAGCACAATCACAATCCCTATGCGGAGGTAGGGTATCGGACTTGGGCTCATCAAATACATCCCGGTAATCAGACAAGAACTCTGGAACCTCAGAAGGGGTGGATGACGAAATAGACAGAAATGGGACATCACCATGTACCCCCTGACAACCCCAGCTGGACACAGACATGGATTTCCAATCTAATACTGGATTATGGACTTGTAGCCATGGCAACCCCAACACGACCACATCATGCAGATTATGCAACACCAGAAAGCGAATAACCTCCCGATGTGCAGGAGCCATGCACATGGTCAGCTGGGTCCAGTACTGAGGCTTATTCTTGGCCAAAGGCGTAGCATCAATTCCTCTCAATGGAATAAGACACTGCAAGGGTTCCAAGAAAAACCCACAACGCCTAGCATACTCCAAGTCCATCAAATTCAGGGCAGCGCCTGAATCCACAAATGCCATGACAGAATAAGAAGACAAAGAGCAGATCAAGGTAACGGACAGAAGAAATTTTGACTGTACCGTACCAATGGTGGCAGACCTAGCGAACCGCTTAGTGCGCTTAGGACAATCAGAGATAGCATGAGTGGAATCACCACAGTAGAAACACAGCCCATTCTGACGTCTGTGTTCTTGCCGTTCAACTCTGGTCAAAGTCCTATCGCACTGCATAGGCTCAGGTTTATGCTCAGATAATACCACCAAATGGTGCACAGATTTACGCTCACGCAAGCGTCGACCGATCTGAATGGCCAAAGACAGACTCATTCAGACCAGCAGGCATAGGAAATCCCACCATGACATCCTTAAGGGCTTCAGAGAGACCCTTTCTGAAAATGGCTGCGAGCGCACCTTCATTCCATTGAGTGAGTACGGACCACTTTCTAAATTTCTGACAATATACCTCTATCTCATCCTGACCCTGACACAGAGCCAGCAAATTCTTCTCTGCCTGATCCACCGAATTAGGTTCATCGTACAGCAATCCGAGCGCCAGGAAAAACGCATCAATATTACATAATGCAGGATCTCCTGGCGCAAGAGAAAATGCCCAGTCCTGAGGGTCGCCACGTAAAAAAGAAATAATGATCCTAACTTGTTGAACTGGGTCACCAGAGGAGCGAGGTTTCAAAGCCAGAAATAGTTTACAATTATTTTTGAAACTCAGAAACTTAGCTCTATCTCCAAAAAACAAATCAGGAATAGGTATTCTAGGTTATAACATAGATTTCTGATCAATAGTGTCTTGAATCTTTTGTACTCTTGCCGTGAGCTCATCCACACATGAAAACAGACCTTTAATGTCCATCGCTACACCTGTGTCCTGAACCACCCAATGTCTAGGGGAAAAAAAAGGCAAAACACAGTGCAGAGAAAAAAAAATGGTCTCAGAACTTCTTTTTTCCCTCTATAGAGAATCATTAGTACTTTTGGCCTCCAGTACTGTTATGATTAGGTAATTCAGTACCACAATGGACATAGAAGTCAGAGCACATACAGTGATCTGACAATAACCCAAAAAACATAGAATGAGCTCTGAGACGTGGGAACTCTGCTGACCGCAATCCCTAATCCTCTCCAACCACACTAGAGGCAGCCGTGGATTGCGCCTAACGCTCCCTATGCAACTCGGCACAGCCTGAGAAACTAGCTAGCCTGAAGATAGAAAATAAGCCTACCTTGCCTCAGAGAAATACCCCAAAGGAAAAGACAGCCCCCCACATATAATGACTGTGAGTTAAGATGAAAAGACAAACGTAGAGATGAAATAGATTTAGCAAAGTGAGGCCCGACTTTCTGAACAGAGCGAGGATAGGAAAGGTAACTTTGCGGTCAACACAAAACCCTACAAACAACCACGCAAAGGGGGCAAAAAGACCCTCCGTACCGACTAACGGCACGGAGGTACACCCTCTGCGTCCCAGAGCTTCCAGCAAGCAAGAAAAACCAAATATGCAAGCTGGACAGAAAAAACAGCAAACAAAAATAACACAAGCGAAACTTAGCTATGCAGAGCAGCAGGCCACAGGAACGATCCAGGAGGAAGCAAGTCCAATACTAGAACATTGACTGGAGGCCAGGATCAAAGCACTAGGTGGCGTTAAATAGAGCAGCACCTAACGACTTCACCATACACCTGAGGAAGGAAACTCAGAAGCCGCAGTACCACTCTCCTCCACCAACGGAAGCTCATAGAGAGAATCAGCCGAAGTACCACTTGTGACCACAGGAGGGAGCTCTGCCACAGAATTCACAACAAAGATGTGCCAATTCTGGCACTTAGCCTCGCTCTTCTCACTTGCCCTGTAGCAGTGGCAAGTGGGGTGATAGTTGGGGGGTTGATGTCACCTTTGTATTGTCAGGTGACATCAAGCCCAGACGTTAGTAATGGAGAGGCATCAATAAGATGCCCCATTACTATACCCATAGTCACATTGTAAGAAAACACAGACACTCAGAAAAAAGTCCTTTAATTGAAAGAATAACAGACTCCTTTAATATTCTTTATTAAACCATACTTACGACCTTGCCCATTCCCCCTATGCCCTCGTCATCTGCAAAAGTAAAAAATAAACAAACAACAGTATTCCTCACCTTTCCGCAGAGATGCTTTTAATCCATTTGTCTCACGACGGGTCCAGCTCTGCTACATATAGATGGCAGGCTGCATGGATGCATGATGCATCCATACAGCCTGTTATCCAGTCAACACGAAGCACCATGTTCTCAGTGTCTCCCTGTGAACTGCTATTCCCTGTCTGAGGGCACCGCGAGCTTGAGAAAGTTCACAGCTGACGTTTCTATTGATACCATTTTTGATCGCTTTCTATTTCGATTTTTGGGAGACAGAATGAACAAAACCAGCAATTCAGGAATTGCTTTTTTTATTCCATTCTGCGTGTTTTAAAATTGGTAAGGCAGCTTTATTCTTTGGGTCAGTACAATTACAGCAATACCTCATTTATATCTTTTTTTATGTTTTGGCGTTTTACACAATAAAAACTATTTTATAAAAAAAAAATATATTTTTGCTTCACTTTATTCTGAGAGCTATAACTTTTTTATTTTTCTGCTGATGGAGCTGCATAGTGACTTTTTTTTTTGCGGAACGAAATTATGTTTTCAGCTATGCCATTTTTATTTACATGCATCTTTTTGATCGCATTTTATTGCACTTTTTGTTCGGCAGTACGATGATAAAGCATCACTGAAGGATGTTAACTAGTGGGACAGTTTTATAGGTTTGGTCGTTACGGATGCGGCGATACCAAATATGTGTACTTTTATTGTTCTTTTTTATTTACATAAATAAATGAATTTATTGGAAAAATATTTTTTTTTTCTTTATTTAGGGATTTAAAAAAAATATTTTTAGACTTTGTGATTTTTTTTTTTTTTTTTTAACATTGTCCCATTAGGTGACATTACTATATAACATCAGATCGCTGATCTGATACTCTGCACAGCAGAGCATTAGATCAGCGATCTGACAGACAGGGAAGGAGGCATGCCAACAGTGCCTGCTCTCAACAGGCACTCACAAGCCACCATACCTGCAGAACCCTGAAGGACCCTGCGGCCATCTTGGAGCCATGATCTCCATGAAGACCATCAGGATAATTCGATCGCATCACGTTGTCCTGATGGAAGAGTGGAAGAGCGCAGGGATCCCCCTCCCTGCGCGATGCTTCTCTATGCTGCTGTCACTACTGACAACGGCATCAGAGGGGCTAAATGCCCACAATCGGTGCTGCGGGGTGTCAGCTGTCACATACAGCTGACACCCGCACCCGATCGCTGTGGTGCTCAGCGTGAGGCGCATGTCGCGAATGGGTTAATTTAATTAAATAAAAGTAATTTAAGTTCTATTGAATTATGACTCCTTTTTGTGTTATTATGTGAAGGAGTTTTTTCAGCTACATGCAATCCATATGCAAATCTGTCATTATTTAGAGATTGCTGGTGAACAATGTAATAAATCCAAGTCCAGACAAATGGTAATGGCGATTTCTTTATTTAGCTGACGCCTTTTCGAAGTACTACAGACTTCTTCATTAGGACAGAAAACCATAGCTAGCAACACAGTGCAGGTATACTTATTGCTCTAGAAATTCAAATATTGGGGCCAAATAGAAACATAGCTTGCAACCTGTGTTACAAGCTTTGGTTTTCTGTCCTGTTGAAGAAGTCTGTAGTATTTTGAAACTCCGACTAAATAAAGAAACCGCCATTCTTACTTGTCTGGACTTGGATCTATTACATTGTTGACCAGCAGCACGGGTGATCCACAAATCTTTTTTTCCAGGGTTAAATTCTAGCATTGCAGGCTTTCATTAGTACACCTAGATAGCCCTGCATATAAACAGGCTAGGTGTTCATCTAAGGCTATGCTCATATGTTGCTTTTTTGTGGCTTTTATATGCAAATTTAAGCTGCACTTTACAATACCAGCAAAAGTTATGAAATCTCAGAAATCTCTTGCACACACATTGGTTTTTTTTTATCCTGTCTGAATTGGAAAACTTCTGCATTTTTAAAAACTGCAGCATGTCACTTCTTTCCGCATTTTTTCACCGATAAAAAACAAAGAATAAGTGCAAAAATGCAATAAAAAATGCAGGTACCCGGTTTTGCTGTGTTTTTTAATGAAAAAGCATATACATCAGTATATATTTTTGTGATTTTGCCAAGTTTAACCCCTTTACCCCCATGGGTGGTTTGCATGTTAATGACCAAGCCAATTTTTACAATTCTGACCACTGTCCCTTTATGAGGTAATACAGTAACTCTGGAACGCTTGAAAGGATCCTGGCGATTCTGGGATTGTTTTCTCGTGACATATTGTACTTCACTAAAAATTTCTTCGATATAACTTGTGTTTATTTGTGTAAAAAAACGGAGATTTGGTGAAAATTTTGAAAATTTCGCAATTTTCAAACTTTTAATTTTTATGCCCTTAAAGGGAACCTGTCACCCCCCCCCCCCCCAGGCGTTTGTAACTAAAAGAGCCATCTTGTGCAGCACTAGTGCTGCATTCTGTCAAGGTGGCTTTTTTAGTTGAGGTCCCTGCCAACGCTGAACTATTCATTTTTATAATTTCACCCTCATACAGTGGGGCAAAAAAGTATTTAGTCAGTCAGCAATAGTGCCAGTTCCACCACTTAAAAAGATGAGAGGCGTCTGTAATTTACATCATAATAAATAAATAAATAAATAATCATAGGTAGACCTCAACTATGGGAGACAAACTGAGAAAAAAAAATCCAGAAAATCACATTGTCTGTTTTTTTAACATTTTATTTGCATATTATGGTGGAAAATAAGTATTTGGTCAGAAACAAAATTTCATCTCAATACTTTGTAATATATCCTTTGTTGGCAATGACAGAGGTCAAACTTTTTCTGTAAGTCTTCACAAGGTTGCCACACACTGTTGTTGGTATGTTGGCCCATTCCTCCATGCAGATCTCCTCTAGAGCAGTGATGTTTTTGGCTTTTCGCTTGGCAAGACGGACTTTCAACTCCCTCCAAAGGTTTTCTATAGGGTTGTGATCTGGAGACTGGCTAGGCCACTCCAGGACCTTGAAATGCTTCTTACGAAGCCACTCCTTTGTTGCCCTGGCGGGGTGCTTTGGATCATTGTCATGTTGAAAGACCCAGCCACGTTTCATCTTCAATGCCCTTGCTGATGGAAGGAGGTTTGCACTCAAAATCTCATGATACATGGCCCCATTCATTCTTTCATGTACCCGGATCAGTCGTCCTGGCCCCTTTGCAGAGAAACAGCCCCAAAGCATGATGTTTCCACCACCATGCTTTACAGTAGGTATGGTGTTTGATGGATGCAACTCAGTATTCTTTTTCCTCCAAACACGACAAGTTGTGTTTCTACCAAACAGTTCCAGTTTGGTTTCATCAGACCATAGGATATTCTCCCAAAACTCCTCTGGATCATCCAAATACTCTCTAGCAAACTTCAGACGGGCCCGGACATGTACTGGCTTAAGCAGTGGGACACGTCTGGCACTGCAGGATCTGAGTCCATGGTGGCGTAGTGTGTTACTTATGGTAGGCCTTGTTACATTGGTCCCAGCTCTCTGCAGTTCATTCACTAGGTCCCCCCGCGTGGTTCTGGGATTTTTGCTCACAGTTCTTGTGATCATTCTGACCCCACGGGGTGGGATTTTGCATGCAGCCCAAGATCGAGGGAGATTATCAGTGGTCTTGTATGTCTTCCATTTTCTAATGATTGCTCCCACTGTTGATTTCTTCACTCCAAGCTGGTTGGCTATTGCAGATTCAGTCTTCCCAGCCTGGTGCAGGGCTACAATTTTGTTTCTGGTGTCCTTTGACAGCTCTTTGGTCTTCACCATAGTGGAGTTTGGAGTCAGACTGTTTGAGGGTGTGCACAGGTGTCTTTTTATACTGATAACAAGTTTAAACAAGTGCCATTACTACAGGTAATGAGTGGAGGAAAGAGGAGACTCTTAAAGAAGAAGTTACAGGTCTGTGAGAGCCAGAAATCTTGATTGTTTGTTTCTGACCAAATACTTATTTTCCACCATAATATGCAAAAAAAATGATAAAAAAAACAGACAATGTGATTTTCTGGATTTTTTTTTCTCAGTTTGTCTCCCATAGTTGAGGTCTACCTATGATGTAAATTACAGACGCCTCTCATCTTTTTAAGTGGTGGAACTTGCACTATTGCTGACTGACTAAATACTTTTTTGCCCCACTGTATCTGTAGTTTGTCCTGGGGGCATGTCTTTTCCCCCGGACAAAAACGCCTCCCAGCCATCACTCAGGCCCTCCGTGCGCCAGGCGCCGCCTCCACTTCCTTTATTAACGTCCCCGGCGCCTGGGCTGTTAGTATTTTTTTCGGGCATGTGACTCCCATCACATAATGGGAACTTACAGCGCAGTGCCAGGGACGATAATGAAGGAAGTGGAGGCGGCGCACGGAGGGCCTGAGTGATGGCTGGGAGGTGTTTTTGTCCGGGGGGAAAATACATGCCCCCTGGACAAACTACAGGTATGAGGGTCAAATTATAAAAACGAATAGTTCAGCGTTGGCAGGGACCCCAACTAAAAGAGCCACCTTGACAGAATGCAGCATTAGTGCTGCACAAGGTGGCTCTTTTAGTTACAAACGCCTGAGGGGGGTGACAGGTTCCCTTTAAAACAGAGAAATATCTCACACAAAATAGTTAATAAGTAACATTTCCGACATGTGTACTTTATATCAGCACAATTTTGGAACCAATGTTTTTTTTTGTTAGGAAGTTATAACGGTTAAAAGTTAAACAGTGACCCCATTTTGGAAACTAGACTCCCTAAGGAACTTATCTAGATGTGTGGTTAACACTTTGAACCCCCAAGTGCTTCACAGATGTTTATAACGTAAAGCCGTAAAAATTAAAAATCATATTTTTTTTTCTCAAAAATTATCTTTTCGCCAGCAAAATTTTATTTTCCAAAGGGTAACAGGAGAAATTGGACCCCAAAAGTTGTTGTGCAATTTGTTCTGAGTATGATGATACCCCATATGTGGGGGTAGTCCACTGTTTGGGTGCGTGGCAGAGCTCGGAAGGGAAGGAGCCCCAGATTTTACTGTTATGGTTTGCAGATGCCATGACCCACTGGGAGAGCCCATGAGATGCCAAAATAACAGAACCCCTCATAAGTGACCCCATTTTACAAACTACACCTCAATAAATTCATCTAGGGGTGCAGTGATCATATTGACACCATGGGGTGTGTCAGAATTTGATACTATTGGGCAGTGAGGACAAAATAACTACATATTTTACCACCAAACTTTTGGTTTTAGCCAAAGATTTTACATTTTCACATAAGAAGTGAGTAAAAATGACAACAAAATTTGTCCCACAATCTCTACAGAACGTGGCAATACCCTATATGTGGCTGTACAGTGCTAGTTAGCCATATGGAGAGACTCGGAAGGAACACAGCGCTATTTGCCTATTCAAGTGAATGGGTGTGTGCACAACAGTGTGTTTCCACAGACCGCATGTCCATGGGCAAAACACACTGACATGTCCATTGTTTAAAGTCAGCACAGGCCATAAAACATCCCGCACACGTGCATACACATAACACGCATGGATGTCACCCATGTGATACGCATCGGCCCCAGGAAAGAAGCGCTACAGTAAGCATTGTTCCCCATCGCTGAGTGCTCAACACGGCTCTCCTCATTCTTCCCTGCTCTGCCGGCAATTGGCACGAGCAGGGGAGAATGATGAAAGTTACATCTAAGTAAGAAAAGAGACAGCAGGCGGCGGCTGATGGGACTATTACTCCCATCAGCCTACCCATGCTGCCGCTAATAACAGTGACAGCAGGAGCGGTGGATGGGAGTATTCATCTGCCGCTCCTGCGCTGTAAATAAATACGGTATTTAAAAAAAACGGCGTGGGTTGCCCCATATTTTTTGATAACCAGCCAGACAAAACTCACAGCTGGGTGCTGCAACCCTCAGCTGTCAGTTTCAGCAAGGTTGGATATCAAGAATATTACTTGATATGGACATTACTATTTTGGACGTGGTATATCTCGTGGTATATCTCGATTTTTTCCAAAGCGTTTGATACCGTGCCGCACAAGAGGTTGGTACACAAAATGAGAATGCTTGGTCTGGGGGAAAATGTGTGTAAATGGGTTAGTAATTGGCTTAGTGATAGAAAGCAGAGGGTGGTTATAAATGGTATAGTCTCTAACTGGGTTGCTGTGACCAGTGGGGTACCGCAGGGGTCGGTATTGGGACCTGTTCTCTTCAACATATTCATTAATGATCTGGTAGAAGGTTTACACAGTAAAATATCGATATTTGCAGATGATACAAAACTATGTAAAGCAGTTAATACAAGAGAAGATAGTATTCTGCTACAGATGGATCTGGATAGGTTGGAAACTTGGGCTGAAAGGTGGCAGATGAGGTTTAACAATGATAAATGTAAGGTTATACACATGGGAAGAAGGAATCAATATCACCATTACACACTGAACGGGAAACCACTGGGTAAATCTGACAGGGAGAAGCACTTGGGGATCCTAGTTAATGATAAACTTACCTTTAGCAGCCAGTGCCAGGCAGCAGCTGCCAAGGCAAACAGGATCATGGGGTGCATTAAAAGAGGTCTGGATACACATGATGAGAGCATTATACTGCCTCTGTACAAATCCCTAGTTAGACCGCACATGGAGTACTGTGTCCAGTTTTGGGCACCGGTACTCAGGAAGGATATAATGGAACTAGAGAGAGTACAAAGGAGGGCAACAAAATTAATAAAGGGGATGGGAGAACTACAATACCTAGATAGATTAGCGAAATTAGGATTATTTAGTCTAGAAAAAAGGCGACTGAGGGGCGATCTAATAAACATGTATAAGTATATAAGGGGACAATACAAATATCTCGCTGAGGATTTGTTTATACCAAGGAAGGTGACGGGCACAAGGGGGCATTCTTTGCGTCTGGAGGAGAGAAGGTTTTTCCACCAACATAGAAGAGGATTCTATACTGTTAGGGCAGTGAGAATCTGGAATTGCTTGCCTGAGGAGGTGGTGATGGCGATCTCAGTCGAGGGGTTCAAGAGAGGCCTGGATGTCTTCCTGGAGCAGAACAATATTGTATCATACAATTATTAGGTTCTGTAGAAGGACGTAGATCTGGAGATTTATTATGATGGAATATAGGCTGAACTGGATGGACAAATATCTTTTTTCGGCCTTACTATGTTACTATGTTACTAAGAATAGAGGGGTGCCCACACCATATTTTTTAATTATTTAAATAAATAATTAAACAAAAATTGGTAAAAAAATAACTGTAACGCACTTAGATGCTACTGGCGTTATAGTTACTCAAATTCAGACATTAAAAGTCAGCAGAAGAAACACATTGGCAGAGAGAAAAGCAAGGTTGGCAGATTATATTATCATATCTGAGATTATTATTACGTGTTCGGGCGCAATGTACCATTTCTAAAAAAAAACTCTCATATTTGTAAGAAAGACCTACTTATTCCTCCAAAATACTCCACAAACTTTGCATTATTCATTCATGAAATTAGCAAAATAAACAATTATGATGAAAAAGGTGCAATGAGCCTGAGAGGCCACGGAGGTCACACCTGCTCTCCGCAAGGACAGTGGTAAAAATGAGTGTGGGGGTTTAAAGCAGGCCCTAAAGATAGGAAGGTACTGGGAGGGGTGTGATCCTGAGCTGTGCCTGTCAGGCCTATTGCACCAAACACAGGGTTAAAGTAAAACTTTGTTCTAAATGTGCTGTACAGTCACTCTAACACCAGAGGTCAGCAGTAAAACATTGAATAGACTTTGGTAACACGTCTTGTTTCACCATGATGTGAACTCACATCATCACAAAAATATTTTTCAAATATCTAAACATAACATGGTAGCGAGACCTACGACAAGTATGAAATATATGTACAAAAGATTGCATGCATGTATGAGTCTCCCCCAGGGCAGTGGGGTACTCGGTACCGGGTCCGGTCGCAAGGGGGAATGTCAACAGCGTGGGTCAGTAGTTGGACCGACGCTGCATTAAAGGGGTCCCCTGGGGGATGCTGTGGCAGCACAGATGTTACACTTCCCACAGGTGAAGCGGGGTACCCAGGGGTCCTATGGTGTAGGACGTGGATGGTATAGCCTGAAATAAATGGAGGAGACAAGCTGTAAGTCTTTACCTGGTTTACTGTAGGTTGCTGGCCACATTCCAGGGTGCCAGGCATGGATGGTGGTGGTCCGGCCGGCTCAGAGGCAATAGAGGGTTCCTTTCTCCAGTAGAGGTCCGTGAGCCTTTCCAACTAGCGCCGTTAAAGGTGAGGTCCCTGCTGCCTGAAGCTTCCTACAGGGTCCTCCAGTTTCCCACTGTCCTGGGACAGGTACCTGCACGATGGGCAGCTTGAGCCTTTTTACAGGGACTCTAACATGCCCCAGGCTCCTTAGTTGCTGCTGCGTCTCAGGCGTGGTGCGGGCAGTTAACATGTAGTGTCGTGCCCTCCGGTTCTGCTCTGTGTCGTAGAGTCCCACAAAAGCCTCGGGCTCCCGGTTCCTGGCTACTGTGCTTCAGCTCTGAGGGTGCCCTGCCACAGTTCCCTTCTGAGCTCTGTTCCTCTCCTGAGCTCCTTCCCTTCCAGCTGCTCCACCTACAACCCTTCAGGTTATCTGTCCTTCCAGGGGCTGCAGCTCCCTCGTGGCTGCCAGGCCTCTCTGTCTGCACTCCGTTCCAGACTTCCTTCTACTTCAGTGTCTCTGAGCAACTAACTAGGTCAGGATATCCAGGTCAGGATACCTAAAGCCTAGGAAAGCTCCCCTGAATCCGAGTCTTGAGCTCCCCCTCCTGGCCTGGATTCAGAATGTGTTGCATGTGTGTGCCTTACCTGGTGAAGACATTTCAAAAACCTGACCTGCACATCCAAACATAGACTGAGTGTGAACAGGTGCTGAACCCAGAGTCGCCAACTCGTATATAGTTAAATAAATAGGGCAGCACACTGCAGCGCCAAAACATGCAAACTTGAAAAAACAAAATTTGAACTGCATTACTGCACTAGAAATATGAAAAATGAGAGCTTTTAGCGCACAAAAATGGCCAATTTTATGTGTACCTCGTAGCCACGTTAAGGCATCTCTCTTATACGAGGTCCTACGTTTGACCTACCTCACTGAGAATAAACGTCTCCATCTGAACGGGTACATGTGAAACCTCTTCTTGGACTCAAATTCTCTCTCTATGTGGAGGGGTATTGGACCTACTATAATTAAAACACCTGAAGCTAGGAGGCGGGGAGTGCACGATCAGAAGGCTAGAGAATACATTTCAAAAACCTGACCTGCACATCCAAACATAGACTGAGTGTGAACAGGTGCTGAACCCAGAGTCGCCAACTCGTATATAGTTAAATAAATAGGGCAGCACACTGCAACTTTACCTGGTGAAGAGACCTCCATTGCCTCTGAGCATGACATTACTCTTCCCGAAGGAAAAGCAACATCACTGCAGCAACCGGTCACCTGGGGTGCTGCATGTACATGAGATTTTTTTTTAGAATCTTTTTTTTTTAATGTAAACTACCTAGTTTATGTTTATAGGTGGCGGTTTTCTCTTTAAACCTCCCAGTGAAATGTGATTTTGGGGCGGTTTTGTAATAACATACTGTCGATGCGTTTACTTATACATTTATACAGAATGATTTTGATGCATTTTTTAGTTACCATATGGGGTATAGCACTGCACATGTATGACTTTCGTGTGCTTCTGCTTGTAAAACCTCACCAAAAGCACACCAAATATATAGAGAAAGCGCATTTTTTACTTGATTTAAAAGCTGAAATGTGTGTAGGTTGACACTAAGTTTTTAGGTGTGGACTCGCAAGCGGAGCTGCTTAAAAGCACACATAAATATACACAATTTTTCATTCAAATAATTGGGAAACTTGTTGGAAGCAAATTTAAATTTTTTTTTTTATGTAGATTTTGGAGTGGGATCTGCCAAACTTTCTGTGGACTTATCCTTAGAGCAAGAGACTCTAAGCAACTTTCAGACACCTCTATCAACTGCTTTTCAAACACAAGAATAAAAAATATGAGTAATGTCGAAAGAAATAAAATAGGCTTATCCCTCTTTCCACAACATTTACCACTGGAGGACAGTTGGGAGGCAGTATAGGCAAAATCAGCAGTTTTGGCCTTCTTTAATCTGATGTGTATTGCCAGCAGGGCCGGCTCCAGGTTTTTGAGGGCCCCGGGCGAAAGAGTCTCAGTGCCCCCCCCCCCCCCCCTTAACACATACCACGATTCATGATGCCCAGATACAGCAGAGAAATATAGGTATAGTCCAATGCCATAATTCACTTCTTACATGAGTGATAGCTATTGTAAATTCTGCAGTGTGTATATATACAGGACAGGAGGAGTGGTACTGTGCGGTGTATATATACAGGGGAGAGGTACTGTGCGGAGTATATATAGAGGGGAGTGGTACTGTACAGTGTATATATACAAGGGAGAGGTACTGTGCGGTGTATATATACAGGGGAGAGGTACTGTGCAGTGTATATATACAGGGGAGAGGTACTGTGCGGAGTATATATAGAGGGGAGTGGTACTGTGCAGTGTATATATACAAGGGAGAGGTACTGTGCAGTGTATATATACAGGGGAGAGGTACTGTGCAGTGTATATATATAGTGGGGAGTGGTACTGTGCAGTGTATATATACAGGGGAGAGGTACTGTGCGGTGTATATATGCAGGGGAGAGGTACTGTGCGGAGTATATATAGAGGGGAGTGGTACTGTGCAGTGTATATATACAGGGGAGAGGTACTGTGCGGTGTATATATACAGGCGAGTGGTACTGTGCAGTGTATATATACAGGGGAGAGGTACTGTGCGGTGTATATATACAGGGGAGAGGTACTGTGCGGTGTACAGTTAGGGCCAGAAATATTTGGACAGTGACACAAGTTTTGTTATTTTAGCTGTTTACAAAAACATGTTCAGAAATACAATTATATATATAATATGGGCTGAAAGTGCACACTCCCAGCTGCAATATGATAGTTTCCACATCCAAATCGGAGAAAGGGTTTAGGAATCATAGCTCTGTAATGCATAGCGTCCTCTTTTTCAAGGGACCAAAAGTAATTGGACAATGGACTCTAAGGGCTGCAATTAACTCTGAAGGCGTCTCCCTCGTTAACCTGTAATCAATGAAGTAGTTAAAAGGTCAGGGGTGGATTCCAGGTGTGTGGTTTTGCATTTGGAAGCTGTTGCTGTGAGCAGACAACATGCGGTCAAAGGAACTCTCAATTGAGGTGAAGCAGAACATCCTGAGGCTGAAAAAAAAGAAAAAATCCATCAGAGAGATAGCAGACATGCTTGGAGTAGCAAAATCAACAGTTGGGTACATTCTGAGAAAAAAGGAATTGACTGGTGAGCTTGGGAACTCAAAAAGGCCTGGGCGTCCACGGATGACAACAGTGGTGGATGATCGCCGCATACTTAATTGGGGGAAGAAGAACCCGTTCACAACATCAACTGAAGTCCAGAACACTCTCAGTGAAGTAGGTGTATCTGTCTCTAAGTCAACAGTAAAGAGAAAACTCCATGACAGTAAATACAAAGGGTTCACATCTAGATGCAAACCATTCATCAATACCAAAAATAGACAGGCCAGAGTTAAATTTGCAGAAAAACACCTCAAGAAGCCAGCTCAGTTCTGGAAAAGTATTCTATGGACAGATGAGACAAAGATCAACCTGTACCAGAATGATGGGAAGAAAAAAGTTTGGAGAAGAAAGGGAACGGCACATGATCCAAGGCACACCACATCCTCTGTAAAACATGGTGGAGGCAACGTGATGGCATGGGCATGCATGGCTTTCAATGGCACTGGGTCACTTGTGTTTATTGATGACATAAGAGCAGACAAGAGTAGCCGGATGAATTCTGAAGTGTACCGGGATATACTTTCAGCCCAGATTCAGCCAAATGCTGCAAAGTTGATTGGACGGCGCTTCATAGTACAGATGGACAATGACCCCAAGCATACATCCAAAGCTACCCAGGAGTTCATGAGTGCCAAAAAGTGGAACATTCTGCAATGGCCAAGTCAATCTCCAGATCTAAACCCAATTGAGCATGCATTTCACTTGCTCAAATCCAGACTTAAGACGGAAAGACCCACAAACAAGCAAGACCTGAAGGCTGCGTCTGTAAAGGCCTTGCAAAGCATTAAGAAGGAGGAAACCCAGCGTTTGGTGATGTCCATGGGTTCCAGACTTAAGGCAGTGATTGCCTCCAAAGGATTTGCAACAAAATATTGAAAATAAAAATATTTTGTTTGGGTTATGTTTATTTGTCCAATTACTTTTGACCTCCTAAAATGTGGAGTGTTTGTAAAGAAATGTGCACAATTCCTACATTTTCTGTCAGATATTTTTGTTCAACCCTTCAAATTAAACGTTACAATCTGCACTTGAATTCTGTTGTAGAGGTTTTATTTCAAATCCAATGTGGTGGCATGCAGAGCCCAACTCGCGAAAATTGTGTCACTGTCCAAATATTTCTGGCCCTAACTGTATATATACAGGGGAGAGGTACTGTGCAGTGTATATATACAGGGGAGAGGTACTGTGCGGTGTATATATACAGGGGAGAGGTACTGTGCAGTATATATATACAGGGGAGAGGTACTGTGCGGTGTATATATACAGGGGAGAGGTACTGTGCAGTGTATATATACAGGGGAGAGGTACTGTGCAGTGTATATATACAGGGGAGAGGTACTGTGCAGTGTATATATACAGGGGAGAGGTACTGTGCAGTGTATATATACAGGGGAGAGGTACTGTGCAGTGTATATATACAGACGAGAGGTACTGTGCGGTGTATATATTTCAACAGCCGCCCAGCCCAGGCCCCCAGTATCTGTCCTGTATATATATTATATACACTGTATCTATACAGGTGCTGGGGGCCTGGGCTGGGCGGCTGCTGTAGTGTGTATATATATATATATATATATATATATATATATATATATATATATATATATGTCAGCTGCAGCCGCCCAGCCCATGGCCGCCCCCCCAGGTCACCCAGACTGTCAGAATGTACAGCGATATAGCATGGCACTCACTCAGGTGCCTGTAGCAGCTCCTCCAGTCCGGAATCTGCCTGTGCCTGATTAGTTCAGCACTGCACACAGCCAGGAGAGCAGAGCAGGAGAACTCTCCGCCCACAATGTCAAGCTGGCTGTGTCCTTAACCCCTATGTGCCTGGCCCTGCACTGACTGAGAAGATGCTTGTGCCAGGCAGGGCAAATTAAAAGGGTAGAAAGGGTTAAAGCAGCCAGATGGATGTATGAGTGCGTGAGTGGGCCCCCCTGTCTTGTCAGGGCCCCGGCACTTGCCCGGGTGCGCCGGGTGCTGACGTCGGCCCTGATTGCCAGTTTTAGGATTGACTTCACTTTGCTGAAAGGCAATTTATGTCTAAAGAGATTAAAACAGCTGTACGTTTTTGCCATGTGAAATTGGAATCTGCATGTCAGTAAAAAAATACAGTTCAGCAAGAGAATTGTGTTACGTCATACCTGGAGAGGTGGATCCTCAGAGACTTTGGTCCCAAATAATAGCAAGGCAATGTAGTTGAAACAATGGTGGCAAAACAGGGACAACGACAACTGGTGTATATGAATTGGGACAAAGTTAGCAGAGCTGAAACAGCGATGTAACAAAGTTGAGTCAGTATTGAGGACTTTGTGCAGAAGAGCCAAGTTTAACCCCTTTACCCCCGAGGGTGGTTTGCACGTTAATGAATGGGCCAATTTTTTACAATTCTGACCACTGTATCTTTATTAGGTAATAACTCTGGAACGCTTCAATGAATCCCAGTGATTCTGAGAATGTTTTCTTGTGACATATTGTACTTCATGACAGTGGTAAAATGTCTTTGATATGACTTGCGCTTATTTGTTAAAAAAAAATTTGGCAAAAACTTCACAATTTTCCAACTTTGAATTTTCATGCCCTTAAATCACAGAGACATGTTACACAAAAAACTAAAGAAGTAACATTTCCCACATGCGTCGTAGAAATCTTCAGAATTGGAATGGCACTCGGACCAGCTACTCAGCAGCACGAAAACTTGCAATCCTGCGATCACATTTCTCCTTCACGTGCCAACATTAGTGTGCAATCGGTTTTTGGTGCTCAGCTGTGTGCGAGTAATGCAATACGAAACCCCATAAAAAGAATAAGAAAACAGCGGCACTCACCAATTTGCTGATGCGCAGTATTTAATCCATGTACAGATTAATACAGTCTCTTGCTAAGACGTTACAGGGGTGCGGGGAGTGCAGGAGGACTCCTGCACTCCCCGCACCCCTGTAACTTCTACTATCAAAAAAGTCCTTCTAAATTACCAATGATGGCACTTCCCATAAATATCCTACCAATAGCGGGCTTACATTATTTTTGCCGCATGAAGAGACCCATGTAAATTCAATTTCTTTAAAATATTAAATTTTTATTATACCATAGATGTTAAAATTATCAACCACAGAACCAGACATAAACAAACAAATGTGTCCGTGGAATAGAAACAATGGACTCAAAACTGAATATAACATTAATATTTTTTTGTCCAGAAACGGATCTATATTTATAGATCACACCCTGCCTCCTTCTAAATGAAGTGCTAATGTCCTATATAATTACTAATGGTGATAAGTCACCTATATTAGAGGACTATATACATCATATAACCACCAGTACCCCCTCTGTATCTGCCTATAGCTCGCGCTGTTACATAGCTCCAAACTTGTAATCACATGGTTAATTCCCGCTGATAATATACGGCTATGGCAATAAGGAGATAACTTACAATTATAGGGTGTCCACAGGAGACCGGGATAACAGGAGAGAGCCCACTGAACCTTCCAAATGCGCCCCGACGCGGCAAAAATAATGTAAGCCCGCTATTGGTAAGATACCCCTGTAACTTCTTAGCAAGAAGTACATGGATTAAATACTGCGCATCAGCAAATTGGTGAGTGCCGCTGTTTTCTTATTCTTTTTATGGGATTTCCCACATGCGTACTTTACATCAGCACAATTTTGGAACCCCAAATTTTTTTTGTTAGTAAGTTATAAGGGTTAAAAGTTGAACAGCGATTTCTAATTTTTACAACACCATTTTTTTTTTTAGGGACCACATCACATTTGAAGTCACTTTGAGGGGTCTATACGACAGAAGATACCCAAAAGTGACACCATTCTAAAAACTGCACCCCTCAAGGTACTTAAAACCACATTCAAGAAGTTTATTAACCCTTCAAGTACTTCACAGGAATTTTTGAAATGTTTAAAAAAAAAATAACATTTAACTTTTTTCACAAAAAATTTACTTCAGATCAAAAAATTATTTTCCCAAAGGTAGGAAGATAAATTGGCCCCCAAAAGTTGTTGTGCTATTTGTCCTGAGTACGCTGATACCCCGTCCATGGGGGTAAACCACTGTTTCGGCACACGGCAGACCTCAGAAGGGAAGGAGCGCCGTTTGATTTTCTCAACACAAAATTAGCTGGAATTGATATCAGATGCCATGTCGTGTTTGGAGAGCCCCTGGTGTGCCTAAACAGTGGAAACCCCCATAAGTGACCCTATTTTAGATACTAGACCCCTCAAGGAACTTAGCCAGATGTGTGTTGAGCACTTGTAACCCCCAAGTGCTTCACAGAAATTTATAAGGTAGAGCCGAGAAAATAAAAAATCATATTTTTTACACAAAAATGATATTTTCTACCCCTATTTTTCATTTTACCAAGGGTAACAGGAGAAATTGGTCCCCAAAAGTTGTTGTGCAATTTCTCCTGAGTACTCTGATACCCCATATGTGGGGGAACACTACTTTTGAGGCACAGTGCAAAGCTCAGAAGGGAAGAGGCGCCATATTGGAGTTCAGATTTTGCTGGAATGGTTTGAGGGTGCCATGCCACATTGGCAGAGACCCTGAGGTGCCAGAATAACAGAAAACCCCTTTATGTGAATTCATTTTACAAGCTACACTCCTCACTGAATTCATCTAAGGATGCAGTGATCATATTGACACCACATGTGCCTCACAGATTTTTATACCACTGAGCGATGAAGAAAGAATAAATTGCATATTACCACTAAAATGTTGTTTTAGCCCCAAGTTTTTAATTTTTCTAAGGGCTAATAGTTAATTTTTTTTACAACAAGCTGAGGCCCATTTTATCCTGAGCACGCCAATACCCTACATGTAATCGGGAAATATTTTTCAGGCACAGTGCAAAGCTCAGAAGGCAAGGAGCACCAGATTTTACTGTAAGGCCACATTCACACGTTCCTTTTTGTCCCGCGGGTTTTCCCGCAGCGGATTTGATAAATCTGCAGGGCAAACCCGCTGCGGTTATCCCTGCAGATTTATCGCGGTTTGTCCTGCGGGTTCCGCTGCGGGTTCCGCTGCGGGATTTATCCCTACTATTGATGCTGCATATGCAGCAATATGCAGCATCAATAGTAGTGTTAAAAATAATAAAATCATGGTATACTCACCCTCTGACGTCCCGATCTCCTGGGCGCTGCAGGCGGCGGTCCGGTTCCAAAGATGCTGTGCGACCAGGACCTTCGGTGACGTCACGGTCATGTGACCGCGACGTCACCGAAGGTCCTGGTCGCATAGCAAACCTGAGACCGGACGGCCGCGTGCAGCGCTGAGACTTCTGAGGGTGAGTATACATGATTTTTTTATTTTAATTCTTTTTTTTAATACAAATATGGTTCCCGGGGCCTGGAGGAGAGTCTCCTCTCCTCCACCCCGGGTATAACCCGCACATTATCCGCATTACTTCCCGCATGGTGGGCACAGCCCCATGCGGGAAGTAAGCGGATCAATGCATTTCTATGGGTGCAGAATCGCTGCGATTCTGCACAAAGAAGTGACATGGTCCTTCTTTTTTTCTGCAGCAATTCTGCACGGTTTTTTTCGGATTTTTCCGCATCATGTACACTGCGGTTTCTGTTTTCCACAGGGTAACATTGTACTGTACCCTGCATGGAAAACAGCTGCGGACCCGCAGCGGCAAAATCGCCGCGGTTCCGCAGTAAAAACCGCACAGTGTGAACATGGCCTTATGATTTGCCATGTGCCATGACCCACTGTGAGAGCCCATGAGGTGCCAGCACAGCTGAATCCCCCATAAGTGACCCTATTTTATGAACTACACCTTTCAATGAATTCATCTAGGGGTGCAGTGATCAAATTGACACCAAAAGTGTGTCACAGAATTTTATACCATTGGGCAGTGAAGACAAAATAACTACATTTTTACCACCAAAATTTTGTTTTAGCCAAAGATTTTACATTTTCACAAAATAAGTGGGTAAAAATGGCACCAAAATTTGTCCCACAATTTCTGCTGAATGTGGCAATACCCCATATGTGGCTGTACAGTACTACTTAGCATACGGAGAGACTCGGGAGGAACGGAGTGCTATTTGCCTATGCAAGTGAATGGGTCTGTGCACATGTAATTGTGTTTCCACAGGCCATGTGTCCATGGGCAAAACATGCTGATATATCTGTATATATCTGTTTTTTAATGTCAGCACCGGCCGCAAAACGTCCCCCACAGGTGCACACGCATAGCACACATGGATGTCATCTGTGTGACATGCATCAGCGCCAGGGAAGAAGCGTTACAGTAAGCGCTGTTGCCCGGCGCCAGGTGCTGAACATGGCTCTCATCATTCTCCCTTGCTCTGCTGGCGATCGTCGCATGCGGGGGTGAATGAAGAGAGTTACAGTATATTTAAGTGATAAGAGACAGCTGGCGGCGGCTGATGGGACTATTACTCTCATCAGCCAGGGGGTAAACGGGTGATCGTGATGACTTAATGATCCATCCCTGGTTAAATAGGCCTTGGCACATGGATGGATCATTGCTTATAATGGCACAAAGGGGTTAAAATGGAAAGCCAATGTAGCAAATATAGTACAAAGATGTAGCAGAGTTGGTTCCCCAAAAAGGAAACTGTGCAGCAAGTTTGAGTTTAATGTATAGGCTTAGGTAGTAGCCCTAAAGTTGGTCTTGATTTCGCAGTGCTAGTACTAAGCTACCGTATTTTTCTGATTATAAGACACACTTTTATGATCCCCAAAATTAGGGGGAAAATTGGGGTGCGTCTTATAAACCGAACACTGTTCCTACCGAAGGGTCAATGCTGCAGGTCCGGAGCAGGGGATGCTGAGGTGATGGTGTGGTGGTCATGCGGCGAGCGGAGGTGGTACAGAGGCGAGCGGCAGCCCTGCGTCGGGGGCATTTGGCGGCCGCTATTCTTCTTCCGGGGTCTGGCATCCAGTTTCTAACTCAGATGGAGGAAAGCTGAGATCTCTATCCGCTCCTGCATCTATGCAATGTCTTCAGGAAAATAGATGTGCATGCGGTGCAGGTGCAGATGGAGATCTCGGCAGCCATTTTCCCAGAGTCCACCGCATAATAAACGGTGAGGGAGCTCTGGGCTTTCAAAAAATGTCGGTGGAGTCCCGCACCACTCTTGCCACCTCCAGCAGCAACCCTGGGACCCTGCTCCACTGTAACCTGCACCACCAAACACCAGAAGTGACCCTGGGACCCCGCTTGACCGCAGCCACCACCCCCAGTAAGCAATAAGATGCCTGGATTGGAAGAAGCACCACCATTTTATTAAAAAAAGTTTTTCCTATTTTTCTGCTCAAGATTTGGGGTGCGTTTTATAATCCGGTATGTCTTATAAACCGCAAAATACAGTATATCAAAATAGAGCTAGAAGCAGCAGTCATTGAATAGCAGAGTTTAGTGGTGGTGCAGTGTTGTAACAGGAATGCAAACTACCTAAATACTCAAGTGGTGTATTGCTACCTGATCCCAGTGAATTATGTTACCCAACACACAGAGGAGGTGAAACCGGCCAGTCATGTAACACCCCAGGTAACCGATTGTTACAGTGATGTTGCTTTCCTTTCGGGGAGGGTGATGTCACGCTTTGAGGCAAGGGAGATTCTTTCTATCAGGTAAGGCACTCACATTCAACACATCTGAATCTAGACCAGGAGGGGGAGCTCAGGACCCGGATTCAGGGGAGCTTCCTTAGACTTTATGTATCCTGGTCTGGAGGAGTCAGCCAGTCTGTGAGAGGAGAGGAGTAGGACGTCTGGAACAGACGGAGGGGCCGAGCAGCCATGAGGAAGCTGCAACTGCCTATCATACAGACATATGTCTTAGGACAGGAGAGAGGGGACTTTGCAACCAAGCTTCAAATGGCAGGGACCTCGCCAACTAAAGTAGTGCAAGTAGGAAAGGCTTATGGACCTCACCTGGGAGAGGGATCCCCTATTGCCTCCAAGCCGGCCGGACCACAGCTACCCTGCACTTGGTACCCTGGACTGAGGACTGCTATCATCAGTAAACCAGGTAAAGACTGCAAACTTGTGTCCTCGTGCTTTACTATACCATCTACCACACCATCAGTGCCCTACACCTGGGAAGCCCTGGGGACCCCGCTTCACCTGTGGGAAGCATCACCATCTTCCTGCATACCATCACCCCAGATGACCCCTTTAGGCAGCGTCAATCCTCACTGACCGAACACTACAGGTGGCGCCACGAACAATAGACTTTTCACAATACCCCTTAAAAGACCTTTCCCCTTTAATTGGGCACCCAGAGCTACGGACTGGGTCGCAGCCACCATGACATCCCCTTCAAGTACCGGACCCGGTACAGAGTACCCAACGGCCCTGGCAGGGCGTTCCATTCACACCTTCA
Organism: Ranitomeya imitator; assembly: GCF_032444005.1. Classification (NCBI taxonomy): domain Eukaryota; kingdom Metazoa; phylum Chordata; class Amphibia; order Anura; family Dendrobatidae; genus Ranitomeya; species Ranitomeya imitator. Next base: position 352,751,149 of record NC_091285.1, on the reverse strand, counting down.
GTGTGTCATGCCGTTCTGTCTGTTTCTGGTTTTCGGCATGACAATGCATATGTTTGCTTTAACCCTTTACTCTTTTCCCCCTAATTTGAGCTGGGATACTGTTGGCTGTTACTTGGATGAGCCTTCTCAGTTCCCTGCTCTGCTGCGCAGTCGTACATGGGTGTTTAGGTATTTGCCCTGCTGCATACCTTCCTCATGTGCGGTCCCTGGTTGCTGCTGTGAAGCTGTCCGCGGGTTGTGAGGTAATTTGCAGCTGGTGCATGACTTTCCACGTGGGTCAGTTCATGCAGTTTCAGTCAGGTGCCCTGAGCCTCAGATCCTGCACTGTTTGTGCTGTAATGGTTTCTGTGTGTGCTTAGGGCGTGCACGGCCACACCTCCCCTGCTTCAAATGCTGTCCCCCAAGGCCGTATTTAGACTCTCTGCTGCCCTAGGCACTTTTCGTGCTGCCTCCCCCACTGGTGAGTATGACTAAGGCCGGGATCACACATGCGAGAAACACGTCCGTATCTCGCATGTGAAATCCAAGCTCTGGCGCCGGCACTGTGGAGCGGAGCGTGCGGCCATATAGCAACACATGGAGCTGCACGCTCCACTCTGGAGTGCCGGCGCCAGAGCTTGGATTTCACATGCGAGACACGGACGTGTTTCTCGCATGTGTGATCCCGGCCTAATGCAGACACTGTCGGCAGTGACTTGGGCTCCTTTCACATCAGTGATTTTTGCCATTCATGGCAGATCCTGCAGTTTTTCCTCATCTGCGCATCACTTACGGCAACACTGCGTTCGGCCTCATTCATTCCCTATGGGACTTGCGGACATGTGCGGCACTTGCGGTTTTGCTGCAATCCGGCAAATGCGGTACTTGCAGCAGCGGAAAAAAAACGCTACTAGCAGTGTTTTTTTGTCTCACCGCAAGTGCCGCACATGTCCGCAAGTAGCCATCACTACCTGTCCCTGCACCTTGCTAGCTCATCCCTTACCATCCCTCCCTGACCTAAAACTACACTATAAAGCTTTAGAAAAACAATTACCTGACATATTCCTATGATAATGAGGGCTCCAGGCTATGGTGTAAGCACAGTTTTCCCTGCGGAAGTCTTCAGGAAGACGGCTGCCATAGGCGGCGCATGCACAGACTGAGATCGCATCTGGACCAAGATCACAATCTCCAGATGCGCTGCCTCCATTGGCCCACATCTTCAGAAACATGGCCGCCAGGAAAGCAATGCACTCCACTTAGCTCACCGCCAACATCAAGCCCGCAGCATTGCACCGCTGGGACACAACCTCCTCCCATTCAGGGCCCGCTGCATTGTCCCACTTCTGCCACCGCAGACTTCCACAGGAAGGGACTCGGCCTCCTGTGATCCTACTTACAAGACAAGACATTACATTACAAGACATTACTACAGGACAAGGTATGTTATTACAGGACGGGGGATGGGATTACTGGACACATTAATACAGGACAGGGGACGTTATTACAAGGCAGGGGCATGTATATGTATCACAGATACACTACACAGGGGGGCACAGTATACACATATACACCACACAGTGCTCCATACTGTATAATGGCCCCACATGGTGCTCCGCTCCATATACATGTGGCTCCGCACACACACCCGGCTCCGCTCTGTACACCTCGCACACACCCGGCTCCGCTCCATACACCTCGCACACATGCCGGCACGCTCTGTACACCTCGCACACATGCCGGCACGCTCTGTACACCTCGTACACACCCGGCTCCGCTCCGTACACCTCCGCTCCGTACACCTCGTACACACCCGGCTCTGCTCCGTACACCTCGTACACACCCAGCTCTGCTCCGTACACCTCGTACACACCCGGCTCTGCTCCGTACACCTCGTACACACCCGGCTCTGCTCCGTACACCTCGTACACACCCGGTTCTGCTCCGTACACCTCGTACACACCCGGCTCTGCTCCGTACACCTCGTACACACCCGGCTCTGCTCCGTACACCTCGTACACACCCGGCTCTGCTCCGTACACCTTGTACACACCCGGCTCTGCTCCGTACACCTGGTACACCTCCGCTCCATACACCTCGTACACACCCGGCGCTGCTCCATACACCTCGTACACCTCCGCTCCGTACACTTCGTACACCTTCGCTGCGTACACCTCGTACACACCTGGTTCTGCTCCGCACACCTCCGCTCCGTACATCTTGTACACACCCGGCTCTGCTCCGCACACCTCCGCTCCGTACATCTTGTACACACCCGGCTCTGCTCCGCACACCTCCGCTCCGTACACCTCGTACACACCCGGCTCTGCTCCGCACACCTCCTTCACACCCGGTTCCACTCCGTATACCTCCGGCTCTGCTCCGTACACCTCATACACACCCGGCTCTGCTCCGCACACCTCGTACACCTCCGCTCCGTACACCTTGTACACACCCGGCTCTGCTCCGCACACCGCCTACACACCCGGCTCCACTCCGTACACGCCCGTACACCTCCGGCTCCGCTCCGTACACACCCAGCTCCGCTCCGTACACACCCAGCTCTGCTCCGTACACACCCAGCTCTGCTCCGTACACACCCAGCTCTGCTCCGTACACCTCGTACACACGAGGCTCTGCTCCATCCACACTGTAAACCTCTCTTTACCCCACACATAAACTTACCCTCATCCATCACCATGACAACCAGCACAGCAGAGTCCTGCATACACTGAGGCCACTGATCATGTGACCCCCTGACTCCTCCCCTCCTGTGACCTCATCACAGGTCCTGTGCAGCCATATATGTTATGTGCAGTGCACGGCTCTGCAGGTGGAGGGATGTGGCTACGCTGAATCCAGGACTGTCAAGAGGTATGTGCTGCCAGCTGGCATGAGTGCCTCCCTGCAGGCCGAGGCCTGGCTCTGGCCCAGTGTTCTCCACATACCTTTCCAAGATGCTTTTTTTTCCTCCCCTTTTCTGTTTGGCTGTCACTGTCAGATCCCAGGACCTCCCTAGCTGGCAGTGATCTGGACCGAGGGAGCTGTGCCGCTCTGGATCTCCTCCTTCCAGCCAGGTGAGTTTAGCACACACTGACTACACACAGTGTGGGCGTCTGAAAACGGCCTGAACCGGCTGCTGGGGGACTGGCCCGGGGGCATCTGCACCCTGCCCGCCCCTAGTGGGATCCATCCGAGACACCAACAGCAGACAGAGGCGGGTGGGCGGGTCGACACAGGACTGTCAGGCAGGAATTAAACTTGGCGCTTCAACGAGGAGGGGACGGGGCCTGCGGTGTGACTTGTTTCCGCTTCCGGCCCCCTGCGCCGTACACGTGACAGGACTGGATCCGAGACTGCAGCAGCAGCAGCCGGAAGGCTGGGGTGGGTGGGAATGAGGATAGAGAGAGGGTGGGAAATAGGAGGAGGTGGGCGGGAAATAGGAGGAGGAGGGCGGGAAATAGGAGGAGGAGGCGGGCAGGCGGACCCGGATTTAAAAAAAAAAAAAAAAATCTTGCCTTGCTCAGGTGCCGCCCCCCGTCTCCTTACCGCCCTGGGCACGTGTCCTCGAGTGCCTGGTGGCAAATACGGCCCTGTATATATGAGTACAGTACAGACCAAAAGTTTGGACACATCTTCTCATTTAAAGATTTTTCTGTATTTTCATGACTATGAAAATTGTACATTCACACTGAAGGCATCAAAACTATGAATTAATACATGTGGAATTATATACTTAACAAAAAAGTGTGAAACAACTGAAATTATGTCTTATATACTAGGATCTTCAAAGTAGCCAGCCACCTTTTTGCTTTGATGGCTGCTTTGCACACTCTTGGCATTCTCTTGATGAGCTTCAAGAGGTAGTCACCGGGAATGGTCTTCCAACAATCTTGAAGGAGTTCCCAGAGATGCTTAGCAGTTGTTGGCCCTTTTGCCTTCACTCTGTGGTCCAGCTCACCCCAAACCATCTCGATTGGGTTCAGGTCTGGTGACTGTGGAGGCCTGGTCATCTGGCGTAGCACCCAATCACTCTCCTTCTTGGTCAAATAGCCCTTACACAACCTGGAGGTGTGTTTGGGGGGGACGGACTAAACTGCATATTGGGATGATGGGATGATGGGCTGCAATACTAGACTCCACCACTAGATGGCAGCACAATTTACAAATGCAGCCCAGGAAATGACTTCTTGTAATAATATAGCAAGAAGGGAATTCAATGGAAATACTTAAATGAATCAGAACATCCACATGGCTGGATTAAAGTTTAATAATAGAACCAGGGAAAAAAGATTGTAACTACTGTATATGGGATTATGTGTAGAATATCGGGTTACACACGCCTGGTGATATATCTCATCAACATCTCATAGGAATATGGGTATAACTATTGATCTGTATGGGGATTATGGGTGAAATATCACAAATACACATGCCCAGGATCATACTTCATCTACTTCTGATAGGAATATGGGTATATCTATTGTTCTGTATGGGGATTATGGGTGAAATATCACAAATACACATGCTCAGGAACATACTTCATCTACTTCTGATAGGAATATGGGTATATCTATTGTTCTGTATGGGGATTATGGGTGAAATATCACAAATACACATGCCCAGGATCATACTTCATCTACTTCTGATAGGAATATGGGTATAATTATTGTTCTGTATGGGGATTATGGGTGAAATATCACAAATACACATGCTCAGGAACATATTTCATCTACTTCTGATAGGAATATGGGTATAATTATTGTTCTGTATGGGGATCATGGGTGAAATATCACAAATACACATGCCCAGGAACATACTTCATCTACTTCTGATAGGAATATGGGTATATCTATTGATCTGTATGGGGATTATGGGTGAAATATCACAAATACACATGCCCAGGAACATACTTCATCTACTTCTGATAGGAATATGGGTATATCTATTGTTCTGTATGGGGATTATGGGTGAAACATCATAAATACACATGCTCAGGAACATACTTCATCTACTTCTGATAGGAATATGGGTATATCTATTGTTCTGTATGGGGATTATGGGTGAAATATCACAAATACACATGCCCAGGATCATACTTCATCTACTTCTGATAGGAATATGGGTATAATTATTGTTCTGTATGGGGATTATGGGTGAAATATCACAAATACACATGCTCAGGAACATATTTCATCTACTTCTGATAGGAATATGGGTATAATTATTGATCTGTATGGGGATCATGGGTGAAATATCACAAATGCACATGCCCAGGAACATACTTCATCTACTTCTGATAGGAATATGGGTATATCTATTGATCTGTATGGGGATTATGGGTGAAATATCACAAATACACATGCCCAGGATCATACTTCATCTACTTCTGATAGGAATATGGGTATAATTATTGTTCTGTATGGGGATTATGGGTGAAATATCACAAATACACATGCCCAGGAACATACTTCATCTACTTCTGATAGGAATATGGGTATAATTATTGATCTGTATGGGGATTATGGGTGAAATATCACAAATACACATGCCCAGGAACATACTTCATCTACTTCTGATAGGAATATGGGTATAATTATTGTTCTGTATGGGGATTATGGGTGAAATATCACAAATACACATGCCCAGGAACATACTTCATCTACTTCTGATAGGAATATGGGTATATCTATTGATCTGTATGGGGATTATGGGTGAAATATCACAAATACACATGCCCAGGATCATACTTCATCTACTTCTGATAGGAATATGGGTATAATTATTGATCTGTATGGGGATTATGGGTGAAATATCACAAATACACATGCCCAGGAACATACTTCATCTACTTCTGATAGGAATATGGGTATAATTATTGATCTGTATGGGGATTATGGGTGAAATATCACAAATACACATGCCCAGGAACATACTTCATCTACTTCTGATAGGAATATGGGTATAATTATTGATCTGTATGGGGATTATGGGTGAAATATCACAAATACACATGCCCAGGAACATACTTCATCTACTTCTGATAGGAATATGGGTATAATTATTGTTCTGTATGGGGATTATGGGTGAAATATCACAAATACACATGCCCAGGATCATACTTCATCTACTTCTGATAGGAATATCTGTATATTTATTGTTCTGTATGGGGATTAAGGGTGAAATATCACAAATACACATGCCCAGGAACATACTTCATCTACTTCTGATAGGAATATGGGTATAATTATTGTTCTGTATGGGGATTATGGGTGAAATATCACAAATACACATGCTCAGGAACATACTTCATCTACTTCTGATAGGAATATGGGTATATTTATTGTTCTGTATGGGGTTTAAGGGTGAAATATCACAAATACACATGCCCAGGAACATACTTCATCTACTTCTGATAGGAATATGGGTATAATTATTGTTCTGTATGGGGATTATGGGTGAAATATCACAAATACACATGCCCAGGATCATATTTCATCTACTTCTGATAGGAATATGGGTATATTTATTGTTCTGTATGGGGATTAAGGGTGAAATATCACAAATACACATGCCCAGGAACATACTTCATCTACTTCTGATAGGAATATGGGTATAATTATTGTTCTGTATGGGGATTATGGGTGAAATATCACAAATACACATGCCCAGGATCATACTTCATCTACTTCTGATAAGAATATGGGTATATTTATTGTTCTGTATGGGGATTAAGGGTGAAATATCACAAATACACATGCTCAGGAACATACTTCATCTACTTCTGATAGGAATATGGGTATAATTATTGTTCTGTATGGGGATTATGGGTGAAATATCACAAATACACATGCCCAGGAACATACTTCATCTACTTCTGATGGGAATATGGGTATATCTATTGTTCTGTATGGGGATTAAGGGTGAAATATCACAAATACACATGCCCAGGAACATACTTCATCTACTTCTGATAGGAATATGGGTATAATTATTGTTCTGTATGGGGATTAAGGGTGAAATATCACAAATACACATGCCCAGGAACATACTTCATCTACTTCTGATAGGAATATGGGTATAATTATTGATCTGTATGGGGATTATGGGTGAAATATCACAAATACACATGCCCAGGAACATACTTCATCTACTTCTGATAGGAATATGGGTATAATTATTGTTCTGTATGGGGATTATGGGTGAAATATCACAAATACACATGCTCGGGAACATATTTCATCTACTTCTGATAGGAATATGGGTATAATTATTGTTCTGTATGGGGATTATGTGTGAAATATCATAAATACACATGTCCAGGAACATACTTCATCTACTTCTGATAGGAATATGGGTATAATTATTGTTCTGTATGGGTATTATGGGTGAAATATCACAAATACACATGCCCAGGAACATATTTCATCTACTTCTGATAGGAATATGGGTATATCTATTGTTCTGTATGGGGATTATGGGTGAAATATCACAAATACACATGCTCAGGAACATACTTCATCTACTTCTGATAGGAATATGGGTATAATTATTGTTCTGTATGGGGATTATGGGTGAAATATCACAAATACACATGCTCAGGAACATACTTCATCTACTTCTGATAGGAATATGGGTATAATTATTGTTCTGTATGGGTATTATGGGTGAAATATCACAAATACACATGCCCAGGAACATATTTCATCTACTTCTGATAGGAATATGGGTATATCTATTGATCTGTATGGGGATTATGGGTGAAATATCACAAATACACATGCCCAGGAACATACTTCATCTACTTCTGATAGGAATATGGGTATAATTATTGTTCTGTATGGGGATTATGGGTGAAATATCACAAATACACATGCTCAGGAACATATTTCATCTACTTCTGATAGGAATATGGGTATATCTATTGATGTGTATGGGGATTATGGGTGAAATATCACAAATACACATGCCCAGGAACATACTTCATCTACTTCTGCTAGGAATATGGGTATAATGGTTCTTTGTGGGTATTATAGGTGATATATCATGAATACACATGCCCAGTGTCATATTCGATCAATTCCTGGTAAGAATACGTATGTGTACAATTATTGTTTTATATGTTGATTATTGGTAAAATATGATGAAACATTTCATTAACTTCCGGTAAGAATATGGGTATATTTATTATTCTATATGGGGTTATGGTCAGAATGCTACGGATATATAGATCCTGTAACCTATTTGCATCTGACAGGATTACATGTCCATTGACTTCTCCCACCCCTGGGAGATGTGAGCCCTGGCATCATAGGTCTTTGACCCAGTGTTCCCACCTCCTTATTAGGCCGGCCATGTCATAGAGATGAGCAGTCTTGCACCATACTTCTTGCTTATATACCTATATTATTCTCAATACATTCTTCTTTATAGGATGTTGGATCTTTTGCAGGATTTTATTGGTTACTTAGGTTTGTTGACATCAATAACTTTTAATGGAGATATATAGAATTTTTTTTAAATAACTTTTAATAAAATAATAGGTTTTATCTTAACAAAAATATTTGGAAATGGAACATGTATTTTAGTGTATACTGGTCTCTAGGTTAATACGAAGGCCATCATAACAAATCCAACAAAATAGCGTTCATGGAACAATAAATGATCCTGCTTACGTTCACATGTCTGATATAGGACTCGGTATTGCTTCTTCGTCAGTACGCAAAGCATAATTGAATCTTATGTGCCTGTTTTCCATCCAGGTTCACTTGAATGGGAATGGAAACTTTCATATTGTTCCCCGCTATACAGGGCAGATTTTTTTTTTTTTGTGTGGCTGTTTCTGTGCTGCCACTATCATCCTCTGCTGTGCTTCGGAAACCCAGGTCCAGTGCGTGGCATATTTCCTTCTACTTCTTCAAGAGAATTCTGACCTCTGCCGGAACACTCATGTGGAGGGGTGGACATCAGAGGAGGATGATGTCTGCCTGACATAGGTCACAGACATCATCCTCCCTCTCCACTGCAATAGGGATTGGCGGTGGGCAGACCTACCCACCCCTCTCCCTCTGCCCTCACTGCCTCCCTGATTGCACAGTTTAGCTGTGCCACCATCAAAAAGTCCTATGTTACAGCACATTCGTTCCTGATGTACAGAACACACATTATGCCAATTCAGAGCCTTTATATACTCTTTACTGTATTTTATGGGTACTTAAATGTGCATATAGGTATTCATTTATTATGGAGCTTAGGTGCCCACAAGTTTTTAAAGATATTTTTTCAAACAAAGCTGCAAAATTATTTGGCCTCTGTAAATATAATATTTCACATTGAATTACCATGAAGGTGAATAATTCTATTCATATTATTATGGGAAATTCATCAAATGTGGTACTGGGCATGACTATTTGGGATAAATATATATGTTCTTAAAACAATGATAAAATATGTTCCTGGGCATGTGTATTTGTGATATTTCACCCATAATCCCCATACAGATCAATAGATATACCCATATTCCTATCAGAAGTAGATGAAATATGTTCCTGGGCATGTGTATTTGTGATATTTCACCCATAATCCCCATACAGAACAATAGATATACCCATATTCCTATCAGAAGTAGATGAAATATGTTCCTGGGCATGTGTATTTGTGATATTTCACCCATAATCCCCATACAGAACAATAATTATACCCATATTCCTATCAGAAGTAGATGAAATATGTTCCTGGGCATGTGTATTTGTGATATTTCACCCATAATCCCCATACAGATCAATAGATATACCCATATTCCTATCAGAAGTAGATGAAATATGTTCCTGGGCATGTGTATTTGTGATATTATACCCATATTCCTATCAGAAGTAGATGAAGTATGTTCCTGGGCATGTGTATTTGTGATATTTCACCCATAATCCCCATACAGAACAATAGATATACCCATATTCCTATCAGAAGTAGATGAAATATGTTCATGGGCATGTGTATTTGTGATATTTCACCCATAATCCCCATACAGAACAATAGATATACCCATATTCCTATCAGAAGTAGATGAAGTATGTTCCTGGGCATGTGTATTTGTGATATTTCACCCATAATCCCCATACAGAACAATAATTATATCCATATTCCTATCAGAAGTAGATGAAGTATGTTCCTGGGCATGTGTATTTGTGATATTTCACCCATAATCCCCATACAGATCAATAGTTATACCCATATTTCTATCAGAAGTAGATGAAATATGTTCCTGGGCATGTGTATTTGTGATATTTCACCCATAATCCCCATACAGAACAATAATTATACCCATATTCCTATCAGAAGTAGATGAAATATGTTCCTGGGCATGTGTATTTGTGATATTTCACCCATAATCCCCATACAGAACAATAGTTATCCCCATATTCCTATCAGAAGTAGATTTAGTATGTTCCTGGGCATGTGTATTTGTGATATTTCACCCATAATCCCCATACAGAACAATAATTATACCCATATTCCTATCAGAAGTAGATGAAGTATGTTCCTGGGCATGTGTATTTGTGATATTTCACCCATAATCCCCATACAGAACAATAATTATACCCATATTCCTATCAGAAGTAGATGAAGTATGTTCCTGGGCATGTGTATTTGTGATATTTCACCCATAATCCCCATACAGAACAATAATTATACCCATATTCCTATCAGAAGTAGATGAAGTATGTTCCTGGGCATGTGTATTTGTGATATTTCACCCATAATCCCCATACAGAACAATAATTATATCCATATTCCTATCAGAAGTAGATGAAGTATGTTCCTGGGCATGTGTATTTGTGATATTTCACCCATAATCCCCATACAGATCAATAGTTATACCCATATTTCTATCAGAAGTAGATGAAATATGTTCCTGGGCATGTGTATTTGTGATATTTCACCCATAATCCCCATACAGAACAATAATTATACCCATATTCCTATCAGAAGTAGATGAAATATGTTCCTGGGCATGTGTATTTGTGATATTTCACCCATAATCCCCATACAGAACAATAGTTATACCCATATTCCTATCAGAAGTAGATTTAGTATGTTCCTGGGCATGTGTATTTGTGATATTTCACCCATAATCCCCATACAGAACAATAATTATACCCATATTCCTATCAGAAGTAGATGAAATATGTTCCTGGGCATGTGTATTTGTGATATTTCACCCATAATCCCCATACAGAACAATAATTATACCCATATTCCTATCAGAAGTAGATGAAGTATGTTCCTGGGCATGTGTATTTGTGATATTTCACCCATAATCCCCATACAGATCAATAGTTATACCCATATTCCCTTCTTGCTATATTACAAGAAGTCATTTCCTGGGCTGCATTTGTAAAATGTGCTGCCATCTAGTGGTGGAGTCTAGTATTGCAGCCCATCATCCCATCATCCCATCATCCCAATATGCAGTTTAGTCCGTCCCTGTTTGGGGTCATTGTCCTGTTGAAAAATAAATGATGGTCCAACTAAACGCAAACCGGATGGAATAGCATGCCGCTGGAAGATGCTGTGGTAGCCATGCTGGTTTAGTATGCCTTCAATTTTGAATAAATCCCCAACAGTGTCACCAACAAAGCACCCCCACCCCCACAGTTAGGTGTCAAGTTCCCTCCTCTGCACAGGGGGAATCTCGAACCATCTCTGCTGCGGTCTCACATTCTTCTCCAGCCGCAGTTGAGTTTGCTCAGTGGAGACGTCGGTCCCAGCGTCTTGCTCAGTCTCATTCTGTGCATAGGGTTACTGCTGCTTTTCCAGCTTCTGCCATTGAAGCCAGTGCTGGGCAGCGGCAAGCAGACGCTTTTGGGACTAAGTCCTGCTTTTCCCCTTCTGAGCATGCCCAGGGCAAGATCTACCATTGGAGATCGAGGGTCACATGCTCAGATACTGCAGCAGCCTCCCATTGGTCCTTCTGGGAAGGTCCTGTACATGCTGCAGCTATATAAGGTTCACATGACCACACGGCCATGCGCTAATGTGCATTTGTAAACGTGTGTGTTGTGAGTGAAAGTCTTTCTTTAACCCCTTAGTGACAGAGCCAATTTGGTACTTAATGACCGAGCCAATTTTTACAATTGACCACTGTCACTTTATGAGGTTATAACTCTAGAACGCTTCAACGGATCCCGCTGATTCTGAGATTATTTTTTCGTGACATATTGTACTTCATGTTAGTGGTAACATTTCTTCGATATTACTTGCGATTATTTATGAAAAAAACGGAAATATGGCGAAAATTTTTAAAATTTTGCAATTTTCAAACTTTGTATTTTTATGCCCTTAAATCAGAGAGATATGTCATGAAAAATAGTTAATAAATAACATTTCCCACATGTCTCCTTTACATCAGCACAATTTTGGAAACAAAATTTTTTTTGTTAGGGAGTTATAAGGGTTAAAAGTTGACCAGCAATTTCTCATTTCTACAACACCATTTTTTTTTAGGGACCACATCACATTTGAAGTCATTTTGAGGGGTCTATATGATAGAAAATAATGAAGTGTGACACCATTCTAAAAACTGCACCCCTCAAGGTTCTCAAAACCACATTCGAGAAGTTTATTAACCCTTTACGTGCTTCACAGGAACTGAAACAATATGGAAGGAAAAAATGAACATTTAACTTTTTTTTGCAAACATCTTAATTCAGAACCATTTTTTTTATTTTCACATGTGTAAAAACAGAAATGTAACCATAAATTTTGTTATGCAATTTCTCCTGAATATGCCAATACCCCATATGTGGGGGTAAACCACTTTTTGTACGCACTGCAGAACTTAAAAGTGAAGGAGCGCCGTTTGACTTTTTCAATGCAGAATTGGCTGGAATTGAGATCGGACGCCATGTCACGCTTAGAGAGCCCCTGATGTGCCTAAACAGTAGAAACTCCCCACAAGTGACACCATTTTGGAAACTAGACCCCTTAAGGAACTTCTCTAGATGTGTGGTGAGCACTTTGAACCCCCAAGTGCTTCACAGAAGTTTATAACGTAGAGCCGTGAAAATAAAATATTGCTTTTGTTTACACAAAAATGATCTTTTCGCCCACAAATTCTTATTTTCACAAGGGTAACAGGAGAAATTAGACCACAAAAGTTGTTGTGCGATTTCTCCTGAATACGTCGATACCCTATATGTGAGGGTAAACCACTGTTTGGGCGCACCGCAGAGCTTGGAAGAGAAAGAGTGCCGTTTTACTTTTTCAATGTAGAATTGGCTGCAATTGAGATCGGACGCCATGTCGTGTTTGGAGAGCCCCTGATGTGCCTAAACAGTGGAAACCCCCCACAAGTGACCCCATTTTGGAAACTAGACCCCCCATGGAACTTATCTAGATGTGTGGTGAGAACTTTGAATGCCCAAGTGCTTCACAGAAGTTTAGAATGCAGAGTCATAAAAAAAAAGAAAATTTCCACAAAGATTTTGTAGCCCCCAAGTTTTTATTTTCACAAGGGTAACAAGAGAAATTGGACCCCAGAAGTTGTTGTCCAATTTATCCCGAGTACGCTGATGCCCCATATGTGGGGGTAACCCACTGTTTGGGCGCACGGCAGAGCTCAGAAGGGAGGGAGCACCATTTGACTTTTTGAGCGCAAAATTGGCTGTCGTGTTTGGAGACCCCCTGATGTACCTAAACAGTGGAAACCCCCCAATTCTAGCTCCAACCCTAACCCCAACACACCCCTAACCCTAATCCCAACCTGATCCATAATCCTAATCACTATCCCTAACCATAATCACAACCCTTACCCAAAAACAACCCTAATGTCAACCCTAACCATAACCCTAATCAAAACCCTAAATCCAACACACCCCTAATCCTAATCTCAACCCTAACCTCAAACCTAACCCTAATCCCAATACACCCCTAATCACAACCCTAACCTTAACCCTAATGCCAACCCTAACCCTAATACCAACCCTAATCCAAACCCTAACCCTAATCTCAACTCTAACCCTAACTTTAGCCCCAACCCTAACCCTAGCCCTAAGGCTACTTTCACACTTGCGTCGTTTGGCATCCGTCGCAATCCGTAGTTTTGGACAAGAAACGGATCCTGCAAATGTGCCCGCAGGATGCGTTTTTTGCCCATAGACTTGTATTGCCGACGGATTGTGATAGATGGCCATAAGTCGCGTCCGTCGTGCACTGGATCAGTTGTGTTTTGGAGGACCGTCGGCACAAAAAAGTCCAATGAAACGTTTTTTTGTACGTCGCATCCGCCATTTCTGACCGCGCATGTGTGGCCGTAACTCCGCCCCCTCCTCCCCAGGACATAGATTGGGCAGCGGATGCGTTGAAAAACTACATCCGCTGCCCACGTTGTGCACAATTTTCACAACGTGCGTCGGTATGTCGGGCCGACGCATTGCGACGGCCCCGTACCGACGTAAGTGTGAAAGAAGCCTAACCCTAAATTTAGCCCCAACCCTAATCCTAAATTTAGCCCTAACCCTAGCCCTAACCCTACCCCTAACCCTAGCGCTAACCCTACCCCTAGCCCTAACCCTAGCCCTAACCCTAGCCCTACCCCTAACCCTACCCCTAACCCTAATTTTAGCCCCAACTGCTGTTCTCCTGCCGGCCAGCAGATGGAGACAGATGGCGGGCGCACTGCGCATGCGCCCGCCATTTTCTTTTCCCCAGCAGCCAGGAGGAGCAGCAGGAGGACCCAGGGACACAGGTGAGTATGCTAGGGTCCCCGAATCCCCCTATTTCTCTGTCCTCTGATGTGCGATCACATCAGAGGACAGAGAATTACACTTTACTTTTTTTTTTTTTTTTTTTTTTTTGCGGTCGCCGGTAAACGGTTAATTACCGGCGATCGCAAATGCGGGGTGGGTAAAAAACCCCCCGAATCATGTTCTCTGGGGTCTCCGCTACCCCCGGCAGCCGAGACCCCGGAGAAAATCCGACTCTGGGGGGCATTATTCACTTTTTCCACAGCGCCGTTAATTAAAGGCGCTGTGGTTTAAGTACCCTTAGCGGCCGCCGTTAAAAGGCGTATCGTCGGTCGCTAAGGGGTTAAAATCCCCTCCCTATTGTATGACTGTTCGCGGAAGGTGGGTGATTGCTATCTAGCACCCGACTTAGCCATCAGCACGTAACACACAAAGCAGCATCTAATTGCTGTGACCGCCAGTGCGGCGCCGTGCGCTTTCACAGCGCTTTCCTGACCCAAGCCTGGGTGGTTAGTGGCGTTCGCCAGTGCGGCACCGCACGCACTCTCGTGCATCTTTATTATTATTTCTGTCACTCTGACACCTCAGTTGCGGTTTCGAGCGCAAGAGGTCTATATGAACCCAAATCCGCTCTTGGTGCGGTACCGCGGCCCTGTGACGCAACAGGGTTCGCTTCCTTCACACAGGGTGAAGTTAACCCGTGTGTGTATCCACATTGTACCGTCATGTAGTCCGTCATTACTTGGCAGCAGGTTCCATCTCTGCACGGTGGACCCCGGGTTGCGAACACACCTTACTTTATCTTTCTTATTATTTGGTGCGTTCCGCTAGCCCTAACACCCACACCATCACACCTCCTCCTCCATGCTTCACAGTGGGAACCAAGCATGTAGAGTCCATCCGTTCACCTTTTCTGCATCTCACAAAGATTGGAACCAAATATCTCAAATTTGGACTCATCAGACCACAGCACAGATTTCCACCGGTCTAATGTCCATTCCTGGTGTTCTTTAGCCCAAACAAGTCTCTTCTTCTTGTTGCCTGTCCTTAGCAATGGTTTCCTAGCAGCTATTTTACCATGTAGGCCTGCTGCACAAAGTTTCCTCTTAACAGTTGTTGTAGAGATGTGTCTGCTGCTAGAACTCTGTGTGGCATTGACCTGGTCTCTAATCTGAGCTGCGGTTAACCTGCGATTTCTGAGGCTGGTGACTCGGACAAACTTATCCTCAGAAGCAGAGGTGACTCTTGGTCTTCCTTTCCTGGGGTGGTCCTTATGTGAGCCAGTTTCTTTGTAGCGCTTGATGGTTTTTGCCACTGCACTTGGGGACACTTTCAAAGTTTTCCCAATTTTTTCGGACTGACTGACCTTCATTTCTTAAAGTAATGATGGCCACTCATTTTTCTTTACTTAGCTGCTTTTTTCTTGCCATAATACAAATTCTAACAGTCTATTCAGTAGGACTATCATCTGTGAATCCACAAGGCTTCTGCACAACATAACTGATGGTCCCAACACCATTTATAAGGCAAGAAATCCCACTTATTATACCTGACAGGGCACACCTGTGAAGTGAAAACCATTCCTGGTGACTACCTCTCGAAGCTCATCAAGAGAATGCCAAGAGTGTGCAAAGCAGTCATCAAAGCAAAAGGTGGCTACTTTGAAGAGCCTAGAATGTAAGACATAATTTCAGTTGTTTCACACTTTTTTGTTAAGTATATAATTCTACATGTGTTAATTCATAGTTTTGATGCCTTCAGTGTGAATGTACAATTTTCATAGTAATGAAAATACACAAAAATCTTTAAATGAAAAGGTGTGTCCAAACTTTTGGTCTGTACTGTGTATTATAACATACGATGTGGAATCACTTTACACATCGATTCCACATGAACATGGTCTCAGTGCAATAAAACAATATCTGTCCAATCGTAATCTTGATGTGTTATTGGTGGGTGTGCTGAGGGAACAGCCGCCATCTTTGGACGGGCATACTAAAACAGATTGGCGTGACTCCATTTTGTCTCCTGGTCACAGGAGCGCTCCTGGCCCCCACCTTTTCTAATTAATAAAGTTCCTATTAGTATGCTAACGGGCTGAGCTCAGTGTAAACTGTAGACGGCATTTCAAAGCTCACTGAGGAAACCACGCCAGCAGGGGGGCTTGGAAATGCTTGGGGCTTAATTAAAACACGCATGCCAAGTGGCCACTGGATACACATCTATTATGGCAGCCCAGCCGAACTGTCTTTAACATGGAATTATGAATTATGAACGCATCGTCCGAGGTACAGGCTCATAAAAAATATTCTCCTTGCCCTAAAGAAATTGTGCATCTAACAGGGCGACTCCCGTGGCGGTGGGAGGTCTGAAACCCGAGATATAGGGATCAGCCTCCCACAGGGACCGAATGGGTCCAGGTTTGATCCCAGTACGACCGGCAGAACAAACCACAGGCGCTGGTACTGCCCGTGTGCTGATCCGATCATCCTGAGAGAAGTTATCCCATTTATTAGATATGGGAATAAATCTTGCAGGGAGGCAGAGGGGGTGGAGATTGCTAAGCCCACCCAGCTGCAGGCAGGGGGGCTCAGCCAGGTATAAGAAGAAGCTGAGGTCACTGGGAGGGACTCACTCCACAGAAGAAGACGATGATGATTTCTTAAGGAACAGGGTATGCCAGCCAGAGGGGGGAGCAAGCACAGGCTTTCTGGGGGCTGCCCGGCAACTAAGTTTTTGGACCTGCGGAATGCTATGCCCCCCCGGCTTCCACAAGCGACCTTCAACCTGGTAAATTGACCTCCAGCTTTATACCTTTAAGCCTTGTATTATTGTTGTTATATTGTACTCTGACTGTAACTCTTGATATATTGTGATTGTATATTTCTTGTAATTATCTAGTGCGCCCTTAAGGCAATTAAATCATAAATTAGTTTTGGGCTGATCCTTTTACTCTGATTGCGAATCTTAGAATACCCAGGGTGGGTAACAGGGCAGTCTCCCCGGCGGCCATTTGCTCTAGGTGCAGTTCCTTTACTGACCTGAGAGACAAAGGGGGCGCCGGAGAGCTGGGCCTTTGTAGTGACGTCACGGATTGGTGACGTGGGAGGAAGGGGTAATCCTTCACAGTGGGGTTTTTTTATGGATCTATTAGAATATGCCTTGTCCCACAATTATTTTGTATTTAAAGATAGGTTTTACGTCCAGCAAAGAGGCGTGGCCATGGATGCGGCATTCGCACCTTCATACGCAAACCTCTTCATGGGCTTATGGGAACATGAATATTTACAAAATATGGATAATAGAACAACAGGCTCTGTTATATCATGATGAAATATGTTCATGGGCATGTGTATTTGTGATATTTCACCCATAATCCCCATACAGAACAATAGATATACCCATATTCCTATCAGAAGTAGATGAAGTATGTTCGTGGGCATGTGTATTTGTGATATTTCACCCATAATCCCCATACAGAACAATAATTATATCCATATTCCTATCAGAAGTAGATGAAGTATGTTCCTGGGCATGTGTATTTGTGATATTTCACCCATAATCCCCATACAGATCAATAGTTATACCCATATTTCTATCAGAAGTAGATGAAATATGTTCCTGGGCATGTGTATTTGTGATATTTCACCCATAATCCCCATACAGAAGAATAAATATACCCATATTCCTATCAGAAGTAGATGAAATATGTTCCTGGGCATGTGTATTTGTGATATTTCACCCATAATCCCCATACAGAACAATAATTATACCCATATTCCTATCAGAAGTAGATGAAATATGTTCCTGGGCATGTGTATTTGTGATATTTCACCCATAATCCCCATACAGAACAATAGTTATACCCATATTCCTATCAGAAGTAGATTTAGTATGTTCCTGGGCATGTGTATTTGTGATATTTCACCCATAATCCCCATACAGAACAATAATTATACCCATATTCCTATCAGAAGTAGATGAAATATGTTCCTGGGCATGTGTATTTGTGATATTTCACCCATAATCCCCATACAGAACAATAATTATACCCATATTCCTATCAGAAGTAGATGAAGTATGTTCCTGGGCATGTGTATTTGTGATATTTCACCCATAATCCCCATACAGATCAATAGTTATACCCATATTCCCTTCTTGCTATATTACAAGAAGTCATTTCCTGGGCTGCATTTGTAAAATGTGCTGCCATCTAGTGGTGGAGTCTAGTATTGCAGCCCATCATCCCATCATCCCATCATCCCAATATGCAGTTTAGTCCGTCCCTGTTTGGGGTCATTGTCCTGTTGAAAAATAAATGATGGTCCAACTAAACGCAAACCGGATGGAATAGCATGCCGCTGGAAGATGCTGTGGTAGCCATGCTGGTTTAGTATGCCTTCAATTTTGAATAAATCCCCAACAGTGTCACCAACAAAGCACCCCCACCCCCACAGTTAGGTGTCAAGTTCCCTCCTCTGCACAGGGGGAATCTCGAACCATCTCTGCTGCGGTCTCACATTCTTCTCCAGCCGCAGTTGAGTTTGCTCAGTGGAGACGTCGGTCCCAGCGTCTTGCTCAGTCTCATTCTGTGCATAGGGTTACTGCTGCTTTTCCAGCTTCTGCCATTGAAGCCAGTGCTGGGCAGCGGCAAGCAGACGCTTTTGGGACTAAGTCCTGCTTTTCCCCTTCTGAGCATGCCCAGGGCAAGATCTCCCATTGGAGATCGAGGGTCACATGCTCAGATACTGCAGCAGCCTCCCATTGGTCCTTCTGGGAAGGTCCTGTACATGCTGCAGCTATATAAGGTTCACATGACCACACGGCCATGCGCTAGTGTACATTTGTAAACGTGTGTGTTGTGAGTGAAAGTCTTTCTTTAACCCCTTAGTGACAGAGCCAATTTGGTACTTAATGACCGAGCCAATTTTTACAATTGACCACTGTCACTTTATGAGGTTATAACTCTAGAACGCTTCAACGGATCCCGCTGATTCTGAGATTATTTTTTCGTGACATATTGTACTTCATGTTAGTGGTAACATTTCTTCGATATTACTTGCGATTATTTATGAAAAAAACGGAAATATGGCGAAAATTTTTAAAATTTTGCAATTTTCAAACTTTGTATTTTTATGCCCTTAAATCAGAGAGATATGTCATGAAAGATAGTTAATAAATAACATTTCCCACATGTCTCCTTTACATCAGCACAATTTTGGAAACAACATTTTTTTTGTTAGGGAGTTATAAGGGTTAAAAGTTGACCAGCAATTTCTCATTTTTACAACACCATTTTTTTTAGGGACCACATCACATTTGAAGTCATTTTGAGGGGTCTATATGATAGAAAATACCCAAGTGTGACACCATTCTAAAAACTGCACCCCTCAAGGTGCTCAAAACCATATTCAAGAAGTTTATTAACCCTTCTGGTGCTTCACAGGAATTTTTGGAATGTTTAAATAAAAATGAACATTTAACTTTTTTTCACAAAAAATTTACTTCAGCTCCAATTTGTTTTATTTTACCAAGGGTAAGAGGAGAAATTGGACCCCAAAAGTTGTGGTCCAATTTGTTCTGAGTGCGCTGATACCCCATATGTGGGGGGAACCACCGTTTGGACGCATGGGAGGGCTTGGAAGGGAAGGAGCGCCATTTGGAATGCAGACTTAGATGGAATGGTCTGCAGGTGTCACATTGCGTTTACAGAGCCCCTAATGTACCTAAACAGTAGAAACCCCCCACTAGTGACACCATTTTGGAAAGTAGACCCCTAAGGAACTCATCTAGATGTGTTGTGAGAGCTTTGAACCCCCAAGTGTTTCACTACAATTTATAACGCAGAGCCGTGAAAATAAAAAATCTTTTTTTTTTCCCACAAAAATTATTTTTTAGCCCCCAGTTTTGTATTTTCCCAAGGGTAACAGGAGAAATTGGACCCCAAAAGTTGTTTTCCTATTTGTCCTGAGTACGCTGATACCCCATATGTTGGGGTAAACCCCTGTTTGGGCACACGGGAGAGCTCGGAAGGGAAGGAGCACTGTTTTACTTTTTCAATGCAGAATTGGCTGGAATTGAGATCGGACGCCATGTCGCGTTTGGAGAGCCCCTGATGTGCCTAAACAGTGGAAACCCCCCAAATTATTACTGAAACCCTAATCCAAACACACCTCTAACCCTAACCACACCTCTAACCCTGACACACCCCTAACCCTAATCCCAACCCTATTCCCAACCGTAAATGTAATCAAAATCCTAACTGTAACTTTAGCCCCAACCCTAACCCTAACTTTAGCCCCAACCCTAACTGTAGCCTTAACCCTAGCCCCAACCCTAACCCTAGCCCTAACCCTAACCCTAGCCCTAACTCTGACCCTAACCCTAGCCCTAACCCTAACCCTAATGGGAAAATGGAAATAAATACATTTTTTTACTATTTCCTTAACTAAGGGGGTGATGAAGGGGGGTTTGATTTACTTTTATAGCGGGTTTTTTAGCGCATTTTTATGATTGGCAGCCGTCACACACTGAAAGACGCTTTTTATTGCAAAAAATATTTTTTGCGTTACCATATTTTGAGAGCTATAATTTTTCCATATTTTGGTCCACAGAGTCATGTGAGGTCTTGTTTTTTGCGGGACAAGTTTTCGTTTTATTGGTAACATTTTCGGGCACGTGACCTTTTTTGATCTCTTTTTATTCCGATTTTTTTGAGGCAGAATGACCAAAAACCAGCTATTCATGAATTTCTTGGGGGAGGCGTTTATACCGTTCCGCGTTTGGTAAATTTAATAAAGCAGTTTTATTCTTCAGGTCAGTACGATTACAACGATACCTCATTTATATAATTATTTTATGTTTTGGCGCTTTTATACGATAAAAACTATTTTATAGAAAAAATAATTATTTTTGCATCGCTTTATTCTCAGGACTATAACTTTTTTATTTTTTTGCTGCTGATGCTGTATGGTGGCTCGTTTTTTGCGGGACAAGATGACGTTTTCAGTGGTACCATGGTTATTTATATTTGTCTTTTTGATCGCGTGTTATTCCACTTTTTGTTCGGCGGTATGATAATAAAGCGTTGTTTTTTGCCTCGTTTTTTTTTTTTACGGTGTTTACTGAAGGGGTTAACTAGTGGGCCAGTTTTATAGGTCGGGTCATTACGGACGCAGCTATACTAAATGTGTACTTTTATTGTTTTTTTTTATTTAGATAAAGAAATGTATTTATGGGAATAATTTTTTTTTTTCATTATTTAGGAATTTTTTTTTTTTATTTTTTTTTTACACATTTGGAAAAATTTTTTTTTTTACTTTGTCTCAGGGGGGACATCACAGATCGTTGATCTGACAGTTTGCACAGCACTCTGTCAGATCAACACTCTGACTTGCAGTGCTGCAGGCTTACCAAGCGCCTGCTCTAAGCCACCTCCCTCCCTGCAGGACCCGGATGCAGCGGCCATTTTGGATCCGGGCCTGCTACAGGGAGGGAGGTAAGGAGCTCCTCAACAGCAACGCGATCACATCGCGTTGCTCCAGGGGTCTCAGGGAAGCCCGCAGGGAGCCCCCTTCCTGCGCGATGCTTCCCTATACTGCCGGCACACCGCGATCATGTTTGATCGCGGTGTGCCGGGGGCCGTCCGTGACCACTCCTGGCACATATTGCCGGATGTCAGCTGCGATAGGCAGCTGACACCCAGCCGCGATCAGCCGCGCTACCCCCGTGAGCCCGGCTGATCGCGTATGATGTACTATCCCGTCGGTGGGCATACGGGCCCACCCCACCTCGACGAGATAGTACGTCATATGTCAGAAAGGGGTTACCCCTGTGTGACCAACTTTTTACTATTGATGCTGCGTATGCACCTAATGATCTAATGTTACAAATAATAATAATATTAATAATAAAACGTTATTATCACCCTCCGACGTCGCCCCTGTCCTCGGCAGTGCAAGCGGCAGGTTGCGGTGCTAAGGATGCTATGCGAGAAGGACCTGCCATGACGTCACGGTCATGTGACCGCGACGTCATCACAGGTCCTGCGCTCATACCAACCCTGGGACTGGAACCTGCCGCGTGCACCGCAGGCGATAGGACTACAAGGGGCCCCTCGGAAGGTGAGTATATGTTTCTTTTTTATTTTTTAACTTGTTACATACGTATACTACGTGTCTGTGCTGTATATTACGTGGCTCTGTGCTGTATACTACGTAGCTGGGCAATATACTACGTGGCTGGGCAATATACTACGTGGCTGGGCAATATACTACGTGGCTGGGCAATATACTACGTGGCAGGGCAATATACTACGTGGCTGGGCAATATACTACGTAGCTGGGCAATATACTACGTGGCTGGGCAATATACTACGTGGCTGGGCAATATACTACGTGGCTGGGCAATATACTACGTGGCTGGGCAATATACTACGTGGCTGGGCAATATACTACGTGGCTGGGCAATATACTACGTGGCTGGGCAATATACTATGTCACTAGGCAATATACTATGTCACTAGGCAATATACTGTGTCACTAGGCAATATACTACGTAGCTGGGCAATATACTACGTAGCTGGGCAATATACTACGTGGCTGGGCAATATACTACGTGACTTAGCGTGACTGTATATATACAGTTAAGGCCAGAAATATTTGGACAGTGACACAATTTTCACGAGTTGGGCTCTGCATGCCACCACATTGGATTTGAAATGAAACCTCTACAACAGAATTCAAGTGCAGATTGTAACGTTTAATTTGAAGGGTTGAACAAAAATATCTGATAGAAAATGTAGGAATTGTACACATTTCTTTACAAACACTCCACATTTTAGGAGGTCAAAAGTAATTGGACAAATAAACATAACCCAAACAAAATATTTTTATTTTCAATATTTTGTTGCAAATCCTTTGGAGGCAATCACTGCCTTAAGTCTGGAACCCATGGACATCACCAAACGCTGGGTTTCCTCCTTCTTAATGCTTTGCCAGGCCTTTACAGCCGCAGCCTTCAGGTCTTGCTTGTTTGTGGGTCTTTCCGTCTTAAGTCTGGATTTGAGCTAGTGAAATGCATACTCAATTGGGTTTAGATCTGGAGATTGACTTTGCCATTGCAGAATGCTCCACTTTTTGGCACTCATGAACTCCTGGGTAGCTTTGGCTGTATGCTTGGGGTCATTGTCCATCTGTACTATGAAGCGCCGTCCAATCAACTTTGCAGCATTTGGCTGAATCTGGGCTGAAAGTATATCCCGGTACACTTCAGAATTCATCCGGCTACTCTTGTCTGCTCTTATGTCATCAATAAACACAAGTGACCCAGTGCCATTGAAAGCCATGCATGCCCATGCCATCACGTTGCCTCCACCATGTTTTACAGAGGATGTGGTGTGCCTTGGATCATGTGCCGTTCCCTTTCTTCTCCAAACTTTTTTCTTCCCATCATTCTGGTACAGGTTGATCTTTGTCTCATCTGTCCATAGAATACTTTTCCAGAACTGAGCTGGCTTCTTGAGGTGTTTTTCTGCAAATTTAACTCTGGCCTGTCTATTTTTGGTATTGATGAATGGTTTGCATCTAGATGTGAACCCTTTGTATTTACTGTCATGGAGTTTTCTCTTTACTGTTGACTTAGAGACAGATACACCTACTTCACTGAGAGTGTTCTGGACTTCAGTTAATGTTGTGAACGGGTTCTTCTTCACCAAATTAAGTATGCGGCGATCATCCACCACTGTTGTCATCCGTGGACGCCCAGGCCTTTTTGAGTTCCCAAGCTCACCAGTCAATTCCTTTTTTCTCAGAATGTACCCAACTGTTGATTTTGCTACTCCAAGCATGTCTGCTATCTCTCTGATGGATTTTTTCTTTTTTTTCAGTCTCAGGATGTTCTGCTTCACCTCAATTGAGAGTTCCTTTGACCGCATGTTGTCTGCTCACAGCAACAGCTTCCAAATGCAAAACCACACACCTGGAATCCACCCCTGACCTTTTAACTACTTCATTGATTACAGGTTAACGAGGGAGACGCCTTCAGAGTTAGTTGCAGCCCTTAGAGTCCATTGTCCAATTACTTTTGGTCTCTTGAAAAAGAGGACGCTATGCATTAAAGAGCTATGATTCCTAAACCCTTTCTCCGATTTGGATGTGGAAACTATCATATTGCAGCTGGGAGTGTGCACTTTCAGCCCATATTATATATATAATTGTATTTCTGAACATGTTTTTGTAAACAGCTAAAATAACAAAACTTGTGTCACTGTCCAAATATTTCTGGCCCTAACTGTATATACTAGATGGTGGCCCGATTCTAACGCATCGGGTATTCTAGTATATGCATGTCATAGTAACATAGTAACATAGTTAGTAAGGCCGAAAAAAGACATTTGTCCATCCAGTTCAGCCTATATTCCATCATAATAAATACCCAGATCTACGTCCTTCTACAGAACCTAATAATTGTATGATACAATATTGTTCTGCTCCAGGAAGACATCCAGGCCTCTCTTGAACCCCTCGACTGAGTTCGCCATCACCACCTCCTCAGGCAAGCAATTCCAGATTCTCACTGCCCTAACAGTAAAGAATCCTCTTCTATGTTGGTGGAAAAACCTTCTCTCCTCCAGACGCAAAGAATGCCCCCATGTGCCTGTCACCTTCCTTGGTATAAACAGATCCTCAGCGAGATATTTGTATTGTCCCCTTATATACTTATACATGGTTATTAGATCGCCCCTCAGTCGTCTTTTTTCTAGACTAAATAATCCTAATTTCGCTAATCTATCTGGGTATTGTAGTTCTCCCATCCCCTTTATTAATTTTGTTGCCCTCCTTTGTACTCTCTCTAGTTCCATTATATCCTTCCTGAGCACCGGTGCCCAAAACTGGACACAGTACTCCATGTGCGGTCTAACTAGGGATTTGTACAGAGGCAGTATAATGCTCTCATCATGTGTATCCAGACCTCTTTTAATGCACCCCATGATCCTGTTTGCCTTGGCAGCTGCTGCCTGGCACTGGCTGCTCCAGGTAAGTTTATCATTAACTAGGATCCCCAAGTCCTTCTCCCTGTCAGATTTACCCAGTGGTTTCCCGTTCAGTGTGTAATGGTGATATTGATTCCCTCTTCCCATGTGTATAACCTTACATTTATCATTGTTAAACCTCATCTGCCACCTTTCAGCCCAAGTTTCCAACTTATCCAGATCCATCTGTAGCAGAATACTATCTTCTCTTGTATTAACTGCTTTACATAGTTTTGTATCATCTGCAAAACTGCAAACAAAATCATCTGCATGTCACGCTAAGTCACGTAGTATATTGCCCAGCCACGTAGTATATTGCCCAGCCACGTAGTATATTGCCCAGCCACGTAGTATATTGCCCAGCCACGTAGTATATTGCCCAGTTATGTAGTATATTGCCCAGCTACGTAGTATATCGCCCAGCTACGTAGTATATTGCCTATTGACATAGTATATTGCCCAGCCACGTAGTATATTGCCCAGCCACGTAGTATATTGCCCAGTCACGTAGTATATTGCCCAGCCACGTAGTATATTGCACAGCGACGTGGTATACAGCACAGAGCCACGATTATATATATATATATATTTCGACATACTCATTGTCTGGCAGGGTTCAAGAACTGAGCTGGAAAAATATCTTGAATATTTGAATAATAACTCTGTGAAAATTACACTGACCTGGACTATCACACATAATTTCATAAATTTTTTGGATCTGGGGATATCTGTGGATGAAAATGGACAATTGCATACTAACATTTTCGGGGAGGAAACTAATGTTAATGCACTGCTCCATGCAAGATCTTCACATCCAGCCCATGTGATCCGAGCTATACCAACGGGTCAGTTTCTAAGGACAAGACATATATGTGACCAGGATGAAGTTTTTTAACCCCTTCCCGACCTTTGACGCCACGTAGGCGTCATGAAAGTCGGTGCCATTCCGACCCATGACGCCTATGCGGCGTCATGGAAAGATCGCGTCCCTGCAGATCGGGTGAAAGGGTTAACTCCCATTTCACCCGATCTGCAGGGACAGGGGGAGTGGTAGTTTAGCCCAGGGGGGGTGGCTTCACCCCCTCGTGGCTACGATCGCTCTGATTGGCTGTTGAAAGTGAAACTGCCAATCAGAGCGATTTGTAATATTTCACCCATTATAACGGGTGAAATATTACAATCCAGCCATGGCTGATGCTGAAATATCATCGGCCATGGCTGGAAATACTAGTGTGCTAGACCGCTGCGGATTTATGGCGGATTTACCGCGGTTTTTCTGCGCATTTCACTGCGGTTTTACAACTGCGATTTTCTATTTGAGCAGTTGTAAAACCGCTGCGGAATCCGCACAAAGAAGTGACATGCTGCGGAATGTAAACCGCTGCGTTTCCGTGCAGTTTTTCCGCAGCATGGGCACAGCGATTTTTGTTTCCCGTAGGTTTACATTGAACTGTAAACTCATGGGAAACTGCTGCGGATCCGCAGCGTTTTCCGCAGCGTGTGCACATACCTTTAGAATTAGGCTATGTGCACACGGTGCGGATTTGGCTGCGGATTCGCAGCAGTGTTCCATCAGGTTTACAGTACCATGTAAACATATGGAAACCAAATCCGCTGTGCCCATGGTGCAGAAAATACCACGCGGAAACGCTGCGTTGTATTTTCCGCAGCATGTCAATTCTTTGTGCGGATTCCGCAGCGTTTTACACCTGTTCCTCAATAGGAATCCGCAGGTGAAATCCGCACAAAAAACACTGGAAATCCGCGGAAAATCCGCAGGTAAAACGCAGTGCCTTTTACCCGCGGATTTTTCAAAAATGGTGCGAAAATATCTCACACGAATCCGCAACGTGGGCACATAGCCTTAGGGTTAGGGTTGGAATTAGGGTTGTGGTTATGGTTAGGGGTGTGTTGGGGTTAGGGTTGTGGTTAGGGGTGTGTTGCGGTTAGGGTTGTGTTTAGGGTTATGGCTACAGTTGGGATTAGGGTTAGGGGTGTGTTGGGGTTAGTGTTGGAGGTAGAATTGAGGGGTTACCACTGTTTAGGCACATCAGGGGTCTCCAAACGCAACATGGCGCCACCATTGATTCCAGCCAATCTCGTATTCAAAAAGTCAAATGGTGCTCCCTCACTTCCGAGCCCTGACGTGTGCCCAAACAGTGGTTTACCCCCACATATGGGGTACCAGCATACTCAGGACAAACTGCGCAACAATTACTGGGGTCCAATTTCTCCTGTTACCCTTGTGAATCAAAAAAAATGCTTGCTAAAACATAATTTTTGAGGAAAGAAAAATGATTTTTTATTTTCACGGCTCTGCGTTGTAAACGTCTGTGAAGCACTTGGGGGTTCAAAGTGCTCACCACATATCTAGATAAGTTCCTTGGGGGGTCTAATTTCTAAAATGGGGTCACTTGTGGGGGTTTCTACTGTTTAGGCACACCAGGGGCTCTGCAAACGCAACGTGACACCCGCAGACCATTCCATCAAAGTCTGCATTTCAAAAGTCACTACTTCCCTTCTGAGCCCCGACGTGTGCCCAAACAGTGGTTTACCCCCACTCATGGGGTATCAGCGTACTCAGGAGAAACTGGACAACAACTTTTGGGGTCCAATTTCTCCTGTAACCCTTGGGAAAATAAAAAATTCTGGGCTAAATAATTATTTTTGAGGAAAGAAAACGTATTTATTATTTTCACGGCTCTGCATTATAAACTTCAATGAAGCACTTGGGGGTTCAAAGTGCTCACCACACATCTAGATAAGTTCCTTTGGGGGTCTAGTTTCCAAAATGGGGTCACTTGTGGGGGGTTTCTACTGGTAAGCCACATCAGGGGCTCTGCAAACGCAACGTGACGCCCACAGAGCATTCCATCAAAGTCTGCATTTCAAAACGTCACTACTTCACTTCCGAGCCCCGGCATGTGCCCAAACAGTGATTTACCCCCACATATGGGGTATCAGCGTACTCAGGAGAAACTGGACAACAACTTTTGGGGTCCAATTTCTCCTGTTACCCTTGGGAAAATAAAAAATTGCAGGCTAAAAGATCATTTTTGAGAAAATAATTTTTTTTTTTTTTCATGGCTCTGCGTTATAAACTTCTGTGAAGCACTTGGGGGTTCAAAGTCCTCACCACACATCTAGATTAGTTCCTTTGGGGGTCTAGTTTCCAAAATGGTGTCATTTCTGGGGGATCTCCAATGTTTAGGCACACAGGGGCTCTCCAAACGTGACATGGTGTCCGCTAATGATTGGAGCTAATTTTCCATTTAAAAAGCCAAATGGCGTGCCATCCCTTCCGAGCCCTGCCGTGCGCCCAAACAGTGGTTTACCCCCACATATTGGGTATCTGCGTACTCAGGACAAACAGGACAACAATATTTGGGGTCCAATTTCTCCTATTATCCTTGGCAAAATAGGAAATTCCAGGCTAAAAAATCATTTTTGAGGAAAGAAAAATTATTTTTTATTTTCATGGCTCTGCGTTATAAACTTCTGTGAAGCACCTGGGGGTTTAAAGTGCTCAATATGCATCTAAATAAGTTCCTTGGGGGGTCTAGTTTCCAAAATGGGGTCACTTGTGGGGGAGCGCCAATGTTTAGGCACACAGGAGCTCTCCAAACGCGACATGGTGTCCGCTAACGATGGAAATAATTTTTCATTCAAAAAGTCAAATGGCGCTCCTTCCCTTCCGAGCCTTACCATGTGCCCAAACAGTGGTTTACCCCCACATGTGAGGTATTGGTGTACTCAGGAGAAATTGCCCAACACATTTTAGGATCCATTTTATCCTGTTGCCCATGTGAAAATGAAAAAATTGAGGCTAAAAGAATTTTTTTGTGAAAAAAAAGTACTTTTTCATTTTTACGGATTAATTTGTGAAGCACCTGGGGGTTCAAAGTGCTCACTATGCATCTAGATAAGTTCCTTGGGGCGTCTAGTTTCCAAAATGGGGTCACTTGTGGGGGAGCTCCAATTTTTAGGCACACGGGGGCTCTCCAAACGTGACATGGTGTCCGCTAAAGAGTGGAGCCAATTTTTGATTCAAAAAGTCAAATGGCGCTCCTTCCCTTCCAAGCCCTGCCGTGCGCCCAAACAGTGGTTTACCCCCACATATGAGGTATCAGCGTACTCAGGACAAATTGGACAACAACTTTCGTGGTTCAGTTTCTCCTTTTACCATTGGGAAAATAAAAAAATTGTTGCTAAAAGATAATTTTTGTGACTAAAAAGTTAAATGTTCATTTTTTCCTTCCATGTTGCTTCTGCTGCTGTGAAGCACCTGAAGGGTTAATAAACTTCTTGAATGTGGTTTTGAGTACCTTGAGGGGTGCAGTTTTTAGAATGGTGTCACTTTTGGGTATTTTCAGCCATATAGACCCCTCAAACTGACTTCAAATGTGAGGTGGTCCCTAAAAA
The DNA here is from genome assembly GCF_032444005.1 of Ranitomeya imitator. Taxonomy (NCBI): domain Eukaryota; kingdom Metazoa; phylum Chordata; class Amphibia; order Anura; family Dendrobatidae; genus Ranitomeya; species Ranitomeya imitator. Next base: position 352,720,972 of record NC_091285.1, on the reverse strand, counting down.
AAATGGTTTTGTAAATTTCGTTGTAAAAATGAGAAATCGCTGGTCAAATTTTAACCCTTATAACTTCCTAACAAAAAAAAATTTTGTTTCCAAAATTGTGCTGATGTAAAGTAAACATGTGGGAAATGTTATTTATTAACTATTTTGTGTCACATATCTCTCTGGTTTAACAGAATAAAAATTCAAAATGTGAAAATTGCGAAATTTTCAAAATTTTCGCCAAATTTCCGTTTTTATCACAAATAAACGCAGAATTTATTGACCTAAATTTACCACTAACATGAAGCCCAATATGTCACGAAAAAACAATCTCAGAACCGCTAGGATCCGTTGAAGCGTTCCTGAGTTATTACCTCATAAAGGGACACTGGTCAGAATTGCAAAAAACGGCAAGGTCTTTAAGGTCAAAATAGGCTGGGTCATGAAGGGGTTAAGAACAGGCTAAAGAACTTATTTCCATATTTCTACAGCGTGGATCTGGGGCTGGTAATATTCAGCGAGCCTATTGTAGGGCAAAGGAAACGGATCGACAAACTCTATTGATTCCTAAAAAAACTGAAAATAATGTATCTAATGATGGTCATGTTCAGTTTATTACAAACAAACTACCACTCGAGATGGCAAGAGATGAGTAATATTATTTCAAAATTTTGGCCAATTCTTATGCAGGGCTCTTCTTTAAGTTTTTGCCTGAATGACCTCTTTTGGTTGCTAAACGTAGTAAAACTCTGTGTGATACTTTGACTCATAGTCATTATGTACCCCATTCTTTACAGTATATTGTCATGTCCAAGGGTCCCAAATGGGAATCTTTGAGTTGTGGAACTTGGAAAGCATGCCAATATGTTGTTAAGAGAAATGTTCCAGGATTCTACTGGCAAATGTGAATACAAAATTTTACATTTTATAAATTGCCAAACCTCAATGGTAATATATTTGGCTATGTGCCCATGTAATCTTACGTATGTGGGCATGACTACACGTGAATTGCGTGTTCAAACCCTGGAACACAAGGATATTAAGGCAGCTGAAATAATAGATCAGACAGATGAGGGGAGTTTGACCAAGTTAAAACCATTAGCTAGACACTTCCGTCAGTTTCATCATCGTCAATCTCACTTGTTAAGTCAGAGGTATAGACCGTTTGTATCCAGGCAATAGAAGAGGAGATCACAGCAGAAAATTGGCACAAAAAGAGTGCAAAAGGATTACCATGTTGCAAACCATGACACCATGTGGTTTGAATGAGCAGTGGGGTTTTTCTAGTTTTTTTGTAGTTTTTACATTTATTGTCTCCTATTTTGTGTCTAGTATGGTTTGGGTCTGTGGTATTTAGTATGCAGTTGGGTATGGGCAATTTAGCATTTGTATGCATCCAATTTGCATGTATGTCTATTCACATTTGTGTGTATGTGTATATTGTTGCATGAGTGTATGTGTGTGCATTTTTATTGATCATATGATTGGTTTTTGTGCAATTGTATAGGTACTTGTATGGGTGTATCACACCCTATTATTGGTACAGTACTTCTTATTTTTGTTTTTTAAACTTATTCTTACTTTTAAATAAATATGTCTTTTTGTTTTTTTGTCTTTTTATCATATTTAGACCTTTTTAATATTAAGATATGTATAAAAAAAAATTTGGTTGCACATATACACTTTATTCACATATTTAAAACAATTTTTGCACACTCATTACTCAGTATAATATATGTGATATGCATACAGTGCTTTGACATTGTATATACATAACACATTTATTTTATTAGATATTAATAGCACAAAGTATTTCACTTTACTTTCATATCTTTGGTCTTACATCATTAATTATTACCATAATTCTATTTAATTAATCAATATAGTCTTGCTTTCTGTTTTATATTGAATTGATTATTATCCTTATTTGTATTCTAATTATGTATATTTTATGCCCTTAGTATCATTATCATTGCTGCATTCCATTTTTTATGATGACTGCAGGGGCATCGCACGCCGCACTGCGCATGCCGGCCTTATCGCTGGGTTGGCTGCCTGGGTGTTGTGTGGCCTACTGTGACCTAGGTCGCACTCGGTCTCTTGCTTCAGGTTTCCTGCCCCGTGGTGTCGGCGGCTGTGTGTTGGAGTAGCGGCGTCATATAACATGGCTTCGCTGATTGTTATTTGGAACAGCTGTCTTCACCTCTATTTAACTTCCACTGTACCCCTACCACACCACTCCCTGACGAAACGGTGGCGAAACGTGCATTGGAGTGGTGTGCAGGGGATAGATGAGTGTCACACTGCCTGGTTTGTAACCTCTATGTATTAGTATATACTTTTACCGCAATCAGGTCTTCCTGGCTGGCCAATTGGCCATTTATAGTGATTTGTTACAGCTACTCTTTATCGTGCACTGGTTCACTTTATGGTATTATTTATTGATCACTTTAAATTAGATTATTATATATATTAATTATTTTACATGGATTGTTTATAGGTAGGGGGTGCACATGTTTTGATCATATTATATTATTACCACTGGGTATTTACTTTATATCACAGCACTGTCTTTTTGGTTATACTTATTTGTTTCTTAAATATATTTTGTTCACATTTTATTCATTGAGTAGCTTTTTTTTGCCATATTATTTATGTATATGAATTTGACCAGCAGGACTTTTTGCATACATTTATGGTTTGTCTGACATTCTCTTGTCCCCTGTCACACATTGATTTTGAAATTGTTATGTTTTTAATAAAGATTCTTTGATGTCAATTTTTTTGTAGTTAATTATTCTTTTATTTTTAATCTTTTGTGTATAACCATGTATTATTTAATTTTAATGAAGTGTCTTAATATATTTTATTTTGTCTCTCTTTGAATACTTTTCTTGGGTAATACAAGACATATGAAAGCCCACATAAAGTTTGCTAAAAAACACCTGAAGTACTCACAGATTGTGAGAAATAAGATGCAGTAGGGAGATGGGAGAAAGTTCCACAAAGTAAATTATCACTGCAAACTTCCACCAGTCGGGCCTTTATGGCAGAGTGGCCCAACGGAAACCTCTCCTCAGTGCAAGACATATGAAAGTCCGCATAGAATTTGCTAAAAAAAACATGAAGGACTCCCAGACTATGAGAAATAAGATTCTCTGGTCTGATGAGACGAAGAAAGACCTTTTTGGTGATAATTCTAAGTGGTATGTGTGGCGAAAACCAGGCACTGCTCATCACCTGCCCAATACAATCCCAACAGTGAAATATGGTGGTGGCAGCATCATGCTATGGTGGTGTATTTCAACTGCAGGGACAGGACGATTGGTTGTCATTGAGGGAAACATGAATGCGGCCAAGTACAGAGATATCCTGGATGAAAACTTCTTCCAGAGTGCTCTGGACCTCAGACTTGGCTGAAAGTTCACCTTCCAATGACCCTAAGCACACAGCTGATAAAGGAAAGGAGTGGCTTCAGAACAACTCTGTGACCATTCTTGACTGGCCCAGATGATTCTCATTTGGTCTCACATGCACTATGAACTGTGAAGTCTTATGTAGACAGGTGTGTGACTTTTCAAATCACGTCCTATTAGTTTAATTAAACACAGCTGGACTCCAATGAAAAAGTAGAACCATCTCAAGGAGGATCACAAGGAAATGGACAGCATATGACTTAAACATGAGTGTTTGAGCAAAGGATCTGAATACTTATGACCATGTGAAATTTTAGTTTTTCTTTTTTATTAAATTTGCAAAAATTACTACATTTTTTTTCAGTCAAGATGGTGTTAGGAGTCGAGTTTCCTCTGCTGCACAGGGGGAATCTCGATCCGTGTCTGCTGCGGTCTCCCATTCGGTATCGGCCGCAGTGGGCTCTGCTCAGCGGAGACGTCGCTCCCAGCGTCTCGCTGGGGCTGATTCGGTGCATAAGGTCACTACTGCCTTTTCTGGCTTTCCTATGGTACCCTGCACTGATCTGCGGCGAGCGAGCCTCTCTGGGACTAAGTCCTTGTTTACTCACACTGAGCATGCCCAGGGCAGGGTCTCCCATTGGAGGTCGAGGGCCACATGTTCGGTCACATGCTCAGGTGCTGCAGTACATTCCATTGGTCCTTCTGGAAGGTCCTGAAAGGGCAAAACATGCTCAGGTACTGCAGCACTTTCCATTGGTCCTTCTGAAAGGTCCTGAAAGGGCAAAAACTTCAGTAGCAGCTTCCTGTGCTGCAACTATATAAACTGCGCATGACCGCACGGCCATGCGCTAGTATTGTCTTATGTTATGTGCTTTGCGCCAGTGTGGTCACATGTATGTGTGTTCAGGGACCCGGCTGAAATAAGCCCCTAGAATGCTGGCTCCTCCGGCGAGGAGATTGTGTATGCATGCATGACCACTCACTGCTCACATCTGGGTAGTTGGCCTGTGCCTCTGTGAAAGTCTAACAGGGCACAGAGCTCATCTCTCGCGGTTACTCTGTGAAGCTAACAGAGTTGGTATATACCGCCATATAGAGCCGCCATTATTTAGCAGCAGGTACTTTCCTGCACGGTGGATCCCGGGTTGCGAATGCACTAATTCCTTTTAATAAACAATATATTTGGTGCGTTCCGCCAACCCTAACAGTATACTAGCGCCAGGATCTGGCTAAGTAATGGCGGATGAACAGCGATTGCAGGGGTACATCCAGCTGCTGGAGGGCCGGTTGGCGTCTCTTGAGCGTGCAACCTCGGCGGTGGATGTTACCGCAATAGCTGTTCAGGCTGCTAGCGTGGCTGCAGCAGCTTTACCCACGGCCACCTCTGTTCCGACCCTATCTCACCTTCCTTTGCCTGAGAGATACTCTGGGGACAGTAAGTCCTGTAGGGGTTTCGTGAGCCAATGTGGTATACACCTCGAGCTTCTGGCTGCACGTTTCCCTACTGAGCGGGCAAAGGTGGGATTCATAATCTCTCTCCTGTCGGACAGAGCTTTGGAGTGGGCTACGCCGCTGTGGGAGCGCAACGATCATGTGGTGCGGAGTGTTCCTAGGTTTCTGGACACTCTGAAACAGGTCTTTTTAGGACCTCAAGTCACCCATGATACAGCGCTCCAACTGCTGGCTTTGAATCAGGGTTCAACCATGGTCAGCCATTTTGCTGTTCACTTCCGGACATTAGCGTCTGAGTTGGAATGGCCAGATAAAACCCTCATTCCCGTATTTTGGAGGGGGCTGGCTGACCATGTGAAGGACGCTTTGGCCACTAGGGAGATTCCCGCCATACTGGAGGAGCTCATAGCCGTATCTACTCGTATTGACCTCCGTTTTAACGAGCGGAGGTTGGAGCGAGCCCAGTGTAGGCAGAGGTTTCGGCTGGCTCCCACCTTCGCCAAACCTTTGGAATCTCCAGTCCAGGCATCCGAGTCACATGAGGCCTTAGAGGTGACACGAGCGGGATCCAAGCCTCAGTCTGCCCGTGCACATAAGGTCCGTCATGTTTGCCAGCAGTCAGGACACCTTGCCTCCAAGGGTCCTCAGCGGTCGGGGAAACGTCAGCGTCTAGTGGCAGTTGGAGGAAGTACACTAGACACGGCGACGTTTGCCTCAAAGTTATCCTTCAAGGGGACAATTGCCATAGGCCCATCCACTCTTATGGTCGAGCTATGCGTGGATTCTGGGGCAGAGGGTAACTTTATGTCTTCCGCTTTTGCCCAGCGTCACGCAATACCCTAGGTGATGCTCGCCAAGCCGGTAACCATTCGAGTGGTAAATGGGTCAACACTACCTTCACAGATTACCCACCAAACCATTCCTTTCACGCTATCTGTGTCTCCATCACATCAGGAGATAATCTCCCTATTAGTCATTCCTGAGGGAATTGATGAGGTCCTGTTGGGGATACCATGGCTTCGCTATCATTCTCCTCATATTGAGTGGTCCTCTGGGAGAATTTTGGGTTGGAGTAAATCTTGCGAGGGTAGATGTCTGAGGGAGTGCGTTGAGGTTGCTACTACACAGGTACCCGCAGATCTTTCCTCTCTCCCCAAGCACTATTGGCCCTATGCAGACGTGTTCTCCAAAAGAGCTGCGGAGACCCTTCCGCCTCACCGCCCCTATGATTGTCCTATTGACCTCTTGCCTGGTGCTGAGCCTCCCCGGGGTCGAGTCTATCCGTTATCTCTCCCGGAGACGGAGGCAATGTCCCAGTACATCCAGGAGAATCTGGCAAGAGGATTCATTAGGAAGTCAGTGTCACCGGCAGGGGCAGGGTTCTTCTTCGTACAGAAGAAGACTTGAGACTTACGTCCATGCATAGACTACAGGGGTCTTAACGGTGATGGCGTTACCCACTAGTACCCACTAACCCTGATATCTGAGCTGTTTGATAGGCTACGGGGAGCGAGGGTATTTACAAAGTTAGATCTGCGGGGTGCTTATGTGACGCCCAGGAGACCGGGATACCCAGCACCGGACCAATGGGGTCTGTCTCTTGAGGGGGATGTCACAGGTGGCTTGACCCGGTGCTGTGGCCTCAGGCAATGCACAGTGTAAGGGGTATCGTGAGGGGACAGGCACTTACTTGATCAGCAGCAGGTTCTCCCAGCGGTGACGATCCCGATCCTGGATAGATGGCTATTGTCCAAATGAAAGACTGAGGCACTGAAACGTTTAACCAGTTTACTTCAACATAAAGGGATTTACAACCAGTCCTGTCACCGGAGTCTGTATGGGAACTCTGAGTTACTTTGACCCTGCCGGGGTCTTCGCCTCTTATTGTGCGCAATTTCTGTGTGGCCCTGCTGCTGTATGTGAACTGGCTGCCGGCCCAATCTGTCCCCTCCGGGTCCTGGTTCGACGGGCAACCCGAGTCCTTTTATCGGCTTACCCCCTCCAGGAGTACCGCTGAACTCTGTGTCTGTTGCTGCGTCCGGCCCTAGTGAAGCTGATATCACCTCACGTTTTTCCGGTTGCTGTATTATATATAATGAATACAGCCACGGATCCGGTATCCGTCTTTGCGCCTGTTCTGGGTAGTGATTAATGCTACCCGGTTCTCACAATGTCCCTTTTCTCTGTCCCTCTTCTCCTCAGGCCGGTGATTTGGGCCTGGAAACCGTCATAGGGCTGTTAGAAATTCAGCTGTATGACCTCTCACTATCAGCTCCTTAGCCCAACTGCCATTTCTTCTCTCAGACCAGAATGGATCAAGGGGAGTCTCTGGAGCTCCCCCTTCTGGCCGGAGGTGGTAGTGCAGTCTTGCTATTTTAGTATTCGCATTTAGTGTCAGTAACTATTTTTGTGGCAAATACCCCTAGGGGTGCCACACTTACAACCTGATTCGCATCCGTGAGGGGGATGAATGGAAGACGGCTTTTAACACCAGGGATGGGAACTATGAATATCTGGTGATGCCCTTCGGGCTCTGTAATGCCCCAGCCGTTTTCCAAGACTTTGTGAACAACATCTTCCGGGATATACTCACCACCTCGGTCGTAGTCTATCTGGATGATATTCTCATCTTCTCTCCAGATATTGACTGTTGTGATAGGCAATTCAGTATCACAATGGACATAGCGGTCAGAGCACATGCAGTGATCTGACAATAACCCAAAATAATAGAACGAGCTCTGAGATGTGGGAACTCTGCAGACCGCAATCCCTAATCCTCTCCAAACAACACTAGAGGCAGCCGTGGATTGCGCCTAACTCTGCCTATGCAACTCGACACAGCCTGAGAAACTAACTAGCCTGAAGATAGAAAATAAGCCTACCTTGCCTCAGAGAAATACCCCAAAGGAAAAGGCAGCCCCCCACATATAATGACTGTGAGTTAAGATGAAAAGACAAACGTAGGGATGAAATAGATTCAGCAAAGTGAGGCCCGACTTTCTTAACAGAGCGAGGATAGGAAAGATAACTTTGCGGTCTACACAAAACCCTAAAGAAAACCACGCAAAGGGGGCAAAAAGACCCTCCGTACCGAACTAACGGCACGGAGGTACACCCTTTGCGTCCCAGAGCTTCCAGCAAAACAAATAGACAAGCTGGACAGAAAAAATAGCAAACAAATAGCAAAGAAGAACTTAGCTATGCAGAGCAGCAGGCCACAGGAATGATCCAGGGAAAAACAAGACCAACACTGGAACATTGACAGGAAGCATGGATCAAAGCATTAGGTGGAGTTAAGTAGAGAAGCACCTAACGACCTCACCAGATCACCTGAGGGAGGAAACTCAGAAGCCGCAGTACCACTTTCCTCCACAAACGGAAGCTCCCAGAGAGAATCAGCCGAAGTACCACTTGTGACCACAGGAGGGAGCTCTGCCACAGAATTCACAACAGTACCCCCCCCTTGAGGAGGGGTCACCGAACCCTCACCAGAGCCCCCAGGCCGACCAGGATGAGCCACATGAAAGGCACGAACAAGATCGGGAGCATGGACATCAGAGGCAAAAACCCAGGAATTATCTTCCTGAGCATAACCCTTCCATTTAACCAGATACTGGAGTTTCCGTCTTGAAACACGAGAATCCAAAATCTTCTCCACAATATACTCCAATTCCCCCTCCACCAAAACCGGGGCAGGAGGGTCAACAGATGGAACCATAGGTGCCACGTATCTCCGCAACAATGACCTATGGAATACGTTATGTATGGAAAAAGAATCTGGGAGGGTCAGACGAAAAGACACAGGATTAAGAACCTCAGAAATCCTATACGGACCAATGAAATGAGGTTTAAACTTAGGAGAGGAAACCTTCATAGGAATATGACGAGAAGATAACCAAACCAGATCCCCAACACGAAGTCGGGGACCCACACGGCATCTACGATTAGCGAAACGTTGAGCCTTCTCCTGGGACAAGGTCAAATTGTCCACTACATGAGTCCAAATCTGCTGCAACCTGTCCACCACAGTATCCACACCAGGACAGTCCGAAGACTCAACCTGTCCTGAAGAGAAACGAGGATGGAACCCAGAATTGCAGAAAAATGGCAAAACCAAGGTAGCCGAGCTGGCCCGATTATTAAGGGCGAACTCAGCCAAAGGCAAAAAGGACACCCAGTCATCCTGATCGGCAGAAACAAAGCATCTCAGATAGGTTTCCAAGGTCTGATTGGTTCGTTCGGTCTGGCCATTAGTCTGAGGATGGAAAGCCGAGGAAAAAGACAAGTCAACGCCCATCCTACCACAAAAGGCTCGCCAAAACCTCGAAACAAACTGGGAACCTCTGTCAGAAACGATATTCTCTGGAATGCCATGCAAACGAACCACATGCTGGAAGAACAATGGCACCAAATCAGAGGAGGAAGGCAATTTAGACAAGGGTACCAGATGGACCATCTTAGAAAAGCGATCACAGACCACCCAAATGACTGACATCTTTTGAGAAACGGGAAGATCTGAAATAAAATCCATAGAGATATGTGTCCAAGGCCTCTTCGGGACCGGCAAGGGCAAAAGCAACCCACTGGCACGAGAACAGCAGGGCTTAGCCCGAGCACAAATCCCACAGGACTGCACAAAAGTACGCACATCCCGCGACAGAGATGGCCACCAAAAGGATCTAGCCACTAACTCTCTGGTACCAAAGATTCCAGGATGACCAGCCAACACCGAACAATGAACCTCAGAGATAACTTTATTGGTCCACCTATCAGGGACAAACAGTCTCTCCGCTGGACAACGATCAGGTTTATTAGCCTGAAATTTTTGCAGCACCCGCCGCAAATCAGGGGAGATGGCAGACACAATTACTCCTTCCTTGAGGATACCCGCCGGCTCAGATAAACCCGGAGAGTCGGGCACAAAACTCCTAGACAGAGCATCTGCCTTCACATTTTTAGAGCCCGGAAGGTACGAAATCACAAAGTCAAAACGGGCAAAAAACAGCGACCAACGAGCCTGTCTAGGATTCAAACGCTTAGCAGACTCGATAAGTCAAGTTCTTATGATCAGTCAATACCACCACGCGATGCTTAGCTCCTTCAAGCCAATGACGCCACTCCTCGAATGCCCACTTCATGGCCAGCAACTCTCGGTTGCCCACATCATAATTTCGCTCAGCAGGCGAAAACTTCCTCGAAAAAAAAGCGCATGGTTTCATCACTGAGCAATCAGAACCTCTCTGCGACAAAACAGCCCCTGCTCCAATCTCAGAAGCATCAACCTCGACCTGGAATGGAAGAGAAACATCTGGTTGACACAACACAGGGGCAGAAGAAAAACGACGCTTCAACTCATGAAAAGCTTCCACAGCAGCAGAAGACCAATTGACCAAATCAGCACCCTTCTTGGTCAAATCGGTCAATGGTTTGGCAATACTAGAATAATTGCAGATGAAGCGACGATAAAAATTAGCAAAGCCCAGGAACTTTTGCAGACTTTTCAGAGATGTCGGCTGAGTCCAATCATGGATGGCTTGGACCTTAACAGGATCCATCTCGATAGTAGAAGGGGAAAAGATGAACCCCAAAAATGAAACCTTCTGCACACCAAAGAGACACTTTGATCCCTTCACAAACAAAGAATTAGCACGCAGGACCTGAAAAACCGTTCTGACCTGCTTCACATGAGACTCCCAATCATCCGAGAAGATCAAAATGTCATCCAAGTACACAATCAGGAATTTATCCAGGTACTCTCGGAAGATGTCATGCATAAAGGACTGAAACACTGATGGAGCATTGGCAAGTCCGAATGGCATCACTAGATACTCAAAATGACCCTCGGGCTTATTAAATGCAGTTTTCCATTCATCGCCTCGCCTGATTCGCACCAGATTATACGCACCACGAAGATCTATCTTGGTGAACCAACTAGCCCCCTTAATCCGAGCAAACAAATCAGATAACAATGGCAAGGGGTACTGAAATTTAACAGTAATCTTATTAAGAAGGCGGTAATCTATACAAGGTCTCAGCGAACCATCCTTCTTGGCTACAAAAAAGAACCCTGCTCCTAATGGCGACGATGACGGGCGAATATGCCCCTTCTCCAGGGATTCCTTCACATAACTGCGCATAGCGGTGTGCTCAGGCACGGATAAATTAAACAGTCGACCTTTTGGGAATTTACTACCAGGAATCAAATTGATAGCACAATCACAATCCCTATGCGGAGGTAGGGCATCGGACTTGGGCTCATCAAATACATCCCGGTAATCAGACAAGAACTCTGGAACCTCAGAAGGGGTGGATGACGAAATTGACAGAAATGGAACATCACCATGTACCCCCTGACAACCCCAGCTGGACGCCGACATGGATTTCCAATCCAATACTGGATTATGGGCTTGTAGCCATGGCAACCCCAACACGACCGCATCATGCAGATTATGCAACACCAGAAAGCGAATAACCTCCTGATGTGCAGGAGCCATGCACATGGTCAGCTGGGTCCAGTATTGAGGCTTATTCTTGGCCAAAGGCGTAGCATCAATTCCTCTCAATGGAATAGGACACTGCAAGGGCTCCAAGAAAAACCCACAACGCTTAGCATATTACAAGTCCATCAAGTTCAGGGCAGCGCCTGAATCCACAAACGCCATGACAGAATACGATGACAAAGAGCATATCAAGGTAACGGACAGAAGAAATTTTGACTGTACTGTACCAATGGTGGCAGACCTAGCGAACCGCTTAGTGCGCTTAGGACAATCAGAGATAGCATGAGTGGAATCACCACAGTAGAAACACAGCCCATTCAGACGTCTGTGTTCTTGCCGTTCAACTCTGGTCATAGTCCTATCGCACTGCATAGGCTCAGGTCTAATCTCAGGTAATACCGCCAAATGGTGCACAGATTTACGCTCACGCAAGCGTCGACCGATCTGAATGGCCAAAGACATAGACTCATTCAAACCAGCAGGCATAGGAAATCCCACCATGACATCCTTAAGGGCTTCAGAGAGACCCTTTCTGAATATAGCTGCCAGCGCAGATTCATTCCATTGAGTGAGCACGGACCACTTTCTAAATTTCTGGCAATATACCTCTATCTCATCCTGAGCCTGACAAAGAGCCAGCAAATTTTTTTCTGCCTGATCCACTGAATTAGGCTCATCGTACAGCAATCCAAGCACCAGGAAAAACGCATCGATATTACTTAATGCAGGATCTCCTGACACAAGAGAAAATGCCCAGTCCTGAGGGTCGCCACGCAAAAAAGAAATGACGATCCTAACCTGTTGAACTGAGTCACCAGAGGAGCGAGGTTTCAAAGCCAGAAATAGTTTACAATTATTTTTGAAACTCAGAAATTTAGTTCTATCTCCAAAAAACAAATCTGGAATAGGAATTCTCGGTTCTAACAAAGAATTCTGAACCACAAAATCTTGAATATTTTGAACTCTTGCCGTGAGCTGATCCACACATGAAGACAGACCTTTAATGTCCATTGCTACACCTGTGTCCTGAACCACCCAAATGTCTAGGGGAAAAAAAAGGCAAAACACAGTGCAAAGAAAAAAAAATGGTCTCAGAACATCTTTTTTCCCTCTATTGAGAATCATTAGCACTTTTGGCTTCCTGTACTGTTGTGATAGGCAATTCAGTATCACAATGGACATAGCGGTCAGAGCACATACAGTGATCTGACAATAACCCAAAATAATAGAACGAGCTCTGAGACGTGGGAACTCTGTAGACCGCAATCCCTAATCCTCTCCAAACAACACTAGAGGCAGCCGTGGATTGCGCCTAACTCTGCCTATGCAACTCGACACAGCCTGAGAAACTAACTAGTCGTCGTGTCAACATATAACCCAAACCCATTACCACACACTTGGGATGGGTAGCACTCAGATATAGCACTAAACATACTGATCCACTAGGCAGATATTACGCTGCATGTTGAATCACAAGAGTGTCCTGTTTTTTTATAAAAAGTTAGAATTTTATTAACACAAACAATACAAATAGTAAAACAATGCCTCAAAACCGTAAACATTATATACTGGAAACAAGCGTTTATAGAGTTCTAGGAAAACATTAGGTAACATACATATAGTTAAGCCCATTGTATTGGGCACTAGAGCATGCTAAGAAAATTCTTAATAAAATTTTTTTGTGTTCATTTTTTATTGCATGAGAATACCAAACTATGAGCTAATTCTGTACCACTACACAATTTGATAATGATATAAATTATTTCATTATTATTAGAGGCATGCTGGAAAATCAGCACAGGTTCTCTCTTGGGCTCACTCCTCCAGAGTGGGTGGGCATTTTGGGACCAAGAGGACATCTGAGCTTCTGGCGAGAACATACTGGTGGCCGCATATGGCCCGAGATGCCAAGGACTATATTCAGGCGTGCGTTTCTTGCGCCCAGAATCGGTCTCCTCGGCAACGGCCTGCTGGGTTGCTTTACCCTCTACCGGTGGCAGACAGGCCCTGGGAGATGGTCGGGATGGACTTTGTGGTGGGTCTACCCAAGTCGCGTGGCTGCTCCATTATTTGGGTTGTCACCGACCATTTCTCCAAGATGGTGCATTTGGTGCCGCTTCCTCGGTTACCCTCAGCACGGGCCTTGGCAGTGTTGTTCTTTAAACACGTTTTCCGTTTGCATGGTATGCCTGATAAGATTGTCAGCGATCGGGGTCCCCAGTTTGCATCTCGGTTTTGGAGAGAGCTCTGCCGTTTACTCAGCATAGAGTTAAACCTCTCCTCTGCATACCATCCCGAGACGAATGGGTTGGTGGAGAGAACCAACCAGACTCTGGTGACATATTTGCGACATTTCGTCTCTGTTAGGCAGGATGACTGGGCATCTTTGCTACCTTGGGCGGAATTTGCCCTGAACAACGCCGTAGCCGATTCCACTGGTCAAACTCCTTTTCTCCCTAATTACGGCCAGCATCCGCGTGTCCCTGTGCCCATGCCCGTGTCATCCACCGATTCTAGGGTGGCAGACTGGGCGGTGGAGGCACGTGACATCTGGGACCGCACACAGGATGCCATCCGGGCCTCCAAGGAGAGAATGAGGGTTTCGGCTGATACACACCGGCGCCCCGCTCCGGTCTTTGCTCCTGGCGACTTAGTGTGGCTCTCCGCCCGTAACATCAGGCTGCGAGTTGAGTCCACTAAGTTTGCTCCTCGCTACATTGGCCCGTTTAAGGTTCTGGAACAGGTCAACCCTGTGGTCTACCGTTTGGCTATTCCTCCACGCCTTGGTATCACCGATACTTTCCACGTTTCCCTCTTAAAGCCCGTTAATTTGTCCCGGTTTTCCGAGTCATCTGCTGGGACATCGGATTCATCCACGGATGAGTTTGAGGTGAATGCTATTGTGGGGTGCAAGGTGGTACGTGGCAAGAAATTTTATCTGGTGGACTGGAAGGGTCACGGCCCAGAGGATAGAACCTGGGAGCCTGTGGAGCACATTCGGGCTCCGCTGCTTATCGCAGCTTTTGAGCGTAGTGAGGCTCAAGGAGGAGGGGGTCCTAGGAGGGGGGGGTAATGTTAGGAGTCGAATTTCCTCTGCTGCACAGGGGGAATCTCGATCCGTGTCTGCTGCGGTCTCCCATTTGGTATCGGCCGCAGTGGGCTCTGCTCAGCGGAGACGTCGCTCCCATTGTCTCGCTGGGGCTGATTCGGTGCATAGGGTCACTACTGCCTTTTCTGGCTTTCCTATGGTACCCTGCACTGATCTGCGGCGAGCGAGCCTCTCTGGGACGAAGTCCTTGTTTACTCACACTGAGCATGCCCAGGGCAGGGTCTCCCATTGGAGGTCGAGGGCCACATGTTCGGTCACATGCTCAGGTGCTGCAGTACATTCCATTGGTCCTTCTGGAAGGTCCTGAAAGGGCAAAAAATGCTCAGGTACTGCAGCACTTTCCATTGGTCCTTCTGGAAGGTCCTGAAAGGGCAAAAACTTCAGTAGCAGCTTCCTGTGCTGCAACTATATAAACTGCGCATGACCGCACGGCCATGCGCTACCGTGTTTCCCCGATAGTAAGACACCCCCGAAAGTAAGACGTAGTGGGGGTTTTAGCGGGGTCGGCTAATGTAAGACGTACCCCGAAAGTAAGACATAGTAAATACCGTAGTGTTGAGTAGTGTCGGGGTCGGCCGAAACTCGATGGTTCCCAGGGTCTGAAGGAGAGGAAACTCTCCTTCAGGCCCTGCGATCCATATTTAATTGTAAAATAAAGAATTAAAATAAAAAATATCGCTATACTTACCCTCTGACGCGCCCTGGTACTAACCGGGAACCTTCCTTCCTTCGAATCAGCGCTTCCAGGACCTGCGGTGACGTCGCGGCTTCTGATTGGTCGCGCGAGCAGTCACATGGGCGGTCGCGCGACCAATCACAAGCCGCGACGTCACCGCAGGTCCTGGAAGCGCTGATTCGAAGGAAGGAAGGAAGGAAGATTCCCGGTTAGTACCAGGGCGCGTCAGAGGGTAAGTATAGCGATATTTTTTCTTTAATTCTTTATTTTACACTTAAATATGGATCGCAGGGCCTGAAGGAGAGTTTCCTCTCCTTCAGATCCTGGGAACCATCCAGGGATACCTTCCAATACTTGTGTCCCATTGACTTGTATTGGTATCGGTATCGGCGATATCCGACATTTTTCGGGTATCGGCCGATACTATCCGATACCGATACTTTCAAGTATCGGACGGTATCGCTCAACACTAGTACGGTAGTAAACTGTACGTTGGAAAAAAAAACGCAGCGTTTTTTTTTTCCAATGTAAGACATACCCCGAAAGTAAGACATAGTGGGACTTTTGAGTGGTAAAAGAATGTAAGACACTGTCTTACTTTCGGGGAAACACGGTAGTATTGTCTTTTGCTATATGCTTTGCGTCAATGTGGTCATGTGTTTGTATGTGTTCAGGGACCCGGCTGAAATAAGCCCCTAGAATGCTGGCACCTCCGGCGAGGAGATTGTGTATAAGAGTGTTCAGGGACCCGGCTGAAATAAGCCCCTAGAATGCTGGCTCCTCCGGCGAGGAGATTGTGTATGCATGCATGACCACTCACTGCTCACATCTGGGTAGTTGGCCTGTGCCTCTGTGAAAGTCTAACAGGGCACAGAGCTCATCTCTCGCGGTTACTCTGTGAAGCTAACAGAGTTGGTATATACCGCCATATAGAGCCGCCATTATTTAGCAGCAGGTACTTTCCTGCACGGTGGATCCCGGGTTGCGAACGCACTAATTCCTTTTAATAAACAATATATTTGGTGCGTTCCGCCAACCCTAACAGATGGGGTGCAGAATGTAAATTAATTAGAAAAAAATGAACTTTTTTGAATTTACCAAATAGCTTCAATGAACCAAACATGGAAAAATGTAGCCTCTTAATCCAATATGATGTACTATCCCTTCGAGGTGACCTGGGACTTAATTCCCAGGGATGGGATAGTACGTCATAGGTGATCGGCCGCGCTTACGGGGGGAGTGCAGCCGAACGCCGCCGGGTGTCAGCTGATTATTACAGCTGACATCCGGCACTATGTGCCAGGAGCTGTCACGCATTGCTCCTGGCTCCTACTCAAACATGATCGCAGCATTCCCGTAGCATAGGGAAGCATTGCACAGGGAGGGGGCTCCCTGCGTGCTTCCCTAAGACCCTCGGAACAACACGATGTGATCGCGTTGTTCCGAGCGTCTCCTCCCTGCAGGCTCCGGATCCAAAATGGCTGTGGGGCTCCTTCTGGGTCCTGCAGGGAGGTGGCTTGCAAGCGCCTGCGGAGAGCAGGCGCCGGCAAGCCTCCTGCACTGCCTGTCAGATCGCTGATCTGACACAATGCTTTGCAACGTGTCAGATCAGCGATCTGACACTATAGCATGATGTTCCACCCTGGGACAAAGTAAAAAAAAAAATATTTACATGTGTAAAAAAAAAAAAAAAAAAAAAACTTCCTACATAATAAAGAAAAAAAAATTGTTCCAATAAATACATTTCTTTATCTAAATAAAAAAAACAATAAAAGTACACATAACGTAACGACCCAACCTATAAATCTGTCCCACTAGTTAACACCTTCAGTGAACACGGTAAAAAAAACAAGGAAAAAACAACGCTTTATTATCATACCGCCGAACAAAAAGTGGAATAACACGCGATCAAAAAGACGGATATAAATAACCATGGTACCGCTGAAAACATGATCATCGATAAAATAAAAAAGTTATAGTCCTCAGAATAAAGCGATGCAAAAATAATTATTTTTTATATAAAATAGTTTTTATCATATAAAAGCGCCAAAACATAAAAAAATGATATAAATGAGGTATCGCTGTAATTGTACTAACCCGAAGAATAAAACTAAAAATAAAACTGCTTTATCAATTTCACCATACACGAAACAGTTTAAACGCCCCTCCTCACCCCCCCCCCAAAAAAAAGAAATTCATGAATAGATGGTTTTTGGTAATTCTGCGTCACAAAAATCAGAATAAAAAGGGATCAAAAAACGTCACGTGCCCGGAAATGGAACAAATACAAACACCAACTCGTCCCGCAAAAAAACAAGACCTCACATGACTCTGTGTACCAAAATATGGAAAAATTATAGCTCTCAAAATGTGGAGACGCAAAAACTATTTTTTGCAATAAAAAGCGTCTTTTAGTGTGTGACAGTTGCCAATCATAAAAATCCGCTAAAAACCCCGCTATAAATAGTAAATCAAACCCCCTTCATCACCTCCTTAGTTAGGGAAAACTAATAAAATTAAAAAAAATTTATTTATTTCCATTTTCTCATTAGGGTTATGGTTGGGGCTAAGGTTAGGGTTAGGGCTATAGTTAGGGTTGGGGCTACAGTTAGGGTTGGGGCTAAAGTTAGGGTTATTGTTGGGGCTAAAGTTAGGGTTAGGATTGGGGCTAAAGTTAGGGTTAGGGCTACAGTTAGGGTTGGGGCTAAAGTTAGGTTAGGGTTGGGGCTAAAGGTAGGGTTAGGGTTTGGATTAAATTTACGGTTGGGATTATGGTTGGGATTAGGCTTAGGGGTGTGTCAGGGTTAGGGGTATGGTTATAGTTGGGATTAGGGTTAAGGGTGTGTTGGAGTTAGGGGTGTGGTTAGGGTTGGGATTAGGGTTATGGGTGTGTTGGGGTTAGAGGTGTGGTTAGGGTTGGGATTAGAGTTAGGGTTGTGTTCGGGTTGGGGGTGTGGTTAGGGTTGGGATTAGGGTTAGGGGTGTGTTCGGGTTAGAGTTGGAGTTAGAATTGAGGGGTTTCCACTGCTTAGGCACATCGGGGCTCTCCAAACGCGACATGGCGTCCAATCTCAATTCCCGCCTATTCTGCGTTGAAAAAGTAAAACACTGCTCCTTCCCTTCCGAGCTCTCCCGTGCGCCCAAACGGTGGTTCCCCCCACATTGATCAGCGTACTCAGGACAAATTGGACAACAATGTTTGCGGTCCAATTTCTCTTGTTACCCTTGGGAAAATACAAAACTGGGGTCTAAAAATATTTTTTGTGGAAAAAAAAGATTTTTTATTTTCACGGCTCAGCGTTATAAACTGTAGTGAAACACTTGGAGGTTCAATGTTCTCACAACACATCTATATAAGTTCTTTGCAAGGTCTAGTTTCCAGTATGGGGTCACTTGTGGGGAGTTAGAATTGAGGGGTTTCCACTGTTTAGGTACATCAGGGGCTCTGCAAATGCAATGTGACACCTGCAGACCAATCCATCTAAGTCTGCATTCAAACGGCGCTCCTTACCTTCCAAGTTCTGCCATGCGCCCAAACGGTGGTTCCCCCCCACATATGGGGTATCAGCGTACTCAGGACAAATTGGACAACAATTTTTGGGGTCCAATTTCTCCTGTTACCCTTGGGAAAATACAAATCTGGGGGCTATAAAATAAAAAAATATATATTTTCACGGCTCTGCGTTATAAACTGTAGTGAAACACTTGGTGGTTTAAAGTTCTCACAACACATCTAGATAAGTTCCTTGGGGGGTCTACTTTCCAAAATGGTGTCACTCTGGGGGGTTTCCACTGTTTAGGCACATTAGGAGCTCTCAAAACACGACATGGAGTCTATCTCAATTCCAGTCAATTTTGCATTGAAAAGTCAAACGGCGCTCTTTCCCTTCTGAGCTCTGCCATGTGCCCAAACAGTGGTTTACCCCTATATGTAGGATATCAGCGTACTCAGGACAAATTGCACAACAATGTTTGGGGTCCAATTTCTTCTGTTACCCTTGGGAAAATAAAAAATTGGGAGCGAAAATATAATTTTTGTGAAAAAATATGATTTTTTATTTTTACGGCTCTACATTATAAACTTCTATGAAGCACTTGTTGGGTCAAAGTGCTCACCACACATCTAGCTAAGTTCCTTAGGGGGTCTACTTTCTAAAATGGTGTCACTTGTGGGGGTTTTCCATGTTTAGGCACATCAGGGGTTCTCCAAACGCGATGTGGCGTCCCATCTCTATTCGTCAATTTTGCATTGAAAAGTCAAACGGCGCTCCTTCCCTTCCGAGCTCTGCCATGCGCCCAAACAGTGGTTTACCCCCACATATGGGGTATCAGCATACTCAGGACAAATTGTACAACAACCTTTGGAGTCCAATTTCTCCTGTTACCCTTGGTAAAATAAAACAAACTGGAGATTAAATACATTTTTTGTGAAAAAAGTGAAATGTTCATTATTTTGTTTTTTAAACATTCCAAAAATTCCTGTAAAACACCTGAAGGGTTAATAAACTTCTTGAATGTGGTTTTGAGCACCTTGAGTGGTGCAGTTTTTAGAATGGTGTCACACTTGGGTACTTTCTATCATATAGACCCCTCAAAGTGACTTCAAATGTGGTCCCTAAAAAAAATGGTGTTGCAAAAATTAGAAATTGCTGGTCAACTCTTAACACTTATAACTCCCTAACAAAAAAAAATGATGGTTCCAAAATTGTGCTGATGTAAAGTAGACATGTGGGAAATGTTACTTATTACGTATTTTGTGTGACATATCTCTGTGATTTAAGGGCATAAAAATTCAAAGTTGGAAAATTGCGACATTTTCAACATTTTTGCCAAATTTCCGTTTTTTTTCACAAATAAACACAGGTAATATCAAATAAATTTTACCACTATCATGAAGTATTATATTTCACGAGAAAATTTTGTCAGAATCATCCGGATCCGTTGAAGCGTTCCAGAGTCATAACCTCATAAAGGGACAGTGGTCAGAATTGTAAAAATTGGCCCGGTCATTAACGTGCAAACCACCCTTGGGGGTAAAGGGGTTAAACGGGTATGAATACTTTTTGTACCCATTGTATCTTTCTATCTCATATCCCTCTATCTCATATCCCATATTTATCTATCTAGTCATGTGGTAAGAGGCACAGGAATACCAATTTGATGTGCAACGAAGGTGACTTGAACTAGGTTTCTAAATATATAGAAATTATGCTAATAGTAGGTTATCTTTGCATGGGACAGATTTTTTTTTCAAAAGGTAGGAATATATTCTGGTTTTTGGAAAAACAATTCATTGCGGTACAACCCTTTTTAACCCTAAACCTGATCCATAGTTTTCAAAAGACAAGAGAGACAGCCGGACAGCACTACAACCAAGGCATATGGTGGAAACCGCTCACCTGTATGTGACGGGCCACTATGTCCGGTCCTGGGTGCGAAGCTCCGCTGGAAACAATCCACGTGTAGATGCCAAAGAACAAAAGAAGTAATGGAGCGCACTCGCTGAAGGTCCGGTGCAGGTAACTTTATTCACACAAGGTAAAAATCATCTTCACGACCGGGGGTGCCGAACAAAGAAAGGTAGCGAGGCTGGACGACGGCCGTTTCGCGCCTGGCTGGCGCTTCGACGGGTCAGTGAATGTGTAATCAGAGCCGCCGGGAGAAGTAGGGACAGGTGAGAGGCACACTCCTCCCCCCTCCCACCCCCCCGCTTCCACCCTTTGTGAACCGAGTGCACATCGCTGCATGACGAGACATTTAAAAACATAATTAAAAACATCAGAAAACACATCAAACCTTAAATCAAAATTAACTAAAGAAAGGAAACAATTGGAATCATACTGCTCAGGCAATAGTGTAAGGAATAGCTACCTGAATGTATTAAATCTAACATGCGGCTACATATACTAACTAGTATTAACTAGGGAAGATGATTGGACTATAAGAAAATAGACATGTCAACCCTATCGTTAAATCCTAAGGGGCCCATGGCATTAGTCTGCAAGATCCATCTTGCTTCTTTTCTCAATAACAAATTATGTAGGTCGCCTCCTCTTTTAGGCAAGGTGACCTTTTCTATGCCTGCGAAAGTAAGTACACTCGAATCGCCACTATGTGCAACTCGGACATGATCTATTAACCGGGGTACCCCTTTGCCAGTGGTGATAGTATTACAGTGTTCACGAAACCGCATATATAAACAACGTATCGTTTTTCCGATATAAAACCGTCCACATGGACAGTATACCACATAGACTACATACTTTGTTTTACAAGATATAAACGTCTTAACCTCATGACTAATGGGGCCAATGTTCAAAAAACGTCCCATAATATGGTATTTACAATATGAACAATGACCACATCGATGGTTTCCTCTAGGTGCGTTAGAGGTCAGCCAATTATTTGTCTCACCGGAAAGTCTATTACGTACTAAGAGGTCTCTCAAGTTTTTGCTGCGTTTGTTAGAGATTAAAGGGCCTCTTTTAACTATATGAGTGAGATCTCTGTCTTTCTCGAGTATGTGCCAATTTTTTCTTATTGCACTCCGTATGCACCCATCCATAGGACTAAAATGAAAGCTGAAATTAAACCGTTTGCCCGATGTTACATTCATTGTTTCTTTTACAATATGGGCCTTCTCCCTTGCCGCGTGGAGCAATTTTTCTGGATAGCCCCTCGTAACAAATCTCTGACATAATTCGTTCGATTGGAGGTCATAACCTTCCTGTGTACTATTTGCTCTACCTACTCGTAAGAGTTGACTATACGGCAGTGAGCATTTAATATGTAGCGGATGGTAACTATTGTAGTGGAGTACGGAGTTCGTAGCTACCGGCTTACGATACAATTTTGTACTCAACCTCCCATCGCTTACCTCCACTGTAACATCTAGGAAGTTCAAACGTGTGTCACCATATTCAGATGTGAACGACATGTTCATCGTGTTATCATTGAGATATGTCACGAATGAGAGGAAAGTATCCTCTGTGCCGTCCCATATAAAGAACATATCGTCCACATAACGACAATATAGTTTGATGTGCTTAGAAAATACATTATGCTGGGTATAGATGTACTTCTCTTCAAAGAGGGCCAAAAACAGATTAGCGAAGGTGCATGCTGCCGGAGTCCCCATAGCGGTCCCAGTTATCTGTCTGTACCACAAGTCCCTGAACGTAAACGCGTTGTGACTCAAAATAAATTGAAGACCATCACAAACAAAATCAATCAACAACTGAGTGCGGTCCGTGGACTCCAAGATCTCTCTAATAGAATCTACACCTAAATTGTGGGGAATCCTGGTATATAAATTAGTTACATCAACTGAAGCTAAAGCAAAACCTGTTTGCCACTGAAAATTTTTTATACTTCTCAAGAGCGCATCAGTATCTTTGAGATAAGATGGTACACTCAATAGTATAGGACGTAGTAACCAATCTATGTATTTAGACAAAGGTTCAGTCAACGACCCCACCCCGGAAACTATAGGGCGTCCGGGGGGGTCTGTCTCAGACTTGTGTATTTTTGGGACATAATACCAATGTGGTTTAATGGGGAACTCCGGCAGCAGCTTCTCGGCTTTGTTTAATGAGATAACACCTATTTCAACTGAATGTTTTAAAAAAGTTTGTAATGCCCCTTTGTATTTGTATGTGGGGTCTTGTGCTAATCTAACATATGTGTTCTCATCTGCCAACTGTCTATTGGCCTCATTTAAATACATAGTTTTGGGAATCAACACGATTTTACCCCCCTTGTCGGCCTGTCTTATTACGGTGTCTGACCAATTTGAGATATCTTTTAACGCTTGACGTTCAATGTCAGATAGATTTGAAGGAGCTCTAGTGTATAACAAAGCCTCAACGTCCTTAATAACAAGTGTCTCGAAGAGGTCAACCACATTCCCTGGTGATGTAGGTGGCATATATTTGGACGGATCCCCTCCCATAAATGGTTCTATTATCGGGGCACTAGCATACGAAGATTCCAATACATCCTCTGTTAGACTCAATAACAAGGCTCCCTCCTGTCTCATGTTGGCTAAAGATTGAGATTCTGTGGCCGCTAAAAAACCTAGGGGCCCAATTACTACTGGTTTCTCTCCCTCCCTTATATTAACTGCGGGGACCGATTTGTTAGTGGAGAAAGTTTTATGCAAATGCATCTTGCGGGTAGCCTTGAAAAGATTGATTTTAAAGTCAGTAAGGTCAAATTCCTCAGGAATACAATAAGAAAGGCC
Organism: Ranitomeya imitator; assembly: GCF_032444005.1. NCBI lineage: Eukaryota > Metazoa > Chordata > Amphibia > Anura > Dendrobatidae > Ranitomeya > Ranitomeya imitator. Next base: position 352,697,598 of record NC_091285.1, on the reverse strand, counting down.
CTTATTCAGCAAAGACAGATGTTCAGGACCCAAATAATGTTCAGTTAAATTTAATACATTGTGTTCAGGAACTAACGATGACGTCTCCCCATCCAGGTGACCTTCTTCCTCTTCCGGCGGAGGTCGTAACTTCCTCCTCCTGCCTCCTCGCCTTGTTCTTCTTCTAAAGGGGACCCAGCTCTACTATTATGTTTTACTGCTGTCACCTCTATCTCAGAATTATTGGATGCCGCCGCACTGTCACTGAGGCTAGAATCAGATTCGGTGGTATAATAATCTCTCTTGGTGAAAGTTTTACGTTTGTTGTTTCTATTTCTTGGCCCACTACGATGGAGACCCTTATTGTCCCCGCCTGGGTTCTTATTCCAGGTAAAAATCTGTCCCTTATCAAAATCGTTTTTATCCCGTATAAATTTATCTCTTTTACGAGACTTAATATCAGCTTGAATCGGGATCATTCTTGTGTCCAATTTCTTATTAAATGACGCCCACTGGTTCTCTGTTAACCTATTTTTCAATGCGTCTTGTGTTTTCTTCAAATCATCATTAACCTGTGTATAATTCTGCATGTTAGACTTTAACACCAATTGGAGTAATTCCGGTGAGCATTTAAGCATGATGCCTTCCCACTCCGTTTTAAAGGTGGGATCCTGAGTAAAGTGTGCAATGTCTTTCCACACCCTGAGTCCTCGGGGCACTCTGCCACTATCGACATACGACTTCAGGGAATTATTAGTCCAAAAAAGGCGTGTTTCTCTTTCTGTCAAGTTAATCATTTTGTGTTCCAAAGATTTGGTGCTTAGAGTAAAAATCTCGTCAGCCTGCTCGCATTCTTTGAAAAAATTCGAAACATCCTCCCGGCCGGCTTGTAAAGCTGCTCCACTAGTGTGGCCTTCCATGTTAATAAAAAGGATGACTATGTCTATCCTACCAGGATCCTATAATAGGATACAATGGAGACACACAGTCGTGTTTCATACACCGCCCATAAGGCTGTGTGCTAAGTCCGAAAAGGCAATAATATGCAAAAGACAAGAGAGACAGCCGGACAGCACTACAACCAAGGCATATGGTGGAAACCGCTCACCTGTATGTGACGGGCCACTATGTCCGGTCCTGGGTGCGAAGCTCCGCTGGAAACAATCCACGTGTAGATGCCAAAGAACAAAAGAAGTAATGGAGCGCACTCGCTGAAGGTCCGGTGCAGGTAACTTTATTCACACAAGGTAAAAATCATCTTCACGACCGGGGGTGCCGAACAAAGAAAGGTAGCGAGGCTGGACGACGGCCGTTTCGCGCCTGGCTGGCGCTTCGACGGGTCAGTGAATGTGTAATCAGAGCCGCCGGGAGAAGTAGGGACAGGTGAGAGGCACACTCCTACCCCCTCCCACCCCCCCGCTTCCACCCTTTGTGAACCGAGTGCACATCGCTGCATGACGAGACATTTAAAAACATAATTAAAAACATCAGAAAACACATCAAACCTTAAATCAAAATTAACTAAAGAAAGGAAACAATTGGAATCATACTGCTCAGGCAATAGTGTAAGGAATAGCTACCTGAATGTATTAAATCTAACATGCGGCTACATATACTAACTAGTATTAACTAGGGAAGATGATTGGACTATAAGAAAATAGACATGTCAACCCTATCGTTAAATCCTAAGGGGCCCATGGCATTAGTCTGCAAGATCCATCTTGCTTCTTTTCTCAATAACAAATTATGTAGGTCGCCTCCTCTTTTAGGCAAGGTGACCTTTTCTATGCCTGCGAAAGTAAGTACACTCGAATCGCCACTATGTGCAACTCGGACATGATCTATTAACCGGGGTACCCCTTTGCCAGTGGTGATAGTATTACAGTGTTCACGAAACCGCATATATAAACAACGTATCGTTTTACCGATATAAAACCGTCCACATGGACAGTATACCACATAGACTACATACTTTGTTTTACAAGATATAAACGTCTTAACCTCATGACTAATGGGGCCAATGTTCAAAAAACGTCCCAAACTTTTTTAAAACATTCAGTTGAAATAGGTGTTATCTCATTAAACAAAGCCGAGAAGCTGCTGCCGGAGTTCCCCATTAAACCACATTGGTATTATGTCCCGAAAATACACAAGTCTGAGACAGACCCCCCCGGACGCCCTATAGTTTCCGGGGTGGGGTCGTTGACTGAACCTTTGTCTAAATACATAGATTGGTTACTACGTCCTATACTATTGAGTGTACCATCTTATCTCAAAGATACTGATGCGTTCTTGAGAAGTATAAAAAATTTTCAGTGGCAAACAGGTTTTGCTTTAGCTTCAGTTGATGTAACTAATTTATATACCAGGATTCCCCACAATTCAGGTGTAGATTCTATTAGAGAGATCTTGGAGTCCACGGACCGCACTCAGTTGTTGATTGATTTTGTTTGTGATGGTCTTCAATTTATTTTGAGTCACAACGCGTTTACGTTCAGGGACTTGTGGTACAGACAGATAACTGGGACCGCTATGGGGACTCCGGCAGCATGCACCTTCGCTAATCTGTTTTTGGCCCTCTTTGAAGAGAAGTACATCTATACCCAGCATAATGTATTTTCTAAGCACATCAAACTATATTGTCGTTATGTGGACGATATGTTCTTTATATGGGACGGCACAGAGGATACTTTCCTCTCATTCGTGACATATCTCAATGATAACACGATGAACATGTCGTTCACATCTGAATATGGTGACACACGTTTGAACTTCCTAGATGTTACAGTGGAGGTAAGCGATGGGAGGTTGAGTACAAAATTGTATCGTAAGCCGGTAGCTACGAACTCCGTACTCCACTACAATAGTTACCATCCGCTACATATTAAACGCTCACTGCCGTATAGTCAACTCTTACGAGTAGGTAGAGCAAATAGTACACAGGAAGGTTATGACCTCCAATCGAACGAATTATGTCAGAGATTTGTTACGAGGGGCTATCCAGAAAAATTGCTCCACGCGGCAAGGGAGAAGGCCCATATTGTAAAAGAAAAAATGAATGTAACATCGGGCAAACGGTTTAATTTCAGCTTTCATTTTAGTCCTATGGATGGGTGCATACGGAGTGCAATAAGAAAAAATTGGCACATACTCGAGAAAGACAGAGATCTCACTGATATAGTTAAAAGAGGCCCTTTAATCTCTAACAAACGCAGCAAAAACTTGAGAGACCTCTTAGTACGTAATAGACTTTCCGGTGAGACAAATAATTGGCTGACCTCTAACGCACCTAGAGGAAACCATCGATGTGGTCATTGTTCATATTGTAAATATCATATTATGGGACGTTTTTTGAACATTGGCCCCATTAGTCATGAGGTTAAGACGTTTATATCTTGTAAAACAAAGTATGTAGTCTATGTGGTATACTGTCCATGTGGACGGTTTTATATCAGAAAAACGATACGTTGTTTATATATGCGGTTTCGTGAACACTGTAATACTATCACCACTGGCAAAGGGGTACCCCGGTTAATAGATCATGTCCGAGTTGCACATAGTGGCGATTCGAGTGTACTTACTTTCGCAGGCATAGAAAAGGTCACCTTGCCTAAAAGAGGAGGCGACCTACATAATTTGTTATTGAGAAAAGAAGCAAGATGGATCTTGCAGACTAATGCCATGGGCCCCTTAGGATTTAACGATAGGGTTGACATGTCTATTTTCTTATAGTCCAATCATCTTCCCTAGTTAATACTAGTTAGTATATGTAGCCGCATGTTAGATTTAATACATTCAGGTAGCTATTCCTTACACTATTGCCTGAGCAGTATGATTCCAATTGTTTCCTTTCTTTAGTTAATTTTGATTTAAGGTTTGATGTGTTTTCTGATGTTTTTAAATGTCTCGTCATGCAGCGATGTGCACTCGGTTCACAAAGGGTGGAAGCGGGGGGGTGGGAGGGGGGAGGAGTGTGCCTCTCACCTGTCCCTACTTCTCCCGGCGGCTCTGATTACACATTCACTGACCCGTCGAAGCGCCAGCCAGGCGCGAAACGGCCGTCGTCCAGCCTCGCTACCTTTCTTTGTTCGGCACCCCCGGTCGTGAAGATGATTTTTACCTTGTGTGAATAAAGTTACCTGCACCGGACCTTCAGCGAGTGCGCTCCATTACTTCTTTTGTTCTGATCCATAGTTTTGTATGTGTCTGCAGACCTTTCTATGCAATTATAAGGCCTTCTTCACATTTATGAAACAATTAAAGGAATTTCTAATAATAAAACACGAAACAACATTTCTATAAAGGAATTGCAAAAGATTAGCCGGGCATGAAAGAAACCTTGTTGCAGAGTCTAAATATCTATTAATAAGACAGAAACCTGTACTCAATGTGATAACCAGACTACATTCAAATTCATTTTTATCATTGAAATCCCTTGTGAATAATAAAATTATTCTGAACCATTATTTTCATAAAGCTTAATATGATCTAATAAAGGTGTGTGTATTGCAAAAGCCTCAGGCAAATTTAAATTGGATAAGAGATGTTGTATTTTTTGTATGACCTGAAAATCATGTGACATTTTACAATAACCTTCACCAACTCACTGTTGAATCAAACAGCACCACATAATTCCCGGTATGTAAGTTTTGGCAACCAACCTACATTGTAAATATTGTTTAAGAAAGACAACGTTACAATCTTTTCCTAAGGCTAGGTTCACACTTCTGCCATGGTCTCTGATGACCATTACATTAGGGTTTCTGTTAGAATCCTCGAAAAACAGTATTACAAAAGAAAACCTGATAGAGTAATTCACTTGAATGAAATCGACTGAGTCAGTGTGGACATTGTCTAGCTTCCATCCTGGCAAACCACATTTATTTGCATGTCTGAAAAAGACGAATATCGGCTGGATTGTATTAGTGTAAATGTAGCCTTACCAAGCTTGCCGTAAAGAATAGTGGCTACTGATGTATTAACTATTTTATTTTGTGGAATAATTCTTTACTATTTGACTTGTATTTTATTTTACATCAAAACCGTACGAAGACTAATTTTTTGATTGGTAAAATTTTGGGGATAGAGTCATGTACAGTATATACACTGCTTAAAACAGGGAATACTTTCACATCATATCATGACACCATAAAATTAAACTTTATGGATATCAGTCTGAAAAGCTAGGAAGCATAAGCAGGGCCTCAGAAGGAGAGCATCAACCCAGCAAATGGAACAGTATCTGCTTCTTTGTGTGAAGAGGAATAGGAAGCAGGGCCGGATTTAAGAGGTGGGTGGCCCGGGGCCCATTTTGGAGGGAGGCCCATTTTTCAAGGAGTTGCAATATGTAATGCAAAAACACAAAAAGAAACGAACGCAAGTTTATTTACAAAAATCATTTACGCAGAGCAATTCAGGTAAAATCATTCATTTTTTACAATCCAGGCACTTTCCTTGATTTTCGTGCTGCAAAATCACTAATGATGTCACTAAAGTCCAATTCACGCAGTATATCTGACTCGATGCTCATGATAGCCAAATTTACAAGTCGTTCCTGCTTCATGGATGTCCTTAATCGGTTTTCAACTAATTTGAGTTTTCGGAAGGAACGCTCACCACTGCAGTTAGTTACCATCAAAATTAGATATATTCTTAGAGCTATCTCAATATTTGCTGTATATATCAGAGGCTGTTTACCTGTATGTATCAGAGGCTGTTGCTGTGCTGGCTGTATATAGAATAGAGGCTGAGGGGCTGTATAAAATGTATACACAGCACTATACTGTAAACAGGTCCACACTATATACATACAGTATACACAGACACACTGTAATGCAGGATATAGTGTGGACCTGTATATACAGTATGGTACTGTGTAGGACAGGAGCTGCAAGAAAGATACACAGACAGACAGACACACACAGAGATCATAGTCACTCACTATGACACTGTGAAGACGGAACCACTTCACCTCTGGATCTTTAGTGGCTGAAGATCCAGAGTGACGTCCTGCTGCGCTCCACGGTGGAGAATCCTCTTCTGGCACTGACATCATGGCTCCACCTCCTTCCTCGAAGGTAGCTGAACAAACTCATCTGATCTAATGCGAGGGAATGATCATATAGCTGAATAGGTAGCGCCTAAAAGCTTCTGTTGGGATCGGAGAAGGCTGCCGCATGCCATTAGCTAGGCATTAGGTACAGGGAGGGTACTAAGGAAGTCTGGCTAGACTAGCCAGGTCAGTGGATGCTGACGCAGGTCAGGTGCTATGACTCTGCCGCTCTGCGCCAGCCACTGAGATGTAGGACCGTAGCCAGGTCCCTACACTTTCAATAGTTTCTCTTTTGTTAAATGTTCCTTATCGTTAGAAACAGCAAAGAGACATGTATTTTACATGTTTTGAGATATTTATCCCTATATTGGTGGGAGGCCCCTGCTTGGTGGGTGGTCCAGGGCCCGGGCCCCTTGGCCCGTCCCCGTAAATCCGGGCCTGATAGGAAGAGTACTGCCAAAATCCCTGCAAATTTACCTTCAGCACACTATTTGGGTGCATGTCTCTAACCAAACTGTCAGAAACAGAGTCCATGGGGTGGCATGAGAGACTAGCATGTTGTGTTGGGATCTGTACTCACAAACTAGCACCAAGGAGCTCAATTGGCATTTGAAAGAGATCATCCAAATGGACAGATCCATCACAGTATCATATCTCATTCTCTTCACTGCTGAAAATAAGTTCACACTGAGCATGTGACAGATGTGAATGAGAACAGAGACACCATTATGAATGTTATGCAGCCTGCAACATTATCTAGCATGACCAGTTTGTTGGTGGATCTGGAGTAATCCGGGGAGGGTTGTGTGAGCAGGTTGCGGGATGCAGTAAGGGACAGGAGGCAGAGCAAGGGTTAACGTATTTACTAGCAGGTGTATTCTCCATGCAGGGAGGAAGGTGTGGAAACAGGGGTATTAAGGGATAGTAGATATGCAATTTGGGGAAAATGCAAGAAAATACAATAACAACGGTGCTCAAGGTGTGACTTATCCAGTCCTGATCACATCCAGTATGCCATGTCCACAGGATAGGGAATGGCGCCAACAACAGTTAGTGTGTAGTGCTTCTGGTGTAGTCCTGGTGACATCGATGAGCAGAGTCCTGGGGTAGAAGATTAGTCTCTGGTGTCCTTTGAGGGCTCTTTGGTTGTGGATAAGGCAAAGGGAGCGTAGCACAGTTCACAGCGATGCGAGAGCCTAACTTGGTTTGACAGACATGCACCGAGGTGGGTCAGGGTACAGTTCACAGAAGCACCCCCAGTCTTTCTTAAGCAGAATGTGCGCGGTACTCACAGGTCCGGAGTGTTTGAAACCTTGATTTGCGGGAGCCAACGGGCACTCAGCACATCTCTGGTCACAGTCTCTGTGAGTACAAGCAGGAATGCTGCGGCGTGGGCCTGCACTGCTGTGGTGCTCGAATAATGGAGCACTGCCTTCTCCTTGCTTCACGCTGTCTGTTCCCACCAAGTCTGACAGCTTCTGTGCGTGCTGTGGCTTTTTTAAACTTAGCCACGCCCCCTGCAGACAAGTGCAAATGTCGGTCTGGTTCCCTAAGCTTTCCCCCAGACAACAGAGGAGACGGCCCTGACAGACCTGGCGCAAGAGAGGTACCCCCGGTCCGGTTCTTCTTCTTACACTCCCCCTCTCCTTTTGCTCGCCATTCCACTAGCGAGAGTTCTTGTAGTAGTCGTTGACATTCTTCCATCTCCTGGATGATCCGTTGCCAAATAAATTGGTCTTGATTGTATCTGTTGGGGGGTATTCCGGCTATTGTTTGTTCAGTACATCGTAAGTCAGGTGAAGTAGTGGAATCCGGCTGAGTAGTAGTCTCAGGTTGTACTGAAGGGGACGGGGACGCGCCCAAATAATAATAATAATTTTATTTATATAGCACCAACATATTCCGCAGCACTTTACAATTATAGAGGGGATTTGTACAGACAATAGACATTACAGCATAACAATAATCACAGTTCAAAACAGATACCAAGAGGAGTGAGGGCCCTGCTCGCAAGCTTACAAACTATGAGGAAAAAGGGGAGACACGAGAGGTGGATGGTAACAATTGCTCAACAAATCCCTAGTTAGACCGCACATGGAGTACTGTGTCCAGTTTTGGGCACCGGTGCTCAGGAAGGATATAATGGAACTAGAGAGAGTACAAAGGAGGGCAACAAAATTAATAAAGGGGATGGGAGTACTACAATTCCCAGATAGATTAGCGAAATTAGGATTATTTAGTCTAGAAAAAAGACGACTGAGGGGCGATCTAATAACCATGTATAAGTATATAAGGGGACAATACAAATATCTCGCTGAGGATCTGTTTATACCAAGGAAGGTGACGGGCACAAGGGGGCATTCTTTGCGTCTGGAGGAGAGAAGGTTTTTCCACCAACATAGAAGAGGATTCTTTACTGTTAGGGCAGTGAGAATCTGGAATTGCTTGCCTGAGGAGGTGGTGATGGCGAACGCAGTCGAGGGGTTCAAGAGAGGCCTGGATGTCTTCCTGGAGCAGAACAATATTGTATCATACAATTATTAGGTTCTGTAGAAGGACGTAGATCTGGGGATTTATTATGATGGAATATAGGCTGAACTGGATGGACAAATGTCTTTTTTCGGCCTTACTAACTATGTTACTATGTTACTATGTTACTATGCTTTCGGACCAGCCATAGTGTAAGGTATCGGATGTTCACGTGAAGCTGCATGAACCAGTTAACAGCCTAAATATGTAACAGTACAGGCACAGAGGGCTAATTAACTGCATATAGTGTATGAGAACATGATGCGAGGAACCTGATTATGGTTTATGTTTTTTGAAGGGGCCACCTGGGGATAGTTAGGTTAATGCATTGAGGTGGTAGGCCAGTCTGAACAAATATGTTTTTCGGGCATGCTTAAAACTGTGGGGATTGGGGATTAATCGTATTAACCTGGGTAGTACATTCCAAAGAACTGGCACAGCACGTGAAAAGTCTTGGAGACGGGAGTGGGAGGTTCTGATTATTGAGGAATTGAGGATGTTAACCTCAGGTCACTAGCAGAACGGAGAGCACAGGTAAGGTGGTAGACTGAGACCAGGGAGAAGATGTAGGGTGGTGCTGAGCCATGGAGTGCTTTGTGGATGAGGGTAATAGTTTTATACTGGATTCTGGAGTGGAGTGGAATAGAGCTTCCATTTCAGGAGCCTCAGGTACTTGTTCTCCCTTGGTGTTCACATGCGGCAAGTCTTCCTCTTCATCAGAATCACTAGCTGAAGGAGGAGATATTTCAGGAACACTCTGTGTGTCCTTTACTTGGTCAGGATCTCTTGACAGGCAAGGACGTAGCATGTTCCTATGTACTAATCGCGTAAGAGCATCTTCTTCTCCCTCAGGTTGGACCTCCATAGATGGGGCCTTCTGAACTGATTCTTCGTTTCACCCGATAAGGAGTTTTCTCCCACCAGTACTCCAACTTACCCTGTGGGCATTTGTCCCATACTAACACACGGTCTCCAGCTTGGAGAGCTGTCCCTCATAGAAAAGCCACTTCTGTGTGCTCAACCTCCTGAAACTTGGTCCGAGTTGATGCAGTGTTTGCAGACTATGCCGATGTTCTCGGACCTAGGTGGACACCCACGTCTGTGGGTTGTCCTCCTCTGGATCCAATCCCAGCTCAGTGATCTCTCTTCCTGGTCAACCAAATAGCAGGGTGTATGGCGTGTGTCCAGTGGTGCTATGTACTCGGTTGTTGTACACCCAAACTAATTCAGCCGCAAACTCAGGCCAGCAAACTTTTCTGTCTTCCTCCAGTGTTCTCAACATCTGAATCAAAGTATGATTGAACCGTTCATAGGCTCCATTTCCTTGAGGGTGATAAGGTGTCGTCTGAGATTGTTCAAAGTGATACATGCGACGTAACCTTTACATCACTTGTCCCTGGAAACAGGCATCTTGATCAGAGTGGATTCAGCAGAGATGACATGTCCCAAGTAGTCGATCTGGGGGCGGAGAAGATGACACTTCTGAGGCTTCAATTTCAAGCCGTTTTTCTGTAGACGACTCAACACCTGTTCCAGCCTTTGCAGATGTTCTTCAAAAGTGGCTGCGTAAACGATGATATCATCCAGGTAGATGAGAGTGGCCTTGAAGTTTAAGTCACCTAGACACCCTTCCATTAATCGCTGAAAAGTCCCGGGGGTGTCAGCAAGGCTGAATGGCATCCAGTTGAATTCAAACAACCCCATAGGCAGTCTTTGCTCGGTCGTGTACGGACATGGGTCCGTGCCAGTATCCACTGGCTAAATCCAATGAAGAGAAGTAGTTTGCATTTCCCAGAGCAGACAATGACTCTTCAGTCCTTGGTAGGGGATATGAGTCATGCACAGTTCAGACATTCAATTTCCGGTAGTTCACGCAGAAAAGCAAGGTTCCATCTTTTTTTCGCACAGGACAATAGGAGCAGCCCACGGGCTTTGGCTCTCCTGGATAACGCCACTCTGTAGCATTTGTGTCAACATCCCCTTCACCACCTGATACATTTGCGGTGGGATCTGTCGATATGGTTCTCTAATGGGTGTAGTGCTCCCAGTTGGGATCTTATGGGTGATTGCTGTGGTGCACCTGAAATTGTCATCGTGTCGGGCAAATACGTCCTGATACCGCCCCAGCAGGGCCTTCACCTGTTGTACCTGTTGTGGTGTGAGGTCTGTTAGTTCAGCCTACATTTGTTCTAGAATTTGGCATCCCTCTTGCAGATGTTGGGGTTCTGGTTCAGAGGACACATCTGCGGCCACTGTTCAGGGTTCTTCCTGTTTCACTGTCAGCTGGACAGCCTTTGATTGTATCAGCTCTTCCGGCATGCTCTGAATTTGAGCTACTTCACTCTTGGGTGGGGCATAAGACTATCCTCCCTGAGATTGACACATCGCACTGGCACTGGCTAAAGTCCACGCAACAAGGAGCCTTGGAGATAGCTGCTTCACAAAAGCTGGCTCAATCTGAACTTCAACTCTTTCCAGAGGGGTACAGGCTCAGATGGGCAGCATTAACACAGTTTGACCTGGTGGTAAAACAAGGTTGACTGCGGCTGGAACGATTCCTTTTCCCATACTTTTCCCGTCACTCGAAGTTTCTTGCACCTGACCAACCCGGATCAACTGCTGGAACACTTTTCTTTGGGGAGGGTGAGAGCACCACTGTCTCAGGAACACGTTTGCCAATTCATTGATAATGAGGTTGCCAAGTTCCTTCAGCACATTCAGCCGCAGAGTCACAGTAAGGCCATTACTGGGGTTTCCTGCGATCAACACAACTCCCTTCTGACCCACATCTTTGCCACACACGGTGATTTGCATCCAAACCACCCCTGAGACCGGGATGGGTGACTGATTGGCAGCAGTTAACTTTATTGCTGGGCCCCATTCAGGCCGCATCGCCTCAGAGAAATGTCATCTGAAATACAGTACAGAATAGCCAAGGTCAAAATAGCCCTTACACAGCCTGGAGGTGTGTTTGAGGTCATTGTCCTGTTGAGAAATAAATGATGGTCCAAATAAACGCAAACCGGATGGAATAGCATGCCGCTGCAAGATGCTGTGGTAGCTATGCTGGTTCAGTATGCCTTCAATTTTGAATAAATCCCCAACAGTGTCACCAGCAAAGCACCCCACACCATCACACCTCCTCCTCCATGCTTCATGTTGGGAACCAGGCATGTAGAGTGCCTCCATTCACCTTTTCTGTGTTGCACAAAGACATGGTGGTTGGAACCAAAGACCTCAAATTTGGACTCATCAGACCAAAGCACAGAAGGTCCATTCCTTGTGTTCTTTAGCCCAAACAAGTCTCTTCTGCTTGTTGCCTGTCCTTAGCAGTGGCTTCCTAGCAGGTATTTTACCATGAAGGCCTGCTGCACAAAGTCTCCTCTTAACAGTTTTTGTAGAGATGTGTCTACTGCTAGAACTTTATGTGGCATTGACCTGGTCTCTAATCTGAGCTGCTGTTAACCTGTGATTTCTGAGGCTGTTTACTCGGATAAACTTATCCTTAGAAGCAGAGGTGAATCTTGGTCTTCCTTTCCTGGGGCGGTCTTCATGTGAGCCAGTTTCTTTATAGCGCTTGATGGTTTTTGCAACTGAACTTGGGGACACTTTCAAAGTTTTCCCAATTTTTCTGACTGACTGACCTTCATTTCTTAAAGTAGTGATGGCAACTAGTTTTTCTTTACTTAGCTGCTATTTTCTTGCCATAATACAAATTAGTCATGAAAATACAGAAAAATCTTTAAATGAGAAGGTGTATCCAAACTTTTAGTCTGTACTATATGTCTCTGGCATCATGGTTACTTGAGAGCCGGTGTCAACCAAACAGCATACGACCCGACCATCCATTTCAGTCCAAACCAGAGGACTCCTAGAAACTAGACCTGTGACTTCTGATTCTCCTTCTTGACTGCTCATGCTCCAGGAAGCGTCCCCCAACAACGCAGCCTCTTAGTTTAAAGGACAGCTTGAAGGGGTCGCCCCCAGCGTACACTTTATACACGTTATAGCAGGTAAGCAGTTCTTCCCTGTGGGACATTATCATTTCCTGACGGGGCTCAAGATTAGCTCTACCCCACAGAGCTGAGTTCGTTGATGCCGAAGGTTTCTTTTTTGTGTCAGACAATTCTTCTTTTATGTACAGGATCTCTTTCTGCAGTTCTTCCACCCAACTTGGTTCAGTGGCCGTTTGTCTTGATTGGACTGGCGAGTAAACTGGGACCAGGGGCACCTTTCCTGGCCCTAGCACTAGGGGGAACCCTAACTTGCCCTGTTCCCTGGGATACCTCAGATGGCCAGAGCCTCCGCCCTTGCCCTGTCTCCTCACTGCAGCCCTGCATCTGTCTTCTTCCCCCTCCCAGGGAAGATAGGCGCTACCATGTACCGCAGTACACTAACCCGACAGACAGGGGAACAAAGACAAGAGTAAAAGAAAATTCCACTCCTACAAATATACTCTCACAAATAACAGAGGTATTCAGGGTGTGAAAGACGGGGGAAGAAAATAAAGCAGGTGTGAATGAGAAATTTCCAAGCTCTCTGGACACCAGCTCTTTCCTCTTCAGGTCTACCTAGCAAGTGCTATCTCAGACAAGGATCTAGCCTGAAGGCCTAGCTTTTATAGGCGAGAGGAGTGGCTAACAGAGCACAGCTGAATGCAGGGATTACCACATGGTCGATTAACCCCTGTCCTACTGAAAGAAAACAAACAAATTTAATAAACTAGAGAAGTGCTTCTTCTCAGCGGTGAAGCAGGAGCCATCAGACGCTGCTGTCTTCTGGTACTGCTCTGTTGCGGTAACTCCGTGACAGTACACCACCCTTCTATGAGGGACCTCCGGAACCTCAGGGCCTGGTTTATTTGGGTGGACCAGATAAAAGGCCTGAACCAGTCTGGTTGCATGGACGTCGGAAGCTGGAACCCACATCCTCTCCTCAGGACCGTACCCATTCCAATGTAGCATGTATTGAAGTGACTGACGAACAAGATGAGAGTCTAAGACCTTTGCGATCTGGAACTCCAGATTAGCATCGACAACGACAGGAGAAGGTGACAGAAGTGAAGGTCCTGCATATGCCACTAAAGGTACCGTCACACTGAGCGACGCTGCAGCGATACCGACAACGATCCGGATCGCTGCAGCGTCGCTGTTTGGTCGCTGGAGAGCTGTCACACAGACAGCTCTCCAGCGACCAACGATCCCGAGGTCCCCGGTAACCAGGGTAAACATCGGGTAACTAAGCGCAGGGCCGCGCTTAGTAACCCGATGTTTACCCTGGTTACCAGCGTAAAAAAACAAACACTACATACTTACATTCAGCTGTCTGTCCCTTGCCGTCTGGTTCCTGCACTGACTGCTGGCCGTAAAGTGAAAGTGAAAGCACAGCACAGCGGTGAGTCACACAGCGGTGACTCACCGCTGTGGCTGTGCTCTGCTTTCACTTTACGGCCAGCAGTCAGTGCAGGAACCAGACGGCAAAGGACAGACAGCTGAATGTAAGTATGTAGTGTTTGTTTTTTTACGCTGGTAACCAGGGTAAACATCGGGTTACTAAGCGCGGCCCTGCGCTTAGTTACCCGATGTTTACCCTGGTTACCAGTGAAGACATCGCTGAATCGGTGTCACACACGCCGATTCAGCGATGTCTACGGGGAGTCCAGCGACGAAATAAAGTTCTGGACTTTCTTCCCCGACCAGCGACATCACAGCAGGGGCCTGATCGCTGCTGCCTGTCACACTGGACGATATCGCTAGCCAGGACGCTGCAACGTCACGGATCGCTAGCGATATCGTCTAGTGTGACAGTACCTTTACTTTTTGAGAAGTGAACGGTAAAAAACATTATGGATTTTAAAAGTAGGTGGCAGAGCAAGGCGAAATGCTACCGGATTGACGACGGCTAAGATCTTAAAAGGACCAATAAACCTGGGACTCAATTTCCAAGATGGAACCTTTAGCTTAATGTTCATTGAGGACAGCCACACCAAGTCACCAACACACAGGTCTGGACCCACCAAACGTCTCCGATCAGCCACACTCTTATATTTGGAACCCGTCTTTTGCAAATTATTAATCACCCCCTGCCATATAGTAGAAATAGAAGAAGAGAACCGTTCCTCCTCCGGTAAACCAGAAGGGCCATCACCATTAAACGAACTAAACTACGGAAGGAGCCCATATGCCCCGAAAAATGGGGACTTACCTGTTGATTCCAGACAGCAATTATTAACTGCAGAAAAGTATAAGATGTATATACACTGGCGCTTAATAATAATAATAATAATAATCTTTATTTTTATATAGCGCTAACATATTCCGCAGCGCTTTACATTTAGCACACATTATCATCACTGTCCCAGATGGGGCTCACAATCTAAATTCCCTATCAGTATGTCTTTGGAATGTGGGAGGAAACCGGAGTGCCCGGAGGAAACCCACGCAAACACGGAGAGAACATACAAACTCTTTGCAGATGTTGTCCTTGGTGGGGTTTGAACCCAGGACTCCAGCGCTGCAAGGCTGCTGTGCTAACCACTACACCACCGTGCCGCTTAATCACCTGGAAGGATAAGATGGAGGGCCACGGAAGCTGCAGGTGGTTAAAACAGGTTCTGTGCAAGACTTTGTTGAAAAAATAATAAACTAAATAATAATACTATTAACCACCGCGCTAAAAAGAGGCTGGAATGTCGCTTTACTTACTTATAATATACAGTGGGGCAAAGAAGTATTTAGTCAGTCAGCAATAGTGCAAGTTCCACCACTTAAAAAGATGAGAGGCGTCTGTAATTTACATCATAGGTAGACCTCAACTATGGGAGACAAACTGAGAAAAAAAAATCCAGAAAATCACATTGTCTGTTTTTTTATCATTTTTTTTGCATATTATGGTGGAAAATAAGTATTTGGTCAGAAACAAACAATCAAGATTTCTGGCTCTCACAGACCTGTAACTTCTTCTTTAAGAGTCTCCTCTTTCCTCCACTCATTACCTGTAGTAATGGCACCTGTTTAAACTTGTTATCAGTATAAAAAGACACCTGTGCACACCCTCAAACAGTCTGACTCCAAACTCCACTATGGTGAAGACCAAAGAGCTGTCAAAGGACACCAGAAACAAAATTGTAGCCCTGCACCAGGCTGGGAAGACTGAATCTGCAATAGCCAACCAGCTTGGAGTGAAGAAATCAACAGTGGGAGCAATAATTAGAAAATGGAAGACATACAAGACCACTGATAATCTCCCTCGATCTGGGGCTCCCACCCCGTGGGGTCAGAATGATCACAAGAGCAGTGAGCAAAAATCCCAGAACCACGCGGGGGGACCTAGTGAATGAACTGCAGAGAGCTTGGACCAATGTAACAAGGCCTACCATAAGTAACACACTACGCCACCATGGACTCAGATCCTGCAGTGCCAGACGTGTCCCACTGCTTAAGCCAGTACATGTCCGGGCCCGTCTGAAGTTTGCTAGAGAGCATTTGGATGATCCAGAGGAGTTTTGGGAGAATGTCCTATGGTCTGATGAAACCAAACTGGAACTATTTGGTAGAAACACAACTTGTCGTGTTTGGAGGAAAAAGAATACTGAGTTGCATCCATCAAACACCATACCTACTGTAAAGCATGGTGGTGGAAACATCATGCTTTGGGGCTGTTTCTCTGCAAAGGGGCCAGGACGACTGATCCGGGTACATGAAAGAATGAATGGGGCCATGTATCGTGAGATTTTGAGTGCAAACCTCCTTCCATCAGCAAGGGCATTGAAGATGAAACGTGGCTGGGTCTTTCAACATGACAATGATCCAAAGCACGCTGCCAGGGCAACGAAGGAGTGGCTTTGTAAGAAGCATTTCAAGGTCCTGGAGTGGCCTAGCCAGTCTCCAGATCTCAACCCTATAGAAAACCTTTGGAGGGAGTTGAAAGTCCGTGTTGCCAAGCGAAAAGCCAAAAACATCACTGCTCTAGAGGAGATCTGCATGGAGGAATGGGCCAACATACAGTGTGTGGCAACCTTGTGAAGACTTACAGAAAACGTTTGACCTCTGTCATTGCCAACAAAGGATATATTACAAAGTATTGAGATGAAATTTTGTTTCTAACCAAATACTTATTTTCCACCATAATATGCAAATAAAATGTTAAAAAAACAGACAATGTGATTTTCTGGATTTTTTTTTCTCAGTTTGTCTCCCATAGTTGAGGTCTACCTATGATGTAAATTACAGACGCCTCTCATCTTTTTAAGTGGTGGAACTTGCACTATTGCTGACTGACTAAATACTTTTTTGCCCCACTGTAGCTGTTTCTGTGTTGTGTGGAAATCCTTATGTGTAAAGGGGGGTACACCCAGTTATAGTGGTTTACTGCAAGGTAAAATAAACAGAATAACGAAATATTATTTGGACCCTGCTAATTTATTAACCCCTTCCCGACCTGTGACACAGCGTATGCGTCATGAAAGTCGGTGCCAATCCGACCTGTGACGCATATGCTGTGTCACAGAAAGATCGCGTCCCTGCAGGCCGGGTGAAAGGGTTAACTCCCATTTCACCCGATCTGCAGGGACAGGGGGAGTGGTAGTTTAGCCCAGGGGGGGTGGCTTCACCCCCTCGTGGCTACGATCGCTCTGATTGGCTGTTGAAAGTGAAACTGCCAATCAGAGCGATTTGTAATATTTCACCTAAAAAAATGGTGAAATATTACAATCCAGCCATGGCCGATGCTGCAATATCATCGGCCATGGCTGGAAATACTAATGTGCCCCCACCCCACCCCTCCGATCGCCCCCCCAGCCCCCCGATCTGTGGTCCGCTCCCCTCCGTCCTGTGCTCCGCTCCCCCGTCCTCCTGCCCGCTCCCCCCGTGCTCCAATCACACCCCCCCGTGCTCCAATCAAACCCCCCCGCACTCCGATCCCCCCCCGTGCTCCGAACCACCCCCCCTGCACACCGATCCACCCCCCCTGCACACCGATCCACCCGCCCGCACACCGATCACTCTCCCCCATGCTCCGATCCCTCCCCCCCCGTGCTCCGACGCCCCCCCGTGCCCTGATCTCCCCCCCCTGTGCCCTGATCTCCCCCCCTTATACTTACCGATCCTGGCGGGGTCCCGTCCGTCTTCTTCCCCGAGCGCCGCCATGTTCCAAAATGGCGGGCGCATGCGCAGTGCGCCCGCCGAATCTGCCGGCCGGCAGATTCGTTCCAATGTGAATTTTGATCACTGTGATATAATCTATCACAGTGGTCAAAATAAAAAAACAGTAAATGACCCCCCCCATTTGTCCCCCATAGATAGGGACAATAATAAAATAAAGAATTTTTTTTTTTTTTCACTAAGGTTGGAGTTAGAACTAGGGTTAGGGTTAGGGGTAGGGTTAGGGGTAGGGTTAGGGTTAGGGGTAGGGTTAGGGGTAGGGTTAGGGGTAGGGTTAGGGGTAGGGTTAGGGGTAGGGTTAGGGGTAGGGTTAGGGGTAGGGTTAGGGTTTCGGTATGTGCACACGTATTCTGGTCCTCTGCGGATTTTTCCGCAGCGGATTTGATAAATCCGCAGTGCTAAACCGCTGCGGATTTATGGCAGATTTACCGCGGTTTTTCTGCGCATTTCACTGCGGTTTTACAACTGCGATTTTCTATTGGAGCAGTTGTAAAACCGCTGTGGAATCCGCAGAAAGAAGTGACATGCTGCGGAATGTAAACCGCTGCGTTTCCGTGCAGTTTTTCCGCAGCATGTGTACAGCGATTTTTGTTTCCCATAGGTTTACATTGAAATGTAAACTCATGGGAAACTGCTGCGGATCCGCAGCGTTTTCCGAAGCGTGTGCACATACCTTTAGAATTAGGCTATGTGCACACGGTGCGGATTTGGCTGCGGATCCGCAGCGGATTGGCCGCTGCGGATCCGCAGCAGTGTTCCATCAGGTTTACAGTACCATGTAAACCTATGGAAAACCAAATCCGCTGTGCCCATGGTGCGGAAAATACCGCACGGAAACGCTGCGTTGTATTTTCCGCAGCATGTCAATTCTTTGTGCGGATTCCGCAGCGTTTTACACCTATTCCTCAATAGGAATCCGCAGGTGAAATCCGCAGTAAATCCGCAGGTAAAACGCAGTGCCTTTTACCCGCGGATTTTTCAAAAATGGTGCGGAAAAATCTCACACGAATCCGCAACGTGGGCACATAGCCTTAGGGTTAGGGTTGGGTTGGAATTAGGGTTGTGGTTAGGGTTAGGGGTGTGTTGGGGTTAGGGTTGTGGTTAGGGGTGTGTTGCGGTTAGGGTTGTGGTTAGGGTTACGGCTACAGTTGGGATAAGGGTTAGGGGTGTGTTGGCGTTAGAATTGAGGGGTTTCCACTGTTTAGGCACATCAGGGGTCTCCAAACGCAACATGGCGCCACCATTGATTCCAGCCAATCTTTCATTCAAAAAGTCAAATGGTGCTCCTTCCCTTCCGAGCCCCGACGTGTGCCCAAACAGTGGTTTACCCCCACATATGGGGTATCAGTGTACTCAGGACAAACTGGGCAACAATTACTGGGGTCCAATTTCTCCTGTTACCCTTGAGAAAATAAAAAATTGCTTGCTAAAACATCATTTTTGAGGAAAGTAAAATGATTTTTTATTTTCACGGCTCTGCGTTGTAAACGTCTGTGAAGCACTTGGGGGTTCAAAGTGCTCACCACATATCTAGATAAGTTCCTTGGGGGGTCTAGTTTCCAAAATGGGGTCACTTGTGGGGGGTTTCTACTGTTTAGGCACACCAGGGGCTCTGCAAACGCAACGTGACGCCCGCAGACCATTCCATCAAAGTCTGCATTTCAAAACGTCACTACTTGACTTCCGAGCCCCGACATGTGCCCAAACAGTGGTTTACCCCCACATATGGGGTATCAGCGTACTCAGGACAAACTGGGCAACAATTACTGGGGTCCAATTTCTCCTGTTACCCTTGAGAAAATAAAAAATTGCTTGCTAAAACATCATTTTTGAGGAAAGAAAAATGATTTTTTATTTTCACGGCTCTGCGTTGTAAACGTCTGTGAAGCACTTGGGGGTTCAAAGTGCTCACCACATATCTAGATAAGTTCCTTGGGGGGTCTAGTTTCCAAAATGGGGTCACTTGTGGGGGGTTTCTACTGTTTAGGCACACCAGGGGCTCTGCAAACGCAACGTGACGCCCGCAGACCATTCCATCAAAGTCTGCATTTCAAAACGTCACTACTTGACTTCCGAGCCCCGACATGTGCCCAAACAGTGGTTTACCCCCACATATGGGGTATCAGCGTACTCAGGACAAACTGGGCAACAATTACTGGGGTCCAATTTCTCCTGTTACCCTTGAGAAAATAAAAAATTGCTTGCTAAAACATCATTTTTGAGGAAAGAAAAATGATTTTTTATTTTCACGGCTCTGCGTTGTAAACGTCTGTGAAGCACTTGGGGGTTCAAAGTGCTCACCACATATCTAGATAAGTTCCTTGGGGGGTCTAGTTTCCAAAATGGGGTCACTTGTGGGGGGTTTCTACTGTTTAGGCACACCAGGGGCTCTGCAAACGCAACGTGACGCCCGCAGACCATTCCATCAAAGTCTGCATTTCAAAAGTCACTACTTCCCTTCTGAGCCCCGACGTGTGCCCAAACAGTGGTTTACCCCCACATATGGGGTATCAGCGTACTCAGGAGAAACTGGACAACAACTTTTGGGGTCCAATTTCTCCTGTAACCCTTGGGAAAATAAAAAATTCTGGGCTAAAAAATTATTTTTGAGGAAAGAAAACGTATTTATTATTTTCACTGCTCTGTGTTATAAACTTCTGTGAAGCACTTGGGGGTTCAAAGTGCTCACCTCACATCTAGATAAGTTCCTTTCGGGGTCTAGTTTCTAAAATGGGGTCACTTGTGGGGGGTTTCTACTGTTTAGCCACATCAGGGGCTCTGCAAACGCAACGTAACGCCCGCAGAGCATTCCATCAAAGTCTGCATTTCAAAATGTCACTACTTGACTTCCGAGCCCCGACATGTGCCCAAACTGTGGTTTACCCCCACATATGGGGTATCAGCGTACTCAGGAGAAACTGTACAACAACTTTTGGGGTCAAATTTCTCCTTTTACCCTTGGGAAAATAATAAATTGCAGGCTAAAAAATCATTTTAGAGAAAATAAAATTTTTATTTTATTTTCATGGCTCTGCGTTATAAACTTCTGTGAAGCACTTGGAAGTTCAAAGTCCTCACCACACATCTAGATTAGTTCCTTTAGGGGTCTAGTTTCCAAAATGGGGTCATATGTGGGGGATCTCCAATGTTTAGGCACACAGGGGCTCTCCAAACGTGACATGGTGTCCGCTAATGATTGGAGCTAATTTTCCATTTAAAAAGCCAATTGGCGTGCCTTCCCTTCCGAGCCCTGCCGTGCGCCCAAACAGTGGTTTACCCCCACATATGGGGTATCAGCGTACTCAGGACAAACTGGACAACAACATTTGCGGTCCAATTTCTCCTATTACCCTTGGCAAAATAGGAAATTCCAGGCTAAAAATCATTTTTGAGGAAAGAAAAATTATTTTTTATTTTCATGGCTCTGCATTATAAACTTCTGTGAAGCACCTGGGGGTTTAAAGTGCTCAATATGCATCTAGATAAGTTCCTTGGGGGGTCTAGTTTCCAAAATGGGGTCACTTGTGGGGGAGCTCCAATGCATAGGCACACAGGGGCTCTCTAAACGCGACATGGTGTCCGCTAACAATTGGAGCTAATTTTCCATTCAAAAAGTCAAATGGCGCGCCTTCCCTTCCGAGCCCTGCCGTGTGCCCAAACAGTGGTTTACCCCCACATATGAGGTATCGGCGTACTCGGGAGAAATTGCCCAACAAATTTTAGGATTCATTTTATCCTATTGCCCATGTGAAAATGAAAAACTGAGGCGAAAATAATTTTTTTGTGAAAAAAAAAGTACTTTTTCATTTTTACAGATCAATTTGTGAAGCACCTGAGGGTTTAAAGTGCTCAATATGCATCTAGATAAGTTCCTTGGGGGGTCTAGTTTCCAAAATGGGGTCATTTGTGGGGGAGCTCCAATGTTTAGGCACACGGGGGCTCTCCAAACACGACATGGTGTCCGCTAACGATGGAGATAATTTTTCATTCAAAAAGTCAAATGGCGCTCCTTCCCTTCCGAACCTTACCATGTGCCCAAACAGTGGTTTACCCCCACATGTGAGGTATCGGCGTACTCATGAGAAATTGCCCAACAAATTTTAGGATCCATTTTATCCTGTTACCCATGTGAAAATGAAAAAAATTGAGGCTAAAAGAATTTTTTTGTGAAAAAAAAGTACTTTTTCATTTTTACGGATCAATTTGTGAAGCCCCCGGGGGTTCAAAGTTCTCACTATGCATCTAGATAAGTTCCTTGGGGCGTCTAGTTTCCAAAATGGGGTCACGTGTGGGGGAGCTCCAATTTTTAGGCACACGGGGGCTCTCCAAACGTGACATGGTGTCCGCTAAAGAGTGGAGCCAATTTTTCATTCAAAAAGTCAAATGGCGCTCCTTCCCTTCCAAGCCCTGCCGTGCGCCCAAACAGTGGTTTACCACCACATATGAGGTATCAGCGTACTCAGGACAAATTGGACAACAACTTTCGTGGTTCAGTTTCTCCTTGTACCATTGGGAAAATAAAAAAAATGTTGCTAAAAGATAATTTTTGTGACTAAAAAGTTAAATGTTCATTTTTTCCTTCCATGTTGCTTCTGCTGCTGTGAAGCACCTGAAGGGTTAAAAAACTTCTTGAATGTGGTTTTGTGCACCTTGAGGGGTGCATTTTTTAGAATGGTGTCACTTTTGGGTATTTTCAGCCATATAGACCCCTCAAACTGACTTCAAATGTGAGGTGGTCCCTAAAAAAAATGGTTTTGTAAATTTCGTTGTAAAAATGAGAAATCGCTGGTCAAATTTTAACTCTTATAACTTCCTAGAAAAAAAAATTTTGTTTCCAAAATTGTGCTGGTGTAAAGTAGACATGTGGGAAATGTTATTTATTAACTATTTTGTGTCACATAACTCTCTGGTTTAACAGAATAAAAATTCAAAATGTGAAAATTGCGAAATTTTCAAAATTTTCGCCAAATTTCCGTTTTTATCACAAATAAACGCAGAATTTATTGACCTAAATTTACCACTAACATGAAGCCCAATATGTCACGAAAAAACAATCTCAGAACCGCTAGGATCCGTTGAAGCGTTCCTGAGTTATTACCTCATAAAGGGACACTGGTCAGAATTGCAAAAAACAGCCAGGTCATTAAGGTCAAAAT
Source organism: Ranitomeya imitator (assembly GCF_032444005.1). Lineage (NCBI taxonomy): Eukaryota > Metazoa > Chordata > Amphibia > Anura > Dendrobatidae > Ranitomeya > Ranitomeya imitator. Next base: position 352,674,721 of record NC_091285.1, on the reverse strand, counting down.
AGGCTGGGTCATGAAGGGGTTAATCAGGGGTGTTGGTTGAATGCACTTACTCCTTTTGAGAGGCTGTACAGTCTACACCTGAGGTGTTCCTATGTGGGTTTAAATGTTTCTATTTTCACAGTGTGGTAAGCCAATACTGGAAGGTAAAATGTACAAAAAAACGATATGTTATTTAGAATCTCCAAATGAATTAACAAAGATATTAACAAGGGTGTTAATTGGGTCCACTTACTCCTTTTATACACCTGTACAGGATGCACCTGAAGTGTTCCTATGTGAGCTTTGGTGTTTTTTTCTCCTTTCACCAGTGTGGTAAACTGATACTAATAAATAAATAAGGTGAGGGTAGAGCGATATTGCAAATGGCACTCTAAGGCTGGTTTCACACTCGCGTTTTTGAACGCATGCGTTTAAAAAAAAACGCATGGTGAAAAAATGCATGTAAACGCGTGTAAAAGCTGCGTTTTTTTTACGCATGCGTTTAACGCATGCATCCAAAAAACGCAGCGTTTACACGCGTTTACATGCGTTTTTGCATGCGTTTGCGTTTTTTTTTGCATTTCCCCCCCCCAAAAAAGGAGCCAAAAAAAGATAACCAGACACAACCAATGGGAATAGAGAGGGCGTATATGATTGTCTCTCTATATATTGACCCTGGGGGTACAGAAATTTTCACAGCTTGCTACTGTTTCCGGTGTCATGATGGATCTTTCCATGGAGAGCTTTTATTTCAACCTGGATTTCAGCTTCAAGATTTTCCTTGCCTGTGCTTTTGCTTGGGAGCAAGACCGAAACCGCCAAAGATGGAGAAGGAGACAGCGTAGGCGTTCTTGGAGGCATCCCATCATTGAAGTGCGTGAGAGCCGTGGAGCCTATCACACGCTCTATGCGGAGCTGAATGCCAACCCGGAGAAATTCCAGGATTACACGAGAATGTCACAAGAATCGTTCCGGGATTTACTGTCTCGTGTCCAAGGATCCATACGGCGACAGGACAAATGGCTCCGTAGAGCGATTCCACCCGAGGAACGTCTGCTAGTGACATTACGGTACGTTCCAAAACTAAACTAATGACAGTACAAATTTTGGTTATGACATGTATTTTATGTTTTTTTTTTCTTTTTGTTATTTTTAAACACACCATAGAAAGAGTAGATTTTAATATTTTTTTTTGTTTCTTTTTCTTCTAGATTTCTTGCCACAGGAGAGAGTTTATCTTCCCTCCACTTCCAATACCGCCTTGGAATATCAACCCTGTCCGGAATCGTCGTGGACACCTGTCGTGCGTTATGGAATGTACTCCGTGAGGAGTTTATACCAGTACCCACCGTGGACATGTGGCATGAAATTTCAGATAAATTTTTGAACGTGTGTGATTTCCCCAACTGTTTAGGGGCGGTGGATGGAAAGCACATCCACATTATCAAACCTGCCAGAACCGGATCTGAGTTTTTTAACTACAAAAAATATTTTTCGGTAGTTCTCATGGCAATAGCGGATGCGGAGTGTCGCTTCATCGCCGTGGACATTGAAGCTTTTGGCCGTGGCAATGATTCCCAGACTTTTAAGAGCTCTGATATGGGCCGTCGGGTGTATGGCAACAATTTTAATTTCCCCCCTCCACAGCCTCTCTCCAACACTCAAGGCCCACCGCTGCCATTTGTTATGGTTGGGGATGAGGCCTTCCAGATGTGTGAAAATCTTCTGAAGCCATATTCTAGTAGGGACTTGGACCACACTTGAAGGATCTTCAACTACAGACTGACCAGGGCCAGAAGAACAGTAGAGTGCACCTTTGGCATTCTGGTTGCTAAATGGCGCATTCTTGCAACAGCCATAAATCTAAAAGTGGAAACAGTGGACGAGGTGGTCAAAGCCTGTGTGGTTCTACACAATTACCTCATTGCTAAGGAGCGACCCCACATTGAACTGGATGAACCAGTTTCACACCCACTGCCTGATTTTCAGCATCACCCGATGCGGTCAACTGCAGCCGTTGCTCTTATGCGGGACCAATTTGCGACCTATTTTGTTTCCGATATTGGACGGGTGTCATGGCAGGACAATGTTGTGTAAATGTCCTGTTGTATGTTTATCTTTACCAATTATTAAATACTGATAAAAAAATGGTGGTTAATCGTGACAGTGACGGCACAGTTGGATATGCCGCCACTGTCTGCTGTAAATTGCGACTCTGACTCTGCTGCATAGCCTGCACAAAAGCAACATTGCAGGCCTGCATCACACTCAGTTGGAGATCAGGGCTAAGGTGTTCCGACATGCCCTGCTGTATTTGGTAAAAAAAATGATGAGCTGGCCTCTGGAGGTTGGCTTTAACTTGATCAAGGCTTTTGGCGACATCCTGGATCCGGCAATCTAAGAGGTTAAGGGACACATCCATTCTGTCACCTAAAGCCTTGATTGCTTCGTGTAAAACCGAGCTCAAGTGCAAAAACTCGGGCATGAGTGACCTATCCGAAGCCCTCTGTCGCTGCCGGGATGAGCCTGCAAAAATGGGTGCAGTGAAAGAGGACTGCGAAAGGGGAATACCTGATGGGCCAGCTCCCTGGTCTCCAGTGAGTGTGGAAGGCCCACCTGCTGCTGCGCTGCTGGATGGCTGGGACGGGTCCGTGGCTGCTGGCTGAAGGACCGCTCCAGAACTTGTTGCGACAGTCGTGCTGTGTGTGCTGTGAAAAAAGAAAACCGAAAATTAATACCAAAATATAACAAGACGGTACATCCTGTGGAATTTTAAAATTACATATTATGTCAATGCAATACAAGCGGAAGCATGTGAGAAATACTTACATTCTCATGAGAAGGACCGGTCTTAAAAAGGCCAGCACACGGTGGTATTTGTACAACCAGTGCCTTGCTCCGGAACCACTTGCAGCACGATCCTCTGCGCGAAGGTCCTTGTTGAAGCGGTCCTTCATGGAACGCCAACGTGTTCTTATTTTGTCCACTGTGAAATAACAATAAAATATAATGGTCAGAAAATGTACTTTTGGCCGTGCTCTCTTGACTGTGTGTGATGACAGAAACTCCGAAAAGTTTCTTTCATCACACACAGTCAAGAGAGCATGGCCAAGGTCTCTGCTGCTTCACACTGCATTGCAATACTTACCAAATGCATTACGGACCCGTGGCGGGGCATTTTCCCAGCCATCCCACAACGCTTGGGCCACCTCACTCCACAACCGATGGAGCGTACTGTTGACTGCGTGCTGTGGATCCCGGCTGTTCCACAACGGGACTCGCTCCTGGACCAGGGTGATCAGGAGGTCATTATCGATCCGGTCATCGTCCCGTTGTGAAACCTAAAATTAAAAGAAAATCATATAAGTTTGCTCATTCACATTGGGAAAAAAAATACCAGAAGATGAGAAATGGCATGAATATGAAAGTCAACTTTCAGAAAAGGATCATACAAGAAAAATTAAAAGAAAATCAAGGGTACAGAAAGGAAGATTCAAGAATATTACAATGAGGACAGTCAGCCTTGTATACATACCCGCTGCCGTCTTCCCACCGGACCTTGACTCCGCTGCTCTGTCCCTCTCTGTCCCTCAGTAGAAGTGCTCTATAAAAAAAAAATCAAATTGTCTCATGTGTCGATGTGACAGTCAATACTTACCAAGCTGAAGGACAAAAAACTAACCTCACACATGATCCACTTCTGACTGACGTGGCTCAAACTCCTCATCAGATGAAGACTCCGCAGAAGACATTCTGATGCATGTTGAAAGAAAAAAAAGGAAGAAATTAGGACATGTAGATCCAAAAAATTGAAAATAAATGCATTGGCTAGGATATACTCACATTGCTCTGGGTCTTGTCCCCCAATGCGTCCGGGCAGTGTCTTGTCTTCTTTGGAGTCTGATGAGAAGTGACCAGAAACTTCCCCCAACCTTCCTTTTATCACCTGTTGTGAATTCCGCTCTTGGGCTCCCTCCGGTGGTTGTAAGTGGCACTTTTGTGAGTTCTGCTCTTGGGCTCCCTCTTGTGGTTTCTAGTGGTGTGGCTGCTCCTTGGAGTTAGCTGTCTTCAGCTGCTTCCACTGATCGTCTCTGCCCTGCTATTTATGTCTGCTCTGTCCTTCAGTTGGTGCCACTTGTAAATGGTTCCTGGTTGGATTCACATCTCTTTTGGATTTCCCTGTTATCCTGACCAGTTCAGCTAAGCTAAGTTTTTGCTTGCTCTTTTCTGTTCACAGTTTGTGGACTTATCCGTTCTGTGTTTATAATGTTTATCCAGCGTTATCAGTATGAATTAATTCTGTCTTGCTGGAAGCTCTGGGAAGCAGATTTACCCTCCACACCTTTAGTCAGGTATGGAGATTTTTAGTAAACTCTGTGTGGATTTTTGTAGAGTTTTAATACTGACCGCACAGTATCCTTTCCTGTCCTGTCTATCAAGCTAGACTGGCCTCCTATGCTAAAATCTGATTTCATTTCTGCGTATGTTATTTTCCCCTCCTCTCACCGTCAATATTTGTGGGGGGCTATCTTTCCTTTGGGGATTTTCTCTGAGGCAAGATAGGTTTCCTGTTTCCATCTTTAGGGGAAGTTAGATCTTAGGCTGTGACGAGGTGCCCAGGGAGCGACAGGAGCATCCCACGGCTATTTTTAGTTGCGCTGCTAGGTTCAGGGTTTGCGGTCAGTACAGATACCTGTTGTGAATTCGGTTGTCGGGCTCCCTCCTCTGGTCATGAGTGGTACTTTGGCTGGTTCTGTCCATGGACTTCCTCTGGTGGGTGTTTCTGAGTTTCACAGGTGACGAGGTTAATTCGTTAGCTGCTGCTCTATTTAACTCCACTTAGATCTTTGCTCCATGCCACCTGTCAATGTTCCAGTATTGGTCTAGTTCACTCCTGGATCGTTCTTGTGACCTGTCTTCCCATCAGAAGCTAAGTTCCAGCTTGTATTTCTTTGGTTTGCTATTTTTCTGTCCAGCTTGCTATTTAATTTGTTGTGTTGCTTGCTGGAAGCTCTGGGACGCAGAGGGAGCGCCTCTGCACCGTGAGTCGGTGCTGAGGGTCTTTTTGCGCCCTCTGCGTGGTCTTTTTGTAGGTTTTTGTGCTGACCGCAAAGTAACCTTTCCTATCCTCGGTCTGTTCAGTAAGTCGGGCCTCACTTTGCTTAATCTATTTCATCTCTGTGTTTGTATTTTCATCTTTACTCACAGTCATTATATGTGGGGGGCTGCCTTTTCCTTTGGGGAATTTCTCTGAGGCAAGGTAGGCTTTATTTTTCTATCTTCAGGGCTACCTAGTTTCTTAGGCTGTGCCGAGTTGCATAGGGAGCGTTAGGCGCAATCCACGGCTATTTCTAGTGTGTTTGATAGGTTTAGGGATTGCGGTCAGCAGAGTTCCCACGTCCCAGAGCTCGTCCTTATTATCAGTAACTATCAGGTCATTCCGTGTGCTCTTAACCACCACGTCAATTATTGTCCTGACCACCAGGTCATAACAGTACAGGTGGCCAAAAGTACTAATGCATCTCAATAGAGAGATAAGAGAAGTTCTGAGACCATTTTTTTTTCTTTGCAGTGTGCTTTGTCTCTATTTTCCCCTTTACCTCTGGGTGGTTCAGGACACTGGTGTAAACATGGACATTCAAGGTCTGTCCTCTTGGATGGATAATCTCACTACAAGGATACAAAACATTCAAGATTGTGTGGTTCAGAATCCGATGTCAGAGCCTAGGATTCCAATTCCTGATTTGTTATTTGGTGATAGATCTAAGTTCTTGATTTTCAAAAATAATTGTAAATTGTTTCTTGCCTTGAAACCTCGCTCCTCAGGTGACCCTGTTCAACAAGTAAAGATCATTATTTCTTTGTTACGTGGTGACCCTCAAGACTGGGCATTTTCCCTTGCGCCAGGAGATCCGGCATTGCGTGATGTTGATGCGTTTTTTTCTGGCGCTTGGATTGCTTTATGACGAACCTAATTCAGTGGATCAGGCAGAGAAAATCTTGCTGGCTCTGTGTCAGGGTCAGGATGAAGTGGAGATATATTGTCAGAAGTTTAGAAAGTGGTCTGTGCTCACTCAGTGGAATGAATGTGCCCTGGCAGCAATCTTCAGAAAGGGTCTCTCTGAAGCCCTTAAGGATGTCATGGTGGGGTTTCCCATGCCTGCTGGTCTGAATGAGTCTATGTCCTTGGCCATTCAGATCGATCGACGCTTGCGTGAGCGTAAAGCTGTGCACCATTTGGCGGTACTATCTGAGCATGGGCCTGAGCCTATGCAATGTGATAGGACTTTGACCAGAGCTGAACGGCAAGAACACAGACGTCGGAATGGGCTATGTTTTTACTGTGGTGATTCCACTCATGCTATCTCCGATTGTCCTAAGCGCACTAAGCGGTTCGCTAGGTCTGCCACCATTGGTACGGTACAGTCTAAATTTCTATTGTCTGTTACTCTGATTTGCTCTTTGTCATCCTATTATGTTATGGCATTTGTGGATTCAGGCGCTGCCCTGAATTTGATGGACTTGGAGTATGCTAGGCGCTGTGGTTTTTTCTTGGAGCCCTTTTAGTATCCTATTCCATTGAGAGGAATTGATGCTACGCCTTTGGCCAAGAATAAGCCTCAGTATTGGACCCAATTGACCATGTGCATGGCTCCTGCACATCAGGAGGATATCCGCTTTCTGGTGTTGCATAATCTGCATGATGTGGTCGTTTTGGGGTTGCCATGGCTACAGGTTCATAATCCAGTATTGGACTGGAAATCTATGTCTGTGTCCAGCTGGGGTTGCCAGGGGGTACATGGTGATGTTCCATTTTTGTCTATTTCGTCTTCCACTCCTTCTGAAGTTCCAGAGTTTTTGTCGGATTATCGGGATGTATTTGATGAGCCCAAAGCCAGTGCCCTACCTCCTCATAGGGATTGCGATTGTGCAATTAATTTGATTCCTGGTAGTAAGTTTCCTAAGGGCCGATTGTTCAATTTATCTGTGCCAAAACACGCCGCTATGCGGAGTTATATAAAGGAATCCTTGGAGAAAGGCCATATTCGCCCGTCGTCATCACCGTTAGGAGCAGGGTTCTTTTTTGTGGCCAAGAAAGATGGTTCTTTGAGACCTTGTATTGATTACCGCCTTCTTAATAAAATTACTGTCAAATTTCAGTATCCTTTGCCGTTGCTGTCTGATTTGTTTGCTCGTATTAACGGGGCTAGTTGGTTCACCAAGATAGATCTTCGAGGGGCGTATAATCTTGTGCGTATTAAACAAGGCGATGAATGGAAAACAGCATTTAATACGCCCGAGGGCCATTTTGAGTACCTGGTTATGCCATTCGGGCTTTCCAATGCTCCATCAGTATTTCAGTCCTTTATGCATGACATCTTCCGAGAGTACCTGGATAAATTCCTGATTGTGTATTTGGATGATATTTTGGTCTTTTCGGATGATTGGAAGTCTCATGTGAAGCAGGTCAGAATGGTGTTCCAGGTCCTTCGTGCGAATTCCTTGTTTGTGAAGGGTTCAAAGTGTCTCTTTGGAGTTCAGAAGGTTTCATTTTTGGGGTTCATTTTTTCCCCTTCTACTATCGAGATGGACCCTGTTAAAGTCCAGGCCATTTACGATTGGACTCAGCCGACATCTGTGAAGAGCCTGCAAAAGTTCCTGGGCTTTGCTAATTTTTATCGGCGCTTCATCGCTAATTTTTCTCCTGTTGCTAAACCGTTGACTGATTTGACCAAGAAGGGTGCTGATGTGGACAATTGGTCTTTTGCGGCTGTAGAGGCTTTTCAGGAGTTGAAGCGTCGTTTTTCTTCTGCCCCTGTGTTGTGCCAGCCAGATGTTTCGCTTCCGTTTCAGGTTGAGGTTGATGCTTCTGAGATTGGAGCAGGGGCTGTTTTGTCGCAGAGAAGTTCTGATGGCTCGGTGATGAAGCCATGTGCTTTCTTTTCTAGAAAGTTTTCGCCTGCTGAGCGTAACTATGATGTTGGTAATCGTGAATTGTTGGCCATGAAGTGGGCATTCGAGGAGTGGCGTCATTGGCTGGAAGGAGCCAAGCATCGCGTGGTGGTCTTGACAGATCACAAGAATTTGACTTATCTTGAGTCTGCCAAACGTTTGAATCCGAGACAGGCTCGATGGTCGTTATTTTTCTCCCGTTTTGATTTTGTGGTTTCGTACCTTCCAGGCTCTAAGAATGTGAAGGCTGATGCCCTGTCAAGGAGTTTTGTGCCTGACTCTCCAGGTGTTCCTGAGCCGGCGGGTATTCTCAAAGAGGGGGTAATTTTGTCTGCCTTCTTCCCTGATTTGCGGCGGGTGCTGCAAAAATTTCAGGCTGATAGACCTGACCGTTGCCCAGCGGAAAAACTGTTTGTCCCTGATAGATGGACTAGTAGAGTTATCTCTGAGATTCATTGTTCAGTGTTGGCTGGGCATCCTGGAATCTTTGGTACCAGAGATTTGGTGGCTAGATCCTTTTGGTGGCCGTCTTTGTCACGGATGTACGTTCTTTTGTGCAGTCCTGTGGGACTTGTGCTCGGGCTAAGCCCTGCTGTTCTCGTGCCAGTGGGTTGCTTTTGCCCTTGCCGGTCCCGAAGAGGCCCTGGACGCATATTTCTATGGATTTTATTTCGGATCTCCCCGTCTCTCAAAAGATGTCGGTCATTTGGGTGGTTTGTGATCGCTTTTCTAAGATGGTCCATTTGGTACCTTTGTCTAAATTGCCTTCCTCCTCTGATTTGGTGCCATTATTTTTCCAGCATGTGGTTCGTTTACATGGTATCCCGGAGAACATCGTTTCGGACAGAGGTTCCCAGTTTGTTTCAAGGTTTTGGCGATCTTTTTGTGCTAGGATGGGCATTGATTTGTCTTTTTCCTCGGCTTTCCATCCTCAGACAAATGGCCAAACCGAACGAACTAATCAAACTTTGGAAACAAATCTGAGATGCTTTGTTTCTGCTGATCAGGATGATTGGGTGTCCTTTTTGCCGTTGGCTGTGTTCGCCCTTAATAATCGGGCCAGCTCGGCTACTTTGGTTTCGCCGTTTTTCTGCAATTCTGGTTTCCATCCTCGTTTCTCTTCAGGGCAGGTTGAGTCTTCAGACTGTCCTGGTGTAGATACTGTGGTGGATAGGTTGCAGCAGATTTGGACTCATGTGGTGGACAATTTGACATTGTCCCAGGAGAAGACTCAACGTTTCGCTAACCGCCGGCGCTGTGTGGATCCCCGACTTCGTGTTGGGGATTTGGTTTGGTTGTCGTCTCGTTATGTTCCTATGAAGGTTTCCTCTCCTAAGTTTAAGCCTCGTTTCATTGGTCCGTATAAGATTTCTGAGGTTATTAATCCTGTGTCATTTCGTTTGGCCCTTCCTGCTTCTTTTGCCATCCATAATGTGTTCCATAGGTCGTTATTGCGGAGATACGTGGCGCCTGTGGTTCCATCCGTTGATCCTCCTGCCCCGGTGTTAGTTGAGGAGGAGTTGGAGTATGTGGTGGAGAAGATTTTGGATTCTCGTGTTTCGAGACAGAAACTCCAGTACCTGGTCAAGTGGAAGGGTTATGGTCAGGAAGATAATTCCTGGGTTTTTGCCTCTGATGTTCATGCTGCCGATCTGGTTCGTGCCTTTCATTTGGCTCATCCTGGTCGGCCTGGGGGCTCTGGTGAGGGTTCGGTGACCCCTCCTCAAGGGGGGGGGGGGTACTGTTGTGAATTCGGTTGTCGGGCTCCCTCCTGTGGTCATGAGTGGTACTTCGACTGGTTCTGTCCATGGACTTCCTCTGGTGGGTGTTTCTGAGTTTCACAGGTAACATAGTAACATAGTAACATAGTTAGTAAGGCCGAAAAAAGACATTTGTCCATCCAGTTCAGCCTATATTCCATTATAATAAATACCCAGATCTACGTCCTTCTACAGAACCTAATAATTGTATATAGTAACATAGTTAAACGAGGTTTAACCGTTGGCTGCTGCTCTATTTAACTCCACTTAGATCTTTGCTCCATGCCACCTGTCAATGTTCCAGTATTGGTCTAGTTCACTCCTGGATCGTTCTTGTGACCTGTCTTCCCATCAGAAGCTAAGTTCCAGCTTGTATTTCTTTGGTTTGCTATTTTTCTGTCCAGCTTGCTATTTAATTTGTTGTCTTGCTTGCTGGAAGCTCTGGGACGCAGAGGGAGCACCTCCGCACCGTGAGTCGGTGCGGAGGGTCTTTTTGCGCCCTCTGCGTGGTCTTTTTGTAGGTTTTTGTGCTGACCGCAAAGTAACCTTTCCTATCCTCGGTCTGTTCAGTAAGTTGGGCCTCACTTTGCTTAATCTATTTCATCTCTGTGTTTGTATTTTCATCTTTACTCACAGTCATTATATGTGGGGGGCTGCCTTTTCCTTTGGGGAATTTCTCTGAGGCAAGGTAGGCTTTATTTTTCTATCTTCAGGCCTAGCTAGTTTCTTAGGCTGTGCCGAGTTGCATAGGGAGCGTTAGGCGCAATCCACGGCTGTTTCTAGTGTGTTTGATAGGTTTAGGGATTGCGGTCAGCAGAGTTCCCACGTCCCAGAGCTCGTCCTTATTATCAGTAACTATCAGGTCATTCCGTGTGCTCTTAACCACCAGGTCCATTATTGTCCTGACCACCAGGTCATAACAGATACCACCTCCTTCAGAGCTTGTCTCATGTTGTTCCTAAACCACCAGATCATAACAGTACAAGTGGCCAAAAATGAATTAAATGCATCTCAAAAGAAGGAAAAGAAAGTTCTGAACCATTTTTTTTTCTGTGCTTTGGTTTGTCTTTTTTTTTCCTCTTGATATCTGGGTGGTTCAGGATATATGTTTTGGCATGGATGTTCAGGGTTTGTTTTCTCGTGTGGATCAACTTGCTGCAAGCGTACAGAATATCCAGGACTATGTTGTCCAGACTCCGGCTTTAGAGCCCAGAATTCCTACTCCTGATTTGTTTTTTGGGGACAGATCCAAGTTTTTGAACTTTAAAAATAACTGCAAATTGTTGTTTGCTTTGAAACCCCGTTCTTCTGGTGATCCCATTCAGCAGGTGAAAATCATCATATCCTTGCTGCGTGGTGAACATCAAGACTGGGCTTTTTCTCTTGAAACAGGGGATCCGGCATTATTGATTTATGTAGATGCATTTTTTCAAGCGCTCGGATTATTTTATGACGAACCTAATTCTGTGGATCATGCAGAAAAAACCCTGTTGGCCTTGTGTCAAGGTCAGGAAGCGGCAGAGTTATACTGCCAGAAATTTAGAAAATGGTCTGTGCTCACTAAATGGAATGAAGAGGCTCTGGCTGCTATTTTCAGAAAAGGTCTTTCTGAAACCCTTAAAGATGTTATGGTGGGCTTTCCTACGCCTGCCGGTTTGAGCGAATCTATGTCTCTAGCCATTCAGATTGATCGGCATCTGCGCGAGCGCAAAGCTGTGCACCATATGGCAGTATCCTCTGAGCATATTCCTGAACCTATGCAATGTGATAGGATTTTGACTAGAATAGAACGGCAGGAATTCAGACGTCAGAATAGGCTGTGTTTTTACTGTGGTGATTCGGCTCATGTTATCTCTGATTGCCCTAAGCGTACTAAGAGAGTCGCTAGGTCTGTTACCATTAGTACTATACAGCCTAAATTTCTCTTATCTGTGACCCTGATTTGCTCATTGTCGTCCTTTTTTGTCATGGCATTTGTGGATTCAGGCGCTGCCCTGAACTTAATGGACCTAGAATTCGCCAGGCGCTGTGGTTTTTCCTTGCAGCCTTTGCAGAGCCCTATTCCTTTGAGGGGCATTGATGCTACACCATTGGCCAAGGATAAACCTCAGTACTGGACACAGATGACTATGTACATGGCTCCTGCACATCAGGAAGATTGCCGTTTTCTAGTGTTGCATAACCTGCATGATGTAGTTGTACTGGGATTTCCATGGTTACAGGAACATAATCCAGTGCTGGATTGGAAAACTATATCGGTGACTAGTTGGGGTTGTCGAGGAGTACATAGTGACGTTCCTTTGATGTCAATTTCCTCTTCCCCCTCTTCTGAGGTCCCTGAGTTTTTGTCGGATTTCCAGGATGTATTTGATGAGCCCAAGTCCAGTTCCCTTCCTCCACATAGGGACTGTGATTGTGCTATTAACTTGATTCCTGGTTGTAAGTTCCCTAAGGGCCGACTTTTAAATCTGTCTGTGCCAGAGCATGCCGCCATGCGGAGCTATGTTAAGGAATCTTTGGAGAAAGGGCATATTCGGCCCTCTTCGTCACCATTGGGAGCGGGTTACTTTTTTGTTGCTAAGAAGGATGGCTCCTTGAGACCCTGTATTGATTATCGTCTTCTTAATAAGATCACGGTCAAATTCCAATACCCCTTGCCTTTGCTTACTGATTTGTTTGCTCAGATTAAGGGGGCTAGTTGGTTTACTAAGATTGACCTCCGAGGGGCATATAATCTTGTTCGTATTAAACAGGGTGACGAATGGAAAACTGCATTTAATATGCCCAAAGGCCATTTTGAATACCTTGTGATGCCATTTGGGCTCTCTAATGCTCCATCTGTGTTCCAGTCTTTCATGCATGATATTTTCCGCAATTATCTTGATAAATTCATGGTTGTATATTTGGATGATATTTTGATTTTTTCCGATGATTGGGAGTCTCATGTGAAGCAGGTCAGGATGGTGTTCCAGATCCTTCGTGATAATGCTTTATTTGTGAAGGGGTCTAAGTGCCTATTCGGAGTTCAAAAGGTCTCTTTTTTGGGTTTTATTTTTTCTCCCTCGTCTATAGAAATAGATCCTGTTAAGGTCCAAGCTATTCATGACTGGATCCAACCCACATCTGTGAAGGGTCTTCAAAAATTTTTGGGCTTTGCTAATTTCTATCGCCGTTTCATTGCCAACTTTTCCAGTGTGGTTAAGCCCCTTACAGATTTGACAAAGAAAGGCGCTGATGTGACGAATTGGTCCTTTGAGGCTGTTGAGGCCTTTCAGGAGCTTAAACGCCGATTTACTTCTGCCCCTGTGTTGCGTCAACCGGATGTTTCTCTTCCTTTTCAGGTTGAGGTCGACGCTTCTGAGATTGGGGCAGGGGCCGTTTTGTCTCAGAGGGAGTCTGATGGTTCTTTGATGAAACCGTGTGCTTTTTTTTCCAGAAAGTTTTCGCCTGCGGAACGCAATTATGATGTCGGCAATCGGGAGTTGTTGGCTATGAAGTGGGCGTTTGAGGAGTGGCAACATTGGCTTGAGGGAGCTAAACACCGTGTTGTGGTCCTGACCGATCATAAGAATCTGATTTACCTCGAGTCGGCCAAGCGGCTGAATCCTAGACAGGCTCGATGGTCCCTGTTTTTCTCCCATTTTGATTTTGTGGTCTCGTATCTTCCGGGATCTAAGAATGTTAAGGCTGATGCTCTCTCTAGGAGTTTTTCGCCTGATTCTCCTGGAGTCCTGGAGGCGGTTGGCATTCTTAAGGAGGGGGTGATTCTTTCTGCTATCTCCCCTGATTTGCGGCGGGTGCTTCAGGAATTTCAGGCTGATAGGCCTGACCGCTGTCCAGTGGTGAAGCTGTTTGTTCCTGGTAGATGGACAAGTAAGGTAATTTCTGAGGTTCATTGTTCAGTGCTGGCTGGTCATCCTGGGATTTTTGGTACCAGAGATTTGGTTGCTAGGTCCTTTTGGTGGCCTTCCTTGTCTCGCGATGTGCGTGCTTTTGTGCAGTCCTGTGGGACTTGCGCCCAGGCCAAGCCTTGCTGTTCCCGCGCTAGTGGGTTGCTTTTGCCTTTGCCGGTCCCTGAGAGGCCCTGGACGCATATTTCTATGGATTTTATTTCGGATCTTCCTGTTTCCCAGAAGATGTCTGTTATCTGGGTTGTTTGTGACCGGTTCTCTAAAATGGTCCATCTGGTACCTTTGCCTAAGTTGCCTTCCTTCTCAGATCTGGTTCCATTGTTTTTTCAGCATGTGGTTCGTTTGCATGGCATTCCGGAGAATATTGTGTCTGACAGAGGTTCTCAGTTTGTCTCTAGATTTTGGCGGGCCTTTTGTGCTAGGATGGGCATTGACTTATCTTTTTCTTCGGCGTTTCATCCTCAGTCTAATGGCCAAACTGAGCGAACTAATCAGACCTTGGAGACCCATTTGAGATGCTTTGTGTCGGCTGATCAGGATGATTGGGTGTCTTTCTTGCCGTTGGCCGAGTTTGCCCTTAATAATCGGGCTAGTTCGGCTACTTTGGTTTCACCTTTCTTTTGTAATTTTGGTTTTCATCCTCGTTTTTCTTCTGGGCAGGTTGAGCCTTCTGATTGTCCTGGTGTTGATTCTGTGGTTGACAGGCTGCAGCAGATTTGGACTCATGTGGTGGACATTTTGACGTTGTCTCAGGAAAGGGCTCAACGTTTTGCTGACCGCCGTCGGCGTGTTGGTCCCCGGCTTCGTGTGGGGGATTTGGTTTGGTTGTCTTCTCGTCATGTTCCTATGAAGGTTTCTTCTCCTAAGTTTAAGCCTCGGTTGATTGGTCCTCATAAAATTTCTGAAATTATTAATTTCGTTTGGCTCTTCCTGCCTCTTTTGCCATTCATGATGTTTTCCATAGATCTTTGTTGCGGAGATATGTGGTGCCCGTTGTTCCCTCGGTTGACCCTCCTGCCCCGGTGTTGGTTGAGGGAGAGTTGGAATATGAGGTTGAGAAGATTTTGGATTCTCGTTTTTCAAGGCGGAGGCTTCAGTATCTTGTCAAGTGGAAGGGTTATGGCCAGGAGGATAATTCTTGGGTTGTTGCCTGCGATGTCCATGCCACCGATTTGGTTCGTGCTTTTCATTTGGCTCGTCCTGATCGGCCTGGGGGCTCTGGTGAGGGTTCGGTGACCCCTCCTCAAGGGGGGGGTACTGTTGTGCATTCCGCTCTTGGGCTCCCTCCGGTGGTTGTAAGTGGCACTTTTGTGAGTTCTGCTCTTGGGCTCCCTCTTGTGGTTTCTAGTGGTGTGGCTGCTCCTTGGAGTTAGCTGTCTTCAGCTGCTTCCACTGATCGTCTCTGCCCTGCTATTTATGTCTGCTCTGTCCTTCAGCTGGTGCCACTTGTAAATGGTTCCTGGTTGGATTCACATCTCTTTTGGATTTCCCTGTTATCCTGACCAGTTCAGCTAAGCTAAGTTTTTGCTTGCTCTTTTCTGTTCACAGTTTGTGGACTTATCCGTTCTGTGTTTTCTATGTTTATCCAGCGTTATCAGTATGAATTAATTTTGTTTTGCTGGAAGCTCTGGGAAGCAGATTTACCCTCCACACCTTTAGTCAGGTATGGAGATTTTTAGTAAACTCTGTGTGGATTTTTGTAGAGTTTTAATACTGACCGCACAGTATCCTTTCCTGTCCTATCTATCAAGCTAGACTGGCCTCCTATGCTAAAATCTGATTTCATTTCTGCGTATGTTATTTTCCCCTCCTCTCACCGTCAATATTTGTGGGGGGCTATCTTTCCTTTGGGGATTTTCTCTGAGGCAAGATAGGTTTCCTGTTTCCATCTTTAGGGGAAGTTAGATCTTAGGCTGTGACGAGGTGCCTAGGGAGCGACAGGAGCATCCCACGGCTATTTTTAGTTGCGCTGCTAGGTTCAGGGTTTGCGGTCAGTACAGATACCACCTCCTTCAGAGCTTGTCTCATGTTGTTCCTAAACCACCAGATCATAACAATCACCCTGCTGCTAGGGGGGAGGCTTATCAGTGTCTAGACAACCTTATCGACATTCTAGTCAACCTTAGCTAAAAAAAAGCATGCGTCCAAAAACGCATGCAAACGCATGCACAAAAAAACGCATGCGGCCCCATTGACTCCAATGTATTTTTTGACCCAAAAAAATGCATGAAAACGCATGCGTTTTTATGTGTCCAAAAATCGCCTCTCAAAAATACTACAAGTTGCATTTCTGAAAATGAACGCATGCAGTAAAAAAACGCATGCGATTGAAAACGCGACCAAATGCGTACACAACAAAATGCATGCGTTTTGAATGTTAAATATAGGGAAAAAAACGCATGCGTTTTTTTGTGCAAAAAACGCTGCAGACAAAAACGCAAGTGTGAAACCACCCTAAGTCATTGAGAGCCACGATAATTACACCTTCTAAGTGTAATACTTTTTAGTTCAGCTTCAAGCGTAATGGTTTTTAACTTATTTACCAATAAAAGATGGTTTTATTATTAATAAAATTGCTCTATCTTTATACTTTTTTATTTTTACTTTTATTTACAAATACATAATAACTGGCCCACCAAGTATCTTTAACTTATTTATTTATTCATTAATTTATTCCAGCACAAGTATATAGGATCGGTGATGGGCTATTCAAAGGGTCCACACCCCATATCTACAAATTTAGACCACCATACTGTGAGTCAAAGCTAAAACTGAGGTATTACCGTGATGATTACATTACTAATTGCGGTTAGCTTGTTTGGTGTATACACCAGTCCGAGTGATTGGTAACACATATTGGGCTGCACTTTTGTCTGCACTCTAATTAATCTCATAAGGCAGTCAGTTATAAAACAATTACTACCTGGCAGTCTCAGCCCCATTCACAAACAGCTAATTAACAATTAAAGGTTCCTGTGTGTGTCCAATCAGTGAAGTGCCTACAGGCTATTTAAAGACGGGTATCCACAATGGAGACATAGCCCTGACAAAGAGGGGAGCCACCCCTCGAAACGCGTTGGCAGCTTGTCTCTCTCGCGCACCCGATCCTGCTTTTTGTGATGTCACACTAGCTCCGCCCCCATTTCGGCGCTGCGTCCTCAGCGTTTGCTTCCGGCCGGAGCACGCAAGGTGCTGGTGCCTTCCTGCCACTCACTGGGACGGTACCGTCCAGGAACCTCAGCCTCAAGCACTGTCTGCACCATAATCCATCAAGTTGAGGGAGCAGTACAATTGGCACCGCATCTTGCGGATCACCTTGCTACCCTTACCGCAGGAACCCTTCTAAGCAGGATATGGTGAGTGCCCGTTGATGTTCATTAACACCAGTGTAATTATCGTGGCTCTCAATGACTAAAGGTACCTTCACACATAACGATATCGTTAACGATATCGTTGCAACGTCACGCTTTTTGTGACGTAGCAATGATCCCGCTAATGATCTCGTTATGTGTGACAGCGACCAACGATCAGGCCCCTGCTGGAAGATCGTTGGTTGCTGGGGAATAATCAGGACCTTTTTTTGGTCGCTGATCACCCGCTGTCATCGTTGGATCGGCATGTGTGACGCCGATCCAGCGATGTGTTCACTTGTAACCAGGGTAAATATCGGGTTACTAAGCGCAGGACCGTGCTTAGTAACTCGATATTTACCCTGGTTACCATTGTAAAAGTTAAAAAAAAAAAAAACAGTACATACTCACATTCCGATGTCTGTCACGTCCCCTGGTGTCAGCTTATAATATAATACTGAAACAGCTGTATTATAATAGTATAATTATTAACTGCAAATTCAGCCAATGGTAAGTAGGTCACCCAGTCCTCCCGATTCTCAGACACAAAACATCTAAGATATGTCTAAGATATGTCTCTAAATTCTGTCTGCCCGTTAGACTGCGGGTGAAAAGCCGAAGAAAAAGACAAATGGACCCCTAGACAGGTGCAAAATGCCCTCCAGAATTTGGAGATAAACTGCACCCCTCGATCCAAAACAATATCCGTAGAAATCCCCTGATGGATGAGTATGTGAGTTCTTAGAATGCGCACAGATATTGCAGGCGGCCACATACTCCTGAACATCGTTATAAGCACCTGGCCACCAAAAACACCGAGTAAGTAGATCCGCGGTGGCCTTATTCCCCGGATGTCCAGCCAGCACCGTGTCATGATGTTCACTGAGGATTCTAAGACGGAGATTGACCGGTACAAACAGTTTACTAGGTGGACAGGTAGCAGGGGCGCCCCCTTGAGCGTCAGCAACCTCTCTTTCAAGATTGGAGCATATAGACGCCATCACTACCCCTTTTTGTAAAAAAGGTACCGGTTTGCACTTATCGCCTTCCCCAGGAAAGCAACGGGACAAAGCATCTGCCTTAACATTTTTGCTCCCTGGCCAAAAAGTAACAAAATTTAAACCTGAAGCTCATATGGAGAACAAGCACCACCAGGAATCAATAAATAAAAGAATATCAAAGCTTTATTGTAGACAATTTATAAAATACAAGGATGTGACAGGTAAGCCAAAAAAGTAGGATCCCAATAAGCACCAGGCACCAACAGGTGTATAAAAATTAGAAGTTGAATAAATTGCTCAGTAGTTTGTATATACCCAAAAGTAGTAATAATATAAGATCTAGAGTAGGAAAGTATGTACCAGAGCAGATAAACTCCAGAGGGGCTGTGTACCAAACAAAAGGTGACTAAATCTGATCATACGATCATGGTAATTACCTGAGAGTGTCTGGAGCCTTGCGATGCCCCCCATCCCCAGCGCGCGTTTTGGTGCTACAACCTTCTTCCGGGGGAGTGGCATCCAGAGAGACAAACAGCCTTATAAAGGCCGGGCCAACCAATCATTAATTCCCATTCTAGGACACTGCTTATGAGCGGTGCATGTAGCGCTGGCATACCCGGAAGTCAGCGTCACCGAGGACGTCACCAGGCAGGCCGGTCAGCGTCGGAGGCCACGCCCCCATGTGTATCACATGAGCGCAATCTCAGGACGCAGGACCAGCCCAACCCGAATAGACACAGTCAGCGGCGCCGAACATCCAGGAGCCAGCCCACATGCGCACAAGCAGATGAAAAACCCCATTCCATAGCAACATATACAAACAGCAAAAAAAGATGAACAGCAATCGTTGAAACATTAGAGCTAACAGTACAATAGAAATAGAGTGCAAAATAGTGTAAGGCAACTCAACTTGCCCATATGCATACAATCAAAAACCGTATGAATATATATAAATAGATGCATTCAGTGCAACAAGTGAGAGTATATCCCAAAAAGATGCTATTCATCAAATACAGAAAAATATAGAAGATATAATAGAAAAGAATATGATAAAATAATCATCATACATAATAATGATAATCATTCAGTGCAACAAGTGAGAATATATCCCAAAAAAGTGCTGTGCATCAAACGAAGAGGAATTGGGATCCATATCAGTAATATATGTCCAAAAAGGCAAGACTTGCATCAAAAGATCAAGAGGATCATCCCGACAGCAAGATCATAAGGATTGAACCTAAAAATTATAAACAATGTTAATAACACAGTAATAAAAGAAAATAATAAACAAATATATATTAATTGAAAAAGATGTATCACAAAATCCCAAAATGTAAAGAAAACCTTTAAACAAACATAGTTCCCCACATATAAAGGGGAAAGAAAGTCATACAAAGAAAGTAAAATTGAAAACAACTTTATTGAAAAATACCATAGATGACAATTAGTAAGACCATGAAATCTAACAAACGGGAAATCTCAACTAAAAACAAAGCAAGCACCGGACAATGCTAATCTGTTAGACACAATTAGTAGATATTAGTTTATTTGGAGCAAAATAATTTTCTACAGCCTTATCTGAGAAATAGTAAGTATAATATATAAGATATAATGCACAGCTTTATGATGAAATGCCAAAAAAGGCTAAAAAAATGCTAAAAGCTGCCATATAGTGCACAATTACATTCTCAAAAGGCTGCATAAATTCATCATATACGTGTAATTACCAATAAAGTGCTATGTAGTTCTAATAACCAATGTCATACCAATATAAATGTACTACATACATATGCAAATATATGCTGAGAAGGTAAGATAAGGCTGTAGAAAATTACAGTGACGGGTAGGACATGTGCTCACAAAATGACCCTTCTTGCCACAACAGAAACACACTCCCCCTTTCGCTGGATTAATGCAAGTTTACTAGGTTTGGAAACCGCACCTACTTGCATAGACATGGCCGCCTCAAGGGAGTCAGGAGTCTCATAGAGAGCTAACACATCCCTTAGGCTGGGTTCACACTGCGTTCAGTGTCTCCGTTAAACGGACTACGTTACACCGCGGCATAACGCGGTGTAACGTAGTCCGTTAACGCCGCCATTGAATGCAATGTCAGACGCGGTCTGCAGCGTTTCCGGGTCCGTCACCACTAGCGCAGATGGAGCTGCACTATTTTACGGAGGCCGCCACTTCACCCACACTCCTCGCCCTGGCAACAAACATGGTGGAGGAGTGGGCCTACTCCTTTCTTCCAACTATACCTTTAACCCAATCCCACCTCTACCCTGTTAGGGTTGGCGGAATGCACCGAATATATTTATTAAGTGAGATTGGTGCGTTCGCAACCCGGGATCCACCGTGCAGGAAAGAACCTGCTGCTAAGTAAATGGTGGCACTATATGGCGGTATGAACCAGCTCTGTTAGCTTCACAGAGCAGCCGAGAAGGCAAGGCTCTGTGCCCTGTTAGACTTTCACAGATGCACAGGCCAACTACCCAAATGAGAGCAGTCAGTGGTCATGCAGGCACACAAAACTCCTCGCCGGAGGTGCCAGCATTCTAGGGGCTTATTTCAGTCGGGTCCCTGAACACACATAAACACAATCTCCTTGCCGGAGGTGCCAGCATTCTAGGGGCTTATTTCAGCCGGGTCCCTGAACACATTCAAACACATGACCACACTGGTGCAAAGCACATAACATAAGAGGATACTAGCGCATGGCCGTGCGGCCATGCGAGCCTTAAATAGTTGCAGCACGTACAGGACCTTTCAAAGAAGGACCAATGGAGTTGCTGCAGTACCTGAGCATGTGACCCTAGATCTCCACTGAGAGATCTTGCCCTGGGCATGCTCAGTGTGTGCAAAGTAGGACTTAGTCCCAGAAAAGCCTGCTCGCCGCAGATCAGTGCAGGGTACAATAGTAGAGCCTGGAGAGGCAGTAGTAACCCTTTGCACAGTATCAGTCCCAGTGAGACACTGGGAGCGACATCTCCACTGAGCAGGCTCCACTGCGGCCGATGCAGAATGGGAGACCGCAGCAGACACGGATCGAGATTCCCCCTGTGCAGCAGAGGAAACTCGACTCCTAACATTACCCCCCCTCCTGGGGCCCCCCCTCCTTGAGCCTCGCTACGCTCAAAAGCTGCAATGAGCAGCGGAGCCCGAATGTGCTCCACAGGCTCCCAGGTTCTATCCTCTGGACCGTGACCCTTCCAGTCCACCAGATAAAATTTCTTGCCACGTACCACCTTGCACCCCACGATAGCATTCACCTCAAACTCATCCGTGGATGAACCCGATGTCCCAGCAGTTGACTCAGAAAACCGGGACAAATGAGCGGGCTTTAAGAGGGAAACGTGAAAAGTATATAGCCAAATGGTAGACCACAGGGTTGACCTGTTCCAGAACCTTGAACGGGCCAATGTAGCGAGGAGCAAACTTAATGGATTCAACTTGCAGCCTGATGTTACGGGCGGAGAGCCACACTAAGTCTCCAGGAGCACAGGTCGGAGCGGGGCGCCGGTGTGTATCAGCCAAAACCCTCATTCTCTCCTTGGAGGCCCGGATGGCATCCTGTGTGCGGTCCCAGATGTCACGTGCCTCCACCGCCCAGTCTGCCACCCTAGAATCGGTGGATGACACGGGCATGGGCACAGGGACATGCGAATGCTGGCCGTAATTAAGGAGAAAAGGAGTCTGACCAGTGGAATCGGCTACGGCGTTGTTCAAGGCAAATTCTGCCCAAGGTAGCAAAGATGCCCAGTCATCCTGCCTAGCAGAGACAAAATGTCGCAAATATGTCACCAGAGTCTGGTTGCTCCTCTCCACCAACCCATTCGTCTCTGGATCGTATGCAGAAGAGAGGTTCAACTCTATGCTGAGTAAACGGCAGAGCTCTCTCCAAAACCGAGACGCGAACTGGGGACCCCGATCGCTGACAATTTTATCAGGCATACCATGTAATCGGAAAATGTGCTTAATGAATAACGCCATCAAGGCCCGTGCAGAAGGTAACCGTGGAAGCGGCACCAAGTGCACCATCTTAGAGAAATGGTCGGTGACAACCCAGATAACGGTGCAGCTACGCGACTTGGGTAAGCCCACCACGAAGTCCATCCCAACCATTTCCCAGGGCCTGTCTGCCACCGGTAGAGGGTAAAGCAACCCTGCAGGCCGTTGCTGAGGAGACCAATTCTGGGCGCAGGAAACGCACGCCCGAATATAGTCCCCGACATGATGAGCCATACGCGGCCACCAGTACGTTCTCGCCAAAAGCTCGGATGTCCTTTTGGTCCCAAAATGCCCACCCACTCTGGACGAGTGAGCCCAAGCGAGAACCTCCGGTCGCGAATTCGCTGGCACGAAAGTCTTGTCCGGGGGCACAGACTCTAGCGAAACCGGAGCTACAGTTCTCAGGCTCTCAGAAGGGACAATAAGCCGAGAATCTTCCTCCTCCTCAGATGACACTACGGAGCAGGAGAGAGCGTCGGCACGAATGTTCTTCTCCCCAGAGAGAAAATGGAGAGTAAAATGGAACCGGGAGAAGAACAGGGACCATCTAGCCAGGCGAGAATTCAGCTGCTGGGCCGTCTGTAGATATACCAAGTTCTTGTGGTCAGTGAACACTTGGAAGGGAAAGCGAGCTCCCTCCAAGAGGTGTCTCCACTCTGAAAAAGCCAACTTCATGGCTAGCAACTCCCTGTCCCCGATGGAATAATTCCTCTCTGCTGGTGTGAAGGTCTTGGAGAAGAAGAAGCAAGGATGCTTCCGACCTTGAGCATCCTTTTGGTAAAGGACTGCTCCAGCACCAACGGATGAGGTCTCCACCTCCATGATAAATTGTTTATCTACATCGGGGCGATGTAGAATGGGAGCGCTAGCGAAGTGTGACTTAATCGAGAGAAAGGCCTTGGAGACCTCCTCTGACCACAACTTGGGATTTGCTCCCTTCTTATTGAGGGCAACCAAGGGAGCTACCAAAGTTGAGAAGTGTGGAATGAACTGACGATAGTAGTTAATGAACCCCATAAAGCGCTGCACCGCTTTAAGTGAATGAGGTTCCTGCCAGTCGATCAGAGCCTGTAGCTTGGCAGGATCCATAGCCAAACCCTGGGCAGAGATAATATAACCAAGGAAAGGCAAGGACTCCTGCTCAAACCCACACTTCTCCAACTTGGCGTAGAGGGAGTTTGCCCGTAAGAGGTCGAAGACTTTGCAAACATCTCTCTGATGGGAGTCAATATCTGGAGAGTAGATGAGAATATCATCCAGATAGACTACGACCGAGGTGGTGAGCATATCCCAGAAAATGTCGTTCACAAAGTCTTGGAAAACGGCTGGGGCATTACAGAGCCCGAAGGGCATCACCAGATATTCATAGTGCCCATCCCTGGTGTTAAAAGCCATCTTCCATTTGTCCCCCTAACGGATGCGAATCAGGTTGTAAGCACCCCGCAGATCTAATTTTGTAAATACCCTTGCTCCCCGTAGCCTATCAAAAAGCTCAGATATCAGGGGTAATGGGTACTTGTTCTTAACGGTGATGGCGTTAGACCCCTGTAGTCTATGCATGGACGTAAGTCTCCAGTCTTCTGTACGAAGAAGAACCCAGCCCCTGCAGGTGACACTGACTTCCTAATGAATCCTCTTGCCAGATTCTCTTGGATGTACTGAGACATTGCCTCCATCTCCGGGAGAGATAACGTATAGACTCGACCCCGGGGAGGCTCAGCACCAGGCAAGAGGTCAATAGGACAGTCAGGGGCGGTGAGGCAGAAGGGTCTCCGCAGCCCTTTTGGAGAACACGTCTGCATAGGGCCAATAGTGCTTGGGGAGAGAGGAAAGATATGCGGGTACCTGTGTTGTAGCAACCTGAATGCACTCCCTCTGACATCTACCCTCGCAGGATTTACTCCATCCCAAAATTCTCCCTGAGGACCACTCAATATGAGGAGAATGATAGCGTAGCCATGGTATCCCCAACAGGACCTCATCAATTCCCTCAGGAATGACTAATAGGGAGATAGTCTACTGATGTGATGGAGACACAGAAAGCGTGATAGGAATGGTTTGGTGGGTAATCTGTGAGGGTAGTGTCGACCCATTTACCACTCGAACGGTTACTGGTTTGGCGAGCATCCCCATGGGTATTGCGTGACGCTGGGCGAAAGCAGATGACATAAAATTACCCTCTGCCCCAGAGTCCACGCATAGCTCTACCATAAGAGTGGATGGGCCTATGGTAATTGTCCCCTTGAAGGACAACTTTGAGGCAAACGTCGCCGTGCCCAGTGTACCTCCTCCAACTGCCACTAGACGCTGACATTTTACCGACCGCTGAGGACACTTGGAGGCAAGATGTCCTGACTGCCGGCAAACATGACAGACCTTATGTGCACGAGCGGACTGGGACTTGGATCCTGCTCGTGTCACCTCTATGGTGACTCGGACGCCTGGAGTGGAGATTCCAAAGGTTTGGTGAAGGTGGGAGCCAGCCGAAACCTCTGCCTACACTGGACTCGCTCCAACCTTCGCTCGTGAAAACGAAGGTCTATGCGAGTAGATACAGCTATGAGCTCCTCCAGTGTGGCGGGAATCTCCCTAGTAGCCAAAGCGTCCTTGACATGGTCAGCCAGCCCCCTCCAAAATACGGGAATGAGTGTTTTATCTGTCCATTCCAACTCAGACGCTAATGTGCGGAAGTGAACAGCAAAATGGCTGACCATGGTTGAACCCTGATTCAAAGCCAGCAGTTGGAGCGCTGTATCATGGGTGACTTGAGGTCCTAAAAAGACCTGTTTCAGAGTGTCCAGAAACCGAGGAACACTCCGCGCCACATGATCGTTGCGCTCCCACAGCGGCGTAGCCCACTCCAACGCTCTGTCCGACGAGAGATTATGAATCCCACCTTTGCCCACTCAGTGGGGAAACGTGCAGCCAGGAGCTCGAGGTGTATACCACACTGGCTCATGAAACCCCTACAGGACTTACTGTCCCCAGAGTATTTCTCAGGCAAAGAGAGGTGAGATAGGGTCGGAACAGAGGTGGCAGTGGGTAAAGCTGCTGCAGCCACGCTAGCAGCCTGAACAGCTATTGCGGTGACATCCACCGCCGAGGTTGCATGCTCAAGAGACACCAACCGGCCCTCCAGCAGCTGGATGTACCCCTGCAATCGCTGTTCATCCACCATTACTTAGACAGATGGTGGCGCTAGTATACTGTTAGGTTTGGCGGAACGCACCGAATATATTTATTAAGTGAGATTGGTGCGTTCTCAACCCGGGATCCACCGTGCAGGAAAGAACCTGCTGCTAAGTAAATGGCGGCACTATATGGCGGTATGAACCAGCTCTGTTAGCTTCACAGAGCAGCCGAGAAGGCAAGGCTCTGTGCCCTGTTAGACTTTCACAGAGGCAAAGGCCAACTACTCAAATGAGAGCAGTCAGTGGTTATGCATGCACAGAAAACTCCTCGCCGGAGGTGCCAGCATTCTAGGGGCTTATTTCAGCCGGGACCCTGAACACATTCAAACACATGACCACACTGGCGCAAAGCACATAACATAAGAAGATACTAGCGCATGGCCGTGCGGCCATGCGAGCCTTAAATAGTTGCAGCACGTACAGGACCTTTCAAAGAAGG
Organism: Ranitomeya imitator; assembly: GCF_032444005.1. Lineage (NCBI taxonomy): Eukaryota > Metazoa > Chordata > Amphibia > Anura > Dendrobatidae > Ranitomeya > Ranitomeya imitator. The sequence goes on along the minus strand of NC_091285.1, from coordinate 352,649,126 downwards.
ACCAATGGAGTTGCTGCAGTACCTGAGCATGTGACCCTAGATCTCCACTGAGAGATCTTGCCCTGGGCATGCTCAGTGTGTGCAAAGCAGAAATTAGTCCTACCACCTACAGGACCTTCCAAGAAGGACTAATGGAAGTCGCTGCAGTACCTGAGCATGTGACCCTAGCTCTCCACTAAGAGATCTTGCCCTGGGCATGCTCAGTGGTTGCAAAGTAGGACTTAGTCCCAGAAAAGCCTGCTCGCCGCAGATCAGTGCAGGGTACAATAGCAGAGCCTGGAGAGGCAGTAGTAACCCTTTGCACAGTATCAGTCCCAGTGAGACGCTGGGAGCGACGTCTCCGCTGAGCAGGCTCCACTGCGGCCGATGCAGAATGGGAGACCGCAGCAGACACGGATCGAGATTCCCCCTGTGCAGCAGAGGAAACTCGACTCCTAACATACCCTCCCTTATCCTCCCCTCTTTTGAAGTCCACTCTGTCCGCATCTACTCCCCCTACAACCCCCAAATGGCCATCATATACCGACCTCCGGGCCCGATCACTGCCTTTATTGACCAATTCTCCACCTGGCTCCTTCACTTTCTCTCTGCTGACATTCCCACCATCATCATGGGTGACTTCAACAACCCCATTGACACCCATCAGTCAGGAGCCTCCAAACTCCTGTCCCTTACTTCATCCTTTGGACTTACTCAGTGGTCCTCCTCAGCCACTCACACAGACAGACACACATTAGACCTGGTCGTCACCCGTTTATGCTCCTTATCTAACTTCACAACCTCCCCTCTCCCTCTATCTGACCACCATCTACTCACTTTCTCATCACTGTCCTCCTCACCTGTCACACATGTCCAGCACCATGCGTACCCACGCAGGAACCTCGCACGTCTAGACACCAACACACTCTCTGACTCTATCCTACCACTGTCCTCTATATCCTCACTCCACGACACAGACACTGCCACTGCTTTCTACAATGCCACTCTTGCATCAGCTACTGACACGGTCGCCCCTGTCATGTATAGCAGAGTGCGACGAACCAATAGACAACCCTGGCACAATAACATCACTAAAAAGCTTGGGCAAGTATCCAGAATTGCAGAACGGCGTTGGAAGAAAACGCATTCACAAGATGATTTCACTGCACTCAAACAAGCAACACTGGCATTCAAATCAGCTCTCACCTCTGCTAAACAGACCTACTTCACAACCCTCGTATCTTCCTTATCCCACAACCCCAAACAGTTGTTCAACACTTTTAACTCCCTCCTCCGCCCACCACTGCCCCCTCCGAGTTCCCTAATTGTTGCCCAGGACTTTGCCACGCACTTAAAAAATAAGATAGACCAAACAAGGCAAGTCTTTGTTGTCCAACCACCACAACCCCTTTGTATGCCAGACCAATGCCCAAACCCCATAACTTCACTCTCCAAAATCTCTGAAGGGGAGCTTGCTCATCTTCTCTCCAAATCACACCTCACCGCTTGTGCACTTGACCCCATCCCATCCCACCTCCTCCCCAACCTCACCACAACACTAATCCCTTCCCTAACCCATCTCTTCAACCTTTCACTAACTTCTGGTACCTTCCCTTCTGCCTTCAAACATGCCACAATCATACCTTTCCTAAAAAAGCCATCCCTTGACCCAAGCGCTATGTCCAGCTATCGCCCCATATATTTGCTCCCATTTGCTTCCCAACTCCTTGAGCAGCATGTCCATGCTGAACTTTCCTCTCACTTTGCATCTAACTCTCTCTTCGACAACCTACAATCTAGCTTCCGTCCCCACCTTTCCACTGAGACTGCCCTGACCAAAATTACTAACGACGTACTGTATTTACAGCGAAAGCTAACAGACAATTCTCTATACTCCTCCTCCTAGACCTGTCCTCTGCCTTCGACACAGTTGACCATTGCCTCCTACTACAGATCCACGGGTGCTACCCTCAGTTAGACCTCGGACTCAAGGCTGCTGTCCCAGCGGGACAGGCGGACAAACAGGGTTAGCGGAAGACGTGGAGCTAACCAGATGTTACCGGGTGTACGGGTAGGAGCTGGTTCCGGCGCTACTGGTGTCCAGAGGAGAGGATGGCAGATTGGCAGAAACGGAACTGGCGTAGACAGAACGGACGTCGTACAGGATGGCCGGGTAACAGATAGCTGATGATCTGTGGAGACAGACAGTATAAGCGGAGCACTGGCAGAGGACTTCAGAAACAGAAGCACATGCTAGCAGGAACTGGAAGTAAGCAACAGTGGATACTTGTTGCTCCGGCACCCTCCCTATGGTGGAGGGGCTAGGAATAGTGATCATTAACACGCCATTGGACAGAAGCGTTTTTGAAAAATGTTCGCTGTCTCTTTAAGCGACCGGGAACGAGGGCACTCGCTACCTAAGCACTCAGCCTGAGAACCTGCTGGCTGCGTGCCAGGAAGCAGAGGAGGAAGGGGAAGCAGAGGCTGTATCAGAACAGCGTGGAGCCGGCACAGAGTGGGAGTCCCAACGGGGACCCCGCGAAGGTACAGGGACCGGTCCGGGTGTAACAGTCAGTGGCCCACTGCCAGACCTCGGAGCAGTATTCCTCCGCCAGATGGTCTCCTTGCTGAAGTTGGCGCAGAGATGACTCAGCCAAGGAGACATGATCAGGGTCATCATACACCAAGCCCAAAGCCTGAAAGAAGCCCTCTACTGTCTGGAGTGACTGTGAGTCAGATGGGAGATGCTTGTGGGTCCCCCTGCAGGAGCGAGATAACCACAGATGACGCAGCTGGAAATAAAGTCCGGTTGGTCTCCACAATGGTTTGCCTGGAGGGCGAGATTCCCACACTAGATGTAACATAGTGCTGTGAAACCACCGTCCATAAATCTGCCACCTCCAAACTGAGCTGCTGCAACTGGCCTGTCAGCGCTGTGATAGGATCCATCATGGATCAGGTAAGGCTTTCGGGTCTGAGATAATGTCACGATTGGACTGGCGAGTAAACTGGGACCAGGGGCACCTTTCCTGGCCCTAGCACTAGGGGGCGCCCTAACTTGCCCTGTTCCCCGGGATACCTCAGATGGCATGGATGAGAAAAGGCCATGGTCCCGAACGAACCTAGTGTCGACCAAATTAAACCCCGCCCCACTGTCCAAGAAGGCGGAAATGTCCACCTTATTTTCACCCAAGTATAAAATAGCTGGAAGGCCTCTGCCATTGCCCTGTCTCCTAACTGTAGCCCTGTGTCTGTCCCCTTTCCCCTCCCGGGGAAGAGAGGTGCTACCGTGTACCGCAGTACACCAACCAGACAGACAGGGGAACAAAGACAAGGGTAAAAGATAATTCCACTCACAAATATACTCTCACAAAAAACAGAGGTATTCACCAGGGTGTGAAGCACAGGGGAAGGAAATAAAGCAGGTAAGGATGAGGAATTTCCAAGTGTACAAACCAAGCAACAGTCGCACAATAAATTCCTCCCGCTCTCCAGACACCAGCTCTTCCCCCTTCAAGTCTATCTAGCAAGTGCTATCTCAGACAAGGATCTAGCCTGAAGGCCTAGCTTTTATAGGAGAGGAGTGGCTAACCGAGCACAGCTGTCACGATCCAGGTCCAGCACCTCCCATCTTCATACGATGATTTTCTCTTCTTTGCTTCCTGCCGCGGCTCCTGCGCAGGTGTACTTTATCTGCCCTGTTGAGGGCAGCGCAAAGTACTGCAGTGCGCAGGGCCTCTCTGACCTTTTCCGGGGCCTGCGCACTGCAGTACTTTGCTTTGCCCTCAACAGGGCAGACAAAGTACGCCTGCGCAGGAGCCGTGGCAGGAAGAAAAGAAGAGGACGCCATTGTTTGAAGATGAGAGGCGCCGGACCCAGATCGTGACGCCCATCGGACCAGACCGCTTCGGGACCGCCCCTGGGTGAGTATAATCTAACCTGTTTTTCTTATCTTTCAGGATACATCAGGGGCTTATCTACAGCATTACAGAATGCTGTAGATAAACCCCTGATGCCGGTGGCAGCAGCTTATAGGCGAATTTTGGGATGCCAGATTCCCTTTAAGGGATAGTAGATATGCAATTTGGGAAAATGCAAGAAAATACAATAACAACGGTGCTCAAGGTGTGACTTATCCAGTCCTGACAACGTCCAGCTTGCAATGTCCACAGGATAGGGAATGGCGCCAACAACGGTTAGCGTGTTTTGCGTTCTGTGTAGTCCTGGTGACGTCAATGAGCATAGGCCTGGTGTAGAAGATTAGTCTCCGGTGTCTTTTGCGGGCTCTTTGATCAAGGATAAGGCAAAGGGAGTGTAGCACAGTTCACAGCGATGCAAGAGCCTAAGGTGGCTCGCCAGACATTCATTGGGCGTTCAGGGTACAGTTCACGGTAGCACCCCCAGTCTTTCTTAAGCAGAATGCATGCAGTACTCACGGACCCAGATCATTTGGAACCTTCCTTTGCGGGAGCCAACGGGCACTCAGTACGTCCCTGGTGTGATGCAGTGACCCCAGTGACAGCTAGGGGGCGCTGTGAGTGATCCTTGGGATGTGCATGGAGGCATATCTATTGTGATAATCGTGGTGAAACAGTGACTGGCTGTGTTGTGAATGGCCGATGTCGCAGAGGAAGTCTGCGTAGTAAGTCTGATGCAATGTTGTTCTGGGACCTGTAGTCCCTCAAGAGTGTATATGTATGGTGTAGCTGTAAGGGAGACTTACTAGGCTAGTTGTGTGATATGGGTGGGACAAACTAGCCACACATCCACACTCCCACCCAGGGGAGTGGTTAAGGGTATATAATGTGACCAGGGTGTGGGTCACATGTTCCCGTGTGGTTACTGTGTGGTTCCAGTGGAAGGTTCTGGAGAGTCTGTGTGTTGGGAGGTCCTGGGAGTAAGACCGGATCCCTGAATAGCACACTGAACCACCTGTGTTGGATTTCCTGGGAGTAGGAGTCCTGAATAGCACATGGTGGGGCTTTGGACCTGGTGAGCCTGGTGTGTTGGATTTCCTGGGAGTAGGAGTTCTGAAGAGCACATGGTGGGGCTTTGGACTTGCGGGTGGCCTGGGGTGTTGGACGAGGTCCTGAATTGCACCTGGACAGGTCACATGTGCGGTTCATGTGGGGAAGCTACCGTCCTACGGTGGGTCTGGACTGACTAAGATATGCCACCCAGGCAAGTTGGTGATCCCTGTGAGGCAGCTTTCCCGGAGGAGTGGACTGACAAGGAGTCAGCAGGTGGAGCAGGAGCTCCCATCAGGCACCTATACAGACTGTTGGTGCTTGTAATGTTCTGTGAACTGTGTGGTCTCCCACGGTGACTGAACGGAGTGAGGTTCGGCGTGTTTAGAGACCGCGACCCAGTGTCATATGTGTTGTATGCGACTTGGGACATTGGTGAAGTGTACGGCGTACAGACACCCATGGTAACTGGGCGAAGTGAGAGGTCCAGCATGTTTCGTGTCTGTGAGACAAAGCCGTTTATGAAGTGTCCAAGATAAAGCTGCAAGCAAACATCACCAGTTGGTGCCTAATGTGTTCTATGGAATGTATAATATGAACTGCATAACCCGGTTTATGACACTTTAATAAACCGTGTGGACTGTTTTGTGTTCAAAAATCGTGCCTGACTACGTTAATTCCGTGCCAAGCGAGTGTCCACCAATAAACTTAGTGAGAGCAATCTTACACTGGTCACAGTCTCTGTAAGTACAAGCGGGAACGCTGTGGTGTGGGCCTGCACTACTGCGGTGATCGAAGGACAGAACACTGCCTTGTCCTTGCTGCATGCTGTCTGTTCCCGCCAAGTCTTACTGCTTCCGCGCGTGCTGTGGCTTTTTTAGCTTAGCCACGTCCCCTGCACACAAGTGCAAATGTCGGTCCGGTTCCCTAAGCTTTTTCCTGGACGACAGAAGAGACTGCCCGACAGTTCTGGACCCGGCGAAAGAGAGCTACCCCCGCTCCTGTTCTTCTTCTTACACTTGCACAAACCTCCACATGATAGCCAATGATAGCCTGAGCTCTGTTATGTACTGGGAGAATATCCTTACAGCCTATGTCAAAAGATATTACTCTGGCGTAGGCATTTCTTGGATTACAAAGACATTGATGGACCTGTGGGATATTATGTATGAGGCCATCCCCCAAAACAGAAGTCTCTTGCAGGGTCAGGGCTGGTCTCTGCTTGCCGCATTCTCTCTTTACAATGTGCTCTGACAGAGAGCTCTCTTGCCATCTTGGCACTTCTAATTAGAGCTGGTGAGAGAGCAAACTGTCACTGTGCCCTGAGAAGAATACTATATTGTAAGAAGGGAGCCGATACTGAGCATATGTCAGAACTGACAATCGACTCATGCTCAGTACAGTAGGGACTAGCCCAATCCCTGAAATGTACTGATGACACTTTCTTTCAGGGTGGGGACAGAGGCTGCGGCAGTAATGACTGCCTCTGCCCTCTGATGATGGCTCGTTTGAGTGTCCCAGCATGCACTATGATTCTCGAACAAAGAGTCATCAAAACGGAAATAGTTAAAAAAAATTAATAAAGCAATTAAATTAGAAAGGGAACAGTAGTGAAGAGTAATCAAAACAAATAGTTAAAAAAAATAAAGCAATTAAATTAGAAAGGGGACAGTAGTGAATTTTTAATTAAACTACATTAGAAAAACTATTATATTATTACAATGAATAGACATTTAGGATGAATATCAATATTAGTTTCAGACCACTCTTTTAAATTCTAATTTCTATGCCCCACTCAACATGTTTCACTGCTAACGGCGTGGCCAAGAAACATGTAGGCTACATTGTAGAATTCTGCAGCAGGGATGTGGAAACCACAAAAGAAACGACCATAACTGGATGATTCACATAAAACAATAATCTTTATCTTAGTACAAAATACATCTAAAATCATGATAGCAAAGGATCATGACGAGACAAAATTTACAAATAGTGCGAATCACTGCATCAAACTGCTATCGTGAAGAGAAGCAAACATGCCGACTAAAAAGCCTGAATACCCAAATCTAAGATGTACGTAACAGGGGATAGCCACAGTAGAGTGAAGTGCTTGATATAAAAATGTGGGATATATAAACGGGCATGAAGGCATCACCAGGAACAAGATACTTGTACACTGTCAAGATACATATATACCACATTGGGTTTAGGCTAATAGCCAAACAACAAGCATAAAGCCACAATGTCCTGGATTACCTCCCTATTACCTTAACTGAGGTTGCACCGAAACTTATATGCACTACCCATGCACTGCCCTCCCTATAGGTCGGGAAAATCCCATGTATATACGGCACCCAAATGAGGCTGTAAGGTAGCGAACGCTAAGCCGCCTAGTATAACATACCTAAATACCGAGACACTCTGATGCGGCCAGGTAAGGTCGGCACGTCTCCCGACGCGCGTTTCGGAGTAAAAACTCCTTCGTCAGGGGGGGCGTGTCAATGTCAGAGAACGCAGGGTTTAAATAGGGAGTTAATAATATCGGCGGCGGCGCCGCCAGCCGGAAGTGACACTGGCGTCACCAAGACAAACCGCGACTCACCGGCGGCGGCGTCATGCTAGAGCGCCGCCAAAACCATGGCAACCGCTCAGGCAGAAAGACGCCACAAGCCGCCCAGAGTCACGGGGCCTAGTGCGCCTGCGTACAGGCAGCGCCGGCGCAGATCGAAGCAGACATACATAACTAGCTCCATGGTGGGTGGAACCATGCAGGTACTAAAGAACCGCACATAGAGCAAGGAGGGGGAAAGGGAAAAAGAGTACCGCGGAACAAAGGGAAATATAACCCCAAATGTGGAGCCCTGTATCCCGCCACATGTACCCAACAACCTAAAACAACTAAGATGCTATGCTATGTAGAAATGAACCCCATATATACATAAGGATAGAGCATAGAAATAAGAAAACCCACCTCCGCAGCCAGGAGTAAAATATCCCTACAATACCCATAGGCAATATATAGCAATACGTATTCTATTGGTAATGACGTGTACACTGACAGAGTATGCAAAAAAAGAAATTAAATACAAAAACAAAAAATACAACAACAACATAACACGGGACTCAGACATTACAGATGTAATAACATGGTACAAATATACAAAATATCTCTGTTATATGATGAATATTCTCAGGATGCCGTTTTCCGTAGATCTCTATCTGGTGCACCTAGAGCGAGATAACGATCCCATGATATAACCATCTGACAACTCCAAAGATCTAAAAAATTAAAATTAAAACCATAGTTAAAAACAAGCACAGATGCACTTTAATGCGAATGACCACACCATATGTGCCACCACCAAAGTCACAGGAACGGCGCGTAACTAATGGTTTCATTGAGTCCATGAGGGTGGACCGTATTTAACGTCCACATCCACCGTGTCTCGAGTTGTGCCAACTGCTTAGAAACTCTACCCCTCCTAATATCCGATTCCAACATATCTATACCCTTGACACGTAAGGCACTACTATCACAGTTATGATGTGACCTAAAGAGTCTAGGTATAATTTTTAAGGTTTGAACATCAGATGCCTGTCCCGCTGCCTCTATCCCTAGAACGTGTTCCCTCACTCTTGTTTTCAACTGCCGTGTTGTTAACCCCACGTAAATTAATGGGCATGGGCAGGACGCATAGTATATTACGTTCTTTGAAGTACACGTAATAGATTTTAATATTTTAAAGCTCTTTTGGCCTGAAGAGTCTACAAACGTGTCTTCTCTCGCAATATTGCAACATGCCACACAACGACCACAGGCATGACAGCCATTCCTTGGTTTATTAGTTGGGTCATTCAAAAATGTCCTCGATGGATTACCAACATAATGGCTGCGCACCAAATGGTCGCGTATGTTCCTTGCCCTACGATATGTAATAGATGGCCGATTGGGTAGCAACTTCACCAATGTTGGATCAGTTCTTAAAATTGGCCAAGCATGTTCCAACATGTTGCGTATCGCCCCCACCCGAGAATTATAATTCATCACAAATCTGATAACCTCAGATCCGTCACTCCTCACATGAGTTCCATAGAGCAGGGTGTTCCTGTCGCTATGTTTTGCTCGTGGTATGCTCTTTTGATAGCACGGTTGCTATACCCCCGTTCTTTAAATCGGGATTTAAGGTCCCTAGCTTGGACTTCAAATTTATCATTTGTGGAGCAAATGCGACGTATACGTAGGAATTGCCCGATTGGGACCGCATCTACCATGTGGGTTGGGTGGGAGGAAGACGCGTGGAGGAGACTATTCGTGGCCGTGGGCTTTCTATATATCGTGGTTTGGATAAGTGTCCGTTCTATCTCTAATCAATTTGACATCCAGAAATTCAATGCTGGAGTTACTGAACGTGGCAGTCAACTTGATGTTCCTCTCATTCTCATTTAGGCCAGACACAAAGACATTTCTTAACATTTACACTTACACATAATTTTTTTACATTTAGGGGGTCCTTTTTCCTGCAGCTCCAGGGAACAGCTATGGGGGCGGCGTTCGCGCCAGCCTATGCCAACCTGTTCCTGGGGCTGTGGGAGAGGGACCTCCTACAGTCAGACAGTCTGTTGTCTATGGAGCACGTCCTTTTGTGGGCGCGCTACATGGACGACATTCTTGTTGTCTGGCAGGGCAGTGGTGAGTCGTTTAATGTCTTTGTGTCTGGCCTAAACGAGAATGAGAGGAACATCAAGTTGACTGCCACGTTCAGTAACTCCAGCATTGAATTTCTCGATGTCAAATTGATTAGAGATAGAACGGACACTATCCAAACCACGATATATAGAAAGCCCACGGCCACGAATAGTCTCCTCCACGCGTCTTCCTCCCACCCAACCCACATGGTAGATGCGGTCCCAATCGGGCAATTCCTACATATACGTCGCATTTGCTCCACAAATGATGAATTTGAAGTCCAAGCTAGGGACCGTAAATCCCGATTTAAAGAACGGGGGTATAGCAACCGTGCCATCAAAAGAGCATACCTACGAGCAAAACATAGCGACAGGAACACCCTGCTCTATGGAACTCATGTGAGGAGTGATGGATCTGAGGTTATCAGATTTGTGACGAATTATAATTCTCGGGTGGGGGCGATACGCAACGTGTTGGAACATGCTTGGCCAATTTTAAGAACTGATCCAACATTGGCGAAGTTGCTGCCCAATCGGCCATCTATTACATATCGTAGGGCAAGGAACATACGCAACCATTTGGTGCGCAGCCACTATGTTGGTAATCCATCGAGGACATTTTTGAATGACCCAACTAATAAACCAAGGAATGGCTGTCGTGCCTGTGGTCGTTGTGTGGCATGTTGCAATATTGCGAGAGTAGACACGTTTGTAGACTCCTCAGGCCAAAAGAGCTTTAAAATATAAAAATCTATTACGTGTACTTCAAAGAACGTAATATACTACGCGTCCTGCCCATTAATTTACGTGGGATTAACAACACGGCAGTTGAAAACAAGAGTGAGGGAACACATTCTAGGGATAGAGGCAGCGGGACAGGCATCTGATGTTCAAACCTTAAAAATTATACCTATACACTTTAGGTCACATCATAACTGTGATAGTAGTGCCTTACGTGTCAAGGGTATAGATATGTTGGAATCGGATATTGGGGGGGGGGGTAGAGTTTCTCAGCAGTTGGCACAACTCGAGACACGGTGGATGTGGACGTTAAATACGGTCCACCCTCATGGACTCAATGAAACCATTAGTTACGCACCGTTCCTGTGACTTTGGTGGTGGCACATATGGTGTGGTCATTCACATTAAAGTGCATCTGTGCTTGTTTTTAACTATGGTTTTAATTTTAATTTTTTAGATCTTTGGAGATGTCAGATGGTTATATCATGGGATCGTTATCTCGCTCTAGGTGCACCAGATAGAGATCTACGGAAAACGGCATCCTGAGAATATTCATCATATAACAGAGATATTTTGTATATTTGTACCATGTTATTACATCTGTAATGTCTGAGTCCCGTGTTATGTTGTTGTTGTATTTTTTGTTTTTGTATTTAATTTCTTTTTTTGCATACTTTGTCAGTGTACACGTCAGTACCAATAGAATACGTATTGCTATATATTGCCTATGGGTATTGTAGGGATATTTTACTCCTGGCTGCGGAGGTAGGTTTTCTTATTTCTATGCTCTATCCTTATGTATATATGGGGTTAATTTCTACATAGCATAGCATCTTAGTTGTTTTAGGTTGTTGGGTACATGTGGCGGGATATAGGGCTCCACGTTTGGGGTTACATTTCCCTTTGTTCCGCGGTACTCTTTTCCCCTTTCCCCCTCCTTGCTCTATGTGTGGTTCTTTAGTACCTGCATGGTTCCACCCACCATGGAGCTAGTTATGTATGTCTGCTTCGATCTGCGCCAGCGCTGCCTGTACGCAGGTGCACTAGGCCCCGCGACTCCGGGCAGCTTGTGGCGTCTTTCTGCCTGAGTGGTTGCCATGGTTTTGGCGGCGCTCTAGCATGACGCCGACGCCGCCGGTGAGTCGCGGTTTGTCTTGGTGACGCCTGCGTCATTTCCGGCTGGCGCCGCCGCCGATGTTATTAACTCCCTATTTAAACCCTGCGTTCTCTGACATTGACACACCCCCCCTGACAAAGGAGTTTTTACTCCGAAATGCGCGTCGGGAGACGTGCCGACCTTACCTGGCCGCATCAGAGTGTCTCCCTATTTAGATATGTTATACTAGGCGGCTTAGCGTTCGCTACCTTACAGCCTCATTTGGGTGCCGTATATACATGGGATTTTCCCGACCTATAGGGAGGGCAGTGCATGGGTAGTGCATATAAGTTTCGGTGCAACCTCAGTTAAGGTAATCGGGAGGTAATCCAGGACATTGTGGCTTTTTGCTTGTTGTTTGGCTATTAGCCTAAACCCAATGTGGTATATATGTATCTTGACAGTGTACAAGTGTCTTGTTCCTGGTGATGCCTTCATGCCTGCTTATATATCCCACATTTTTATATCAAGCACTTCACTCTACTGTGGCTATCCCCTGTTACGTACATCTTAGATTTGGGTATTCAGGTTTTTTAGTCGGCATGTTTGCTTCTCTGCACGATAGCAGTTTGATGCAGTGATTCGCACTATTTGTCCATTTTGTCTCGTCATGATCCTTTGCTATCATGATTTTTAGATGTATTTTGTACTAAAATAAAGATTATTGTTTTATGTGAATCATCCAGTTATGGTCGTTTCTTTTGTGGTTTCCACATCCCCGCTGTATTGTTGATTTAACGACTTGGATCATTTAGTATCCGTCACTGGTGCAACATTGTGATTTTGCATTTAATCTCATGTGCGTGATGTTGCTATTTAATACCTATCTCTTTCTACTATATTGTAGAATTCTGTTAAGGTACCGTCACACTCAGCAACTTTCCAACGATCACGACCAGCGATACGACCTGGCCGTGATAGTTGGAAAGTCCTTGTGTGGTCGCTGGAGAGCTGTCACACAGACAGCTCTCCAGCGACCAACGATGCCGAAGTCGCCGGGTAACCAGGGTAAACATCGGGTTACTAAGCGCAGGGCCGCACTTAGTAACCCGATGTTTACCCTGGTTACCATTGTAAATGTAAAAAAAAAAAACCACATACTCACATTCCGGTGCCTGTCACGTCCCCGGCGTCCGCTTCCCTGCACTCCTCCTGCATCCTGTGTAAGCGCCAGCCGTAAAGCAGAGCGGTGACGTCACCGCTGTGCTCTGCTTTACGGCCAGCCGGCGCTGACACAGGATGCAGGAGAAGTGCAGGTAAGCGGACGCCGGGGACGTGACAGGCACCGGAATGTGAGTATGTGTTGTTTTTTTTTTACATTTACAATGGTAACCAGGGTAAACATCGGGTTACTAAGCGCGGCCCTGCGCTTAGTAGCCCGATATTTACCCTTGTTACCAGTGAAGACCTCACTGGATCGGCGTCACACACGCTGATTCAGCGATGTCAGCGGGTGATCCAAGGACGAAATAAAGTTCTGGCCTTCTAGCTCCGACCAGCGATATCACAGCAGGATCCTGATCGCTGCTGTGTGTCAAACACAACGAGATCGCTATCCAGGACGCTGCAACGTCACGAATCGCTATCTTTATCATTGTAATGTTGTTCAGTGTGAAGGTACCTTTACTGACCTGTTATAAGCTTACAGAACCTCGCCGCCACTATACCTGTGATTAATTAATGTGCCAGCTGGATGCTGGGGTGTCATAACATGACTGACAGTAAGGCGGCGGTCACACGTGCTGCACCACCTCTGGCACTTGGGACCGGAGCGTTCAGCTGCATGTATTTCTATGCAGCCACACGCTCTGGTCTGAATGCCGGCGGCAGTGCCGGGTATTGATGCGAGAGACTTGTGTGCGTTTCTCACATCACACTCGCAAGTGTGACCCCGCTCTAATGGTAATTTTGAAAGAAGCCTTGCCAAGAAGCAGGTAGAGATCATGAGATTGGAAACCAGTCACTTGATTGCACTTAGTATTCTCGGTCAGCGGTACAAAAGATAATATCAGTGAATGATCAGGAACTTGGTCTTAAACTGGTAAAATAATAAAATGTACATTCCCATACTTATAGTCTCCACTGCAAGCTGAACTATAGCTAAATGCACATGGCAGTACACTTACTGCCAAGTCCGTAAAAAACAAGCTGAATGCAGGACACAAATAGGGCAACAAATGAACACAAATCAACAAAAGCAGGAGAGTAACAATATACATAATGGACCTATAGTGTAAAAAAAATGTAAATAAAAACTAAAATAATATATATATGATCATTATTGTTCAATCAAAAATCTAATTGTGATGCTAGTCACTACTCACGGACTTACCCTAAGGCGGGATAGTCAAGAGGTCTGGGGTCAATACTAAAAGGGCTCATAATAGACAATGGGAATAGAAAAAAGTTTAAATAAGTAACAGTCTGAGGTCAGAGTATCGGGAAGGTAGCGGATCATCAGGGGGATGAGGAATACAGAAGGGTGGTGTCGAACTTCGTGGATTGGTGCAATGGTAACTATCTACAACTAAATGTTAAGAAAACCAAGGAGTTGGTGGCCAACTATAGCAGGAGTAAGTTGGAATGCTTACCGATCACTATTGCTGGTCAGGAGGTCGAGCAGGTGGAGAGTTACAAATATTTGGGGGTCCATTTGGATAGCAAACTGGACTGGAGATGCCACTCAGAGTTTGTCTACAAGAAGGGGATGAGCAGATTGTATTTCCTAAGGAAACTGAGGTCTTTTAATGTGTGCAGCAAAATGTTAGAAATGTTCTACCAGTCTGTGGTGGCCAGTGCCATCTTTTTTGCAATCACGTGCTGGGGTAGTAGTGTGCGGGCCTCTGATGCTAATAAGCTGAATAAGATTATCAAGAAGGCAAGTTCTGCTGTCGGCTGTAATCTGGACTCTTTTGGGGAGGTAGTGGAGAAAAGAACTCTGAGAAAGTGTATGGCGATTATGAACAATAATGCACATCCACTATATGAGCTATTCATGAGACAGAAGAGCACCTTCAGTAACCGGCTAATACTTCTGAGGTGTAAGAAGGAAAAATATAGGAAATCGTTTGTGCCAACTGCCATGGGAATGTACAATAATAACATTAGGGTTAAACCACCAAGGTGAATGTCTACTTATTTCTCTACATTTCAGTTCACTCGTTGTGTATGTCCTATTCTAATGTATAATGTATAATGTTCTTCTGTCAACAAACTGTCATGTCAACTATGTAATTCCTTTATGATTTTTATGATTTAAGTCGTGCTGCTGTGATACCATAATTTCCCACGGGATCAATAAAGTGTATCGTATCGTATCGTATCGTATCAAGTCAAAGAGGTAAGTCAAACAGAAGATCAAAAAGGTAAATCCTAGGTCAGTAACGGAGATCAGAATGCAACTTAGAGTAGAGAGCAAACACACACACACCTTTCCCGGGAATTGCGTGGTATTTTTATGTTGCGTGATATCTGCGGTCAATCAGCATTGGCTTTACTCTCCTTTCCAACAGACGTACGGTAATTGACATCTGGAAGTAGTGAGAGCTGCGGCTGCTCTCTCACTTCTGGATGTCTTGATTTATCTGAAGACTGGAAGAGTGAGACCAGCGCTGATTGGCTGCAATGATCGCATGACATAATATAATGTGAACCTCGGGAGAACTAGTGCCGACACTGTTAGAATGGCGCCTGCAATGGAGGTGAGTACGAGTGTTATTATTTTTCTAGGGGAATTCAGAAAAGATTGTCAAAGTTAGTGGACAACTCCTTGAATTAGTATGTCTATTATTTTAATAGAGCTAATGTAAAATGTAATGGTTTAATTCAAAGAAAGGTAGTTTAGGAAAAACCTTTATTGAAGAGGACCATTCACCACATTCTACATGCCAAACTGGCCACATCATGATCCAAATCACAAAGAGAAAACTGTTCAGACATTCTCTTAGGACAATTTTTTTTAATTTCCCCCTGCTTTATGCATCCTGTTTGTAACTGGTCAATGTCTTTGCACCCAGTGAAGAATCTCTGTTTACGCCCCCTTGGTTATAATGGAAATTTGCATAGAAGTTTACAAGCTAATGTCTACGTAGCAGAGATGTGAAATAAACAAATAAAACATACATTTTTGTCAGATCTTAATCCACTTTATTTTGAATTATTAAGCACCATCCTGGTATTCCAAAATCCCTATGACAACACTTCCTGTTTTGTGATATTATGAGGTCACCAGGGTGGTCTTCAGTGGAAATGTGAATATATTGCCTTGTAAGTTATGCCTTATAGGTTCCCACACCTAAGTACACTGTATGGACATGATTATTTTTTTAATTTTGTTAGTTAACCCATCATGAACATCTATAGAATGAAGCCTGCAGGGTGCTGCTTTATGCTTACTACAAGGATTTTAACCCCTTCACCCCCGGGAAGTTTTCCGTTTTGTTTTTTCCTTCCCTTATTCCAGGATCCATAACTCTATTTTTTTATTTAAAGGGAACCTGTCACCCCGTTTTTTGAGATTGAGCTATAAATACTGTTAAATAGGGCCTGCGCTGTGTGTTCCTATAGTGTATGTAGTGTACCCCGATTCCCCATGTATGCTGAGAAATAACTTACCAAAGTCGCCGTTTTCGCCTGTCAATCAGGCTGGTCAGGTCGGGAGGGCGTGGTGACATCGGTGGTTCTTCCTCAGCTTTACGTAGGTGGCGTAGTGGCGTAGTGGTGAACAAGCAGCGCGCGATCTGCGCTGTAATCCCTTGCATCAGTGGGGGCGGCCATCTTCCTGGGGCCGCGCGTGCGCAGATCGAGTGCTCTGCTGCACGGGGCTTCAGGAAAATGGCCGCGGGATGCCGCGCGTGCGCATTAGAGATCGCGGCGGCCATTTTCCCAAAGCCGAGATGCACTCGGCTTTGGGAAAATGGCCGCCGCGATCTCTAATGCGCACGCGCGGCATCCCGCGGCCATTTTCCTGAAGCCCCGTGCAGCAGAGCACTCGATCTGCGCACGCGCGGCCCCAGGAAGATGGCCGCCCCCACCGATGAAAGGGATTACAGCGCAGATCGCGCGCTGTGTCTTCACCACTACGCCACTACGCCACCAACGTAAAGCTGAGGAAGAACCACCGATGTCACCACGCCCTCCCGACCTGACCAGCCTGATTGACAGGCGAAAACGGCGACTTTGGTAAGTTATTTCTCAGCATACATGGGGAATCGGGGTACACTACATACACTATAGGAACACACAGCGCAGGCCCTATTTAACAGTATTTATAGCTCAATCTCAAAAAACGGGGTGACAGGTTCCCTTTAAGTGGTGAAAAAAAATCTGAAATTTGTGAAAAAAATTTTTTTTTTGTTTTATTTTATTTAACATTTCACATCAGGAGTATGTTGATGGGCAGGTGGAATAACGTGCTCCCCTGCTGGTATGTGTTAAATGCCATTGTCAGAGATTGACAGCTTGATTTAACATGCTCTGCTTCACTCGCAGCTGTTAGAGACACATGATGACTAATTACGTCAGCCATCATGTGTGAGAAATATCTATAAGTCCTCCATTCCTCTCTCTATTTGTTGCTGTAATCCCACCTGTGTCAATCTCGGAGTTTCACACCAGATTGTACTAAAAAAGTGGGTACCATTGTTCTGTTTATCAGGGCACAGGAGATCGTCTCTGCTCTTTATATTTGTGGGATCAAATATGAAGTCGTTTCTATATCAGATATGTTAATTGTCAGGGAAGGGGGTTTCAACTTATTGGATGAGAATTAACTGAAAGACGATACTAGTTGAGTTGTTGATGGTACCATTACAATTATCATAATCATAGTATTTTGGCTGATGGTGATGGGCACTTTGGAATAGTAGAGCTGAGTATGCAGACATTCACATTGGAATAGCAGAATCAAGTATGCAGTTACCTTGGAAAAGAAGAGCTGAGTATACAGGCAGGCACCTCGAACAGCAGAGCTATGTAGCTGAAGCTGACCTGGGATTGTCTGGTGGCTATTTCTGGCAACATAGTTAAGCCCAGGAGTAAAACAGAGCTGGATTTGACTAATGCCACATTGTTGCTGAAGTCCAGCAATGTGGTAGTGGTGAGGATTCTCAGCTACCTAAACTCTCAGGAGGAGCCTGTAAATTCTGTCACAATTCCCTCTATCGGTGTCTGGGCGCAGTGAATTGCGGTTCTGCCATTCAATCTAGGAATGGGGCATGCGGAGCTGTCAGTATGGTGATGGACAGCTCAGCCGTTCAATTGCATGCTGGGGCCTTCTGAGATGTCAGTGTCTGAAATGACAGTTTAGCCGTCCAATCAGCGTGTGCAGGGGGTTCATCTATGTGTCTCCTATCCAGAGTGATTACCTGACTATTTAACCAGCTCTCTGCTTTTGATTGCTGCCAATTGGAGCTTTTCTCATGGGGTTCTCTGTGCTACTTGTCTGGTATTCTGAGCTTTGCTGCTCAACTTTGAAGTTGTCTTGAATATATATTTGCCTCGCTGTCATGGGTGTGTCAGATGCAACAGACTGTCGCTCTGCATCTGAATGTGTTTGGCTTTACAGACGCCTCCTTAATCCTTCTGACTCTTGGACTCAGCAACAACATCCCTCCAGCTCTAGTTGACATACCTGGACCTGGGTGTTTTTAAATCCCCAGTCTGCTGCAGAGAGTCGCTGGTGATATTCACATGTTTCCCTTGTGAAAGCTTGGAGCTATAGAAGTTGTCTAACTTCCTCTCTGGAGATGTGTGAGGATGTTTGGTGTTACCTCTCTGAGTCTGCTCAAACAAAGTTCATTCCCCTTGTCTGTCTTCCTTTTTTGTCTTTCATTTACAGTGGGGCACTGATCAGTGCTCATCCCACCCCCTCTAGGGAGATACAGGGCTTAGGTTTCCTGCTTGGCGATTGGTGAGGAACCAATTTAGGGATGGTAGGTCAGGTAGGGTGTTATTACTTCTGCTAATAGACATGGACATTTATAAATCCCCAGTCTGTTACAGAGAGTCACAGGTGATATTCACATTTTTCCCCTGTGAAGGCTTAGAGCTACAGCAGTTGGCTAACTTCCTCTCTTGAGCTGCTTGAGGACATTTGGTGTTACCTCTCTGAATCTGCTCAAGCTAAGTTCATTCCCTTGTCTACCCTTTTGTCTTTAGTTTACATTGGGGACTGACCAGTGCTCATCTCACCCCCTCCCTATCCAGGGCTTAGGTTTCCTGCCTAGGGAGGTACAGAGATTAGGTTTCCTGCTCGGTAAATGGTCAAGAACCAATTTAGGGATGGCAAGGCAGGTAGGGTGTTATTAAATCTGCCTAGGGGTCTCCACTCACCCTTTCCCTAGTGTATGGGCTTCCTTCCCCTCATCCCTTTGTATTGCATTTAGTCTTTCCCCACTATTGTTGACTTTATCAGTTGCAGTGCATATTTAGGAGAAAAAAAACTGACACATGGTTTTATTTGTGTATATTTTTTCCCCGGGGCATGTTTTTCTTACCTTTTCTCCCTGGTTATGAATCATGTTGCAGGGCTGGCAGAGCAGTTATACTGTCTGTCTTTAGAGATGACTGACTTCCACCATAAGGTTTTGCAGCAGCAACAGCAGCTCCAGGTCGCTAATTTTGGAGTCTCTGCTGGTAGGCCGGTCCAGCTGTAACCCAAGGTTGCCCTCCTGGACATATTTTTTGTTTTCAAGGAAGCTTGCAAACTGTATTTTAAACTTCGTCCTTACTCCTCCAGAAATGAGGAGCAATAAGTTGGTATTGTGATCTCTCTGCTACAAGGAGATCCTCAATCCTGGGCTTTCACTTTTCAGCAGGATTCAGTTTGTCTCCAGTCTGTGGAGGTATTTCTTTGGGGCTCTAGCCCTTAACCATGATGACCCTGACAGAGTCGCCTTGGCTGAGTCCAGGTTGCATTGCCTTCAGCAAGGGAATCAGTCAGTGGAGACATATAGCTCTGAATTTCGCAGATGGGCAACTGATACTAAATGGAATGGCCCGGCTCTCAGAAATCAATTTCCTCAGGACCTTACTGAAAGGTTGAAGGATGCTTTGGCAGTGTATGAAACCCCTGAGTCCTTGGAGGCTGCTATGATGTTGGCCATTCGCATGATAGACGCCCTCAGGATCGGTGGGTGCCCCTTTACCAGTGGAATGGTCTAGCAGGAAACCAATTCTGGAGAAGGTGGAGGAACCCATGCAGTTATTGGGGCCTGTCCTTTGATGCCTAAGCAAAAGAATACTCGTTTAACCTTTGTTAGTCTGGAGTTGAATAAGCAAGGGAGCATTTATCGTCAACTTGCAGTTCCCGGTTTGTACTGACAGCAGAGGTGGTGCTAGAAAGCAAACCCGTGGAGATTTCTGTGTTTGTTGACAGTGGAGCTGGAGTCAGCATGATTGATGCGGAGTTTGCTAGTTCTCATGTGCTGGCTTGCTGTACTTTAGTTAAGCCTTTCGGTCTGACCAATGCACCTGCGGTATTAAAACATTTCATTAATGATATTTTCCATGATTTGCTGGGCAGGTTTGTGGGGGTCTATCTAGATGATATTTTGGTTTACTCACCTAATTTTGAGACACATCGGGGGCACGTTAAACAGGTGCTGCAAATATTAAGGGATAACAAACTATATGCCAAACTAGAAAAATGTGTTTTCGCGTCCAGGAGGTGCAGTTTTTGAGGCACCTGTTGTCATCTTCAGGTTTTCGGATGCATCCTGAGAAGGTCTGTTCTGTCCTTGATTGGGACCATCCCGAGAACTTGAATGCTCTACAATGTTTTCTGGGCTTTACTAATTTTTACCGGAAATTTATCCAAAATTATTCTGTAATTGTTAAACCTTTTTCTGACATAGCAAAGAAGGGGTCTGATTTTTCCAAATGGCCGGATGCCGCTCTGCAGGCATTTGCTCCCTAAAAAGCTGTTTTGCCACGGTCCTTATACTCAGTCAACCCGATATTTTCCAACCCTTTGTTTTGGAGGTTGATGTGTCGGAGGTGGGGGTTGGGGCTGTGTTGTCTCATTGTTTGCACATGGCATCTATGTTCTTTCTTTTCTAAAAAAAAATTGTCTTCAGCTGAAATTATGACGTGGGTAATAAGGAGCTTTTGGCGATTAAATTGGCATTTGAAGAATGGCGACATTCGTTGGAGGAGTCTGTCCATCCTATTACTGTTATCACTGACCATAAGAAGCTCTCATATTTTCAATTGGTTAAATGTCTCAACCCTAGGCAAGCTAGATGGTCCCTGTTTTTTACTAGGTTCAATTTTGTTGTCACTTTCCGTCCAGGGGTGAAAAATGTCAAGGCTGATGCTTTGTCCCAAAGCTTCCCTGGTGGTGACTATGAGAACTCTGCCCTGATTTTATAGAAGGGGGTAGTCATTTCTGCATTGTACCATGAGCTGGAGGGTGAGGTGTTGGAGGCCCAGGGGCATGCCCCTGTATCCTGCAATTCAGGAAGGCTATTTGTACCATTTAATCTGCACCGCAAAGTAATTAAGGAGCATCACAACTCTGTACTTGCTGGTCATCCAGGTGGTAAGGCAACTGAGGACCTCGTTTCTTGTCATTTTTGGTGGCCGGGGTTGCATCAGGCTGTGGTTGAATACGTATCTGCTAGTAGTATCTGCGCTTGTTCTAAAGCATCACATACCCATCCGTCTGGTACTCTTCTTCTGCTCTACCTATTCCTATCAGGCCATGGACACACTTGTCCATGGATTTTTATTTCTGACCTACCTTTATCTGCAAACAAGACTGTGGGTTTGGTGGTTGTAGATAGGTTCAGTAAAATGGTTAATTTTGTCGCATTACCGGCACTTCCCAATGCCAAGACCTTTGCTCAGGTGTTTATAAATGAAATTGTGAAGCTTCATGGGGTTCCCTCCTATGTTTTGTCAGATTGGAGGACCCAGTTTGTTTCCAAGTTCTGGAGGGCATTCTGTCCTCGACTGGGGGTACAGGTGTCCTTTTCCTCTGCCTTTCATCCCAAGTCGAATGGACAGTGCATTAATCAGAATTTGAAGACTTACCTCAGGTGTTTTGTCTCCAAAAATCAGGAGGATTGGGCATCCTACTTACTGCTGGCAGAATTTGCTATAAATAATCATCATCAAGAGTCTACCTGCAGGTCACCATTTTTTGGTGCATACAGTTACCATCCACAGTTTCATAAGTTTAGCAGGGGGAGGGGCTTTGGGAGTTCTTAAAGAGGAACATTGTGCTTTGTCGCTCTCCTTAGTGGGGAATTCTGAGTAATTTGAAGATCATGGGAGACAGGTACAAACCTATGGCTGACAGAAAGCGCTTGCCATGTCCGGACCTGAATGTGAATAACTTTGTGTGGTTGTCCACCAGGAATATCAAGTAGAAGGTTACTTCCTGGAAGTTGGGACCTAGATTTATCGGTCACTATAAAGTAATTGCCATCATTAACACAGCAGCGCTTCGTCTTAAGGCTCTTAGGATCCACAATGTCTTTCACAGGTCTCTGCTCAAGAAATATACCCTCTTGAGTCCTCATCCCTACTGTCGCCCTTAATAATGGTTGATGGCAATCTGGAGTTTCAGATTTCATGGATTGTAGATTCTCATTGTCTCCAACGTTATTCCCTACAGTACTTGGTGCACTGGAAAGGTTATTGTCCAGGGGAAAGGATATGGGTTTCATAATCAGAGGTGAATGCCCCCAGACTGGTTCATTCATTCCACACCTTTTATCCTGAGAAACCTGGACCTGAGTGTCTGCAGGCCCCTGTAGAAGGGGGTACTGTCACAGTTGTGCCTGATGCACCAGACTGTCGCTCTGCATCTGGCTGCAGAAGGTCTGCATTTGGCATTACAGACACCTCCTTAATCCTTCTGACTCTTGGACCCAGCGGCAACCTCCATCCGGCTCTAGTTGACATACCTGGACCTGGGTGTTCTTAAGTCCCCAGTCTGCTGCAGAGAGTCGCTGGTGATATTCACATTTTTCCCTTGGGAAAGCTTGGAGCTATAGAAGTTGTCTAATGTCATCTCTGGAGCTGTGTGAGGATGTTTCGTGTTACCTCTCTGAATCTGCTCAAGCCAAGTTCATTCCCCTTGTCAGTCTACATTTTTGTCTTTAATTTACAGTGGGGGACTGATCAGTGCTCATCCCACCCCCTCTAGGGAGATACAGGGCTTAGATTTCCTGATTGACAATTGGTGAGGAACCAATTTAGGGATAGTAGGTCAGGTAGGGTGTTATTAGATCAGTCTAGGGGTCTCTACTCTCCTTTTTTCCTAGTGTCTGGGCTTCCTTCCCCTCATCCCTTCGTGTAGTCTTTCCCACACTGTACGTGACACTAGCCCTTTTGTCGTGATCTGCTACCTTCTTGGAATTCTGACCTCAGACTGTTTCCTGACTCTGCCTTTGTCTCACCCCTCTGTCTATAATGTACTCTCTTGGCTGTTGACCTCGAACCACATGACTATCCAGCCTCATGGTTTCTACGTGAGTAGTGACTAGTGTCACAAAATCATAGGCGAATGACATCAGATGTGCACGCTGGATTACCTTGGTAAAATGTTATGCACAGGAGCAGACGAAACCAGCTAATAGAGGAGAATGCTGGAGAGGTCAGTGCTGGAGCCAGGACAGGTGACTAACAGAAGAGTTTTAAACATTTTACTATAAAAACAGTCTTGTTTCTACTTTCTGACATATTTATTAACTATTTATGCCAAAATAAAGAATAATTTGTGGTAGCTAGTCTATAAAATTTGCATGAAAGTGGGCTTGCATCTTGTTACGAATTTAGAAACATTACTGAAATTCAACTGTCTAAATTGATGCAAAAAACAAAAGTGCTTTCCTATGCCACACACACATCTTCCCTAGAGATAGTGCCTTCATTTTACGCAGTTTAAAAGTAAATTACTGTGATGTATGTTAAGCATGATTTATCAAATAAGACATGTGTGATCATAAATTTGTTGCAAATTATCACAATAAATTACCTTAGTTTTAATTCAGACATTGACGAAAATATTTCCATTTTTTATATATGTGGGTTGGTTGTAGATCATCTATTTATAAAATGAATACCTTTGACCCTAATATGCCTGAGCATACAGTAGCAATTTGAAATATATGATAATGCATCTGTCTGTGCACAAGCATGAGCTATACATGGATAACAGACACCTTAGAAACGCTGGTCTCAGTGGCATTTTACAGAGTTCTGCAAGTTAGAATGGATTATGAAATAAGCAGTTTATGCTAAAGGAGCTAATAAATCTTTATTCATGTGTCATGCAAAAGTGCTGTAGTGCAACTTTATTTTATTTCTCTGCTGCAACAAAATCTTCAATCTTTGAGCCACCAAGGGTGATCCAGGGTATAGGAAACTGCAAATTTCGTTTGGAAGGATGACAGATACTTGTAACCTTTGCTCCTTACTAAAGTACTGAGCTGTGTTGAGTCAGCCCACAGGCTCATAGGGTGGCATTTTCTGCCTCAGTGGGTTACATCAAAAGTTCATAAGAAAATAAATACGCCTCCAAAACATAAAAGCAAAATATAGTCATGTGAGAAAAAAAGGTATAAATATGGACAAAATAAGGTGCAAACCGAAAGAACATTCAAAGAAAAAAAAAGAGTAATCAGCAGTAAACCCACCAAAAGAAAATGTGTAGAAAAAAAACATATCTTTATTGTACGGAAATATCAAGATAGAAGCATCAGTCCAATGTCAGAAAACATTATAAATAGCAGGAGAGAACACCAAAAATGCATATGGTTAATGTTGAACACCTAGGGGCTGATTCATCAAAACTGGCACGCACGCTGATGCTACACCCGTCTGGAGTGAGTAGAAGAATCGCCTTAGCAGAAATACTACTCCAGTCAGGGAGTGTAAAAAAAAGCTAACATTTTTCATGAATTGGTCGTAATTGTGTGGCCCCGCCCAAGCTACTCCCCAGTATCATCCATTTTGACGGCGCTGATGCAAAGTGTATTGAAAACTCCAGAAGTCGCAGTTTGCAGCTTTTCAAAGCTGCTATGCCACTTTTTTATTAATCAGCCCACTACTGACAGTATAGGTAACATAGTAACATAGTTAGTAAGGCCGAAAAAAGACATTTGTCTATCCAGTTCAGCCTATATTCCATCATAATAAATCCCCAGATCTACATCCTTCTCCAGAACCTAATAATTGTATGA